>NC_044005.1:34458362-35103362 GCF_900496995.4 Aquila chrysaetos chrysaetos
TTCCACCACCACCAGCTTCTTTTAAAGCTACCTGCTACAAACTGTGCACTAAGGTCTATCAGACCATTTTCAGTTTCACTGCAAGAGAAGGAACCAAGTCTTCTTAGCAAGGAAACATTAGAACCACTGCAAGCATCACTGCCTTAAACCAGATGCAAGACACTTTATTCACACTATTGTTCCCACAGTACTTACCCGCTAATATATCATGCCTTGATGATCAGAAAAATGAAAGGAAAAAATAATTTATTTTAAGGTGAGTAAACAGAAAATAAAAGAACCCAACTTCAATCAACTTATAGGTATCTGGACATTGGAATCAGAGGGTAAGGACACTCTTTTGTTTTTTATGTTTGTGTTACTGAGTTCAGACAGTGTGGAGGAGAAAACTGAGAAAAAGATGCCTGAAGGATGGTGAGACTGGGATTTGGCAGCTGACAGAGGGAAAGAACTGAGGTCACAAGGAAAAGCTAAAAGCTTCAGCAGACATAATCAAGTCATAGATGCATATGTGTCGGTATGTGTATAAAATACCTTATGTCACCATCAAAAAATTATTGTAGAATATAAGAGTATGCTAACTTCTACTGTGGCAGTTTATTTCTTCATTTCCAGATAGAAAAACATTAAGAAACTTTGCCAAAGCAAACAAACTGTAAGTGCAAATAGAGTTTTAAATTACATTAACATACTAGAAGAACATCTGGTACAAACACTGTCAACTTTCCACGCATTCTTAGATAAGTATTTGTGGTTAGTGTTTCAGCTGCACTGGGCTTTTTTAAAAATTATTTTTCTAATGAACTATGGTCACAGTTCATAAATGCTCAAAGAATGTTCTCACAAAATAAATAATCATGAATAAGCTCTCAGTATAAATTTCTCACCCCAAACACTGCTTTGCAGTGCATCTTCGTGTTTAACTCCCTCATGTGCAACTGTGCTGTTAGCTTTTGTGAAGATGGTAAGTAAGCTGTTTCTATACAAGCTACCAATTACTGCTTGTAATCCTCTAATTCACTGGTAAAACAGAATTAAAACATGAAAATAAAATACTAATCTGATAAACAACAGCAAGAAGTAAAAACATGAAGTACCTTTAGTAAAAATACCAAGATACTAGCAATGACCAGTACAAATTGGGCTGGTGCTCACTATGGAACAAAGATCTGGAGGAAGGCAAACCATGTATCACATATTCCCAGACCGAATAGCCTAGATAGTCTGTGGTACTACTGTTAGAAGGACATAACCAGAACACTTGTTATACATTACTAGGATCAGCAGTATAGCCTTTACAATAACTCTGACGTAGCTTATATTCCAGTTGCTGACATAGACTTTAAGATTGGCAGAGGTTTCTGCACCAATAAAACATGTGGACCAAGAAAAATATATTAAATGATCTCAGGTTTTTCTTAAATATAAGTCAGTCAGTCAAATTGTATCTTACAACAGTTTACGTCTACTTCTCACAAGTAGAAACATTGAAGTTGTTTTTAAAGAATGTTAATCCCAAATGAGGAAGAATGTTTGATTTTGCTATAAATACTTTGAAAATCCTAATTTTATTCTGCCACTGTTGTTTGGTGTCTATCAGACTGAGGTCAGGACATTCTCATGGCAAATTTCAAATTTTTACCTTCTGTCCTCATAGCACTGTTGGCAGGATCCTGCAAGGTCCCTACAGAATTAAAGTGATGCTCTGCTGAGTGATTTTTTGAGCCTGAAGTGTGATTTCCATAGTTTGCATGAACTACCTACACCTTTCTGCTGCCAGCTCTGGTCTTGCATGCCAGTGCACATCAATCCCAACTTGCAATACCCTGAATATTACAGTCTTTGGCCTATTCTGAACTGAGCAAAAACACTGTGCTAAAATACATGATGATTCCCCAGTGTCCACAAAACTTCATATTGGACAGAAAAGACAACAATTTAATTGTCCAGTTGTTATCAAGCAAATGACAAAAATCTACAGATACACAACATAAGGGTAATAATCATTTACTGTTTTAAGATCATTAAGCTCCTGTTCCTCATACATACAAAACTGATCAACATTTCATCATCATAAATTTATTATAATTTTTAAATCATTTTTGTTGACTATACAGATTAAAAAGCCACCTTTGTTCCTTCCTTATTTATTCTGGAAAATATATTCTAGTCCTAAAACATACTGAAGTGCTTTACTTCCACTGGTGACCTTAAGAGCTTAATACCTGCCCATACATAGTCTGAGGAAGTTCTGAAAACCCACTTAAAGATTTTAATTTTGGAAAATTCACATTTAAGAAGATACAAGATCCATATCTTTCATTAATAAATTTTCAAATGCAAATATATTGTTTATGCACTTACGCATTCCTCTATGATGTATTCTTATGAAAAGGTTTTCTAGGTTATATCTTTTATATGCTATTTCAGAAAGAAAAAATATTTATAATACATTTACTGATATTAAAAAAAAAAGAATATTCTTTTGATGTTTACTGGATCAAGCTCTGCAGAACAGAAACATGTTACCAAAAAGTCAAGGATTCTTAGCAAGATAAAACCAGGATAACATTAAATATTGATACTCAGATGAACCATATTGGTCATAGTAGTAAGGCAGAATCTGGCAAAGGAAAATTAAAACTATTGCTGGTATGTATATTACCAATTCCCCATACAGATGTTTGTGGGCTAGAGACAGAACTTAGCCATAAAGGATGACGAGTGATCCTGTAGCAGAGGTACAGCTTTTCATTACTGTTTCTTTACTCCTGTGGTCATTGCATTTTAGAAGTAAAAATACTTATTTTCCACCTTAAGGGAAAATAATGTTGCTTGACTAAAACGTTCCCTTGGGAACCAAGAGAAACCAAACAAAAAACAATGGAAAGTTTTCCTTAATGTTTAACTTGCTGACCAATGTTACTGGTTACACTATATTTGAAGAGAAATGAGCCTTTCCTTGGCTATGCTGACTGTCCCATACCATCAGGAGATCCAAGAGACTGGCAGTGCCTCCTTATTGTCCATTTGCAGCACGGGACTATTCATTGGGTTACTAAAGCAATTTTCAGTTCACACCCTTTTCTGAATTTAGTCTATGCCAGCTCCAGGACAGTAATACAGATTAGTTGCAATGATATATCAGAGAAGCTCCTGCAAATACAAAGGTGCAAAGCTTATTAAATTTTATCTTTGAAGGACTATGTATGATGTGATACAATTATACTGTCAAGGTGTAAGACTGAATGGAAGAAAGTTTAATAAACCTACTTTCTGCTTTCTCAAGAAAAACGGATATGCACAGATGATAAAAACCCGCCCTGCTATAACCACAAGGTTAATACAGTAGTTATCTACCAACATTTCATCCTGCAAATGAAACAAATTCCACATTGTCGTGGTTTAACCCCAGCCAGCAACTAAGCACCACGCAGCCGCTCACTCACTCCCCCCCCACCCAGTGGGATGGGGGAGAAAATCGGGAAAAGAAGCAAATCCACGGGTTGAGATAAGAACAGTTTAATAGAACAGAAAAGAAGAAACTAATAATGATAATGATAACACTAATAAAATGACAACAGCAATAATGAAAGGATTGGAATGTACAAATGATGCGCAGTGCAATTGCTCACCACCCGCCGACCGACACCCAGCTAGTCCCCGAGCGGCGATTCCCCGCCCCCACTTCCCAGTTCCTATACTAGATGGGACGTCATATGGTATGGAATACCCTGTTGGCCAGTTTGGGTCAGGTGCCGTGGCTGTGTCCTGTGCCAACTTCTTGTGCCCCTCCAGCTTTCTCGCTGGCTGGGCATGAGAAGCTGAAAAATCCTTGACATTAGTCTAAACACTACTAGCAGCAACTGAAAACATCGGTGTTATCAACATTCTTCACATACTGAACTCAAAACATAGCACCGTACCAGCTACTAGGAAGACCGTTAACTCTATTCCAGCTGAAACTAGGACACACATCAGCTTCTGAAGCAAAATACTATTCCTGACATTTTCCATAAAATGGTACAAAGACAAAATAAAGTCCAATTCCATGGCCATTATACTAGGTGGGTTTGCAGACTCAAAGAAGTTTCAGGAAATTTAAACAGATGCTATAACATGTTGCTTAAATCAGTTTGCACAACACAATAATTTGGACTGGACAATGTACTACACAAGAGGAGTATTGGTAAGAAAGGGATATATACATTTTTTGCAACAGAAAAGTTGAGATACTTCATCATTTGTCAGAATGGTACTAGCTGGGCAAGAGGTACCAAGTTAGGAAAAAAGCTTTTTATTCAAAGTTTTGGTCCACTTTTCCATGATACTTTACTGCCTCCTTTTCATACTTTTATATAGTACATAATATTCTATTCAGTTTGTTATTAATTTGAAAAAAAGAACAGTTCTTAAACCTTGCTGTACTTTTAAATGGTTAAGCAGTACCAAGAGCCTCAAGAAGGATTTCATTAAATACGCATTTTAGGATTGACTTACCTATAAAATGTTTGAACTTGCTCGCTTTAAGCAAACAAATTTCAAATATCCTCAGATGTTCCTAAACTGTTTTTATATTCTAGGCAGACTATAAAAATGTATGTGTAACACAATTACTTGGTCTAATTATAATATACAACAGAAGTAGGCTGTTCTTGAGATTCTCTGCAAAGAGTAATTTAACCTGTCTTATGATCACAAAATGAAAGACTGATGTGGGTTAAGTTTTTGTTTTGCTGAAAAGTTTTAAAAATATAAATTCAAAATGCTCATTTTTCTTTTTCTTTTTTTTTTTTTTTTTTACACATTTTCTTTTGCACATTCAAATGGGAGAGAAGGAGACTTTATAACTGTACTCATTCCAGTACACTGACATATAGTTCACATGAAGTAACAAAGATTCCCTACCTTGATGGACTGACTGTAAGGTCCTATGCTAGCAGGTGCCCAGTGGGAAATGCTCTGTACATGCATGACCAGTTTTTCATCACGTAACACATCATCTGTTGCAATGTCATACTTATGTGTAAGGCAGTCAATGCAAAACAGTACTCCATCAGGTAACAGGGTTTCCACACATACTCTGAAAACACAAGACAATTATTTTTTTTCAAACAGAAAGTTTGCTTGCACCAAGTTTCAGCATTTATTTTCCATAGTTTTTTCCTTTGGATACTATGTTATGAAATTTTGTCAG
This sequence comes from Aquila chrysaetos chrysaetos, assembly GCF_900496995.4. NCBI lineage: Eukaryota > Metazoa > Chordata > Aves > Accipitriformes > Accipitridae > Aquila > Aquila chrysaetos. Next base: position 34,463,560 of record NC_044005.1, read on the forward strand.
GAACAACAACAAGAAAAAGCTATGGGATCGCAATACCCTGCTAGCATTTACACTGTTTTCTCCTCTCCAAATAATGATCAGCTTCAGACTTCCAGCAAGATAATCTCCATTATGAAGGAGAAACTAGCACCATATCCAATGTCTTATTTCCATTTGGTTGTTTTTATAATGTGTATTACTTTATTAAGAATACATGAATTCTTTTATTAAAAAAACCTTGACCACAGAACTCTGGCAATGCCAGGTAAATTATGCTAAGCAGCCTTCAGACTGAGTGTAGAATTGTCATATTCTTACATCCATGCATTTTTCACTGAATCTCCTTCCAATGGTTGGACTAGAGGTTCAGGTTCTAAAAAGCAGCAGCTTATTGTTCCTTTACACGCTTCTCACATGTTACCATGCAATATTGAGCATATTTTTCTGTTATACCTCAAGCTGCCTGACAGACACACACTTATGACAGGATTGAAAACCTACTTAGGCATTCATTTAAAAAGTTCATTTTTGTTTGCTCCAAGGAAGACTGAGTGCCTGAATGGACAGACAGACAGACGGTCTGTTGCATGTGGCCAGTGAAAAAGCAGGGGATATACGGGGGGAAATCAACATTTCAAAGCCTGAAAAATAATTATATTTGCAGTCCATGCATAAAAAAGTCATTTAGCTCCCAGCAGGAATCCAACAAAAAATTACTTGTTCTCTTTACATATCATATAACATAATCTTACAAAATTCTTCTCATCTTACTTATTTCTTTCAAGAAAACGATTTTTCTCCCCTCCTCCCACATGCAAATACAGTATTTTTTCCTCATTACCATCATCATAAGCATGGATGAATGGATTTTCTGCTTGGGCTGGTAAATTTTCAAGACAATTTTGCAAATTTAGTGCAGATCCACACCCTTGAGTCAGTGCTTCCAGCATACTGCTTGTGAGAACTCCCACAACCAGGTCTCTGTGCATAATGCAATGATGCAGCCATGCAAACTGCTGTATAATTTTTCTTCTGGACAAAATGCAACATAAATCTGTTTGTTCCATAAATATAATCATAAAAAGCCATTTTCCTGCAACTTCCTAATCTTTCTACATGTTATTTTAGTGATGGAAGACTACGTGGCTCGCTATGCAAATGTGGAGGCTTAAAACATGCAGCAGCATGAGAAATGAAGGAAGCTAAATCAGGAGAAGTGTCATAAAGAGAACTTAACATACATAGGAGTGGAGATTCATTTTGTGTAGTTTACAGCTGGGACTAGATCCCTCCTCTGAAGACACACACAACCAATACTCCATCCCTCTGTGATTTAGTAATCCTGGCCTGCAATCAGCATTTGAAGAAGCTTCTTCCTGCCCTCTTTTAGTCTCTTCTGACACCCAGACAGTGTAGGAGAATGTGAATCTATGATGATATACATTATCTTAACAACGTCTTTTAACTATTTGTCATGCTATACTTAAAATTCACATGCCTATACTACACTTCATATTTTGTAGTAAGAGTATCAAATATAGTATTTTACATTAGAAAATTGCTAAACAGTTGGTTTTAAAAATATGAACAAGACGTGAGGTCTGACCTCACAGTTGACCCTACTTTGAGCAAGGGATTGGACTAGATGACTTGCAGAGGTCCCTTCCAGCCTGTATTAACCTATGAGCCAAGTTGAATTTTTCAAGCTATGGCAGTTCTGCATACTGAGCATATTATCTCGGATACTTAAGAACATGAATTACTGTAATAAGGAAAAAGCCCTTTTGACAAAGGCAATAAATTTTACAAATGGAAAACTAGCATTAACACACAACTTTTAAAAAAAAAAACAGAACAAAAATTTCATGGGCTAGGTGTTTGTTATCCAGTTTCCAATGGAAAAAACCAAAACAACCAACACACCCAAATAACACAGGAATCACATACTGCATACCTAGACCATCAAGTTGTTTCATTATGTCAGAGGTGGACTTGGATACAACGTTGAAAATTCTGTACAACAGATATTTAAAAGCTGTGATTTGGGGATCTATGAATGAAAGTGTTAGCATCAGAGTATTCAGAAGTCTGAAATAATTTCTTTTCATACTTGCATTCTTACTGAATATGTAAGTGCAGCTAAGCTACTCACTAACAATCATTATCTGATGGAAACACAAGATATTAAGAACAACCACATTAGATCAAGCCAAAGATCCATCTAGTCCAGTATTCATCTTCAACCACAGCCAAGCGCATATAAGCAGGGGAAGAAAAGGAACAGAGTAAGTAGATATTGGTACTGTCTTGAAACAACTGCCAGTATCTCATGATGTGCATCTCAGGCACCTCCTCAGCTAACAATTTTGCTTTTGTATTTAACAAAATAAAGAGAACAAGGTGAATAAGGTTTGTCACAAGGACCTAGAAGGTTCCAAACCTCATCACTTTTAGGAAGACTTAATAATCATTGATAGTAAGGCTTCAGTAAGGCTTTTGACACCGTCTACCATAACATACTCGTAGAGAAGCTGTTGCTGTATGGGCTGGATAAGCAGACAGTGAGGTGGATTGAAAACTAGCTGAATGGCCAGGCCCAGAGGGTGGAGAGTAGTGGCATAAAGTCTCACAGGTGGCCAGTAACTAGCAGTGTACCCCAGGAGTCTATACCAGGCCCAGTCCTGTTCAACATATTCATTAATAATCTGGATGATGGGGCAGAGCGTACCCTTAGCAAGTTTGCAGAAGATACAAAACTGGGAGGAATAGCTGACATGCCAGAGGTTTGTGTTGCCATCCAGATGGATCTCAACAGGCTGGAGAAACAAGCACAGAGGAACTTCATGAAGTTCAACAAGGAGAACTTGAAAGTCCTGCACCTGGGGAGGAACAAACCCATGGTCCAGTATATCCTGGGGGCCAACTGGCTCGAAGGTCCAGAGAAGGACCTGGAGGTTCCTGATGGACACCAAGTTCAACACGAGCCAGCAATGTGCCCTTGTGGCAAAGAGGGCTGGTGATATCTTGGGCTGCATTCAGAGGGGCATTGCCAGCAGGTCAAGGGAGGCAAAAAAACAAGAAAAGCAAACAAAATCCCACCAATACAGAAGAGTTGTCAGTTCAATCAAGTCACAGAGGAGAACTGAGACTTGCAAAAATATATTATTCTTCTGTAAGTCCATTTAAGGGGAGCATTTATAAACCTTATGGTATATATTAAGGCAAGAATTTCTGACCCTAGTGTTTTTCAGTTGAGCAGACCTGATGTGATTACTCCAAAAGGCAGCAAAAGTCTACTTCTAAGTCTGTGAGGCACAAACATTTGGACAAAAGCTTCATAAATATGGTAACAATAATTCAGTATATTATAGTGTATCATAAATATACTATAGCAGTAGCATAAATATACTATAGCAGTAGTCTAATCCTACCTTGCTGGTGGACACAAATCAAATTGTGTCACATAAACTGAATTTATAACATTGAAATCTTTCATGCTCTTCATATACAGATGAACCAAAATAATATCCTTCAGTTTCAATCCCTCTGAAGTCATATTAGCTGCAGGATAAAAATAATATAGCTGTTAAAGACAGAATATTTTAAATGTGTGTAGAAAGAGCATAGGCATCCTGGTTTCGTTCAGCAAAATCAACTGGTAATAACCTAAAAGTTGTCTAAACATGACTGAAGGCTTTGCAACATATTACCTTTCCCCACATAATACCTATTTTTTTCATGAAATTCTTTCTCATGTTAGTTTTCCAAATATACAGAAACAGAATACGAATAAATTTTATCCACCCTGAGCAGTGGTGAATTCTTGCCCGAAGAAAACATATCATGCATTAATGCGTATAGAGATACGTAACAGTCCGAATTCCTTGTACCCGTAAGTTTTATTATCTTCTATTTTTTTATTTTCAGTCTATGACAGCTAGTAATCTATAAAGGACTTTGAATCACAAAAGTATAGAACTGGAAGGGACAATGAGAAGTCCTGTAGTGCATCACACTCTTCAAAGAAAAGATCAGATATTTATATGGTATTCCAGAGGGATGCTTGCCTAAGCTGTTTTTAAAAACCCTCACTACAATAATAATCTCCGCATAAACAAAGAGTTATAAACGGCAAGACAGACAATAGGAAACAGAAGTGCCCACAGGAGAAATGAAGGAAAGATGAAAGCAGAGGAAAGTTCAAGCAGACAGTTAAAGAAAAGATACTGGGAAGTCACGATCATCTGAATGTGTATGCAAGAAGATTCCAGTCATAGCACTTAAGGAGAATGTATTACTCTTACATAGTCAATACCACAACAAGACACGTGAATCAGCTCTGCAGTGTGGACCTTTTGTAACTCATGAGCAACAGAAACTAAATGAAGACAAAATCTTCTCTGAATATAGAGCATATATAATAACAGTCCCATGTGACCTAACTTAAACAAGCTATGTAAAGTTCTTCTCAGCGTAGCTTTGCGGATCTTGTCCTTTAATGTTACAGTGTGTACCTGTATATACTTTTATATTTGTTTTCCAGTGGAGAACTACAAGAGTATAAAGACAATCTCTGTTGGTTGTTGCTTCAGTGAGAAACAAATACTTTTTGTGTAAAACTTTTCTGTGCTTTTAAAGACAGTTCAGGAGTTGGCACTCTTCCATAAAGGTTAGTTTGGTCACACCAATGCTGAATTTTGCTCTAAATGTCTCAGATTTACTTAGTCATACTGCTGTTAGAGTTGGCAATCTGAAAAGGGGAATTCTCACTGACAGAAAAGGAAGTGTGCACTAAGTGATATAAGAGATTATATAGCAATTGACATAGAACTACTATTAAGTCAAGATACATCTCCAGAAATATCAGCTGAGAAATGAGCACACAATGATAATTCTGTCCAGAAATATGTATGTATTTGAATGCTGCCTGATAGCAATCTCTAGGTCAATACCAGCTGCTATGTCACCAGTCAAGGAGGAAACAAGGACATTTTTCAAATTTCCAGCCAGCATTTTAGTCAAGAAGAAAGAGTTTTGGCCTGCAGTTAAAAGTTCTGCAGCATTATATGGAATACTGGAGGGGAGAAAAAAGCCCAAACTGACACCCCCATTCCCCCTGCCCCGGTCTAAATTTAAAATGCATAAGCCAACAAACTAACTCTAACTTGTGGATACGTAACAGGATTAGAGCAAATTGAAGGCAAAGAGATTTGGATAAATTTGTAATTTCTAGCTTTATTTTAAAAAATCTTCTTAAAGTAAGTAAAAGTACAATATCCTTTTCCTCTGCATGAATGAGAGGAATGATTGGAAATAGATTGCCCCTAGCTTGTAAGCAGAATAAAATTGACCTCCCAAAGCACTCTATCTAGCGGAAAGGCATAAATGAACCAGTTACCAACCCATCACTTGGGTTCTTGACAACAAGTTCCGTTTCCCAAGGAGAGGACTCTTACACAGCACATCTCCAGGATGTACAGGGAAACCATACAGCCCTTCTGTTGAATTTCAAGCCATTCACTGTTCCTAAGAATTTATAAAATTAAAAAGTCAGGTAAGACTCATCCTTACTTAGGCAAAACTGCCTAAAAAGAACTGACCCAAAAGGTAATATTGGCCGAAGTACAGCTTACTTTTTTAAAATGGGTTATCCAGGATCCATAGGCTAAGAGCCACAAAAGATGGTATGCAAACTGTCTGCAGGAAGTAGCACTTTAAACTAAATTTTCATGTAATAACAATCTATGTAGTTCCCTTCAAGCCTCTGGAACTTTGCCATGGTACAGCTGCACAAGAGCTACTTCATATAGAAAGCACTGCAATCTCTGTCATCTTCCAATCATATTTAAAGAAAAGTTTAGCAAAAGAGTTTAAGAAAATAAATGTAAACAGTAATGTACTGCATTCCCTCCCATTCTTGGCTTCACAGGAGAATTCCATCCACTTTACAGAACAACCATGTTTCATAACATCAAGTAATAAATTTCCATTTCTGAATCCTTTTGGCAGCACTTATCTGCTTTAGAGGTGATTAAATCAATTAACCCAGCAAAGAGGTTAAAAAGACTGTGCTTATGCCATTCTCACAGAACTGCTGTATAGATCATGAGTTCAGAAAAAGCCTTGTGCATATTTGCAGATCAGTTAAGTTCTCAGAAACAAATTGTTTCTTTTGCCATGACAGAACCATAATTTGTTCAGTCTTCCACACCCACTTCCAAAAAGAGAAAAACAGAAGAAAATGTGAGAACTGGCATTTTCTACCCAGGATCAGAATATTACCACTTTTTTTTTACTATAATACAGCTAATGCAAGTAATTTGCTGAAAGCAATAGACTACTGTACTAGTCAAAGACACATCTTTTTTAACAGATGCTAAGGCAAATTATATAATGTTTGTACTGGCAGATTTCCATTCAAATATAATGAGAAGATTTACACTAAATACTATTGTCTTTTACTAGAAGCTTGATCACATCCACCTTGCTGATTTCCAAGCAATCGAAAAGTAGCTTAATGATGTTCTACAAAGTATAACTTCTTTGCTTCTGAAAAAAGTTCTAGGGTTTATCATCCTATATTCAATTATGAATACTCAGCTGCCCATGCAAAAAAAAAGATTTTACAGGACAATACCTCACACAAATTCATGAACAAGAATATGAGCCTACCCATTTAGATACTCAAAATTATTTCAATTTTTATGAATGAAAAGAAGCCTGTGTAAACATGCTTTATTTAAAATTTAGAACGAAAAAAAAAAAAGAAACAAAAATGTTCACATTTTATTTTATATGTCAGTATCTTGTAAGAGGGGGATGGATAGTAAGGGACCTGGATTTCATGATTCCCAAGATAGCAATGTCTCCTTTACATTAAGAATATAAATGAGATTTACTGCTACTGACCTAATCCTAGATGCCAAAATGTGCAACAGCTTTCTAGGAAACTTAATTTAAAATTATGGTAGCTACAAAAGTGCTTTAGCAAGTAGACAGCATCCACAGCACATATGCACACTCACACACAGTATATATTGCAAGAAAGCTATAAAGCAAGTTATAAAGTGAGTAAGCACTGTGGAAATAGTGTTGTTACAGTGATATGAACACTACTCTGGCTTCCTGGGGTCTTCAAAAGCCAGTCAAATTATGATGTGTTCAATATTAAAGCTGGCAGTCTTGATATCAATGATTCCAATCAAATACAAAATGCAGTGGCAAACTTCCAACCACAACTTTTAAAGTTATAAAACCATATGACAATACAGATTCTTACTTAATACCATATTAAAACCAGTATAGTTAACAGCAGATAATGCATTAACTGAATAAAGCACCTTGGAGAGAAGAAAATGCTTCCCTTGCTGCCTCTTGAGCATTTTTGCCTTTTGATGGAAGGAAGTGGGCAGTGATACCTGAAAACCACTGGTAACCACTCGGGGATTTTCCTGAACTTCCAAACATCTTGGCTATGGGAAATGAAGAAAAGCACTGTGATTATAATAATGAAAGATTTCAGATTAACCTAGAATATATTTTAAATTGTTTAAGTAAGAAGAACTTCTACAGAAAAATATATAAAAAAACAATCACGAACTGTAAAAACAGCTTCAAAAAATATTTACAGAGAAACAGATATAAAACAAAAACTTAAAAGTGTGCTGCTAACAAAGCTTCCAAATGCTACTTGACAAATCCTTCTCCAACACTGCCTTCAGAAAATATGCCTGCAAGTAGTACTTAGCTGAGAATTTCAGTACTTTCTTTCCTCCTTTCCATTTTTGCTGACCTTTTACAATTTCTCTACCTGTTTTGATACAGACTTGGCACAAGACATGACACTGAAAAGCTAAAATTTTCAAAACAATCTAAGTAACAGAGGAACAGATTTTCAAACTTATATGCCAAATTTTAGTGGAAGTTAGGTGTTTAACCCGGTTCTGATCATATTAGCAAATGCATAACGTGTTTAGACATTTTTTTTAACATCCCACCAGGCACTTACCCATATTCAAGAGCATAAATACCATTCAATATCAAACACTGTTATGTTATGAAACTTAATTTTCAGGAAAAGTTTACTAATCTTCGGGTGTAAGGTAACAGTGATGCTGTGGTAATTCAATGAGGTACCAATCTATGCAATCGGGTTTATCTTGCATTAATCGCCTGATGTTTGAGGCAGTGGTAGTATCAGGCATATGATTAGTTACTGCAGCTCACCTAAGAGACAGTAACTTGCTAGGCTGCTAAACTTGATCATGCACGTCACCCTGAGGTTGCTTGGGTTGGGAAAGACTCATACACTACATAAGCAGGTTGAACGGTTGAATTTTGTACTTCATTTTAGAGTTTGCTTTTCTAGCTTCTGTTTTAAAACAGTAGAGTTTCAGTACTGGTGTAGTTAGACCTTTTAAATAAAACTCAATCCCTCCACTCGAATGATTATATTATAGTAATTTCATTCACACAAACAGAACGCATAAATGTGTGTTTTCTGAAAGAAAGAAGGAAAATGGGTTATGTTCCTTCTGTAAAATAACATGAAATTCATCATTATTACAGATCTATTCATTCCTATCAGAAAGCTGCATTGTAGTATGATCTCTTTTTTTTTTTTCAGGCTGGTTATTAAAGGTCACGAACATTCTTTTCAGGAGTGTTCTTATAGTAATTTAACAGCATACTCCACCACGGCATGAAATATTCAATATTATTTTTCTAATGAAAACTGTGCAAGACTCACTGAAATCCAAAGCATTATGTTTCAAAGACTTCCAGAGGACTAGAATGTTTTTCTGTGGTTCATCCTCTTCTGATGAAGGGAAAATACCGTCATCATTGTAGCTTAGCTCACAAGAACAGCTATTGACCATAAACATACCTGAAGATTCCCCCTGCTTGAGAGAAACATAAAATAAGCAAGTAAATAGCATGCCAAGCAGTATGAAATCAGCATATTTTATCATTCAAATTTTGGGTTTCAGTTACAAAAAACAGTATAGCTCAATGGGTACGTAAGCTTAGAACAATTCTTGGAAGAACAGCATTAGGATCTCCCACTATTTAGATTGCAGAAACTGGCAGAATACAACGTGCTCCTGTTGACATATCATATGGAATAAAAATGCAGACTTAGTAATTAATAAGGACAACAGATATGAAAAATTATGAAACTCAAGATAAGAGACAGAAAGAATGCTATTCCGCAATTATATATAGGACAATTATGTTTTCCAAAAATAGTATAAATTAAATGAAAAAGGGAACAAAATAGAAAAGTAACAATTTGATAATTAACACTGTCACTAAACACTTCAAACAGAGCAAAAGACTAACAAGAAAGTTTTAAAACTTTGTGGAACCTTGAATGCAGTCCACGTAAAAAAAAAAAAAAAAAAAAAAATTCTTTCTCTTCATCTCACAAAAGACTATCCCTTCCATCAAAGTCATCACACTTTGGAATGCTCAGAGTTTTGAGATACAGAAAAGAGCATTTCCCAAGATTTATACATCAAAGTATTTTCCTGACAAGGAAGGAAAATAATTCATGGTACCTTCTCCTCTTCCCAAACACTTTCTTAGGCCTAGGAAGAAAAAACTACCCAGCGCACCTTTTAAAGCAAAATACATAGGCAGAGTGCATACTGACTAGTCTTCCAAAATTCCGTGTTCACTATATTTTCAACAAGTCATGTAATTACAGCATACATATATATATATTTTTATTTTTAGAGCAATCAGAACCCCTACTCTCTTCCACCTGATTTTCCAAGGCAGCCTAATCCACAGAGCATGTTGACTTTGGAATCACTACCTTGGCTAATACTACTTCTCTTCACCTAAAACCAATATGAATTATGACAGAATTATCCATAAACCTGCATGCTTTAACTCCAGATTCTATCGATTAATTTTCTGCTCAAAGGTCTCAAATTTCATATAGTGTCTAAACTAGCATTTTACTGCAGGCTTCTTAAAAACTAAATTCACAAAAATGATGATAAAGCCAAATAAAGCAAGATAAAGAGTCGACAAAACATGAAGCCTTTGGCAATCCTTAAATATAGATTATAAACTTGCTGAATATTCTTTTAGCTCACAAATTAGTGTACTATCTATAGAATTTCCATGCAAAATGTCTATGAAAAAGAATATTATTAACATTATACAGCAAACCACTCATAAGGTCATATGAAGTTTGACCCTCTGCATTCTCTGCTTTTTAACAATTGGATCTCATCAAGCTGTCAAACAAAATGGGATATCTTAAAAATTACTAATCAAATTCGAATATAGACTTTTTCTTAAAAAGTAATTTCATTGTATTTTTTTCTTTTCTTTGGAAAATAAAACATATTGCAATTTCAAAAGTTTTCTCTTCATATTAAGGAAAAAAAAGTGAGGAAAAAAAGGGCAGAAAACTATAGTATGCATCAGAAGTCTGCAATAAGAACTCAGCATTTACATCAATATTTGACTTCACTGGAAAGAAAAAGGATCCAGTTAAGTTAAAGCAGTGTATTTGGAAATTCTCATGAAAGGCTAAATTACAAAAAGGTCATTACCTATGAGAGGAAAATCAGCTCTGCTGCCTCTAAAAGGGCTCAAGGGGAGTTTTATAAGCACTGTAAACACTAAAGCTATGCTCTAAGAGGGACTGATGTTCTTTGATTGGACCTCATTTTATTCATTCCTTCAAGAAAGGCATGAAAGTCAAGGCAATAATCTACTTTATGTGAATCAATTGTACCTGAGAGGTTAAAAGAAGTCAACTAAATGTAACATAATAGCGCAAAGATGAAAACTGCCATTTAGCACAAACACAACATGCATTCCAACATTACAATATACAAGCATCCAACAGCATCTATACCATTCCCACTCACTGAATTACACCTTCAACTACTGCTATCAGTTGATATATTTTGCCGTTATCCAGAGGGCTGCCTGATAGTCCCTAACCTTTCAGGTATGGTTTAGAAAATAAAGCAGCAGGAACACAAATCTGTAATTGAAATAGATCTTAAACTGGATTATGCTACAAGAACCAAGAAAATTCCATTTTTTCCTTTTTTTTTTAAAGTTTCTATTTTTTTATCCATGAGACATTGCTTTATAGAAATATACAGACTGTACAGTGGCATGAAGTGCTAGAAGTGCTACCATTTCCTTCTTGCAAATTGTTGTTTTATTAAATTAGTTGCTTTCCCTGGCTAAGTTGTAACATTCATCATGAAACAATGAATTTGCATTGTAGCACGGGCATTCATTGAGTACTAATGTAACATATACAGAGTTTGCACCTCTTGGTCCTACCCCCCTGAATAAGCATGCACAGACATGGTGAAATGAATGATACTATCACAATGCTGCTTTGGCTTTTGTTTTTACATCGCCTGGATTTTAACTTCAATATGGTGTAACAATCCATCACTAGGCAAAAAAATGCGTTAACTGGAAAGAGAAAAGTTCCAGCTTGCCAGTATGACAGCCACTTTGTTTCTTGGTTTGTTAAGCTTTACATAATTACCCTTTAAAAGATCTCGAGCTACACCTATCTTCTGTAGGTATTATTAGAGACCTGTAACTTCTCTCCATTCCCTAACCTGGAGGACTGAATTTACATGCTCTGCAAGTGAACATGAAAAGAGCACCTATTCCATTTTTATGCTACCTGAGAAAATCGTTCTTTCAACTATGTTTCTAAACATGTTTTCTGCAAAATGTGCTTCATAAAAAATTAATGGGGATGTAGTGAGACTCATAGACTATATCACAACTGATTTGCTGTAACCCACAGAACTCCCCTGTAGCTTTGTAATTTGTTATTATTACAAATATCCCAAATTGATGCTGCATGAAATTTTTGTATAATCCACAGTCACATCCCTTTTTCCTAAATATGTCAATATTTTATAAGTTGTTAAGCTTATATCAATATTGCTTCACAGATATAGATAAAATTATACATCTGTGTTAATACACATACAAAAATAGCTGGTCAGTTGCAAAATTTTTGGAAATTACTAAGAAATACTAGGAATTCTATAATGTTTCTTACATACACCAAAACCCACAAAAATAATTATAGACTACTGTTGATTTCAATGCCTATGATACATCACAATGATTCATTCAAGGTTGACTCCCACAATGCTCCAAACACATAGGTAATCAATCACTTTCTGCAGCAGCGCAGGTGCAGGCTACAGCAGAAGTATTAGGTGTGGAACCTGGCACTAGAAGAACAAGAGGCTCAATGCCAGCCTAACTAGAGCTGCCAGACTGTTTAGTAGCTATATTCAAATCTCATACAAATGTTGGCCTTCCATTCCTATCGACAGAGAAAGTAATCTAAGAATTTAAAACTTAAAGTTACAGACTGCCACAAACAGACTAACTTTCCCTGAATAATATTCTCATCACTTTAAAAACAAAAAAACAAGCTTGCTATAATGACATTGTAATTAAATCTTACAGAACCCACTTTATCACATAACATTTTCATGTTACTTCACAGAAGCAATATATTTTCCCATTTGTTACACTGTTTCTCCCACACCCACTGTACATTGTGATACCAACCTAATTTTGGATCAGAGCCTGCATGCATGCATATGCTTAACTGTATTCACATAACTCATGTCATTGATGCAAGTGCGCTCAGAATGAAGTTAAGCAAATGCACGAGTGTTCCAAGATCCAAATTCTCCTGTTGAAAAAGCCTCAGAGCTAGGACTTTGACTGATATAGCTGAAATTCCATGCCGTGGTCTTTTATGAAAACAACAGATTGCTGTCTTAAAAAGCTTACATCCTCCACTACAGAAACTGATACACAACACAATTCCAAAACTGATAGTTCTCCCACTGAGCAGCAACGAGGATACGGTGGGGCAGAATGCTCAGAAGACATAAGGAAAGACTATGATAATCTCTTTATTCTTTGTGGTGTACCTTGATAACAGAATTCCTTGAAATAAATGTAATGAGAGAGACCACGTACATCTCCTTGCAGTATTTCAAGTACAATACACAGACACATAGGCAAGAAAGTCCTTTACTCTGAAAGACTTTCAAATAAAGTCTCTTCACTATGAAAAGAGAACAAAAAACTCTCTTTTCTCAGAGAACTGGACTGAATCTGCAATCAAATGGAGTAGAAAAAAAAATCCTTTATTTATTATCTTAATGTTTGAAATAAATCAGTGTACAAAAAAAAATTTTGCAGTATTCGTTACAAAGTTTTGAAAACATAACTACAAGGATTATCTATATTCTTATGATGCAGAAGGGAAACTAAAGGTTACCTGGGAGAAGTACCATTCAAAGATGAGAAAGTATTAAAAAAAATGCCATCCACAATGCCACCAATGAAACATATTTTGCAACTTGAAATTCTTTCCTGTTCCCCCTGACATCACTTACAAAGTCTAATTCTACAGCTAAAGTCCTAAATGGAGATTAACTAAAATAATTCAGGCCAGAAAGAACTGGACAGAAACAGGCTACAAAGTTAAATCAAATCTAACCTGCAGGATCGTGCTTCTTTAGTACACAAGGTATGTAAGTATCTCCCAAACACCTTTTCTAACTTTTACAAGTGTTTTTAAAATCATCTCCAAATTGACCTGTGAAATAGATTTGCTGATGTTTCACAGGGGCGGATCTGCTCACACTTCTCCATTGTGTTCTACCCAAAGAGGTGAAGATCTTTTATAAACAGGAAAACAAATAAGCCTCACAATATCAGTTTATGATAGGTAAATATAATGCAATAGTATGCTACAAGAAAGAGCAGCAGCAGGCATGACTCCTGTATGTCTTACAGGCAAACAGGCTCCTTTCTTCTGCCAAGTGTAGAAAGAAAACTACATGACTCCCTCTAATTCCGGACTATCTCTAACTTGAGGGGCTGCAGTTTCACGGCTTTTATTGTTTGATGTATGCTCCTTCTCACTGGAACTCGGGGAACAAAGTATTCATTATTAAACGTGGGAAAGAGCAAATCTTAAAGCATGAATGATAGCTAATACGTTCACCTCTTATCAGAAGTATGTTCACATCAGCAGAAGCTCCAACAGCTTTAATTTCTGTTTCTGATCATTCAAAAGCCAACTCAACGGAGTAACAGAATATTATAATATGGGGAAAATAAAAATGTTTTGCAAATTTGTTGTGCTGTCAAAGTAAAATAATTTGTTTCACAGTTGTATTTTTTCCTAATTGAAAATATTAAAAATTAAATTTTTATTGAACACAAAAGCTGATACACTTGATTTAAAGATTCTGGAATATGCTTCAGAAATTGCCTCCCCCTCAACAAAAAACATTCTACATTTTAAATGTACAAAGTGACAGTCTTATTGGCAAAGTAAAATCTTGATGAAGCTAGGTATCTGTACTATGTACATCACAGTGTGACCTTGTTTTTTACCATGAAGTAAATGAGGCATTCCTGAATTTTGAGCATTAGTATTTTATTAGCATTATTATTTATTCTTAAAGTTTTTGTAAAATGCCTACAAAAAAGTTATCTTAAGCCATGTTTACCAAACTTTTAACAATGTTTTCATAATAAAATCTTGTATTTATTTATCTCTTTAGCCTTTTCTGTATAACTGGTAATGAAAGAAAAGAGGGTGTGTTAAAAAAAAGCTTCAATTATTATTCAAGAACACATCTTGAAGTTGCACAGTAATGTATTAAACCAGAACAGTGAGTAAAATGTTATTTTCCCCCAGGCACAAGGGCTCATTTTGCTGCCAGAAACAATCTAAAACAAATTTCTATGCAGGCTTTGTAGTTAAACATGAAGAGATTTAGCTGAAGAAAATGCATTATAGAGGAGGAAAGACAGCAGAAACTAAGGTACACTAGCTATAATTGCATAATGATTATAAAAGTAAATTCAAAGAATGTAAAATTAACACCTGTGGCACATAACAAAGATAAAATGAATATACAATAAAAGTTAAAAATATGTATATCTCTCAGTTGAAATGATAACAAAACTGATGTCATAATACTTATTAGAATTACACATCACTGTGCAGTCTATTAATGGTTTCTACAAAGTGCTTACACAAGTGGCTACTTTTACTCTTTGTTCATAATGGAGTATTTTTTGCCCAATTTTCAGTAATCCCTTGAAAGCCTGAAACTAAAATTAGTTCTCCTTCTAAAGCAGTCTTCCCCTGCGGTGATTCGTTATTGTAGGATTGGCTTTTAAGTGCTGAATTACTAACTGATACTTAAATTTTTTTGTAGGGCTTGTAAGCACCAAATAGTGAGAAAAAGTACAGTACTACAGGCATATCAATCTTGAAGGCATCTCTTTATCATTATGCAGTTAAACCTTGCTAACTTAGTAACAAGTTATGCTCTGAAAGACTGACTGGTTCTCCATATTCATAACTTCTTGAAAACCTAGTTTATTTTATTGTGAAAAAATAATCTGTAGCCAAAAGATTCTAATGCTTTTCCTTATGAGAGAACCACTGCAGAAAATAGACTATTTTTCTTTTAACTATACAAGACATTAGTTTATATACCGAAATTCAGAGCAAGCCTCTGTAAACCTTACCCCTTTGAGAGTGTGACAGCTTTGTCTACAATGGATTTGAAATATGATTTACTACAACACTGCTTGAAACTGTGAGGCTTTAACCAAATCTAAAACATCTACATAAGAAGAGGAAAAGAGCTTCTGAACAGATAAAAGTAAAATCTTGATTCTTATATAAAATGTTATGCATTTTAATATGATTTTTTGCCTGATTTATGTAAAGCTTTGTGTTTTTCATTTTCCCTAGCCTGTCACATTGTAGTGATGTATGGTGCATTTTAGCATCAAGTTTGCCATGAGCAATAAAGTCAGTGCCCCCAAAGAAATATTAATATATTATCACTCTTCCCCACCATGCCCCACTCCCAAGTTTTCCTTTATTCAGCCTATTTGGTTTTGCTTCACATAGTTAGTTGATATCCTTTTCACAGTCTCCCACACAAATATTTAATGTTTTATTTTTGAAAGAAATCCCAAACTAGAAATTGACAGGATGAAATACAATTTACTTTCCAAGGCAAGAATGAGGCCATCATGGAAGAAAAATGTACAGGTATTTTATCTGTTTGGAACAATAAAATTAAAAAAGAGGGGCGAAAAAAAAGGCATGATCTATTGAAAGAAATTCAGGAAATGTAGCTGCTTGAGAGACATGAAATGTGAACTACCAATATAATAATGTTCTATAGCAATCCCTGCACCTAGAAGAGGTTCAGTGATCCTCAAAGTGTAGAGGGAAGTAGGAAGACCTATAAAAAGATGACTGCAACAGTAGTAGGAAGATCATAAGGCGCTCTCTTCAACAAAATACTAGCACTTATAGATGTTCAGGAGGAAAAAAAAATTAATTTTACCCATAAAATAATGAAAAATAGAAAAGTGATAACAAATACTAAGAAAAATAACTTCTGTTGTGACCTTCTCAGCTCTGCTCACATAAAAGTCTGCAAAATTTAAACCACTAGAGCTCCTATTCCTGTTCTGCTATTTCTATGGAATCATAAGCTAAAAGAATGAATCCTAGTGAACTACTAAAGATTC
The DNA here is from genome assembly GCF_900496995.4 of Aquila chrysaetos chrysaetos. Taxonomy (NCBI): domain Eukaryota; kingdom Metazoa; phylum Chordata; class Aves; order Accipitriformes; family Accipitridae; genus Aquila; species Aquila chrysaetos. The sequence goes on from NC_044005.1 coordinate 34,480,153, forward strand.
CTTTAAGATCTTTGACCAGGATAATCTCCTCAACATAATCTGAAGTAGTTCATTAGACGTATCTTTCATATGGAAAAGATAAACCGAAAACCAGTATGTTTAAAACTTGAGCACTTGTGAGTCAGCAAGTTTTTAAATCATCCACTTCATATCAGAAACAGCAAAAAGAGATGCCACCTCCCAGCAAATCAACACTGTTCATACGGTTTCCTAATGCAGCTGTGTTCCACAGTGTGGCTAGCTACACGTTACACATGTGCTTGACTGAACCATGTTGGCTGAGCACCTTGAGGTTTCAAGATGAAAAATGCTACACAAATATACTACCTCCATTCATTCATTTGACACAAGGAAGCATTTGTGTTGAGTTTTTCCTTATGGTAAGTTCTGAAATTCAACTAAATATGTATATTGTTATTTCAAAGTACACCCACATGAGTATATATAGATTCACTCCAAACTGTGACAAAGCAACATAAAAATAGAAAGCATGCATATAGTTTTAAAGGAAGATGACATTTGCAATCTACTTGCCTTATTCTCCAGGTGTAACTTTAAAAAATGAAGGTAGGCCACAGGTGCAAATGCATCAGCGGAATGCACAACCACCTCGGCCGAATCTCTGAAATACAAAATTCTTAGCATCAAGTATTAGTATATAATTTTACATATAGACAATACTTAGTCGCTGTATAACACAGACTCCAAGGTAACTCATGGAAAATCCACTAATTTCTTATTTTTCATATAAATTAAGAAAAAATAGTTTGCTATATAAAATCATATTGTGGAACAACACATTATCTTCATTAATTTTCAATTTTCAAAAGGAATAAACTATACTTCCTGTGTGAGCCGTCACAGGCAGGACGCAGGAACAACCACATAAGCACGGATGAAATGCAAAGAGGAAATTTGTTTTCATTACCTCGCCAACCAGGGGATCCCCAAAGCAGCACCTGGGCAGAGGCACACAAGCGGGGACGCAGGCACCACGGAGCTTGGTCCATGCTAGAGGATCACCGAACCTGCTGGTTTTGCCTATATTTCAGGGATTTGCTCAGGCGTAATTTACCACTGTGCTTTGATCTTTCCCATAGCAGGGCAGGAATCTCAAGCATGTTCGCTAGGGTGCCTCTAAGTCTATCACATCTAAACACAGATGTTCTACTTGTCCAACACACAAGGCCAAACAACAATTAGTATGATATATGTGTTTTTTGACACCCCAGCTGCAAGTCACTTGAGTGTGTTTACAATCCTCCTTGTCAATCTTCCATTATTTTCCCACACTTCCAGATCAGTATTGAGAGATTCAGCTAGCTGTAGTCTATGAAAGCATAAACGACATTATGTTTTACATTCTAGAGACTAATATGTAAAGCTATCTTTTAATTTCATCTACAGGAGATTTTTTAAAAGTCCATTCTTCTCGATTAATACTCCAGGGATTAGTTCTTGAAGTATTAACAGCGTACAGTATTTCACGCTGAGAAACTGACTGATTCGACCATCTTGCATCTGATATTGAAGACTACTAGACACAACTTTTTAATGCCAAATGTGTTGGTAACAATGATAAACTTCCTGTGTGCTGATTCAAATTAGCTAATTTTAGTTTTCATTTTTACAGACACAATCTGTCACACTTTGATTCACAAGAGGCAGTATCTGTTATATCCATCTGCATGGTTTTACTACTTAAGAAAAAGGTAGCTCTAGGAAACAAACATCAGAAGGTGAGAAACTCAAAGAAAACATGAGAGAAACTCAGATGCAGTACAAGAAAATCTGAAAATTGTTATAAGTAAGGCTAAGGACACACAGATAATTTTCTTGAAACAACAGTGCCCTTGATACCTTCACAGTATTCAATGAGATGAGATAGATAGATTTCTAGTAATGCCACATAAAACCCATGCAAACTGGAAACAGTTGAAGTCTTGGCCAGATTCCACTGACTTAATGGAAGTGTAAAATTAACGGAAATATCTGTTCTATAAGCTGTATTTTAGGATTTAAAATAACAAAACTCCTAAGATAATCATCACTACATTGCACAATAATAATAAATACCTTTAACATAAGAAGCTCCACTTCCCTTTTAGTAAACTTTTAAAGTATTTTCATAAATAAGCCTTCAGCTTCGTTCTTGAGAGTTATTATCAAGATTCTTTAAGATTAAAATATCTTATTCTTTTAAGATATCTTAAAGATAGTCCCTTAAGATTAAAATCATTCTTCTCAAATGACCATGGTGTCTTCTAATTGTAACAGAAATAGGTAGAAAATAGCTTTGGAAATCTTTAGTAATAGGAATACGTAATTAGAAATAATAAAAAGCAGACACCAAGACTCCAGTAGTACCTGGTACCTGGGTATCCTCAGTATCTAAGGATAGTCTCAATAAACACTTCTTGCTTGATTTAAGTCCTATACGGGGAAGTCTGGTACTTTTCAGTGATGCATTAACTACTTAAACCTAAATTAACAGAAAAGCTTGTACCAGAAAGGAAAACCAAAAATTTATGGTTATTAAATGTATGTCTGTTGAATTTAAAGAATATCTACTAACTTTAAAAAATATATTTAACTCCAAAGTAAAAGAAGCAGTCCTACTTGTATCCCTGCATGTTCCAATTCACTAGTACAGTAGAACAGACACCAAGCATTGATACCTACACTAACTGTTCAATAACTTTAGAATTTTTGAGTACTTATTTGCTGCTCAAGAAGTACTGCAAATATTAAGAGATCATAAATATCTCTTCTTCGTATGAAGTGTATTCCTATGATGTACAGCTAACACATAGGTATTTGATGGGACCATAATAGATATCTAGTTTAATATGCCATTATTTCTCAGCCGATGGGTCACAACAGGTAGATTATGGGGTGCTGAAAATAGTATTACAATACACATAAAAAGAAAGTATTTTTTCCTAACTACTTCATTTTCTGTCAGCCTCTCCATACATAATTGTTCTAACTGATAAAATTTGCGGTCTTGTTCAATAGTAACTGTAACAAATAGGTGGAAAGCAGAACAGTTTTGTTTGCGTCCAATGATGAATCACCAATTAAAAAAAAATAGTAAGTCCTGAACTTACACGCCATGTCTAGCTTCAGAAATAGAAAAAAAAAAACCAAAAAAACCCACCAAACCAAAAAACCCACCAAAAAAAACCCCAAACCCACATGAAAAACAGAGATTAAAATGAAAAACAGTGATTTGAGAGACCCCAATAATTACATAAAAGCCATTTCATGCTGAAAGTCTGAATTTTGAGTAGGAACATGATTCATGTTTGATTATGATGGAAACACAGGAATTTTGCTGAGGAATGTTTTCAGAAGACTTTAGGAAACAATAAAGAATAATTGAAAAACTGTCCTAATCTATTTTTTGAAATCATAATAATCTGATCCCTCAAGTCTCCTTGAAGATCTGGGAAATATCTAATCATTTTAATACACTCCATAATATTTTCACAGGACAAATATGACAAGTTAGAGCAAGTCTGAGAGTACAATCAGTGCTCTCAGTACATGATTATTTTTTCATGCTTACAGATTTGCTTTTAGCTCCAAACCTAGAATTACAAACCTAAACACAGATCTAATGGTATGGTATAATAATGCAAAATCACACTTCCCAAATATTTCAAATATGCCAATTTATGCAAAAAGAAAAGGAAAAAAATCACACTATTCTGTGTTCCATAAATACAAATGGGCCTTTATCATAAGAGTAGATATTAGATGGCATTGACATAGATGAGAAATATATCTTTATGATTTGAAGAGGTGTCAATCAGTTGCACTTTAAATACCAGTGTAAGAAGGACAGGATATGCTTGGTACCTCCCAAATACTGAGCATAAGCAAGCTGACAACCAGATTACAATAGTCTACCTGGGAAAAACAGATAAAAACCCATCTGACTCCTGGCTGATTATTTTGATTGTAAGATCTTGCTTTCACTGCTATATCTTGTTTAGCTTCAAATATATCACTCAATCTGCCATGCTTCCTTTGTGAGGCATATTTTTTAATGAAGACTGAGAAGAATGGCAAGAATTTAATTTAATATTCAAAAGCAAAATTCATCATACAGTCTTACATTAAAGAGACTCCCACTTCTCCATAGTAAGTAACACATCAAGGCTATGTTTTTGCTTTCCTAAACTAGCAGATTTCCTTCTTTTTTAAAGAATATACTGTAGAAACGTATCTTGTCACAAGTTTCACATGACAAAAACATCGACCAGTGAAAACACTACCCAAAAGTAGTGTTATACACAACAGGCATATTAGATTTTCTCCTGTTGTATTGGGTTTACATGGCAAGATTTTGGTAGCAGGGTGTGGTCTGCAGGGGTGGCCTGTATGAGAAGAGGCCAGGGGCTGCAGAGCCCATCAGCAACACTGGTGGTGCCTCTGTGATAACATATTTTAAAAAGGGTAAAAATGCTGTGCAGCAGCTGTGACAGGAGTGAGAAAAACATGAGAGAAACAGCCCACAGACACCATGATCAGTGAAGGAGGTGTGTGAGGAGGTACTCCAAGTGCCAGAGCAGAGATTCCATGCAGCCTGTGGAAAAGACCATTTTGGAGCAGGTTGTTCCCCTGCAGCCCATGGAGGACCACACCAGAGCAGATATACGCACTGCAGCCTGTAGAGGACCCCGTGCTGGAGCAGGGTCCTGGCAGGAACTGTGGCCAGTGGAGAGGAGTCCAGGCAGGAGCAGGTTTTCTGACAGAACTGTGGCCCATAGGGGACCCACGCTGGAGCAGTCTGTTCCTGAAGGACTGTAGCCCATGGAAAGGACCTGCACTGGAGCAGTTTGTGAAGAACTGCCCAGTGGGAAAGACCCACACTGGAGCAGTTCATGAAGGACTGTAGCCCATGGATCAGACCCAGGCTGGAACAGGGGAAAAGTGTGAAGAGAAGGGAGCAGCAGAGACACAGTGTTATGAATTGACTGCAACCCATCCCCCTGCACTGCTCAGTGTGGAGGATGTAGAAGAGTCGGGAACAAAGAAGTGAAGTTCAGCCTGGGAAGAACGGGGTGGGGAGAGAAGGTGTTTTTAGTTTTGTCTTTCTTTCTCACTCTCCTACTCTATTTTTTTTTTTTAATTGGCAATAAATTAAATTAATTTTCCCCAAGTTGAGTCTGGTTTGCCCATGACAGTATTGGTAAGTCATCACACTGTTCTTATCTTGACTTACAAGCTTTTTCATCTTATTTTCTCCCCCTGTCTTGCTGAGGAGGGGGAGTGAAAGCAGCTTGGTGGGCACCTGGCAGCCAACCAAGGTTAATCCACCACACCTGTTTTGGAGGCAAAAGTAATCTTCAGTGTCTTCCTCAGAAACTTTCTCTAGGAAGACATCTTGGAGGAGTTCAGGAATTTAGGGACCTTGAAAATTCTGACAGGTTTTAACCTCTAAATTGTAATCCTTACATATCCATTTAAGCTTCAAAAACTGTATCAGGATGTATAGCAGAACCATGGCTATCTAAACATTTGGAAACTATACTAGCATAGTTAACAACATGATTACAAAGTCTGTTTAGATTCAGTGTATATGAAAAGGAAGAATGAAAAGCAGAAAGTAAAAAAAGCTTGTAAACTTATTTAATGACAAAGGAAGTATAAAATATTTTTCTTTAGTTCATAAAGTAATAGATTTCACATGAACGGCCCCTCAAAAGGCATGTCTTTACGAATGAATAATGTAAGAGCTAAGCAGGGCTAATCAAGCCAGAGACATACAATGCCAGTGTAGCTATTCCGTTTCCATTACAGAAATGTATATTTAGTACTAATTGAGTAAATGTTTAACAGTCTGCTGTGCCATATATTTATTATTAAATACCCACTGATTTATATATTTGTCTTTTCCTGTATTTTTTGTGCATTTATTGTTAACTTTCATTATTATTTGGAGTGTTGCCAATAGAAATAAAGACAACTCAGCCAGACCACCTCTGTTTTAGCTTCTCCTAGTTGCTTGAATGGTCATTAAACCACGGATAGCCAAAAATACATTTACAATATATTATGAGATATTCCTACTTAAACTGCTATTTGGTTGATCCCAAACCAAGGGCACAATGTACTTTCCTAAAAGTGTTCCTCAAATTCTATGTAAAAAACCCCTCAACAAGCCTCTCCACACTACACCAACCAAGAATTTCTCATGAGATTTGACATAGTTTTCTCCAATCTGTTGTATCTATGCAAAGAGAGCTTTGAAAAGGAGCACTGGGAAATCATGCATCCAATTCCAATGAACTCCCAGATTTAATCTGCAACAGAAGAAGCCTTAAAAAAAAATAGAAAGAATGTAGATAATCAGCCAAACACATTCAAGTGGAAAACCGGATACAAGCACATTTAATCTCTCCGTTAAAATCTAGCTGTCCTTCTTCTGAAGTATACTTTTTGTTGCAAGTGTTGCAATATAAACACTGAATAGGCCACATAACTGCTAACAGGTAGTATTACTCTAAATGACAAAGTTTCACAAAACTGACACTGGAATTGATAAGAATTTGTCTCTGACACTGGAATTGATAAGAATTTGTCAATTTAATAGAAATCATATCAGACTTTAAATGTAAAAATGAATCGTGCTTTAGCAACGATTTCACAATAATTTCCTTTTTGCTAGAAGAGACTGAACTGATTCTATCTGAGGGCATATTGGGGAGTTTTGTCCTTTGTCCCCAAATTTATTTGTGATAAGATATACCCAAGCATCATGCACATTTTATTCTAACTTCCTGCTTAACTTTCCAACTCCTACTAGTCAGCAGGTTGGCTCACAACCTATGGCTTCTACCTAGCACCTGGTTCCCCTCAGAGAATCTTCTCCAAGAATCTCACTTCCTGGCCCATACATTCATAATTCCACCCATGAACTTAAATCCAGTTTAAAGATTCTACATTGTTACTTTCTGAATCTTCTCCTAACTAAAGAATTCCATAGCTTTCCTGCATGGAGGTATCTCCAGACTCAAATTATCTAGTTTTTTAGTTCCCTCCAGAGGACAAATCTTCCAGTCAACCAGTAGCTCAGCAGACATCTGCCAGAGTGGCTGCCATCCCTTTTACCAGTTTGTCTATTGCTTTTCTCCCAGATGCCATGCAATGAAACAGCTAACAGCTCTTGGTTCTCCACTCCTTATACAGACAGATCCCAGTCTTACAGAAAAATGAAACAAATAGACCTTCACCATGAAAGCCTTAATCATGTCTATATGCTCCACAATCTTGACCTTCCCTAAGATGACCGAGTATCACCAATACATGATTACTAGTCCGTTTCCTTGGCTAAGAAAAGGAACAGCAGTCAAAACATCTCACTGGAAGCAAGCAGGCTTAGCTATTTAACAGACTAATAAGAAACTCGCATCAAGACACAAATATTTTCCATACGCCACTACACAGATTTTAGCAATTTATGTCAAAGGAATAAACTAGTCAGTGTAAATGAAATAGATTCATGAAAAGTTTGTATATAAAATATTCTCTAATAATTGAAGAAAAATGTTTATCATTATCATTCTAAGCTGCTAAACTTAAAACACACACACACATAGACACAGTTAATGGAACCCACAGGCTACTGATGTGGCAGTTTATCAAATGTAGCTGTAATGACAGATAAATATTACAGGCAATTCGCACTTCATGAAAGGATAAAAGTGTCAGTGTGTAGGTACCAGTTTTACTGCAGGCCATAATCAGCAAGTAAACCAAAGTGCAAATGTCTAAAAAGTTTATAGCCCTCTATGAAGGCCTCGTCTTGTCAGGTATTGATTTAGGTTTTCAGAGGACTTTGCCAGTGTTAAACAAAGTGAGTGTTTGTGAACTTAGAGGACATGTTTTACCTCTGCCAACAAAAGTTGCCTGAAGCTAAATGTGAATACCTTCCCATTGCTTTAATATAAGGAAATGGAAGAAACTGTTCCTTACACAACTATTTTCTTCTTAAATAGAGGGCAGTCCAGAGTGAATGTTTCATATTCTCCACCTTCTCCACAAACATGGACTCCATATTTCTCAGAAAGCTAACACAAAAGGGAAATTAAAATATATAAGTATTACATTAAAACAGTCTATTAAATATATTTTGCTGAAAATTTCAGTGTGCACTTTCTAAAAGACTACCAATTACAAGGCTGAAAAAACCCAAGTATCATACAGACAGTTCTTGATTTCTTCATATGCATATTACAATGGTCTAAAAATTAACAATGCATTATATTTTAAGTAGAACTGTCACTGTAACATTCATATAAATGAATTAATTTCTAGTCCTTCTTCCTCAGCAGACATGAAAGGTTGCTCAGACTCCCATATTTGTCTACCTTTCTTTAGCATAAGTAGTTCACTTCTGTGAGAAATTTGTACTGTAAATCAACACAAAAAGTAACACTTCACATAGAAGTATACAATGAACACAACTTTTGGCAACAGATTCAACAACTACATTCTATATTTTGGTAAACATCCATTCTTTCAAAAAAATTCTAACAAATAGAACCAACAAGAGTTTTCTAAGTCAAAAGCAAAAAGGTAAAGCAAGAGGTAAAGAGGTAGCAACATGCTGTTTCCTTTATAAATTGTACTGAATATACTTTCTAAATCAAAATATAAATTTATGAATATTCCTGAAGCTCTGGATAGCCCACTAAAACACATAACTACATAAACCAATACATTCAAAATAAGAGACATGACCACCTTAATTATTCCCTGCTTTATAAATGAGCAGCTGTTGAGCAGGAACCAAAGTTCTTTTGCTGGATTAAGGAGTGCACAACTGCTGAATAGTTCACTGTAATTCTGTATTAATGTACTGTACTGATAGGTAGTAATCAAGCACCTGTACCATGCCGGAGCATGGGGACATGCTCCCTTTTTCTGCAGGAGAAATTCACCTCCTCATCAGCAGAATATATCACCTTCTAAAGTGTCCCAGCACTAGCTGCTTCAAGCCAAGTCCAGTCCAGGTTTTACACACTGAGCAAACATTAACATTCCGCTTCAAGTAGTTCACAAAAAGCTGAACTTCAGTCCTCAACTCCATTGCAGACACCAGAGTTACTATTGGAAATATTTATTTAACCCCCTTATGCTTTTCCTTAGAGGAACAGATGCCCACCTATGATGCTTCTACAGTCAAAGTAGCAATGCAGTTCTCCACAACATGTAGGAGATGGTTAGAAGAAGTCTGTCTGGGGACTAGAAAATAATTCCAAATCTGTTGTCTTTTTTTTAGGCAAGCATGAGACTGGGTTATTTACACACTGTAGGTTCAATTTTTTATATGGTTACCAGAATATTTGTGTAGTAAGTCTATCTGATATATTCAAATGATACTGTATTTTTATTGTTGAAGCTGAATGTATAGTTTGTGTTACTTCACAGTTCTCTTTCAAAGTTTATTTTAAAACTTCAAGGAGGGTTTACAACTTCAGTCATCATCTTAGCTAAAAAAAAAACCAATTCAAAATTAGATGTGAAAGAAGAAAATGCAATACACGTAACTTGAACGTTTTCATAAAATCGAAGACTACTTTTTAAATTTAAAATTCAGTTAGTTAAACAAAAGGCCTGAATCCTCTCCAGCCTTTAATCTGGAGAAAAGTATAAATGTTCTGAGAAAACAATACCTTGGTAATGCTCTATGTGACTGTTTAGTTGCCTGGTGGTGTAAAATCTAAATCTCTTTTGGAACATATATTAAATCATTTTTCAATGTCTTGTTATGAGAGGTATTTTTCATTTTTCCTTTCACATTTTCTTTTAAAGAAAAAGAGCAGAAGAAAACCTTTAATCAAGTGCTCATTAAAAAATTATACTCCTGACATAAAAGAGAACTCCATCTGTCAACGACGGCAACAAGGTTTCTATAGGACAAATATATCAAGAATAATTAATGTTGATGCAACAAGAATGGACAGCCTACAAAACAGTTAGTCAAAACCTTTTATTCTTCTCGGTGTAGCTCCCACTGCAAAAAATCCTAAACAAAACTATTAAAAAAATGAAACAGAGAAAAACAGAAAAGATCTAACTGTAACCTTTCACTGAATAGAAGGAGTGACTGTTTACAAGTCACTTTCAAAACTGGTACCTCTGCTTGTAAACATCAGTGCCTAGAATAATTATTGGCAATTAACATTGAATAGTCAAAAGATGTGAGACTATTTCCTATCTTTGTTGTGGGAAATCCTCATTTTCAATGTCACTGGCTTCAAGATCATTCCTGACACCAATTATACAAGGTGCTAAAGGATGTTCAGTTCCCACTAATGTCAACAGGAACTGAGAATATTCAGCAGCTCATAGAACAGATTCTTAATGTTCATTTAACAAAGTCAGCAATATTTTTAAAACGTCATCAATGACATCAGAACTTTGCCTTTCAGTCATTTAGAATATTAACATTTTTTGAAGACCAATTATTTTGTTTTGAAAGTTGGATGTTACATTCATAACAACACAACAGCTTAGACTCTAATCTAAATTTTGATTGCTAAATCTGCCTTCTAGTTCAGATGAGCCAGAAAACAGCAAATTTACAAGTTACACTTAACTAAAAATGGAAGTCCAATTCAAAATCCAAAAGAAATTTATGATGAAAACATCTTCTAGACTACACGAAATTAACCTTAACTCAAATACACAGTAAGACACAAGGTATGTAGACAATCAGCCCAAACATTACCCAAAGAACAGCCTCTTCCTACCTTGGGAATGAAACACAAGGATTAAAGCTGACTTCCTCATTTAAGTTTAGTAATCAAAGATAAAAGATATGAATTCAAGTGAAGACTTTGTCCCCAGACAGAAATTGTAACACTTAGTAAATTCTCTATAATTACTGAAATGCTCTTTACATCACAACTACTCATCAACTTCTAATGCAAGCATATAAATGACTAAACATTTTCTTATTGTCTATTAGCAGAGACAGAAGTACAGACAAATATAACCATAATATACATTTACTATTCTATTAATAAATTCTAAAGAGAGTGTGAGCAGCCCCTGAGATCTGGCAAGTTGCCAACAAATTCTTTAGTGTAAAAAGCTAGGGCCTCTAGTATATAGGAAACAGTGGGACATGAACACAATTTAATAATTTACCAATTATGTAGCAACCATTCATCAATAATTAATAAAAGACCTATCATTTAGAAAAAAGGAATAAATTCAAGAACCTTCCTTGCCACAATGCCAATGACCTAAGCCAGTAAAATTCACTCCTGATAGAAGCATGGGTTGCAGATCATGACTGTACTCATAAGTTCAACCTTATGTATGTAAAGTCAGAAAAAAAATTGCAGAATTAAATCAAAGCTTTTCCCACTCAATACTCCTCCCATTTTTCTGCTGCTACAACAGCAAAAACACCTCACCTTTATGTCAGTAATTATTATCATTTCTATGGTACACATAAACTAAAGTAAATCAGAAGACTGAAAATTTAGGTGACAATGTATTTTTCCAAAGTTAAATAATTCAGTGGATGAAATCAGGGCTGGGTTGTAGGTTGGTTGGTTGGTTTTTGTTTTGTTTTGCGTCTTTTTTTTTTCCAATTAACGTTGACACACCTTTTATAATGCCCAACGAGATTTTTTCTAAAAAGAAAATGATTACTTCATGCTGCTTTCTTGTATGTCCAAAAGACAAATTATAATAGGCATATTATAGTAATACAAGTTGATTTTGATTTTATTGCCTGTTCCTTAAGGTAAACTTTTAGTATAAAAAAGAATTAAGTAAGTAAAGTCCTAATTCCTGATTTGTAGTATCAGAGAAGTTGAACTTTGTGAATATATGCTAAAACGTAAAGCAGGATATTCCCTACCAATCCCAAATGACTCAACATGTCATATATGTCGTGGTTCAGTATCAAAGACCCTCTTATATTCAACACTGGCATTTTTCTGGGCACTGAACTTATGAAGATATAAACTGGCTTTCAAGAAAACCAAAGAACACGTAGAAGACTATTTAATTAATTTTAAACAGAACTGCAAAAATTCTCACAAACTTGCACACCACACTAAGGAAAAAGCTGTAATGACAAACCCTGCACCTAGCTGAATAAACAGCTATGTAAAGTAACATTAGAAGTCAATGGAGAACCCAAAAGAAAATCCCACAAGAATAGGAAAAAGCATAAATTGGAAAAAAGCAACAAGAAATTTGAAATTACTGGTTAGATAATACAACACAAATCAAAGATACAAGAGTATATAAAGCTGTGGTAGTTTTGGGGATGTGCAATGTTAAAAATTACTTTATTATGGTGTTTGCTTTGGTATGGTCAGAATATTAAATTTTATCTCTCCTCCTTACTGAAAACCGTGAACTCCTTGCTCTCACATTCTGTCTACCAGAACTTCTGATGCTGAAGACTTCATTGCTTTGCAAAAGAGTATTTTTCACATCATAAACCTAAACATTTCTCTTCAGTTTATAGTTAATGATTTGCTTTTATTAGGCCTTAAGGCCAACTAAGTATCCAGTAAAAACAATTTATTTGTACTGACTTTGACTTTCATAGCATGCATATGCACAAGAAACAGCTACATGAACAAATAATCAGTTGTGCAGTCCAATGGCCTGACAACCAGGTCCAAGTAGGGTCAGAATGCCCTACTAGTTCTACACCTTAAGCTATGCAGTTGTTGCTCTGTTTATTGTTGTATCAATAAAAGATAAAACCTGCAAATGTGGGTTTCAAGAAGTATTAAACCATGACAGCAAGAATTTCAATGAAACCAAGTAAGTAAGAATCACTTCACTTGAGCCAAACATCAAGAAGAATACACTTAATTCCCCAAAATACCAGGTACTTCTGGATTTCTTAGTTTATTATTTTCTTTTTAAAATGAATGATGGTGAAATCAAATGGAGAACAATACTTCTTAAGCCTTACTTTAATTATACCCTATTAACATATCTAAAATTGCAATACTTGCTGCTATAGTTTTAAAGACAGACTACTGATTCAACTGAGGCAAGTAGCTACCCATCTGCAGCCCCATTGAAGTTGTAACCTGAATTTTGGTAACAGAAACTTTCTGTGAATGCAGGGACTGTACTTTCCCCTTTTTGGTTTATTTAACTAGTCCCAAATAAATATTAATTCATCCAAATGTGACTGACCAGTACGGTACTGATATTACAGTAAAGTTGATGCTTCTGTTAAATCCGCTCCACAGTAAATTGTTCATTGTTTCATGATTACAAAGTTTTACCCTTCCTTAGCTGGCACTTGTTAAGATTCTAAAGAAACAGCTCTGACAAACAGAAGCATTGTTTAAGTGATCTGCAGCAACAAACTGTGGGAGGAGCACTTAAACGTTTATCGTACTCTTAAATTATTTACTCATGACTCCAAAGATCTTCCAAACAACCTTTCTGGTAATTTATCAATCAGTAGCCTTTTCTATGGTACATGCAGAACATGACTTCACATGTCAGTAAAACTGCTTTTCCGCAGTAATGTTAGTCTCTTGCACTATACAGCATGCTAGAGTCAGAGCAGGCCTATGACACAAACATGGGGTGCAACGAAGACTCCAGTCTGGCATGTTCACGCAGTGCAATGCCAACTTAGCAGTCAAGCTCCTGGAAGCCGTCTAACCATGTTCACAAGTGGTGAACTGAAACTTGCGGACTCTAGTTCTCAGTGGCTTATTAGCTAAGCTGAACAGCCATGTTAATACAGTTTCCAATTCAAAGTTAGCTCAGTGTTCAATTAGGTATTACCTAATCCAAAAGCTCACTGATGCACACATGCCCTCCTCCTTCCTTTTCCTGTAGAAATCCAATCTATACTTTTCAGAAAGGATAAATCCACTCCCTCTTCTAAATGTTCTTGGATCTTAGACATATCCCAAGATTTACCAACTACTTACTGTTTTAAGTGTACCTTTATTACCACCCCATGAAATAAAACATCTGCTAATGACACAACATGAATGAATATTTTATATATCTAGTTAATATATACTTACTCTTGTGTACTCCTACTGTATGTCTCTGCCACTGCTTTTTTACCCCTACTACAAGTATTTAGGAAGATATTTACTTCCCTATTTTCCTTCCTTCCCTTTTTCTGGAGCAGGAGAAAACACATCTCCTTCCCATCCCCTGCTAACCTTGAACCTTTACTGTAGTCAAGATGATCTAAAGATTTAAGTGAAGCAAGACTTACAAAAAGAGAGAATGAATGGGATTTTTACATCAACTAGTCTATATAGCAGGGAGAGGAGGGGAGATTTCTGTGCAGATTCTCCAGCTCTGAAGCAGAAGCAACAAACTTCAAGCTAAGAACAGGCCAAAAACATTCTCTTCAAGTAAGAGTATTTGAATGTCATGGACCTTCATTCTTCCTCTTCAGCTTTGCGAAGTACCAATTATCTATCCCCTTCTCTCCAGCCATGTAAAATGACTAACAAAATGAAGTTAAACTCCAGATGTAATTCCTATTGAACTCCACTATCTTTCAGCAGTAAAAGAGATTTTTAAAGCTCCTAACAAATTCTGGTTACTTTTTCTTTCTCTTCTGCAAGTTTGCCCTGCCCTTAATTGTTCCAGAAAAACTGCTTATGAAGCCACGCAGAACGGTAACTACCCAGATTAACAATAAAAAGTATTTTTAGGAGATTGTTTTGCACAAATTTAGAGAGCTTACACTGATAAAAGTTACAGCAAGACTGTCTTAATAGCCAAACATGCAAGTAGTTGTGGGTTTTTAACAGACTCGAGGACAAGGAAGTGTGGTAAATTGGCTTTGTCATATACAAATATGAAAAGACACTTTCAGAGCTGTTAAACTGTACTTAGCTTGATGTTTGATGCTTCTACCTCAAACAAGACTCATGTACAAAATCTGGACTCTTTTTTTCCCTAGTTAAATAATTTTTCTTTAAATAAATCTACTAGCTCTGCCTACAAGCATTTTCCTGCTTTGAGTACTACATAACCCTTTGTACAGAATTACGTACATCCTCAGTAATAAACCTCTTATTCCATTTTTGAAGGGCCCTGCTGTATGTAGTCTGACTGTAAAAAATGGTACGAAACCTTCAGATGTGGATATGTGGGGAAGTTTTGTATCACCTATGATTTTGCTACTACCATTCCTTGCTGTGAAAGTCTCGAACTTGCATGCAATTATTTAGCTTTATCTTATTGACATACAAGTTAGTGTTCCCTTAACATTGAGGTTTCTTGCCTTTAGTTTGTTTTAAAGACACTGTCACAATTTGTGAACTACCTCCAGAAAGAATGTTTTTCATATTGGAAGTGCGTATATGAGGCTTATATTCTACTGTCCTGGTTTCAGCTGGGATAGAGTTAATTGTCCTCCTAGTAGCTGGTACAGTGCTATGTTTTGAGTTCAGTATGAGAAGAATGTTGATAACACACTGATGTTTTCAGTTGTTGCTAAGTAGTGTTTAGACTTAAGTCAAGGATTTTTCAGCTTCTCAAGCCCAGCCAGCGAGAAAGCTGGAGGGGCACAAGAAGTTGGGAGGGGACACAGCCAGGGCAGCTGACCCAAACTGGCCAAAGGGGTATTCCATACCATGTGATGTCCCATCTAGTACAGAAACTGGGGGGAGTGGGGGCGAGGGGATTGACGCAAGGGGATCAACTGGGCGTCGGTCAGTGGGTGGTGAGCAACTGCACTGTGCATCATTTGTACATTCCAATCCTTTTACTATTACTGCTGTCATTTTATTAGTGTTATCATTATCATTATTAAGTTTCTTCTTTTCTGTTCTATTAAACCATTCTTATCTCAACCCACGAGTTTTACTTCTTTTCCTGATTTTCTCCCCCATCCCACTGGGGATCTACACGACAATCTACATAGAAAGATAAGCCTTGGGTTAGCACCTAATTTCTGAAAGTAACTAAGTAATTTTTTATTAAGTTAATTTTACTGAATTTCTGCCTATGCTACTTTTTAATTGCAACTTTACCTGTACGAGTATCCTCTAAGTAATACTCACCTCCAAAAGATCAGGCTCCATTTGATCCAGAGTTTTTCCTAGATGCTTATCTGGGTCTAAACCTGGGGAAAAAAAAAAGTGTAAAAATATTTTTTATAAAGTACTGTTATGATATCAAGAAAGACTGGTGTGGTTTTTTTTTTTTTCTCTCCCCAAATGTAGCACATCTCCCTTAGAAAGTAGTCCCACTGTATCTAAAATCATTTCTATCCTAAAGAAAACACACTTAGTCAGAATTTTCTTTTATCCCCTCTGGGCAACTGGTTTCCATGTTTGTGGAAAAATAAGGCCAATCACCTTTCTACTGCAAGTAAACTGGAAAAGCTGTTGTTTTCCTTTCTTAGAAAATTCACTAACCAGTGAAGTCAACACGCGGTCCACGGTAATAAAAATACTACACAGAAATTACCTCTTTGAGTCAGGAGTTACCTTTTTAGATACCAATTAAATTAAAATACAAGTTAATTTTTTATAGTTCCTGCAAATTGCTGGAAGGGACACAGACTGTTTTCCACAGTAAAAACTCTTTTGCTAAATCACATCCTGTGTGTGTGTGACCCACAGAAAAAAGGTAAGAATTAAAAAGGATGGAGATATAAAGAAAACTCAGACTTATAGTCTTGAATGTTGTACCTTTTGATCCATCACAAAATATTCTGTATGATGTCTACATTTTGATTTATTTTTCTTGTTAAAAAAGTAAGCCCTATTAACGTTTGATAATTTCTCTAACTTGCCCCTCTGTGTTCCTGTTTCAGCTTTTTCACTTTGAGTTTTGCCAGCTCATGGCTGTTAAATGGTCACTTCTCAGGAATAAATCAAATAATTGGCAGAAATCAGTACTGGGATAAAAAACATCCAGGAACAACTGTTTCAAGAGCTGACATCTTCTTCAACCAAATAAATAACCTAGTTGGATTTGAGACTAAGTGGTCAAAAGGTCTTTACACACGAAGTAAATAAGAAAAAACAAAAGGATGACTTCTGAAAGTGAAGGAACACTAGAAAATTTTCAGTGATAACATTTTTTACTACTCTTAATTATTGTGGTTTGAGGGGTTTTTTTGTACTGATCGCAATACTTGTCTATTTTTTCCTACTCTACTGCTTTATAAAATAATGGGTATCATTAACGAGCTGCCACCAGAATGACTCCATTTAGAAGCCATTTCTGAAGTATGTACCTTGTAAAGCACTTTAGATCATTGATGATGAAAGCTGTTATATAAATGTATGGCATAGTATTATATAAAGTTGTTGCTGAGTTCAAATAGCTGATACGCCTTTTAATTTTTACAATGATAGTACTGGTATATTTAAATTCCTGTGAAACTAAAACAAGTAAGAGTGAATGAGATCTCAAAACATTAAGAAAGTTTTTAAATATTTCATTAAAGCACATTAAAAATTCCCTTACTATCTAGAGGAACACTTTAAAAACTGCTTAATAATTAAAGTGAAAGAGGACTGAGTTTTTTTCCTCCCTCTATTCTTTTTTGGTATTGGTTTATTGTTCTTTATTAATGGACTAAAAATGTGTATTGCTAGATATAAGATAATGATAATTTATGCTTGTTGAAATAATTTTGAAATATCTTAATTTCATTTCAATAGTTCCAGTGATTCTGGTGATGTCTTCCAACTTACACCAGCTTAGCATTATGTCCTTGATTTTAATGGGATGAGTATTAGGCTACATAAGCATTTTTTCTTAAAACAAACAATGAGTAGCACATTACAGTACTCATTTCACACATTCACATTAACATTCTTCAGTAATATAACTACTTTTCTAAGAAAAGCAACCCCTGTCCTTGATAAAACCAAATTTGTTTCCTTTAAATTTAAACCAAGGGATACATTACAAACATGTGAGAAGGGAAAAAGTTGTCAGAACCAGACACATTAACATATTATTTCTTTCACAACTTCTCTTTGATATTAAGAAGGATAACACCTACTGTTCTGCCCCCTAATGAACACAAAACAGTAATTTAAGGAAACCATTATACAAATAGTATACAAAATACAAATAAATTGCCTATGTATACACTATGGGTAAACTCTTCAGTAATATCCCACACCTACATGAAAATCTGTGAAAGTGCAATGCACCCCTTCTGCTTCTCAGTAGAATTCCATTTTTTGATAGCTTGTCTTTCTTTTGAAAAATATTATTTCCTTTAGTTTCTAATAGGTTTGTATTGTGAGTGAATAGAGACTGTCTGCTAAAGGCATCAAGAACCAATGTAACCTGTAATTAGCAGAACCAGCAACCCACATCTCGAATCTCTAATGGTACGCATGTATAGATGAAGCTGTATGTCTACTGCTACCATTAGTATAATAAAGTATCTATAACCATACTTAAAAACCAGTTAATATGAATCTATACTTCTATTTGGTATGTTTTTCTTTAAACAAAGGGGTAGATTGATTCAGATTCTTAAAATTACTTAGACTAAAAAGAAAAACAATGTACTGTAAATTCTTAGTACATTCCATTTAACCACATCCTCCAGATTTTTCCTCCATGAAACTAGATGTGAAGAAAGCTGGATGGGTGGATAAACCAACAACAAGGTCCAGGGCCTGGATGACTGTGTGTAGAATTAAGAAATTAATTAGGAAGGGAACTATAACTTGCAGCAGTGACATCTATTTTACTTAACTTGCATGTATCAATGGGAAGCAATTACAATTCAATTAAAATATTCACTTCTATTACTTTACTGACTGACCTTGAAGTTAATGCCCATTTTATTTAATTGCATCATCTATGAATAAATGTTAACCCTAGAATGTTATGCCCCATTATTTTCAATGCATTTTTAACTCTCCAACTGAACTACATCAGCCAATTTATTATGTGCTGTCAAGAGAGCAAGTGGGGCTTTATTTCTTTGAGACAGACCAGTATATGATGACAGAAACATCTCGAAAGATTTGATAATGCTGTTTTTAACAGTGCTCAGTAAAGCAAATTGTGCTCTCACCTCCAGTTTTGTGGCCTAGTTTTACTGTAAAATCAGTATGTGATAGCACAAATGGTATAATCACTTCAAAGTAATTTCTACTCCATCTGTAATTCCTGATAAAGCCACTGACAGGAGCAGAACTCCTTCCTGCAGATATCAACAATGGCTGCACAGCCCTCTTATGCACAGCCACAAGACAAATGCTGTAGAGAACTGCAGCAATGTCAAAGACTGGGGCAGAAATTCAGGGGTTTGTTCTGTAGTGAAAAAAATGTACCAAAGAACATTACTAAAAGGCATTTCACTAGTGTTAAGTTATGCAAAAGAACCGTATTTTAAATGGTTCACTTTGTACACATGTATTAGTATAGCATAAAGCCCTCACCTGAGGGGTAACTACCTGATATTACCTGCATTTTTCAAGACCATTAGAAAATCAAGTTCCATTTTCATGGCATTACATTCAGCTGATAAAACCCATATTCTGAAGCCTCATCTTACTAACAAGAACATGTTTTATACATGTTCAGAATTTAAAATAGTCTTGATTTTTAAGAAAGTATTTTTTTATAAAAAATTCTACTTTCACCTCTTAGTAAAATGCTGAATAAATAAAAATAAATCGTAATTATTGGTTTTAAGAAATGGTGGTACATAAAGTTCTTCTAAAAGCTACACTGAACCAAACTCTAACCCACAACACATGAACACATTGTAAAAGAATCACTACCACACACACACATCAATAAAATATGAGTTAACCATTATCTGTTGATAATACAGGGAAAAACCTCTGTCCTTTCCTGACTAACCAACCGTACCATCCAAAAAGTACATCTTATTCCTCTCTGACTTCTTCCATAAAATAAGGTTAAAAACAAATATCCAAGGTCACTATCTATTATCAATATTCCTGAAATTTCATATATATAGAATTAGCATAGACTTTTGGAGAAAAAATTGGATCTTGTTTTAAAGTTACAGCAATTTAAAGTTCCCTTCTTTTTCTTTCTAGAGAACTATTGTTGAGAAGGTTAGTAACTGCCATCATGAATGTCAGGGACTGAGACTTAACTTCTGATGATGGAGGGCAGTATGATGCACAATAAGGTTTCTGGAAAGATCCTAATCAGCTGCTCACCAAAAGCAGAATTATTTAGAACTTTAAATAAGAAAAGAGGCAATGAAAGACTTAAGTTTTCTGGAACCAAAACTAGTCTCTTTCTCTCTCTCTTTTTCAGGAAGAAAACAGAGTAAACAAGGAGGTGATGGGACCTTTAAGGTACAGAAATATGGAAAGAAAGCAAAAGAGTATAAAGGATAGCTGCAACCACCCATCTTAGAATTGGAACAGAGAAAATAGGATTATTTCTGAAGGTGAAATCCTCTACTTCAAATGTGGTGGGTTTTTTCTTTCTAAGTAAACAATACAAAATCACTGATTTGCATGAAGCAGGATCAAGCACTATTCTTTAAATGATACAGAATCAAAGAGTATATTTCTAACAGCGCAGAAAAACCCATACACAAAAGCATTAGTTGGTAAAGCAAGTTTACTCTGCAGGAGTGCAGGAATATCAGATACCCTTCACAATGTAGGAGTGCACCTGCCACAGAGCTATTAATGCACTGTACATCTATATCTTAAATTGCCTTGAGGTAAATTATTCCTGGTGTCATACTGAGTTTTCATTTCCATGAAGAGCTGGGAAGTGAACTTTTTGTCTGGCAGCATAACTTGACAGCTTCATAGTTGATTCTTAACTTCCTCATAACTTTCACACATGATAGGCTCTATAACAATGGTGAACTGGACAGATTCCTTGAATTTCCTTTTCCAAAACATTGAAATAATTGTAAAAGCTGCATAACTTCCATATAAAAATGAAGGAAAGTGTAATAAATACTGGAAATTACTCCACCTCTAAAAGAAAAAGATTTGAGGTGAACATACTTCTAATTTATTGTATAAAAGAGCAAAATTCATGCAACTTCATTATGTGACTACTTTTTTTTTTTTTTTTTTTTTTTTTTTTTTTTTTTTCCCCTGTATGGAGTAATTTATCCAGTATGGGAGTACTACAGGGATGGAATCTGAAGATACAGTACTGCTTTTCAAGCTAAGTGGTGAAGTTATAAGATATTAATCCTGAAGCGGTTCTAGGATATATTTCCCGTGCTGTTTATTTAGGATCACAGTTTATCTGCTTTCTCGGAAGTTCATCAAATATTTTCTAAACTAGGTTAGACTGATGTCATCAAATTTTAGTATTCTAAGAGGTAAAAGGCTCTAAAACTCTTCATACCAGCAATGTTAATTTTATCTGTAATCTCTTGTGATTTTTTTTTTTTTTTAACATCAAAGTTATTTGTGTTCTAGTTACATCTAGGATTCAAAGCAACTTAGCTCTGCCGTTTTCAGGAACAAAAACCTCAATAAGTCTTTGAAGAAATTTTGTATTGTTTCATCAAATAACAAGGCAATATTTTCACGCAGATACTTTTAAAACTCTAAAATGTTCATAGTTTAAAAAGAGATTGTGGAAGAATTGTTTAATAACAGCATTAAACTGCCTTAATCAAATCCAAGACTCTATACAGCAAATGGTTCAGCTCATTGAAAATATTGCCCTAGTCAACTTCCTCTCAGGACTTTCAATGGACTTCAGAGACTTAAAACAAAAGTTATAACAAGTTCGGTTCATACAGCCACATATGTATGACTTTGCCAATATAAATCTGTTTTCAGTGTTTTTAACTTTTGCATACTGTAATGTTTTGTTAAGAGTTAACCATTCCAGCACCATAGTTTGGATAAAAAAGGATGTGCTGTTTTGTCCCCATTAAAAAAACCTGTCATCTCCATGCTTTGAACAGTTCTAGTGCTATTAAGCTTTGAAGAAAAGTATTGAAATTTGATTCAGTGGCAGAGAAAGAGGCATGGTGCAAGTGGTAAATTCGTGTCACTTTCATTAAATCCATCCCCATGCAGACAAGTTATAAACCTTTAAAAAACCACAGTCCCCAAATCCATCAACAGAGACTTCTGACAGGAGAAATCAGTAGATCTCCTGCAAAAGGGTAAAGGTCAGAGCAGAAACAAAGGATCAGATTAGGACAAGAAGTCTCGTAAAACTTCAACTCAGAGAGACCTGGAAAGCAAGCATCTATGGTTCTAACTACACGGATATGCCTTTAAAGGTTTGAGTTTACGCTCTGTTTCAGCACAGAAGTCTGCACAGTGAATGTGCATCCAGAACTTAAATCTTACCAAACAGTAAGAGCAGCAAGTAATATTCTAGTATTAACAAGACACCACTTCTCCGTCTTGATTTTCATTCTGTTATTTCTGCTTTTGACATCTGTTACTAAGCTCTTTTTCTTCCACTATTTTTCAGCTCAAAGTTCTCTGACTATTCTTCTCTCCTTCACTAGAACCCTTACTTCCTTTTCTCTTTCACTTTAAATGCCTAATAGTCCATTTTTAGAATGCTGCTTCCATTTCACTTTTTCTTTAGATGATCTGATCTCCCCAAACTGCAAAGTGATCTTTCCACTCTTAAGCCATCTCTCTCCATGTCTCTGACATCTCCTTAAGAACCACTGCACTCAAGAATGTCAACTTTCAATCTAACTCCTGTCACCTGTTACTACTGAAAATATCAACATCCTTCCCAATCTCTACCTATAGGCTCAAGAGATAGCAAAGAGGGAATCATAGCTCTCTCTAACCTGTTTCTAGATCCACTCATGCAAACTGTTACAAAATCTCATTTCTTCTTTTTCCGTTACACACTTTATTTTCAAACATTTCTTTATACCGTGTACTAAAAGCTCTTTCCAAAACTTCATGTTACACTAGTAACAAAGTATCTGTCATTCATATACAAGCATCAAGGCAAATAACATCCCAAATGCAAAGATTATTTTCTTATCTTATTTTTCTAACCTTTCAGCTCTGCTCTGAATCAAAACTTTACTTCACTTAAAGACCATTCCTAGTTCTCTTTTCTCTTACACACCTATTTTGCACCCTACTCTTCTTAAATTCCCAAGCTAATTTTTGATTGATTGATTTCTGGTCTTGCATACAATTCCCATTTTTTCCATGTTGATCTTTTCCCATCTGAAACTTTTCCCTCAGAAAAAAAAAAAAGGCCTGAGCTAAAATGGCTCCTGTGGTTTTGTAATTGTTACCAAATCTTTTCATACAACGTTTGATGAACAAACAGGTGTGGTATCTTTTCTTTTGTTGTAAATAATATGAATATTGTAGATGAATGAGGTAGTAGACAAATGTATTAGGGAACAAGCCTAAGGCAAAAGTGTCAAATACACTTAAACTCTAAAGGACCAACTAAGCTTTGGAAGCTTTGTTTGAAAATTCAGTGACAATAACATGTGCTAGCTGGAAAACAAGGATTAGAAGGGGGAAAAGACTAGTAAGAGTATCTTTCTTAAAGTATGTGATAGGCGTAAATTTACCAAATTTATAATCTGAAAAAAATTACAATAAAAATTAATTAAAAGCTATCACATGTGTATACAAGATATTACTTTAACATTGTTCAGGGATAATTTTTCAAATAAAAGTTTAAGGCTACTTTTTAGAATACATTATTCCTAACAGAATAGACAATCATTAAAATTTGACAGTACTTGGAAACATATTATTGGTCATTTTATGTTCCACTTCAAATTACGATAAACAGAATTAAGTCCTTTTCATATTAATAAAACCAAACGTTATCAAGTGCAAAGGTTGTGAAGACTGTCATAGACTCCATTACAGCTCCAGTATCTGGTAACTGCCCAAGGAAAAAGCAATGGAACAATCACCTCTAAATAAACTGAACTAGCTAAGAAGAATGCCAATGTTTAGTTTATTTAGTAATAAGTAAGTAAACAAATCCTTACAATACAATATGGAAGAAAACAACTGGGATCTTGTATTGATTTCTCAATGAAACGTTCCTCACTTCCTTTTGTTATGTTTGTGAATTGTCTGAGAATTTTTTGAAAATATTTAGAGGAAGCAAGTATGTTCCCCTGTGATGATGATGTAACAAGTTTCTTCAATTTCCCCTGTAATGACTTCAAAATTGCTCAGTACTAAAAACTAGAGATACATTTTCAAAGAACACTGTTCCTTTCCATCGCGCAGATGATGTGCACAGACAAAACTCCCACAACCACCAATTTTACTTCAGGATATGATTGAACATTACAGCCAACCCAATTCAGTGGTAAGCTTTCTACTGAAAGAGAGAGTTTTGTCCTCTATGCGGCTGTGGCATCTATACAGCAAGTTCCCTGCACACACAAAAAAGCCATACTTCTCTGCTGGATCACCCAGCAGCAGCCACACAATCACTGGAGCTTTTACAGGGGCAGAAGCAAGTAGACTTGTAGTTTGGAAGCCTCAGCTAGAAGGGTGAAGGAAAGATCAACCTTTTGGCAGCAACTCAATATTAGGTCAGTTTATCTGTAACACCAAACTACATCCTCAGGAGCTTAACCAGGAACTGTGTGGTGCTAGTTCTTTTTTAATGTGCTACTTTATACTTAAATCTTACCTCCATGAAAATTAATGGGAGTCTGGCTATCAATTTCAGTCAGTCAGGATTTCACTTCTGTACACTAGTGGCATGCAAATAATAAACAATAATGCAGATGTCTAGGTGGTTAGGTTTAAATAATAAACAGAAGCTCCAGATTTCATTATACTGAAAAGTAACATTCTCTCTCTCTAAATTAAAAGCTCATGTACAAAAACACACACATCCCTAAACTAGTAGCTTTCCAGAGGATTCTATGTACAGCAGGGGTATACCAATCTTCTTGACCTTGTGAGGCAAGCATCAAGATCTTCTCACAGAAAAAAAGACTCGTTAAACATATGTACTTCAGACAGCTCATTTTCGAGAAGGAACTTCAGGATTTGTTGACAGGCAGGAGACGGCAATGGCTCCCTAAGGACTCATTACTCCATTGTTGGAGGGAAATAGCCTGGGTAAGCAACTAGGGCCCACACCATCTCAAAATTTAGGCTTCCACAGCCCCTGTAATTTCAACTCTACCCATGGCTGAGCATGCAGATTGTCTAGATGCACTCATAGCAGCCAGACCTACAAGATAAAGCATGTTGCCATGGCATAAGAGCCCCACTTCAAATGTAGGCTGAGGACCACAAGTTAATCAGCCCTGATACAAAGTTTCAGCTTTTATTATTGTCCAACAGTTGAACAGCGTTATGGTATCATTTCTCTCCTGTGGTCCAAAGAACAGCTAGAAGTTAGAAACATGATTTAACCATGAAAGAGTTTTTCTTTTCCAACTTAGTATTTCTATTCTCTGATCTCATAATTACAATGTTTTTGGAGGTATTTAATTCAATAATAAATCATTAAGTTACTATAACCAAACTGGGAACAAGCTGCAATGTATAAACTAAATAATGCATATTAATTCCATAAAAGATAGAAATTTGAGCTTATATTCCGATTTTGACTGAAACATTGAAGAAGCAATTTTTTCCCCTGCTTTCTCAAGCTAATAATGTGCACTTATAAAACTTACTGAAGGTGAACATTACTCTCAAAACTTCAAGAAAGACTAGAATCACTGAGGACAAACTCCTTTAACTGCATGACATAAAACCAATTTCAACTATATTCTCATATATATAAGAACTGAAGTTTGTCATATTTTAAAATGTATAGTGGCGCTTAAGTTTTAGTGTTAATTCTTAACAAGATTTAGGTATAGTTAACTACATAAGTAAAACTAAATAAAACTCTGTGCTCAATTTTTACTGAGGACCCTGCTGTGAGGAACCCAAAGATTCCTTCCAAATGTAACCTTTCTCCTTCTCCCACTTCCACCTGACTATTACACCTTGTGCTGCAGTGGAAGCAATTTGCTTTAGAACGTGGCACAGGTAAGACCAGTATATAAAGTTACCAAGATTAAAAGTTGAATCTGATATGCGTACCCTGCAAGTTAATTAGTATTTTAATCCGTAAAATGTCTCCAGAGAGCAAGGATATAAAAAACAAATCTTATTATTGTGTTATATTACAGTCTCTGTTACATTACACAGTGCTATATTATACTGCCTTGCATGAGCAATGGATATTACTGGAATTTCAGGCACACACATGTTAAAAACAATAACTGCTTCTATTTTAGCTATTACCAAGCAACCTCATTCTGACTTTCTGGGATTTCCACTGAAGAGGTGTACATTTCAAATATAAAAGTGTCATGCATCATACAGGCATCTTTAGCAGCAAGAAAATGGCACTGAAGATAAATATGCATAAGCAGCTTTTTTCTTTTTTTTATAGCTCAGGTTTGCTGCTAGATCATGGAATGTGTTTCTCTCATCATTAAAGCCTCTGAAATACACCCTAAAAGAAAGCAAGCTGATCTACTTATAGATCAACAGAAGGCATGTGAAGAAGGCTTGCTAACAATACTTCTTTTGCATGTAAGTGAAAGCAATTGGTATCCCATCTGGAAAAGCACACTATTCTGAGATAGAAAACTCTTGCCACTGGCAAAGTTTATGGTATTAATTTGTAATGGTGGATTTAGGGAAATGTACTAAACTAATGCTCATTTACTTGCATAATTATGTGTTTTCTACATAAAATGACAGGCTTTTACCTTGCCAATACTGGCACTGAGTTAATGGAAAACAGGACAAGGCGGGTGTACAAGTATGCCAGCGCTGATGAATGTCAAGCTCAGGTTACAGATTTGCTTCTTGCATTAACATCTGTACAATGCACCATCTAATGCATTACCCTTCAGACTCTTAAATCTGTTATTTTAAATATTTTCATTGCAGTTTAGCTTTGATTATTAATCTAAGAGGCAAAAAGTTAAACTGTATCTTATCTTCTTTCCCACTTGATATGTTAAACAGCCTTCATACCTTAAATCCACTTTAATAAGGCATGCAATTATTAAAGCATTACAGAATGGCCCCAGAGCACACAAGCTCCATTAAATTTGCTTACATCTAATTACGTCTGCCTGAGGCAGGTGAGAAATTGACTCTGATAAGATCTTTCTTTTACCTGTAACCAAAAAAAATAAAAAGGAAAAAAATCTCGGAGTGATTTTCTATCTAATTGCTATCTACAAGTATTTATGGTATTCGCTCCTTCAATGAATAGCCCACAAAGCACTCTTTGTGCAGTAACTAGTGCATTTTAAGTTTTTTTTAAGATTGTAGAATACAAAAGACAAGCTCATCTTGCTTCAGGCATATCACAGGTCATCAACAGTGTCTACTGGTGAAACAGTTTTATCTATTATTTAAATCATATTTTCTTTAAAAAATATTTCTGATGTGAAAAAGCATGTTATATATTCTTTGTGGACTTTTATTTTTTCATCATGTCAGCATAAGCAATGAAAGCATTATATTTTATGGAAAAATAACATAAATATAAAAATGTACTTTACAAGGCCTGAAAACTATTCCCTTAAAAAAGGCAGGTTTGCTTTCCAATTTAAAAAAGAAGTGTTTTATAGTAGAAAACACAGCATTCAACTCCTGTGTTTTTGTAACTGGCCTTCCAAAATTCAGGAAAATGCTATTAAATTACACTGCCTGTTACCTGTAAGTGAATGAGGGAATGGGGTATTTCTAATCATTCTGATCCCACTAGCAGCCCTAGTAGATCCTAGAGAACAAAA
Source organism: Aquila chrysaetos chrysaetos (assembly GCF_900496995.4). NCBI lineage: Eukaryota > Metazoa > Chordata > Aves > Accipitriformes > Accipitridae > Aquila > Aquila chrysaetos. The sequence continues at coordinate 34,507,901 of NC_044005.1, forward strand.
GAGCAAGACCATCATAGTGATAACATAAAAACTAGTTAGAAACTATACCAGCTAAAGAGGAATAAATAAATAAATAAAAAGTCATGGAATTCATCCACTCTAAAGGGATTATAATTCAATTCTTGTTAATATTTAAGGAGAAATGACTCTGTTAGAAAGCGTTCTTTAAAGACAACAGACATTAGGAATTTGATGTGAAAGTTGCCCAGATAAACCAGCCATCAGACTTCTAATGCAAGATTATACAACGTTATTTTTTTAACATACATCTTTAACCACCAATGCCACTGACACTCTTGTATTATACTCGCCATTCTTTGGTACAATGGACTGCAAATCTATAGCAACCCAAAAAGAAAAGGTCCTTTGGTCACACTTTATGCTTAAGATCTCATCTGATACTCTTAAATGAAAAACTGCACAGAGGCCTGAAATGAATATATTGTACCATTAACATGTGTCTTATGCACTTCTTAGGGTTATAGAGCATGTCATTCAAAAAGCCTTCCTATAACTTGACCTTATCTTTACATTCAAACAATAAACAAACAGGTTATCTTTCATATTGATTTGCTTCATTATACAAACGTCATTTTACGTATTTGACAATGAAAAGATGTTGATTTTCTGGTATACTAAACAACTACATTGTAAATACATTTTTGTAAATACTACATTTTATAAATACTATTTTTCTAAGGCAATGACAAACTATTTCTGTTTGCTATATGCTTTACCAACTCAACGACTGTTGATACACAAAGCATTTTGGCTCACATAATTACATCTTGTTTGATGTTAATTTGTTGTATTTCTATAAAACTTTCAGGGTTGCTTTATAATATTGTCTAGCCCCTAGTCTGCATTATCTATAAATGACAATACTGTGAACCACTGAATGCATCTTTACTGCAAATCAAAACCAAACTAGAAGAAAAAAAATTACAAAAGGAATTTAATGACTATGCTAGGAAAAATTACTTTCCAGCTTTTCCATGTCTCCTGTAAGAATGAATTGCATACAGGTAAATTAATTATTCAGACATCATGACTGTTATTCAGCAATGTAATTTTTTTAATTTTTCTTCATATTAACATCTCACATCCTAAAATATAGAACAGAATTTCTGATTTTCTCTGTTATGTTGTGGATTTGTCCATGGCAAGTTTCAGTAGACAACTATTGCTCAGAATCTGAATACGTACCAAAAGCTGCCACTTTTATGATTATGGCTTGAATGTTAGATGAAATAATTTCTTTGAGCAATATTTCCTGTTTCCGACGCCAAAGGTAAGCTAAAGGCTGAAGATTAAGCCTTCTGCACCTTAAAAACAAAGAAAAAATTGGGTAAAGCCAAGCATTATGCTTTTATACAGCCTGATTCGTGTAAAATTAAAGAAAATTAATTTCTCCAATTTCCTACCTTTAAATAATTTTTCTTCTACAATTTCAATTACAATACTTTAGTATTCCTAGATTTCAGTATATACATTAAGTCTAATATTTAAAAAATGAAATAAACTTGTCCTGACTATAATTCATCTATGTAAGTAAGATGCAACTCACTGATGTAAACAGATTTGCATGGGAACATAAGTAAAACCATGAGAAAACACATTCCTAAACCTTTAGGGATGCAAACCAATTAATACTGTAGGAAGCGATCCCGTTTTATGAACACTGCTAAGGCAAAAGTTACCGCTCTCTGATAAATGTGGCACACATCACTAGTACAATATGCTGAATCTGTTACACTCAACAAACCTGTGATTTGGATCAACACCCAAGGAAAAGAATCACTCAGGAAAATGTACACAGCTTGTGATACAAAGTAACAACTTGTTAATGTAAATTTAATTATTTGTTTTGATACATATAATATTTAGACAGCATTTGATACATGGCATTTGATTGTTTATCGTATTAGAGAATCACTAATTTGCACTATTGATAGGTAACCCTTCTGCAAATTGCCAAGTACCATCAGTTGGTGATAAAATGTAAAATGTCTGGTTCCTGAAAACTTAAAAACATTTAACTATAGGACTAGTTCAGAACACTAAAAAATTACATATATTGATATTTATCAATTATCATTGTTTATCTAATACATGGGCTTTCTCCTATATGTTAAATAGACCCACTAGTATTAGTGTCAAGACTTTATAGTTAAATGGCAGTTTAACGTTGACATGTAAATCCATAGTTTGCACCCATATAATCTCATTGGTTTTGTTATTACTTTCATATATATTAACAGCACACTAAGTTGTGAAATTAACAGAAATATTTAGCAACTCTGAATGTGAAGTAGTTCATTTAGGTGCCTAACTTTAGCTAATCAATTGCTGAGTCCAAGTAACCAGGATGGTTTATGTGCAACAACTTTATATCAAGGGGTAAATCTACAGATCAATGTAAAATTTTTTTACCACTGAGCGACCTTGGAATCAATCGGGTCTGTCCGAAATATTGTGATGTCCTGTCAATCTTTTGGCTGTGGTAAAAGATCTGAAACCCACAATCAACAAAAGCAATCTTTTCTAAAATATCTAGTAACAGTCATTAAAATGTTTTAAGTGTAAGGAAAAAGAAAAAGAAAAGAGCTATTCCTGACTCAATTTACCTATGTAAAGTGTAAAGGAAACACCCATGCTGTGGAACTTGCTGATGTGAGTTGAGTTGGCACAGCATTAACTTCACCATTCTTACAGTTCATAAAGGATTCCATATATTTGCTTTTATCATCAACAAGTAACTAATGAACTCAAGAAATTGTAATTAATTTTTAACACAAGGTGGTTTTGCATTTCATCAGACATATATAGTGACAACTTTTTTTCCAGACCCAAATCAAGTCTTGCCATATATAACACACACAATTCCCATTACATAATCCTTTTTTTAATTAAGACTCTTAAAAGTATCACAATCTATCTAGACTTAGAGTGCGCAGAGTAGAAATGACAAATGAAAGCTGATTAATGATAACAGATTTGAGATTTTAAGGAAGTAAGGGAAGATATGTACCTAAGGATTCTCTTGCATTTAATTCCTGATAACAAGTCACAGGATGTCCCTCTATATTAAAACTCTGTTGAAAAATAGAAATACTTGACCACAACACAGTAGTCACTGGAATTGAGTGAGCTTTCTGTTGAAATTAAAGATCTGAAACCTACTCAACTAGTTTCATGTAAAAATTCTGAGTATTTTCAACAGATCCATGACAGACCTGAGGAGCAATCCAAAAATCCAGTATAGTCTCTACTAGATTTTTACTAATGAACATATGGTTCCAGGAAAAAAAAAAGAAGAAAAAAGATACTTATATTAACAAATTGCATGAATTGGGTATCATAAAACATAAGAAATAAAGCAACTGTCTCTGCTCCGGAATTTGAATTAGAAAACAAACAAGTAAAGCACTTTCCACAATGTGTGTATTAATAAAGATTAATATTTTCTTACACATCTTCAACTCGAACTCTCTGGTAGTCAGAAAGAATGGCTCCCACAGATACACCCTCCACTCCTTCTTTGTCCTGAAAAACGACATGGAATATTAATGATAGCAGTATATGCTGGCCTAAGCAATAGAGATTCAGCACCTCTACTAGCAGAATCAACCAAGAATAAATCTTTTTCCCTGTGCGCAGTACATGGAACTGAATGGGCTGGAATGCAGATCATGCACAGAAAAGAGCAGCACAGCTGACCTGCTACATGGTTATTACTCTAACACAGTAATCTACTCGACTCAAGTACCGTTCTACAGAAGAAATAACCAGGGTAACTGGAAAGTACCAGATTTGATAGCTTATCCTAAAGTTTTCCTGACATTCTGAAAATTACTTCCAGCTCTTCACTATAACTGAGGTGTTAGCTATTCCACCTACAAATAAATACCAGCAACATACAAGAATAACAATATTAAACTGTTAGCATTTAGTCACAATATGCGGCACAAGAGGGTGTGAGATTACTCTTTTTATCCTAACACCAAAACAAGAAAACTCACAGGCAACTTACTCAATGTCACCTTTTAAAAATTCTGCTATAAAAAAAGATTTTCCAAGACATATTTTCTCATTTCATTTCAATTACCTAAGCCAATAGTACTTTTTTCTTGCAAACATGCTGTGAATGTAACATTTGAAAATGCACATACTTATAGTATTTCATGAGCTCTTGCATTTTTAAAGTTGCTTGAGTCCCAACCAACACGCTGAATTTACTTTCTTTTCCTAAAATTTGCTCCAGCTAGACTTTAGTTACAGTTGTTTTCCTCTTTTAACCAAGGTTGATCATAACTATACAGCATGACTTACCTTCTGGACCTGCTAAGTTAGACAGCAATCCTGTGAAGTTTGCAGCAAGATCTTACCACAAAATTTTTAACTATATACCTAGACATGAATTTCAAAATCAAATCAGGATTTGCCTGCCATGGTACTGAATTTAAAATTCATTTTCAGTTTCTTATCAACAAAATGATGTGGAAGGTGTTTTATTCATAATTATATTGTAGGAAAAAAACTCCTGGGTTATGTCTGTCTGGGATATTCTTTCTTCAATCTATTATTCCTCTTTAATTCTCACCTCATATTGCCCAACCAAATTCCTAAGTTACTCATACCCATCTATACTTCTGATTTAAGAGTCACTGTATTTACAAAAATCCCTAGCTATAGTAATCTGAAAATTCTATCACTGTTCAATTTATGTACTTCTACATATCATTAACGGATATATCATTTAATATGAAACTTGATGCCAAATCATACAGGATTCAGGTTGATGCTTTTCACATATCCAGAAGTAATAGTACTAATAAAAATTAATTTTAGCTTATCTGTCACTTGTTCATTATCCACTGCTGGTATTATCATTATTATTACTATTTTCCAGACAATATTACTTCTGCTTCTCTTTGAGCTTTCTGTGCAACAGTGTTTCAAAGCTCTTTTCAGAATAAAGACAAATCACAGACATATCAATTTACTGAACTCGTGCATCTAGAATTACATTTCTTAAAAAGTTAATACAGTTATACAAGTAGAGTTTTCTTTAAATAAATTTGATAAAATGATTCATGAAGACTTCTTGGATCTTCAAGTACATCTAAAATGTTTTCCCCATACTCCTTTGTTTCATGCAATTTTGATATGCAGTTTACCTGTACGGCTCCAATTGCACTAAAGTTGCATTCTTCAAAGTTCTTTTTAGAAAGATTATAAAGTTAAGTTGCATAACAGTCTTGGAAAACATGACAGCCAAGTATTGTTTGTTTGTATTTTTATGTAAAAAGAGTAACACTAACAATTCCTTCAAAATGTGCTGTCACAATGTTCAGACATCATCCAACATGTCCAGAAACATTATATGGGAACAATTAATCACAGGCAACATATCCTCAAAGGTAATAATCATGAAGTGGGCCATGCACAGGATCTGACATCATGAACAATTAACACATTAAATATTAACCTTCATGTTTCCAAGTCTACACACATCTTTCTGTGTGAAAGAATGAAGTAGCCTGTATCCCTTTCTGCTCCACACACTATAAAATATTTGTAATGGAATCACAGAATCAGAATGGCTGAGGCTTCTCACTTTTGCAAACAAACCTGGGACTTCTGCTGTGAAGTACGTCCAGACTATCAGAGACTAGGACAAGATCTGGTAATAAAACTGAATGTCTTTATAGGGAGAGAAGTATTCAACTACAGAAAGGAACAGCAGAAGACAAAACCAGAAAAACACTGCAGAAAAGCATCTGCATTTATATGATCATAAAGCAGACTGGAGACTCAGGCCTGACTTCAAGGGAAGAGTAAAGCAGATTTAGCCTATGATCCAGGGAACAACAACAAAACCAAAACCAAAACCACAAGAACTTCTACAATCAACTCCATAGCCTCCCAGTGTTATATATACTGAATGTTCAAATGCTTTTTCATTACTACTTCTTCATGCAAGGTAGCATAACAATACAAACGATACAAATGAGCTTGGAGCTCACTGACTAAGCACAGATTCCCAATATTGTCACTACTTAACAGTAGTGTTTTATTTTTATGCATCTGTCTATTGTGTGTAGTAGTATTATGCTATGAAGGAACATAAATAAAACACAATTTTAAGTTATTCTGAATTTTTATTCTTACAATAATTTTGAACAGTTAAGTTTACAAACTTTTCCAACATAAAATTGTATTGCTACCAATCCATGATATATATACAAGAGGAGATTTTTTTTTTTTTTTTTTTTTTTTTTTGCTAATAGGTTCACTTGAAATATTCAGGGCTTTTTCAGACTATTTCTGTCAAAAAAAAGTTATATATAAATTAAAAGTGTTCAGCCATAGTGGCTGGATAGTGAATTATACTTAGGAAATTATATTCAGTATATGTTTTCCAAACACTTGAGGGAAGTTCTCATCCGATGTTCTATTACAGGGTTTTTTCTATTTCTTGATAAAAGACCCCTGTCCTTCGATATTCTGGAAAACCAGACACTAAAGACCATTTAGTAACAACTTGCATTGTTCAGTTCTAAGTTACCAGAGGCAAACTATCCCATCAACTAAGTTCAATAAGTAATGTTTTTGAAGTATTTGATAGAAACAAACACAAGGCTGTACAACTGTTGTCTCAGAATTAGATTAGTCTCCATGGCTACATAAATACACATATCATACACAATTTTCCATATTCTTTTATCATAGAATCACAGAATGGTTTGAGTTGGAAGGGAACTTAAAGAACATCTAGTCCAACCCCCTCGTCATGGGCAGGGATATTTTCCACTGGATCAGGTTGCTCAAAGCCCTGTCCGACTTTGAGCACCTCCAATGATGGGGCATCCGCAACTTCTCTGGGCAACCTGTTTTACAACACATACGCTTCTCTTTCCTCATAAAAACAAATATGTTTACTGTTATCACCGTAATATTTATTATAGTGATTATAGCATATTGCAAATATGTTGTTACCACAACAGCTTCCATTATATATATTTTTCTTCCTCTAAGAAGGGGAAATTAATAGTTGTATCAGAGATACAAGAAGACAGTAACTATATTACAAACTTCAAAAAAAGATATGATCCTCATAATTAACAAATATGCAGTGAAATGAATACCTGTAGGAATTCCTTCCATGATTTCCCTAATACACAGATTCACAGAGTCTCCTGTTCATCCATGAAGATGACAACTGACTTGCCCAAAACATTTTCTAACAATTTTTTTAATATTCATTCTGTTTTTCAAGTTCACACAAAATATATACATCAGCAAAGATACTCAGTAAGAAAACTACCTCAAATTAAAAAGAAAAGTACCTGGAAGTAGAGACTTAAGTGTCCGGTTCTTATACAAACACAATACTTCTATACTAAAATCAACTGCTTCACAGACCTATTTGTTTGGGGTTTTAAAAACTTTAGTCCTGAATCCTAGGAACTTTCAAAATCATCCTATGGTAAAAGAATTTAAAAAGCTGTTATAATCTTTAAGGTCACAGAACTTCTATTAAACAACTGTTGGAACGATGGCCCAAACTTGAAATTTAAATATCACATAGAATACTCACAGGTTTCGTTTGGGGGTTGGGTTTTTTTCAATTATACATACCTATAACACATTTAGAGGGTGGATGTCCATGTGTATGAATGCATATATATACACACACAAACATAAATATGTATATGTGTGTGTATATACACTCACACACATGCGTATATATGTACATATGGATATAGTATATCTTGGAGTTAGTAGCAAAAGAACAGCATTGGTTGCTTGCTTACAAGCTACATTAAATCTGATTTAAATAATCATATACAAGATGTTCTGCACTTATTCTAGTTTATTTCCTTTAATAATATGTAAGTTTTAATCATCTTTTGAAATGGCAGTACATCATGTCATTTTTCAGTTGCGGTTAGCATTCACATTTAAAGACTTCTGACAGGGAGCTATTCACCACCATCACTTTTCATTTAGTTCTTCTGATGGTAAAGAGCAAATATAAACTTCCATCACTGTCCAAACAGCAGCTTCCACAAGGAGAAACATCAATATACTTAATACACGCTTTGAAATGGGAGAACTAGTTAATATACTTACATACCATGAAATGGAATAAATTCAATCCCCCTACTCTGTACGGTTCAACAAATCAAGGTTGGAGTGGCACAAATTCAACAAATAAGAAGACTTGAAGGGAAGAAGGATGGAGTATGAGGTGGAACAGGAAAAAAAACCTATGGTCTAACAGCCTTCATAAATTCCTCAACTGGACAAGGTTTACATAAAATCTTGCCGCACAGTGTGTTCAGCTCAGAGCTTGAAGCATGCAAAGAGTACTAACTGAAAACTAGTTCTTCACTGGATTCACTGGTATTGAAAGAGTTATTGGACATTTTGCAAACAGATAGGATTTTCTTTCATTCAGAGCTGATCGTGGTTAGCAGAGAATCAATCCCAGAATCAATGGTGCCAGGTCTCGGGTACTACGCTTCCCGTTTTAATGTGGAATCTCATCAGGTTTGGTACCCTAAAAAGCATGTTCACAAAACTGCAGTCTCAGCATGGGTAGGGCAGGCTGACATTTGCAGACTAAATATCAGGGATCTGCACTGAACTCAAAAGCCAAGGAAGAAAATTTGGGAAAATTCTGAAGGAAAGATGTTAGGTGTTGTATCATATAAGAAGTAACAGAGAACAGAAAAATGTTCAAGGGAAGTTAATATGGAATGGTGGTCTTTTTCTTGGGTTGGTTTGAGTTTTTCTTTTTCTTATTATTAAAGAACATGTCATGTACTGTTAATTTAAGAGATAAATTATGCAAAACTTTACTAATACGTTGCTAGTGCAATAGGTTAGTCTAAAGTAAATATAAATTGCATCTCTGAAATATTTGGGTAATACAGAAAGCAGTTGTACTCAGTACAATATACTCTGTCACAAAGTATTACATCACAGACTATGTAATGTATACATAAAAACAGATGCTAAACATAGATGTACACAGATGCTAACAACCTTTTTTAAAAAGTCATATGGAAAATAACCTGGTTTTCCCCTTCAAAACTACCAAAATTACTCATTTTAAAAGGCAGGTATAAAAATCAACTTTTAAAAAGCATCTAAATAACACAATTTTTTTAGCAGCAGTATACAGCTTTTATATGTACGTAAGATAGTTATTAGCTATGTTTTAACTGTGAAATTACGTCATTATTACATGTCTTGTTATAACCATTACTTTATTCCTGTTCATAAAATTAATGAAGAATATCTTCATGAACAATTGTGTTAGAATAGCAAATCAATCTTTGCAACTGTGACTGTACTAAAATGTACAATTTATGTTTAAAGCTTCATAGTTTTAAAGTTATTTATATTTTTAAACAGTTTAATGAATAACACAATTCAAAATTGCTGCTCTCCATGTATCATAAATTACTTTTAGCTGTATTTTCTATCAGAAAATAGTATAAAAAATTAAACAGTTTTGTGAAAGCTCCAAAACATCAGTGCCATGAGTATGCTTACTGTTATGCTGTTGTGAAGGGGCTTTGTAATACCGATGTACAATACCAACACACTGGTTCACAGCTGAAGTAAAATATAAACAGAAATGTAAGAGCAATTTATGCTAGCACACTGTGATTTCAATTTTGCTTTTTTTTTTATTTCAGTGACTGAAACTCAAGGATAGTGATGGCAATTGAGGAAATGTCTACATATGCATTGTAGCATACAATACTTGTAGAAGTATTCTACTAGTAAGTAAAATATTCATTGCAGTAGTATTAGTACAGAGGTTTTCTTTAATTTCACATTTTAATGTCTTTACCTGACCCTCTCAGAGTTCAGCAAAAAGAAAATTAGTGCTAATGTTTTCAATTTAATTAGTATATTACATGCACTGTAATTATTAGTGGGAAATGTTACATTAATGAATGTAAAAGTTAGCTGTAAATTACCTCGGAGTTATTATCAATTTCCCAAGTTACTGCTCCTTAAGATAACCCTCTCCCTATGGTCCTTCCAGTAATTTTTCTTTGCCTGATAAACACGATGATTAAACAGCACACAGTGCAAACCTTTGATACTTTTTAAATTAAATCCATGCCCAGCCTAAGGGCTGTGTCTGATTTCAACTAAATGTGTCAGTTAATCAGATAAAAAATTATCGGCAACTCAAAGAAACAGCAGCCTTAGGCTTCATCAGTGCCAGAGAAAGCTGAACAAAATAAGACATACAGACAATATCACATTATGAGTAAAGGTTACTGCTAAGCATATCACTGCACAGAACTATTCACCACCTTAATAATGTCTATCTTAAATGAAATATTGCATACAACAGCCAAAATAATATCTAAGAAAGAAAAAGCAAGTGCTAGACCTGTGCCTATATATGCCTGTGCACATATATTGCAAGAAAATTTTAACATTCCCATTCAGAACAATGCAGAATATCCCTAAAAATTTACTGTTCAGAACAGATCTATGTAACAAAGTGAAGTACAAATAGCTGAAGAATGGTTAAACTAGGTTTAATTTTTAACACTTGCTTCACAGCTTTGCCGCACTAATTTTATGACCCAGATATAAAATAGATTATCTCTAAACGAAATTGTCTTTCCAATTAATATCCTCCTTGAAGCTTGCATGAGTAACAGAAAACTGCTACACATGCTTAAATTAAAGTTTAAAGTCATTTGTGTCTAAATAATGATTATCAGTCATTTGCAAAGCTTCAAATAAAAACACAACATATTTGCAGGTGTGTGATTGACAATATATACATTAGTAACAGGACTTTTAGGTTTCTGCAGTTACTTGAGTGGAAAATTCTTAAATATGAGTTTTGCCTTACAATTTGTGAAGCATGCCAAGATCACCAATTATACCGATTTCAGAGTACGTGATTCTTCTAAGCTTTGATATGTGTGTCAGAGGCAGCTGCAAGTAATCAAAGACAGTATGGAAATATCCCTGAGACATAGGGATATAATAACTCTACTTCAAATTGAAAAACCGCTGGTTTTGAATTGCATAGACTTGCGGATCACTACACTTCATATGGGACTTTCCTGCCTTCCACTTAGAGACCTCAAAGCACTTATCTCATGCCTTCATTCCTTAAGAAGAAGTAGTTCCAAAAACAGGGGTGGAAATTAATTTAATGTGGTTTTCCATGAAATCCCTGTGTGAACACTCTCATTAAGAACTTCAGTAGTCTTCGGCAGGCTTAGCTTAACTCACTTTAAAAGTAACTTACTTTTGAATATTAGTACCTATGCAAGGAGATAATACTACGTAACTAATCCACTTTGTAAGTTAATTAGATTCATTTTTATGAATGCCCTGTATAGTCCACAGACAGACACACTGCCACCTTTAAGCATAACTGATAGCCTAACTTCAAGAGTTTTACAACTGCAATTATTAAATACTGCATGCACAGACACACACAAAATCTATTAATTCAGTGTAGGGGGGTATTCATCAGCTCTCAGTTACAGTTTTCAGTATCTAATCACAATCTCATAATAACCACATTTAATTAGTATATGGTCCTCTTGCTACCTGGAAGAGTCAAAGGTTCAAGGAGATGGTGCAGGGGTACATTTTATGCCCATGAGTACAGGCACACAACACTGCAAATGAAAAGGGAGAGAGAGAGACAAAAATACCATTCTCAAAGTCTCATATCAAACATAAGTGTATTGAAATACTGCAGTTCAAAAGGCTAGAATTAAATTCTAAATAGCAGAAACAGAAAACCAGGAAAATCTTCCACTATAGCCATACATCACACAATAAATGCAGGTTTTCCTGAAATACTGATACTCCGTTTAGCTGCATTTACAAACTGAACAATTCATCTTAGGAATTACAAATCATTAATTCATTAATAAATTATTTTTTTTAATGTTATCTCATATATTAACTATTTTCATAGAATACAATCAAGTTGAGATATCTTTTTAGATATCATACTATTTCACAAGAACTTTTTTCTAAATTATTTAACTTAGATTGACTGATTCATTTTTTCCAATTAAGAAATAAGTCATGGTAAAAACAATGCATTTAGTAAAATTAAAAATAGTTAGATATACCTATCAAAAACCATAGAATACTAAAATCAGAATCAATAGACTTATACGCTGGCAAAGTTTACCTAAAGACTTTTCTACAGAACTGTAAGTTTTTTGTATTCTTTATACAAGTCAACGGAGTGCATAAGAGGCCTATGTGCAATCAACAGAAGCTACAAAGTCTTTGACAGGGAGACAACAGTCTGCAGCTGAACAAAAAAAGAAAAAAAAAAATTTTTTTTTAATTGCATTTTGTGCAGAGATTTGGTTTCACATAAATGTCTGCTTCACCTTTGGGACTTCCAACTCTTAAATGTTCAAATAATTACAGAGCAAACTTGCCTGCAGACACTTCTTTCAGGAAATCTTATTTATAAAATTACCAACAAAGACTGATTACTTAATTTGATAACAAAATTTAGCATGAACAGTCAACTCCAGATTGAATAAAAGACATTACATCGTAACGACAAGATGCCAGTTAACAACCACAAAACCGCCAAGTAACTATACATGTTACTGTTCCCATGCTAGATTGGATATTGTAAGTGTTGGTGATCATAATTACTTTGCAATCAAGAGCAATTATATCAACAGCTATAACATGAAAGACACTGCAAATTTATAAACACTTCTTACACATTTATCTAGAATTAGTAGTCAACCACTGTGATTTAAATTTAAAAACCTAGGTTTTTAAGATACCAACATATACAGTTATATGTGGCTTCTTCAGAATGGAAAAAAAAAAAAAAAAGTCTTTGTCTTATGAAGGCAGGTACTGGTCTATATTATTATGTTCCAGATCAATGTCTTGCTGAAGGCAAACCACTTACTAAATCAAGAAAAAAAAGGTCAAAGGAACATTAGTTTGTATATTTTTAGTCAAGAGAAGATTCATGATTTAGGTAATGCAACTCAGCCCATTTACATCATACACTCTGACGTCAGAAAAGGCAGAATTTCACTCTTGGATTTCTTTTTTAAAATAGTATCCTTAACAAACCACCAGACAGCCAAAAGCCAGCCTTGATAAACTAAGTTCTTGAATATACTCACAAGCTTTTTTTTCCTAGCTCTGCATTAGCTTTTGACCACATAGCCTCCATTTGGACCAACTTCTAGATGCTAATGGCAATCTACCCCTCCACAATGAAGACCAACAAGACACAGATCCAGTACAGCATCTACAAAACAAACTCTGAAAGTCTACAGCTTGCTCTGGTTACCTGAGGCATGCAGGATGGTTTGGATAATTCAACTCATTAACAGAATTCCACTACGGGAAGCTACTCCAGGAAAATGTCATACAAGAATAAACTGTCTAGCCTCATTTATTTCTATATGAGTATCGTCCAAGCAATGTTATTTAATGAAGTATTTCAGAACAGATGCTGGCAAATACTGAGGCACATAAGTAACTTCATTCATGTTACTAACTCTGTGAGCAAACAGTTCTTTCTGTGCAAGTAGAACTGTAGGACAAGATTCTGGGTTTTCCTTTTGTTGTCCTCTTACCACATGCAATAGGACAAGACTCAGAAACATGGGAGAAAAACATGTCTTAAATGAAAATAAGCTATTTTGTCTATTAGAAAAAAAATCTATTCCTCCCTTATGTTTCCTTGTAAAGAATACAGCTTCCTGAAAGCAAAGAAATTAAAAAAAAAAATAAATTATTTTTCTAAAATTAACTCTTATATGCTGTAATGCAACATTAAAGTAGTTGCATGCTTATTTTAACACATTCTGAGTCATGTGAGAATTTCAGATTAAATAAGTCAATTTTATTGTCACTAACAAGTATGACAAGTAGGTATGTTTACATACACTTAGATAACTCATTCTCCCATGTACTACAGCTGAGAACATCTTTCAAAATTGCACTTTATATTTATGAAATCTATTTAATGTGCATCTATACACACACACAGATACATCACCACCGAACTCTAGTTACTTTAAAAGAAAAAACAGACTTTTAAGAATATGGCAATTTGCTTATGTTTTTCTTATGACTTAAACTCCAAAGAACTGTACAAAACCTTTACCTGTTAAGAGAATATCTTTTCATAATACTAAATGTTCAAAGCTTTGTAATTTCCAGTATTTGTAGGAAAGAGCTACTAAAAGTATTTATAAATCATACACTCCATGAAGATTTAAACTCCTTACAACAACTAGCCTTGAAGAAATAGCACCTGGAGCATACTGTACTGGAGCAAAACACCATATTCTATAAGAGGAAATGAACTTTCACTTAAGGCTGACCGAGATATAAAATGATACAATGCAATATTTGAACAAGTCATGCAAACATTGTCAAAAGTGTTCATTACTACTTGCCTGAAATGTTGATCACATTCAGTAATTTGAAGTACTTGAATAAAAAATATCTAATATGATGGACATGAAAAATGAAGTCTTAACCTGACAGTCCCTTGAAGATATAGCTGAAATTTCATCAGTAAGTCTTAAGATTCATAACATAGACTTTTACAAACAGTTAATTCACATCTGCATCTCTGCTGCATCATGTCATCTGATAACATGAACGTGATTTATATAACTAATGTACAATGTGCAGATTCAAAGTAATTGCAATCATTCCTGAATTGTCACAAAAACTATAATGCTGAAGTACATGTAGAGTAACTGACTGATTAATAAAGTCAAAATTTTTCACTGTTGATGGACAATTTACAAAAAACCCTCTTGCTTTCACTTTCTTCATAGTTTTTAGTTCAAAACCGTATCGTCTCTCAAAGTGTCAAAGTCTTGATTTTTAATACGAAGCAATTATTATATTGAAGATTATTGTAGTGGCATGAGTTATTGGAATACAGTTATCTGATAATGAATGTATAAGAAGAAAGGCATGATTGAGGATGTAAGATTTACTTTACCTCATTTGGTATTACTCTAATGGGAAACTGTAGGCCACAATGGAAAAACAGCAGTCAGCTGGCAGGAAAGCTGCATAATTTTCACCTGGAAACATTCTAGGAGCATATGTTTATACATATAAAAGCCATAAAACATTACATACAAAGTTAAAGATAATTTTCTCTAAAGGTTATTTGACAAATTTCATCTGTCTTGCTACTTAAAGTCACTTGAGAAACCTAAACCTAGCCTATATTTAATTCTACTTGCATAGTGCAATGGAGTAAGGCAGCTCAGGCCTATTGTGATATTAATAATACAACTTCACTGACTTTAGTAAGATTATTCTTCAGCCACAGACATGCAAGAGAGTTAAAGGCAACATTTACATTCAACTGATCCATTGCTGTCAGTAGGAAAACACCCTATTCTGTAAGCATGCAAGTATTTAATCTTTTCTGCATGAAACAATGTCACTTGGTCTGTTACATCTGCACATTTGTTTGCAAATTGTATCACTCTGTAACAATTTCTTCAGAATTTTGTATGCACATTTTCAAATTACTAAATTATTAAGTTGCTATTAGTCCTATGAGCAGATCAACTTGGAACAGTCTCTGAAGTACCACATACAAAATCTCATACAAGATCTCTAATAAATATTCCAAATTTCATTTTTTTCCAGTGACAACATATTTTAGATTAACTCTCTCAGAAATATTCTTATAATCTGCACTGCCAATAATCAGCTTTTCTGATCTTATGATTACTCCTCCTTGCATAAAAGCAGAACACAGGACCTTCTAAAACATTAAGCTGGAGGAAAACAGTCTATTTGGAACACAGATCTAAAAGAAAGGCCTCTTTCTTTTTGGACTTACAACAGAAACCTTGTGAACCCTCCTCTAATCTTCAACAGAATTTTGTTACTTCTCCAAAAGTCAACAGGGTTTGGAAATTCTTTAAAACTGTTAGGAATCTCAACAATGCAACACCAGAAGTTTCTTCCATCACATCAAGTTAATATGTCTAGGTTCTTTATCTTTTTTTGTCTAAATATCACTGATCCTGGAAATGAATTATGTCCAAATGATGAGAAAATACCACTGAACCAAAATGAATTAAATAAAGGCACACTCACAATTGTCAAATTCTTCTATAGCCTATACAAACTTCAAGCAGTCCTGATAAAATATTCCTTAAAAAACAAAACCATCACTTTTTACAATGGTATACATTTTTTGCTAATTTTTAGTACAAAGATCCTCTTCAGATTTAAGCATTTACACAGTCCTTTTTGCCCAATAATTACTATTCCAAAACTCTAGTGTCAGCACTACACTTTTCATAGTAAGACTTCATTGAGGATTCAAACACCTTGAGCAAAATAAAGAGAATTCTGCACATACTTTGTGAAAACACTGTTATTTTATGCTCGTCATCTACAACATCATTTACTCTTATTAATGAAAATATTGCAACTTTCAACAAAGTTTTTCCCAGGTTGCAGAAGCACAAAATTGTTTGGATTATTTTCCATCACTGTGTTTGAAAAAAAGACAAGGTCACCTAGTATTACTAAAATGATCACAATGATTCCAAGTCTTAAGGGAAACATTCCAAAACAATATCAAAATATGCTCTCTGACAAGCTTTAGAAAGTTTCCATGAAGAATCAAATCGTCCTCTTCATTGGACCACTTAGCAGCAAGAATCAAGTGTTCTTCCCATTTTCTTATCACAATAGAAACAAGTATTTTTCTATATAACCTCAGTTCCAAATATATATACTGAATGAATGCATTTCAGATGCTTCAGCTACTGTAGCCACATAAAGTCACAAACCTTTTAAAGTTGTCTAAGTCTACCTTTGTTCAGATACAGTAACTTGGCAGAATGATAGCTTAATAATATTTTCTTAAGGATAATGTTCTCCCATGTACAATAAAAACATTTCTACATTAGATATTTAGAGCTTAATAATTAGAATCAATCAAAAAATAAACTTTTAATACAAGTAAGGAACTAAAAATACACCCTGAACAAGTAATGCAATATTCCCCCTTAGTAAAAAGCATGTTAGGTGTGTTGCAAGATTGTTACACTCAGTACAGTAGGTCCACATTACTTCCAAATTCCCATTTTATACCTTACAGTCAAAGAGTATACTGCAATAAACAAGACCTTACAGAGCAGAAGCTGACTGAACTTCAAGTCTTTGAGGAGAGAACAACTTACAACACAATTCTGACATCAGTCCTTGCAGCTACAGGTATGTACAACTAGACTGTGAATTTCTTTAGTTTCTGAAAGAAGTCTCAAAAGCTCCCAGTCTGGTCCAAGCTTCAAAACACCCACTTAATTGCACTCTCATTAAGGGCTTTTGCTTTATTTTAATGAAAGAAGACTAAAATTGCTGTCTCTCACAATATCTGGCAGACTAGTAAGTACTCTGATGTAAGCATCGATACAAGGAAAGCATTCTACCTTTGTAATATCAAACAATTTTTATAGGCCTCTGATTGGACCCGATGTAGCATTCCTGAACATAAGAAAAAAAGAAGAAAAAAAACCCCCTCTGTCTTCAGTACTGATTGAACTGATGTGTATCCATTACTTGAGGTGTGGAACCCGTCAGCAACAGCATGTGCCTGCCACTTCATGAGATGAATTGGGACATTTAATTTTCTCAGCGTGGTCTGAGTGGTTAATCTGATGCAGATTCTCACTCTGTAGAAAGCTTGGTCAGGTACCCTATCTCTGTAACATTTTTACTCAGTTCTTTGACAGATAGTTTGATAAGGCTTGACTTGTTAATGGGGCTACAGAAAAAGTGTCTCTGCTGTTACATCTTGTGACCAGCAGGAAATATATTCTTGAAATTAATGCTGTGGTGGATTCTCTCTCTCCTATCTCTTAGCACCTTTTACTGGTGCCCCCATTAAAGTCAAAGATGGCATAACCGTCACTTGCCCAAAATAATAATGGTCAGATAATTTCTGCAAGCTCTGCACATTAACAAAATTCATTCTTTGGAGCAAACTTATTCCATCAATAATGAAGACAAATAGTGTAGAGAGGTTTTCAGCAGGGCTTACAATCTGTTTTACTCCTATACTTAAAACTCCTTCGTTTGCTTTTGTAATGATTCCAAGTTGACACCGTGACTAGGTATCTACAGAACTACATGAGTTAACTTCAATGTGGTCCATTATATCATGTCTCTGAGTATCCCATGCAGGCATTTAGCTTTTCAGGGATCATGCAGTACCTACCAACAGCTCTGAGGAGACTAAATCTCCTGTCTGAGTTCAACTGCCTGTATTCACTATTTTTATTCGCTGCCTCATCTTCTGATGCACTTCCAAAGTGTTTGTGATTTAATTAAAAGGGAGAATTCCTCACCTTTCCAAATGAGTGAGGACAACCTTATTTTCATATAGTACTGTAGCACACAGCAGGCACAGCACAACTATGGTACAGACAGAATGTCCAAGCCGCATTCACAACTAATTGCATTAATCCCAGCATAATGTCCTCAAAATCAGTGAAAAAATCCTCAAAGCTGATAGGCTTCCCTTACAACCATCTCAAGGTAATTAAAATTCAAACAGACACTAATTAAAAAAAAAATTAAAAATTCTAAAGCATGTATAAAAATAATTTGGCAGGTATACTGAGCACTACTCAGTACCTCTTAAGTACCTCTTTCAGGTTGGTAAGATGCACACAAGATATGCACAAAAAATCATCAGTGTTAATGAAAAAAGAGCAGTAATAGCAGATACACAAATAAATTTAGTATCCGGTTTACATCATGGCTTCTTCCTTTCAGCACTTTCACAAAAAAAACCAGTCTCCCAGAATGGCTTGTATTAGGAATCATACAGACTATGGCTGGTAACAAACTTGGTCATCTGGCCGAGCAGTGACTATGCTTTCAATTCAGTTTTCAACATTTTCTAAAAAGTTGTTTTATCGACAATTTATTTGAACTGTTAATGCCTGCAAGAGTCTGGCTCTAAGTTATCATTACTGGTTTTGCTGTATTAAAGGACAGCATAGAATAAAGTTTGCATTAATTTTACCTTTTTGTTTTCTGATACATAGAACATGTAATATTTCACAGTTGGCAATGTTTCTGCAACATGGCAGCAGTTCACTTATTCCAAGTCTTGCCTCCTCCTATAATAGAGTTTATGTGATCCATAAAATAAGCCACTCATTTTAATTACAAGACGTGGGGCTATTTCCCACTGACAGATCCTCATTTCCTTTACAGAACATTGCCTTTTAATTTGTAAATCACTTGTGTATCATTGTAACTAACAAGTATTGTGAGAATACAGCCCTGCCTGGATGTTCTAGATCAAAGCAATCTGTTGATAGCAACAAATTTTTCTAATAAAACAGAAGTAGACTAAGTAGTCTGAAAAATCCTAAACATAGCAGAGAAGCACCAAGTTAGGCCTGCATACAAGACAGAGCTCAGACAGATGAAGAATGGAATCATTTTACTGGAAGAGTGCAGATGTAATTCAAGAAGTGCAAATGGACTGGACCACAGAACAATTCAATCCAGCCTGATTTTTCTGCTGGAGCCTTGGAACAAGGAAAGTTCCCATTCCCTGTCACACAGATCACATATGAAAGGGCGAGAGTGTTAGCATGCAAGACTCCAGAGTGCAACATGCTGGCTGTCAAATCACGCTTCTGTGGATAAGCAGCAGCAGCACTGAAAAGAGTGTATCACTCAATCAGGATTAAAAAAAAAAAAAAATTCTACTTAAGCTTCTGTTCCTTCTGATTTTTTTAATTTTTTTTTTTTAAAGAGAATCAAAATTATACATGATGAAGTTCACTTAGCACTAAAGAATATCTAATGCCTCAAAACAGGTTTATGTTTTTGCTTAAGTCTATTCAAAAGATCAATTCAATTCATGGAAGATAAATATTAAGCTGTATTATAGTTGTCTATCAAGGAAACAATGAAATATCACACAGCATAGTATCAGATTGCAGTAAATGTTTTATTACTTCTATGATACAGGTATAACTGTTGCATTCCATGCATATGAAAAATAAATGGACCATTTGCTAAAGCAAAATTCTGATGTGTAATTCAGAATTACCACCCACTTCTGTCCAATCACAAACAACTAGTTTCCCAGTTGTGGAAAATCCTGCCGGCAACACAAAGACTATGGTCCAAGAAAAAAAAAAAAAAAGGTGCAAATGTGACCCTATTAGAAAGCCATATAAAGATTCTCTATTCCTCAGGCACTTCTAAATACAATTGCATTAAGATGCTGCCTGTATTTCACACGGGGGCTTTTTTTAATTAAAACCAACCAAACAAAACCCCCAAAAACCTGACCAGACTCAATTGCTAAGCAGTAACTTTACATCTCCTTGCAGTAGTAAGAAATACAGTACTAATTCTGGACTACATGATTTGTTTTCAGTGATGGAAAACTAATGATAACTTCATTGCAGTTTTGGTATACAGCTGTAAGAAATGTGTTTATAAAGAAAATCTCTAAACCGCACAAGGTCTTTATGTAATGAACTAGACTGACAAAAAGCAATAGCTGTTTAAGGGTAGCTTATCTTTCATTTACCACAACAATATTTTATTGAAAAATATTGATTTTTTTATTTTGCAAGATATGGACTGTAATTAAGTGTAATACAGTTTGCAATAAAACCTTTTTCTTCTATATGCTCTAAATCACAATTATAGAAATACCACATTTTAAAGTATACCATTAAAATAATTTACAAAAAAATTAATAAATAATGTAGTTTCAATAGTAATAGTTTCAATTTAGTAATATAAATACACAACATACAGATGTAGACCTTCAGTTATGAAAATGGATATCTGAGTAACTTATCTCACACACACTGTGCAGCTATGGTCAATGCAACTACCTTGAGGTCTTACCCCAGCAATTTACAAAGGACAGCCACCCACCAGAGGCCTTCTGTAATTTCAGGGAAGTCTCCAAAGGAAGCCTACTATGTTCAAAGCACTCCATCTGAACCACATGCCTAAGATGATCAGAGCCAAGCATATAAAATCATACATTTATTTTATGATTGTCAGGATCTGGCAGTTTCAATGGTTTAAATTTTCTTTCCACAATCGCCAACCCATCCAGCACTAACAGATATAAAATCTGCCTTTAAATAAAATTGTTGAACATCAAACCTACCATTAATACAGTTCAAAACATGAACTAAGTGTAGTTAAAACTACATGCTCATACACCATACAAAAGAATGAATAATAACATGCTTAATCTGAGAATACATTCCAAGATCTTCCCTCTTATATTATATACTAGAATTAAACATCAAGCATTTTGTTACTTAAAACTCTGTTCAGCTCATCAATATTTTTTAATTCATTCCTAACAGAAACCAGTTTGATACATACTAAAAACAAGGGGTTTGTGATTATAAATGGCTCTGATAAATCTGGGTGTGGTAAGTTTTTGCACATTTCAGTTACCTTACACTCTCAATTAGAAAACAAATTTATGGATATTAAAAATACTTAGGCAAAAGAGGAAGAAGAAAACTGGTGTTAATACTGTGAAACCACCTAGCCAAAGAAAAGTTGAAACCTGAATATGAGAATATGCACTACAATTTCTCATTAAATTCAATTACAGGTTTTAACTAATCACAACTCTGAAAAAAGATTAAACTTATTTATTAAAAAACTACTGAGTATAATATGATTAATTGATTAACCTTTTTAAAAAGCTGAGAAAGTATTGCTCTCATGTAATACAGATGGTAGGGAAAGACTGTTACACTTAAGAAAACAACTTGTTTATGCAACACACAATGAATACCTGATCACACCTGGAAAAGGACATTATTGTTCCTCAAACTGATTTTAGAAAAAAACAACTTTTCTTTTTATTTCAAAGGTTTTAAACCCCCTTCTTATATTTTCTGTCCTAAGAAAGGGCCAACTGTAAAAGCTTAACAGTGTAGGATGAACCCCTCAGTGAACTGATATGCCAGCTGAATAATGGTATACTCAGGGGCACGGCACGTGCGTCTGACCAGTGTCCCACCATGCTCTTTCTTACCGGTCTACTATATTATGCACTGCAGGACTCTGCACAACTAGCCAGAAAAACCTGCACGTGATTTCACTCTTCCTCCCATCCTGCACAATCGCAACATAATTTAAGTTGATCTCTCAACATCTTTAAATTTTAATAAGCTTAAAAGCTGTAGCATTCTGATCAAAAATTAGCAGCTCTATCATTCTATATTATTGATGCATCCTGCATAAACTTCTTCTGAGGACTGCATACTAAAAATTTCTGGTTTTAAATGCCAAGGAATCACATCACTAGAAACATTAATATGTACCTTTTCTTCAGTGCATCTTTTTGAAAGATACATTTGTATACAAGGGTGTTTATAAATTCAAATTTAAAGGATTATCTGATTTCCAATTTACTTCTCTTAGAATGTTTTCTTTCTTTTTTCTTTTAAATTCTATAAATGTGTCATGCATTTTTATCCCCTCTAAATTTTGTACCCTGAATTTTACTAACACATCATCTTCAGCAAAGAACACGCAGATAGTCTTGGGTTTGGGAGGTTTTCAGATTTCCTTGATTTTGAGGTATATTTTAGCAGCAGGATACAAAAGACACTCCTTAATCTTCTTAGTACCAGAACAAAACATCTTTTGAATCAAGATAAAATCACTACATCATGAATGTTAATATCATTCTGTGAAAAATAATATCATATGACTAGAAAAGACCATCCCTTTAGGGAGAAATATTGTGTTAAAGTGGATTATTCTTTTAGTAGTGTAATGGAAAGGCATTCCACCTAGTCCCAGAAGAAAAATCAAAATATGCATTTAAATGGAAATGTTGTGAAATGCATAGGACAAAAAAAATCCCTCAGAACTGTAAAGAACTACATATATATGCACACATACAAAACCACACATATGAAATTTTTTTATACTATTTTTCTATTTAATTGTATACATATATATTTATGTATATCATTATACATTTTAAAAGACAAGTTTGTAGCTCTAGGTATATTTTGTAAATATCAAGTTGCAGTCACATTCACATATACCGGTTTCGGCCACAATTTCAAATAATATATACAACTCAGCTCTCTGCAAAAAGTTGGGAGTATTCTTTTTTAATTTTCTGCACATTTTGTGCCAGACCATATTCTAAACAGCTTTTACAAAGTGATAATGTTTCACTGACAGTGTTTTGTGTACTTCACATAAAATTAAATCTCAGACAAACCTTGAGAAAAGAAAGCAGAAAGCGAAGCAATACAGCATGTTGCTCTTTTTGACCCACAAATGATTATCAGTTATTTTAGAAGTTATGACAGTTTTCTCAAGTCCTTAAGGAGTCTGACACCATTGGTATAGCTTTTAACACTGCATTTATGTTTATATTACAATACAATAAAACAGCAGGAATAGTGTTCAAATTACTTGGGTATTGGATGCTTTATTGAAAATAACAGTATTACCATAAGATAAAAAACAGACTTCTTTGAATGTGCCAAGTAATCACTGCTATCCACGCCGTACATGAATTATGGGATGAATTTTGGAAGACGTCATCAATTGCAATGACTACTAGATATGTGTCTCCAATGGAATACTGTGTTCATTAACAGTAAACACTAATCAAATTGAATAACCAGGGGTATGTCAATACTTGAAAAGTGGTGAAATAATTATTTATTGTTACAATACAGATGACTTCATCATTAGAGCTAATATTTACTGTTCTTTGTCAGGTATGAATAAAAAGCAGAACGTAAGCAACACAACCACTCTCCTCTCCTTCCTTTCCCTGCAGAGCGCTATCATAAACCACAGTACCAATGGCACAGTATTTAATTTATCTGACTATATTAGGAATTTTATCATTATTCTTTCATAATATGTGAATTCACAGCTACATTTTCTTATTCTCTGCCTTCATTTGCTGTTCAGTTAATCAACCTTGATTCCATGTCACTGGGATCTTTAAAAGCTGCATGGGAAAAGAGAGTTCATTTTTAAAACAGTCTTGCTATTTTGTAGTACTTAATTCTAGAAATGCAAGGCTAAGTTATGTTAATCTTCTCAGGCGAATCTGAAAGCAGCTACACTAAAACATGGGCAAACTTATTTACCATTTTCTAACTGAAAACTTCCATATTTTCAATGGCAGAAGAAGAGAAGCTTAGCAAGATTGGTAACATGATAACAGTTTGGAGGAGCACTGCAACCACCACTCCCCCCCACCCCAAGGAACCCCACTTAACGAGATGCATTATAAAGGCTTCAAAAAGAGAAATCTGAGCTGATTTTGTACTCAGTATCGTGATCAATTACACTAGAAATCAAAGCTCAGTAGGTAAAACAGTAATAATAAAAATCCATTTTCCACTAAAAGAGGATTCTCATCCATAGATTCTTCTAACTACTCTGCCTGGAAGTTTTTTTGCAAGTGTCCTATTAGAAAGATAAAACAGGTGTTTAAGAAAATTCTTCAAAGATAGCAGATACTGCAATTATCCCCACTGCATAAGGAAACAAGCCCCAAAAGACAAATAGTAAGTATAAAACTAGATGTAGTTAGACATGGTGGTTAATACTGTAACCACTATACACACTTTGGAAACAAAATATAAAAATAGATGTTAATCCATTGTAAAAGAGCCCAGCAAACTAAGTCAAATTGAAAGTGATGGGCCTACTGCTTTTAAATTATGTTCACTTCTAAGTTTAACCAGAAAATCTATTTCAAAGCAAATGCTCCAACTCCTAATGACTTGCCTTGCATGAAGTGTACACGCCTGGAACAATGACAGCTAAGAAATACTTTGCAACTTCTGCTGAGACTTTGAAACTCAGTCTGAATTCTACTTTAAGGGAAACCTATATAAATTGCAACATAGGCAACCACTAACTGATATGACTGAATGTTGTTACATTTTTTTTTAATCTCTATTTGATGCAGCCTTCTCTTCTCTTGCACAGAGATGAAATAAAAAAGTCCTTCAAGAAAACCAAGCTTCAACATGTAGGCATGAGATGTCCCTGCTTTTTTCTTAGTTTGACGTGCATTTTCAATACTTTTCAATGGTATATCATTTTGCTTCTAATAAATATCATTTACAATACTAAATAAATAACACACTTTAAAATATCTTGTGATTATGGAAACGGTGCTTACTCAACAAAAGCTCTCAGCAGAACTCCTACTTTCTTTACTGCTTTTGTTACAAAGATTTTTAGATATTCCAGGTCAGAAAAGGACCATTCTGCAATCTAATCAACTGGGATTGATAGAGGCCACAAAACATCATTTGGTAATTTCTGCATCGAGTCCAATAGCTAAAGATCAGGCTGTAAGACCGTTGCAAACACTAGATACCATTCTCTTCTATATCATTCTGTTTTATGTGTTAGCCGAGAGCTTAATGGCTTTATCTGTCCATTAAAATGCAGTATTTTTAAGGTATCAAATTCCCATCAAAAAGACTTCCTACTCTGAGCAGTTTACTAAAGAAACCATCAGGAATAGGCAATGTCCTCTACCCAATTCATGCAGATTCACAGAAACGATATATAACCCCCCAAAAAAACCCAAAAAATCAAGTCTCACAAGCCTCTAAAAAGGAGTGGGGTTTTTTTTAAGAGGGTAGCTCAGCATGCCTTTTATTCAGACATTTGGAGAGGATTTACTTTCATCTCCTGTCTTCGCTATCTGGCTTTACCCAACAGAACAGAGGGCTTTACCCTCTACAAACTGACCAGGCAATCAAAGGCTCCCCACGACTCCTGGTACAAGAGCATCCTGAGCTCTACTTTTAAGGACAGAGGCAAGCCTGGCCAGGGAATAACATCCCCAGCCTCTCTGGGAACCACTGGCATTGCTCCTTCTGTGAAAGCAGGGAACAGAGTACTTTGTCTCTTCCAGCAGTCTTGATGTGTGCAGGAGGGAATCCCCTCTTCCTTGTGATTACTCTAACAGTGGACAGGTTCTTAGCTTAGTGTATATTTTACTCCTGATCCACTGCCTTTCCAGCCTAATAATGAATGCATACTGTACTATAACTGACATTATGCAATCAAGGGTATCATCAAGTTATATAATGGTAAAACAATCTTATTAGTAGTAAGAAACTGGAAAAAGAGCTGTGATGTAAACACTTAAGAATAAATGGAAGAACAATTTTAAAAACGTACAATTCATCACTGCGATTTTGCCACCCGCCTCCAGCAGGCTACCTCAGCTATTTACAATCAACATCACCTTAAAACACTTCTGTCCTGGTTTCAGCTGGGATAGAGTTAATTTTCTTTCTAGTAGTTGGTATAGTGCTATGTCTTGGATTCAGTATGAGAAGAATGTTGATAACACACTGACGTTTTCAGTTGTTGCTATGTAATATTTAGTCTAAAGTCAAGGATTTTTCAGCTTCTCATGCCCAGCCAACATGAAGGCTGGAGGGGCACAAGAAGTTGGCACAGGACACAGCCAGGGCAGCTGACTCAAACTGGCCAAAAGGGTATTCCATACCATGTGACATCATGTCCAGTATATAAACTGGGGGGGAGTTGGCCTGGGGGGATCGCTGCTTGGGAACTTACTGGGCATTGGTTGGTGAGTGGTGAGCAATTGCACTGTGCATCACTTGTTTTGTATATTCCAATCCTTTTATTATCATTATTATTGTCATATTATTATTATTATCATTATTAGTTTCTTCCTTTCTGTTCTATTAAACTGTTTGTATCTCAACCCACAAGTTTTACCTTTTCCCTTACTATTCTCTCCCCCATCCCACTGGGTGGAGGGGAGTGAGTGAGCGGCTGCGTGGTGCTTAGTTGCTGGCTGGGCTTAAACCACGATAACATCCTTAAAACACAGGACACAAAGCTGAAAAAATATAGTAACTTAATTTATAAGCAGTTTCATATTAGGGGCAAGAACACAAATAAAGCTAATAGGCAGAAGAAGGTAAAGTTATTATTATTATTTAGTAATAGTAATATAGTAGCACTTCAATGCTAAAATGTGCCCGAGATTTTCCAACAGAATAGTTTTTCATTACAAATGCCAGTCCATTAAAGCTGAAGTGTTTTATAAGAAGAGATTGGTTTTGGCCAGTTTCCAATTAACACAGGAGTTTTCTTCCCAGGTTCCTGTCAGTTTACCTAACAGGCCACACCAGAGTCTGGGTCTGTATGGTCCACAGCCCTGAATTCAGTTTCCCCAGGTGAATTGTTGTCAACTTAGAACAGACTTTCCCTATCCATTTGGCCCCAACCTGACAACATGGTTCTGCCCTGTGCAGCCTGCAGACAGGATCCTGAAAAAATAGCAGAAAACACCCAAAGCTCAGAAGAACCAGTTGTTCAAGTTCAGGAAGACAGAAAAAATTTCAATTTTTCTGCTTTTGTTTGTCTCATGGGGAATTTCAGTACCTAGTTGTCCTCCAGATTTTCACCAAAAAGCTCTGGAAATCTTTTTTCTACAGAATGGAGATTCTGAATTTCAGTCAGTTGACTGCAAATCAGCTTCACAACAACGCCCTAGTATGATACTTTCTACAGAAATGGTTGGTCAAAACCTGAAAATTTCATTAAGGTTTTGCATTTAGAATTGATGTTTGAGACCATCTATTCTTGCACAAGTATTCTAGACAAATCTGATCCAACTTTCCCATTTTAAACAGGCTTGATGCTTCTGAAATGAAATACGATATCCCTTATACCAGGAACAAGACAAGTATGAACCAGGTCCTAAAACATCAGATTCATGTAAAGTCTAACTTACCCTAAATCCAGGTAAAGCTGTAACCTTCAGGAAATGCTGAAATATGCAAGCAACACTGCCCCAACCTGGGCTGACAAGAGCACACTTCAGGGGATAATTAGAAGTTTATTACTCTAAGGTAGAGAGAATCTGGGTAGCAGAAAGAAAGGGCTGCTTGAGGATCTGCCTTAAGGAAGAAATGTAAAAGAAGGATTTTTAGAAGGAGATTGGAAGAAACAGAAAGGAAAGGCAGATGATAATGTGCCAAAGAAATGGCCAAAGATAAAACCAGAAAATAGCACAGAAAAAACAAAATCGAAAGAGAAATATATAGCAAAGTAAAACTTTCAGAGGATTTGTCTGTAATGGAATAATGATTTTAAAAATTACAGAAAAAACACCTTCCTCTAAAGCTTAGCATAAAAAAATTGTTACAAAATGCCCAAACCTCTTAATTTTATCATAAAATCTGCTCCATCTTGCTTTATTTTATTAGCTTGCATAAATCTGAAATTTATTTTCAATCTTGTGTAGTTCTGACATCTCATACTGTCAACAAGGCTGTAGCCTCAGGTTGCTTTCAGAGTGGTAGCCATTATGCCCCCTTAAAGTCTGAAAGCAAATGTGTGTCTGAATACAGGGGCAAGGAATATAATTTCTATTTCTTCGTATCAGGTGGAAAGTGAGGCTTTCTTTCCTCAAGGAAGATATGACCTTAGCTACCATGAGAGTGCCAGAAAGGGTACACAAACATGAAGGCATGGTGAATAAGAGAGACAGGTTGGCAAGTTAGCAATGTCTTATTCTCTAAGAAAGAAATAAAACTTGCTGGGATGACATGAAGATGAAATGCAGAAAAATGTTTAAAAATGGAGAGAGAAAGTAACGAGAGGAATTTCAGCATAAAAAAATAGAGAAAATTATGCAGAAAAATAACATCAGGAAAAGGTGTAGGTCAGAAAACATTGTGAAGAAAAATCAGGAACCCTGCCAGAGAGACAACTGTCAACTAAATTGATCCTGAACCTACTCCAAAGGCAATGAAGAATGGGTGATGTAGGGTCAAGTTATTGAGCAAGAAGGGAGGAAAGATTAAGGTATACCTTTTACCCCTCTTCTTCGAAATTCCAACATTCTCCAAAGTATGCTTTTTTTTTTTCTAAACTGCAACATTTATCTTAGTTCTTGCATTCCCATCCTAGCCATGAGTAAACATTAAAAAAAAAAAAAAAAAAAAAAATCCAAGAAAATGCAAAAAATTTAAAGATAAGTTATACATTTGATCACTGTTCCTCTGGTCAGGTCTTTTCTCCTTTTTTTAAAGTGAGATTTAAAAAAAATGCAAAACATTAGTTTAGACTTGCAGTACAATTCAAACAATATTTTATCGAAGGGTATTATCACTGTATGTGCTGTTTTAATAAGAAATTGATAGCAAGAGAGATCAAATCACTTACGTAGAGCATCAAAGATCCCTTTGGTACCTTCTCTGCTTAAAGCCAACAGCATTTTCTTTACCATCCAGATTCCACATCTTTAAAAATGTGTATCAAAGCAAGCTGAACTTTAAGTTTTCTGGTATTGCCAGGAGGTAACTGCATCACTGAGGAGAGAATGCATGTCTTCCTTTATCATCCCTCCTCTCTCACTCCTGAACTGCAGGCAGATTGTTATGGTATTCTCTGAGATTAAGAACAAACTGACTATTTAAATTTAGAAGACAATATTGCTTGAATCAGAATTTCCAAAATTGTTTGTTGCCTAAACCAAAAAAGCATCTCCAGAATGCTTTATTGTTGAAAGGTATATGCATTAATTTTATACTGTGTGTTCTCAGTCATATGCCTCTTCTCTAAGCAAGGTGCTAGAATTATTTGCTATGTTTTTTTTTTTTTACACAGAAATTGAAGTTTCAGAGGACCGAGACATCCAAAATTGCAAATATGTGCTTATCATGACCTGTGCCCTTGGCATAAGTGACTGTGGACTGTAGTAACAAGATAAGAGGAAAAAGAAAATAGCTTTTTATTAAGAGCATAAGTATTTTGTTCACCAAAGAATCTACCAGCCAAGGAACAGCCTCTGAGTATAGTCCAACACAAACTGACTGTGTGACACAAAAAGACAAAAAAAAAATAATCAGCCAGATAGGGACAAGGACATTAGAAATGTTTATAGACAGTGGAAGTTCAGGGCCATTCACATTCATTAAGGTTTCAGTCCCCTTGCAGTTCTCAGAGCAGAGACTTGCACAATGGGCAGCCTACTATTGAGCTTTCTTACCCATTACAAAGAAGAAAGTAAGCGTGGCCTTCCCACAAATACTTTTGTTTCATTTAACAAAAGTGAAATATTTATACGAGGTTTTCAACCTGAATTGCTACTGTTTTATTGACAGATGTCAGTTTTTAGAACAAGAAGTTTTCATGGTCTCAATGTTTTAAACCCATGTCTGCTGTTCACACTGCCTATTATCATACAGTTGCACTGTGATTGTATACTTGGGAGGAAGAAGTCAAGGATCCCAAACCCATTTTCATTTGAAGTATTAAAATAACATGAGACTTGCAAGTATGGTCCCAATCAGGAGTTGTTAATAAGATACAATTAACAAATTAGGTTGAATGTACTTCATAGTTTTAAATGTACATACCGACAAGAATGCAACATCCTGTCAAACATGCCAACTACTGAAACATACCAATAAATGACCAAAGAGAAGGATGAGTTTTACACTTTGCTGAAATAAGAAGTTAAGCATTAGAGATGACCCTTGTCTAATTAAGACATAATTGCATAATTAAGGAAGTGAAAACTTTTATTCTAATTTAGTATGGACAGAGCATCTCCTGAACAAGGAAGAAACAACAAAAGGCTGTGGGACAAAACTAAATCTGGATGGATTCTGTGTGGTTTCAGTTCAAAGGGGAAACTGTAAATGATAATACTTTCCACCCAAAAGGAATTAAGACAAGTTAAAACCTAATGATCAACTTTGAGAAAAAATTCTATATAGGGAGGTCTCAGTTCTTCAATGGAAGTTTCGAAATATACTTCTCAAAAAAATGCAACCAAAGGCATGATGTATATATAAAAACTGAAAACCTGACTGCCACCTTATCAGAAAACTGCAAGTTAGCTGAATGAAAGATGGGAAGCAGGGTGAGAAAATACTTTCTTATGCAATCTTAACATAAATCACTTAAACATAGTTTACTCCTCATTTCTTCAGTTAAGGTATTTTACAAACAGGTTGCAATTGGTGCTATCTTCTTAGTGTATCACAAATACATGCTCCGAGATGGCTAAGTAGAGAAGGTAAAAAATTCTGACAGACATCAGAAGTGATGGAAAGGAAACTTCCCAGGAACTAGGAACAACACTTGCTACAAACCAGCATGCCAGACCATTGACTGAAAACAGGCCTGAAAGTAAGGATCCTCCTGCTTTTGAATTTATTATAGATTTAAGGATTTTTTTTTTATTTTATTTTTTAACATGATATACTGCTTTGATCAAAATACAGAAAGTCTACTACCTGGAAGACTTCTGCTGTTTTTGCAAATTTGCCTTCATGCTTAAGTTTGAAGTAGGTTAACTACTGATACAGAAAAGAGAAATAATAGAGCAGTCTACTCTAATAGCCTGCTATCATACAGTACACGACACTATCTACAGCACTGCCTAATGCACACTTTAACACTGGTGAAGGCTATGCACATCTTTGAAAATACTTAACTATATTATTTTGCATTTCTACTGCAACAATGGCCAAGGAAAGAGTAGTTCCTATTCTATAATGCACTATACGCATATTATATAACATGACAAACCCCCTCTTTAGTTTGTATTTCTCAGGAATATTCTGGCAGCCAAAATTCTGACAGCCTGGCAAAATAATTACTGAGAACATGAATATTCCGAGGCTGGAATGACACTGATATAACCATATCGGGAGCAGCTGATAATAACACAGCACTAAGAATACCTACCAACTGATGGAGTAGCAACTGTAAGGTAAAAGAACAAACGAATTGACTGAACAAAAATTCCCACTGAAACCCCCAATCATCTCATGAATACAAAAATCTAGCCCATGAAACCTGATTCCTACCTATGAAAGAGCAGCAGGCTGCCAACTAGACACGGTAGTCCCTCATTTCATATTGCAGAAGTTTCTACTGGAAAGGAGGCTCTAGGTTCCCAGCTTTCTCATGTCCCTGGTCCAACATGTGCATGGGCATGCACATCTGTTTTAGATCTTTTTATCTCCATTTCAAAAATACTGGAAAAAATTAATGGTGCAGAATCAAGAAATAAAAAATTAGGAAACATCAGACACCCATGCAACCTTTTTGTTTAGTTTCCTTCCAGTGGGTTTCGTGATATGATCTTTAATATAATATGATTACAATCTGTTTTTCCAGCTTATTTGAAGTACAAGATAATACAAATGAGAGCATGAAACTATGCATTTGCCATTTTCAAATTCTTAGCTGCCTGAATTTGCAACTAATACAATAAACTTTATATATATTCACATAGTTCTCTAGGGCAACCACCTTTCAAAAGGTGTCAATAGTCACCATATCATGTGGAATTGGATGGTCTGGAAAGACAGCATGGGTCATCAAGTTCTCAAAGCAATTTAAATAGGCATGGGGAGAAGTAGAATTTTATTTTTTTTTCCCCAACTGATGATTTCAAACAAGCGCTCTCCTCCCTTTGTGCAGTTACACATGACAGTATCACTAAAATTCAAAGACATTTTTTCAAGTGTTTATTATATAAATTATTTATCACTTTTTCTTTGGGAATGAAACTGCATACTTTCAGCTCAGAAGAGAAGTATTCAGAAAAAGCCACTAAGTATTGAAAACTGGAAAATTAAGATACTATGCAACTTAACTGCCGAAATCATACTGCTCCACAAAAGTTAGTTAACACAATAGCATCTTTCCATTTTGAGAAACAGGGTACTTGATGTCAAAATATTAAAACCATCTCATAACTAACAGCACAGATTTAGTATTAAAAAGAGGATCTAAGTCTCAGGGTAAATCTTCCTTTGAAAGCATTTATTGATCTTTCCTTCACAGCACCGTTCACCATTTCTGTAAAGCAATACTTTTGAGAATGGTGATGTAAGCAATGAGTAAGTCACAATGACAAATGGGTAATAAATAATGACTGACAGACTTTCCCTAAGAACACAGGACTGGTCTCCAAAGGATAAGGATAATCCTAAAGGTGGCACAAAAGGTTACTGTAGCACAAAAGTATCAAAATTACTGGAAATCTGTAGAGGTCTAAAGAAAGTTAAGTAATGTGAAAGCAAAAAGAATTACTGGACTTTATAAAATAAACTGTAGCAAAATGAAACATGACTACATGAAGAGGAAAGACTAATAAATTAATCCCAGCAATTATAAACCAACAGTTATCTAGCTCTCTAAAATCACAAACATTACAGGTTAAACTCAAGATGTACAAAATATTATATATGTATACATATTAATACTTTCTTTGTGCTGGTACATTGCCCAGGGAACACAGAAGCTGAAGAAAGCCAAGAAGACAAAGCCATGCCAGGTAGTTTAATGCACCTACTTGGATGACATATTCTGTAATAAACTGTGCCTTCCTGAAATACAATGGTATCAGTATTTTGGATACCAAAACTACATTCCAAAAAAAAACCCCCCCCAAAAAAAGGCCCAAACCCATCAAATACAGTATGCAGTACAACTTATCAAGTCACTGCGTAAGCAGAACAACAGAAGAAAAAAAAAAAAACGGGGGTTGTGGATAACACAAAAGACAGCAAAACAAGATGCCTAAGGAATATAGAACAAACAGGTCCATAAGAAAATACTTCAAAGGAAGAGTGTTCATTTGGTTTTAGTCCCTACCTCCTCAGTATCTACTGACACTTCACAGTAGTTTTGAGAATATTATCTATACTTCCTATAGTTATAAAAACAGACAGGCCATCAAGTAACCAAGTAAAACCTAAGTACTTATTTTTTCTTTAAAAATATTATACTGTCAAAGATTCTCATGTGACCAAGTTCCATAGAAAGAAAGAGTGTCTTAAAAGTAGAAGAAAAAACATCTTTAAAAGAATATCCTAAAAAAGGAGGTCTTAAAACACAAATTTAATCATAAAGACTGCCCTGGGGTCATAAACAAAGATTCTTATAAACGCCTCCAGTGAGAGAAGTCAGTATTTCTTTTGTTATGTCAAATAATGTTCCATTTGCAATTGCAATATTTCTTTTTCTTCTTATAACTAATGTTAACAGTGTAGGCAACTGTTAACCAAGTAAACTGGAATAGATATTATTTTCTATACAAATGACATTCCCAACATTCAGTCTCCACATCTCTTGGTATTTTGGAGTCAAAGAAATACTGGAAATTAAAATTAAGATGACCTTCAGAAACACCCTTAACTATTAACTGCATCAGCTCAGATTTTATGAAAGGACATTTGAAAATCATTTAGTGATCCGTCTTAAGCAAGTTATTTGAAAACAAGTATTTTCAACTACACATTTACCTTAAACATATATTCTCCTTCAGTAAATATTTCAAACAGGGATCACGTAATCCAACTGGATGAAAAGAAGTGTGGTAGTTGGGGGGGAGGTAATGATTGTAGGATGGGGTAAAATCATCACTGACATTTTAACTAAAAAGAGAAAAGCACGTGGACTGAACAGGACATTTCCTATAAGCATCTGCAGTGGCTGCTCTGTCACTTCTTTGCCTGGTCTTGGTAAATTATGCCAGCTCTCAGTAGACAGAAAAGCTGTAATTCATCGTCTCCAATAATGTAATCTACATTTATCACTATTTTAATTATGTTGAATCTTAATTTGCTAGTTTCATTGCAAGAAAATACACCTTACTCATTTTTCCAAATAGACAGCATCTTATCTGTCTCAAAGGTTGCAGTTTAAAATTAAATCCTTCTCTCATTGCCAACCAGATCACACTTATAACAAATTACTTGTATTTGCTTTCTTCATTAAAATATTATTTTAATTAAGAATTCATTTTCTAAGCAAAATTCCTACTGATCTGAATAGAGAGATTTGTCTAAAGAGAGCAAACTGTGATGAAGTTCCATTGAAAAGATTAAAATCATGTCTAAAGTAGCTATTTACTTTAAAGTAGAAACTTATATGGCCTCTTTTTTCTAATACTCAATTTCTACCCTTTCTTCATGAAGTAAGCTTTCAAGATCCCTTTAAAATTATACCAATACATGCTTTGGCCATATTGTAGAAAAAACCAAAACAAAACAAAACTTGTTTTACCATAAAAAAATCCCACATGCATGAAGCAGCTCATTAACAAAAATGAAACAAAAAACCACCAATATTTAAGATGAACAATAATTATGCAATCAGTGCAAGAATTAAGCTTGATTCAGTGTTTCAGTTAAATTTAGAGTGAAGTAAACTCATTTTAACCAAATTTAACATTACTTTTTTGCCAGTAGAATAATAGTTGCTTTACTCAAAAAACATGGGTCACCTTTTTAACTTCTGTAATTGTTTTATGTTAATGGATAGTAAATATGGGGTATTTTCTGGATTAGTCAGTGCATGTTATGCCATAATAGTTGCTTCCTCCAGCAACATTTCAGTATATAAAATCTCATGGTAAAAAGTAAAGACATCATATGACTAGAGGCTAGAGATTACCCATAAAACAGGCAGACAAAAATCAAAGCTTCTACACACTACACTCCGAAAGCATCTCACCTGTTAATTTAATTTTAAATTAGTCTTCATCATCATTTATTACCAGATCTCAAATACTGCAAGAAGTGGTTTGTGATGTCCTATTTACTCCACCAAAATTCTTATCACTTGTTACACAGAAAAAATGTAGAAGCAGAAGTAGAAAGCTGGTGCGTTTATCTATCTACTGTTCCAAACGAACTAAGGCATGTGGGCAGTCATGTGTTTTACACAAATCATTAGAGACTCATGTTTTGAATAGCCATCAATGGTTACATCATTAACTATAATTTACTGCAATGACTTATGATTTTCATTTCATAGAAGTGCATTAAAAGTGTGTTCTACACATACATTAACACTCCCCATCATAAAATAAAGCCATTTAACTTTTCACAGAGTGACTTTTACGATGCTGTTACAGAAGAAACTAATTGTAGTTAAAGCATTTATTTTTTAAAAGGTCATGCTTTTTTATCGTAGTTTATAATATTTAAATGTCAGCATATGAGTGTGAATGTGCATGCATGCAAATGCAGGGAACATACATGTTCAATACTGAACCTGTCCAACAAGTTCTGCAGAAAACACAGAATAAAAAGTTATTTGCATATTAAGCTATAATGAGGTAAAAGAGAAATCTAAATTGTAAATTAGTTTTGGAGACAAATCAATGCTAATGAACAACAATTACTTCAGTCACTGTGTGAATTAAAACAACATCATTAACAAAGCTTAGGTGTTCTGCTGGTGAGTATGTCTTTAGTCCCTGGCAGATCATGCAAGACCTAGTTTAGGAAAAGCAACAAGCACAAAGGAAGTAAGTTTAAAATTCTTTTGTTTTGAAGCTCCACTTCAAACAAAAACATCAGGCAAACCTACATAACTCAGAAAATCCCATCCAGTTTTAATGACTGCCCTGAATGCCTGATACAATTTCAGATTTTCACTAGATAACGACAAGAGAGCTTATAAACCTGAAAGATGACTCGGAACAGTTTCTTTTGTTCCCTTTCTTGCATGTAAAACTGCGAAAAATCAAAATGTTTCCTTAAGAAAAAAAGGGCTTTTGTTTGAGCTAAAAATAAGTCTAAACATCCTGTTCTTTACCTGAATGTTCAAAACCAGCTGTAGGTAGTAACCATGTAGGGAGAAACTACAGAGGGCACTGTTGTATCAGTTTTCAAGAGTTACAATGGTGACAGGGCCCAAGAACAGAAGACTGTCAGGAAAATAAATAACTAACTAAAGAAAGAATCCGGAGTTAGGAGAGCATGCAAATGCACTAAACCTAGAACAATAATAAGGCAAAAAGACTGAAGCTGTATTTCTGAAGGAAAATGGACTGAAAAAAAGTTCACATAACAGACTGTCAGGCTGATAGGAATACTGCAGTGCACACATTTGGCATTTTCCTTTGTAGTACTTTCCATGGAAAAGGTAACTAATCATAGTGCCGCCTTATCCTTTGCAAACAGCAACCTATTACTGGAATCCCACTCATAATCAATATGAAAATGAGTGATGACTGTTATGCAATTCTTCCACAGGCAGAATTTATCAACAGAAAGAATATCTCCATACTGTACAGTCCTTTTACAGCGTAAAAGGCCAGATCTGTTTTATTCCTTTTCATAATGACAGTTACAAATCAATCATTTCTATTTTGAAAATGGTAACGTTGGTGCAATATAAACCAAATGAAATGCCAGCCTTTCCAGAAGAATTATCTTTAAATATACTGATCAGAAACAGTACGTGTCCAGCTGAAAATAATGTAACCATGCAATTGCTGCATGTATGACATTCATATCAATTGGGGGGGGGGGGGGGGCTGTTAAATAAGTCAGCTTAAATAACTTAGTAATTGTATAAGAAAGCAAAATTATTTTTACACAAAGAATGAGCTTCAGAGATAAAAATATTTATGAAGACAAATTTGATAAATGTTTTACTGTTCATTTATATGAAAGCTTGCCTGTCCTTGATTTTATTTTATTAGAACTAACCCCAATTACATTTCATTAAACACTAATAAATTTTAAAACATGTATTACTGCTGCCTAATGAGAAGTGTAAATAATATAAAGCAGCCAGTTACCTCACCACAGAATAAGATAATCCATTTTTTATATTTTTCATTTTTATCTTTAAAAAGCATGATGAAGATGCCAAGTAAGAAACCAAAGTACTGAAATAAGATATGGATGCTACCATCCATTTAAATGAAACTGTAGAGAAGAAAGGTATTGCTCTTTTTCAACAACGTGGTGTCAAAACCCACAAGCAGCATGCTTTACAGTACTACATCAAAAACCATAGGACTTTTATGAACACTGACTCAAATTCACATTTAAAGAGGAAAAGCTACATGGAAGGTATTTCCAAATTAAGTTAGGCAATAACTTCATTATAAACCAAAGAATAAATGCTAACAGAGAAGATCCTCAAGCAAACAAAACATGTACCAGAAAATTATCTACAGCTACATGAATAAATGAACAAAACAAACAATATCAAAACCACAGACGGTGCCTGTGGATACTCACATCCACATGCATAGGAACTGTGATGGTAACTGCGGAGGAGAAAGGAAACTGCCACAGAAAATGACAATCCAGTATTTTTTTTTTAATTGCAAAAAACAGATAACACAAATATATTTACCAAGCAAGACCCCATTTCTTTCACAGACAATGAGACCTGGATTCCCTTTTAAGTGATTTAAGCAATTGTTTCAAGCAACTTGTTAATAAAAGATAAATAAAACCAAGAACTAATGTGATGTCAGAAATGGGTTTCATCCAGGTTTTGCCATCATTGGCTTCCAAACAGGTCCTGTACATGCAATGTTAAGTGGAAAAGTTCACTAAATTTCAAATTCGTATATATTCTGTCTTTAGCCTAATTCTGTTCCTAAATCAGATTTTAAAATTGCTAAAAATACTACCAGTCTAGTAATCTGTTTAGCTCTTGGGTTTTATTAGCATTTTTTCTAGCAGTCTAGTTTTGCTAAAATAAAGTTTCATCTTATTTTATTGTTTCCAGGTATTAATAAAATTTCACTAGTATTACTTTTATACTCCTTTTGAAGTGTATATGATTGCAGCCAGGCAGGTTGCATGCATGTAAACAAAACTAACAGTTTGTTAGATACACAGTATTAATAAAAGAAATGCATATTAACCTACTAAATATACACTATGACACTAGGCTAGAACAGGTGAAGTTCTCAAGTTAAGATACATGTTTGTTCTATGTAAAACTTAACTGCATTTTAACTCAGAAATGTTGTAGTTCATTCCTACAGATGTGCAATTGGATCCAAATGGGGTGTTACTGAGGCTGTTGAGTCTATGCATGTCACTTAAATAAAATTCAAACCATGAAAAAAGTTTTGATAACGTTTACAAAATTGACTTAAACATCTTAATGTATTTTTCCATTTAACTACAATACTGAATGCCAAAATGTTAGTAGATGACTCTCTAAATATTCAAGATATTTAACAAGGTATTTGAGGTTCCTTTCTCCCCATGCAACACAGCACATTAAAACCAATTTTACTATCGTAATTTATTCAAAGCTTGATTATGAGCAATAGCTGCAAGAAGAAATACAGCATTGTTGATTCATATACAAGCATTTCACTTAACTACATTGGATAATAGCAGTGCTCCTAAAGGAGTATAAAAGCAAAGTGATTAGAAGTCATTACTGTTAATTACCGTTCACTTTACACTGATAGGGATGAACCTTTTCTGTGCTGAACAAATGGAAAGCTTTTATCTGAAAGTCTGCCAAACTTGGTCAAGGTAGGCACTGAAATAAAGTGTCAGTGACCAGTTCAAAACAACAATAACAAAAAAGCAAAACAAAATCTAAGGATGTATCATCATCCAATTAGTGAGATTCAGTTTTTAAACAGGAAAAGGTTTGAAGGGAATGAGTAAAACTGGAAACTCATACTCCACATTCTGCAATCTCACTGATAAAAGGAGGAAATGTGTGTTTATCAAACTTGCTGTGAGTGCACGGTTCATTTGGCGTCCTGTAAACAATGCCTGGCTGCCCATTTCCAAATGCATGTGAGAATCTTGCAAGCCAGAACATCATATTCAGCAGGCAAGGTCACACTAGAGATGCCCTGGAAATGGGAAATTAGGAAAACCTGGCAATCAGAGGTTTAAAGCTGACCAGAACAAGCCCTCGGGCTTGCTTACCATCTTTCACCACCAGCCTGACTGTCTCTGCTTATTCAATATTAACACAACAAGACTGAGAATGAGTGAAAACAACTCCACACACCTAACAGGGAGAAATACAGTGATTTTTTGTTTACATAAAGCTCAACATTTCTCACGGTAAGAAACTACCTCAAAGATGTTACTCAAGATCCCTTTCTGGAAAAAAAAATTGATCCTTCCTGAACAGTTCAGATGAGACATGGAGAATGACAGGCATCCTGTTGATTAAAAAAAATTCCTTGTTCCCATCTTATTTTAAAATTCAAACTAAAAAAAAACCCTAAACAAACCATGTCTTGTGAATGGAACAAGATACATAATTATTTTTACACTGCTTAAAACATTGCCAACTATGCAATTAATTCCTACCCTCTTCCCTTAATTCACACTCTTATTCACTGCTGATGACAATGGTCATCCCCTAGCTGGAGGAAGCTACGGAGCTCTGCTCCAGAAGTAATTAAAAGAAAAAATAACAAGTCAATTAAAAAAAGAATCATTGAACATGATGAGTGCAAAGGGACAATTCAAATTCTCACAGATAAAAATCTAGTCATTACAAAAGGTAGAAGAACTTAGCCTATGCCACATGAAAAACCACAGAAAATATTTTGTCCAAAAAAATACCTTACTTAATGAAGAAGCACGGTTATTTATTTCTTGTCAGTGTAGGTAGACATTTCATACAATTTCTAAAAGTTCACATTAACTTTCCTGTCTAAAGGCAAAAAGAAGTGTGCTAAGAGAGATGGTCTCCAAATGCTCATCAGATCAACATTAGTAGTAGAGGGCCCAAGAAATAAATTCCATTGTTTTATCGATCACTGTTCCCTCTAACTGGGCACTGAAGATTTTTTAGGATGTTTTTTCAATACTGTTGTTATAATTTCACTTCCTGTACATAAATTCTGTTTCAATTGCTGAATTTTATATATAAAAGTTAATCTATCAAAATATCAAGGGCACAGTAATGTTGATTTGCAATAATCTTAAGATATAGGGGAAAAAATTACAGAGGAGTGATTATTTTGGAAATTCAGCATAAAGACAAATATAATTCCTATAATTTAATCTTTTCTAAAAATGTTAAGAAATATACCTTTGATGAATTAGTCTATACATCTACAAATAATTCAAATCATAATAGGGAAAAGATAATATTTTCTTCAACTGAAAACATGGGAAATGATCACTAGAACAGAACTGTTCTGCACACTTTTGAACTCTTTGAATCCCATCAGTGAGAGGGGGAAGCTACCTACTTTGTCTGAACTTATAAACTGCAAAAATAGTTTGGTGAACAGCATGCTGAGGTCCTCAGATTACAGATTCTTGAAGTCAATCAGGATTCCACAACTAATATTTAGAACTTTATTTATTATTCTACAATCTAATATTTAGATGTTTAAGACTCTTAAGAAAATCTGCAAACCTTAATTGTATGAGTTAAGAGTACACTATTAGTCTTTATTATATAAATACTACGACTGAAGTCATGGGGACTATGGAGAGCTGATTAAAATAGATACCTAAAAGTCAAATTACTACTTCTAAATACTTTACTGTTTATTTTAAACACATTTTATAACAGTGAAGACAGAGAAGCAATGCCTGCAGTAGAATATTACATTCCATTTATTAATGTATTTTTTCCTGATGAGAGCATCTAGACGTTTGGCTGTAAAAAAGCCACAGAAAGTCAGCCATCACAGTGAATCCGAGAACTCATTTTACCCATTGACTACAGCAGCTAAATTCTGGAGAAGGGTGAAAGGAAAACCTCCTTAGCATGGAAGACTATTAGTAATAATGAGGAACTGAAAGCTTTATCTTCTGTGAGGGAATTAATCCCTGTCCAAAGGCCACAGAATAACCTTGTATTTCATCTACTCATCTCAAACCCTGAAGAACTATTTCCTGAAGAACTCCAAGTCTTAGGGAGTTTCACTGAATAATGATAGTACCTAAGTTACCTCTATTCCAGCTGAACCTGCACAGCCAAAGTACTTTGTCTGAGACAAAATATCATCTTAAATAACACCTAAAATTACACAGCTATTGCAATTTTAACTCTCAGACAGAAATACTTCCTGTCTTCAGTAAACATCAGTCTGGGTCCATTTCAAAAATCATGATCCTGTCCTTTAAAAAAAAACTATTAAATACAGGAGTCACACCATATTAGTAAGCTCTTTGTTGCTGTAACTAAAAACCATGTTACTTCTTCTTAGTGACTGAGTTATAAGATCACTGCTCCAGAACGTGACAATATTTTAGAAAATAAATTTTCTTTCTTTCCCCTTCCATGTGACTGATAAAATGAAATAGTGCCACAAGCAAAGGCTGTTATTATTCAAGTGTTTCATACATCCAATATATCCAACATCAATTCTTATTTTTCAGCTGATGGTCAATGGGTGATAGCACAATTAATAATCCTTCAGTCCTGAGATCCAATATATTAATTTCTTTCAGTTGTACTCTTTGCTTCTTTATAAGCTTGCAGGTTCTGAACCCACAAAGGGCACCACAAAAAGAACTCTGACAGAAATAACATGTTAAAACTGAAAATGCACTTGCATGCTTTATAATAAACACAGGGAAATATATTACAAAGAAACTATAAGTAGAATCAACTTTTTAAATACTAATTTCAAGAAACTCAAGTAATGAAAAATGTTACTGAAAAAGATGATAAAAAAGTTTTTTCTTCTAGCTGTTTTTTCAAGTTCAAGAATTCTACAAGTTACTCCAGCAGTGGAAACTTACCAAATAAAGGCAAAGCCTTCACAGAGCTGAGGAGATAAGGCAAGAAACTTGGAAGAGGACAGAACTGTCTACTGAAACCCAGAACTAACATTAATTATCTTGCATTGGTTTGTATAGTCTGGAAGCTGCTACAACCACTGCCCTAAATGAAAGTTTAGCCATAGTTCCGTGAGATACAGAAAACAATCCAACATTCAACCCATCTAACACCACTTCTGCATGTGCTTGCATAAAACAACAATGTATTATTTGGACAAGATCATAATTACATTGAAAAGGAGAGAAAGCAGTTAAATATGCCTATATTGAGAAGTATGTTGTAGGAAAGTTTCATAAAAACGCCTCCATGCTCCAGCCTTTCCAACCACTAAAGGGAAAGAAACACAGTTTTCCCACACATTTCCTGGTTTCAAAGACAGCGCCATGATAAAACCCTGAAAGGTAATGCGGATAACTAAGAAACTCTAGTGCTTACATGCTTTGCTCGAGAAATCTCCAATACACAAAGTGACAAACATGGACAAACAAGGGTATCAGTAATCCCTATTCAGTAACATGGAGAGTAGATTAAATTATTCCTTAGAGTTCAGGATTTACATGTCTCACAAAGTAAATATTCTACTACCAGGTGAGGACTGCATAGTAAGATACATTTAGACATCATATAAATAATCTAATATGTTTCAAAATGTATATTGACTACAGAATCTAAAACAGGGCATTAGGCAACTAAAAAATAAATGTAGATTTTCTTCATAGCTATCAATCATCTGCATTTCTGACAATAAAATTAGCAGGTTTACAGTCATCAGCAGTCAACATCACTTTCTGTGTTCCATGAACTAGAACAAGACTGTCATCCTGGGTTTCCCAGCACTGCAGGGGAATATTTAGCTTTTTAGAAATCTTGTTCTCATAACATTGTTTTTAAAAACATCAAATAGTTTCAAATTCATACTACTTTTTCAAATGTGTTTTGTTTTTATTTTTTACTAGAGAAGTACTTGCAATGCAAGTGTTCTTTACAAACGGAAAGTGAGGAACATTACGTGATTTTGATCTAGACACACCTTTCCTGTATTCTTAGGCCCAAACCATTTGACAGAAAAACAGAGCTATGTTGGTTTGACCAGAGTTTTGAAATTACGTCCACTCAAGGATGCGTTTTGACAAGGCTTCCGCAAATTCCTCCCCTCCCTTCAAGAGAATGCAAATTGAGCTCTCTGTTTAAAACTATTAACATCTGGGGAAAAAAAATCCTAAAGCAAAATCCTCAGTGATTCAGACTTACATAGTAAAGCTACAAAACTGCACTTATAAAAAAATGTGAAAAAATAAAAATAGAAAGCTTTCAAAGTTACTGTTAACACAAAAGAAAAATGTTCATGTCTTTTTCTTAAAACTAGAAAATAAAGACTCACAGCTGCTGTAGTTTACGTCCCCCTGATAATTTTGCAATTATTCATCAGAATATGCAAGACTTCTACTGAAATTTTGCACCAGAATTTCATAGATAGGTTTGACTGTAAAGACATGGTTATCCAAAGTCTAACATAAAGGCAGTATATTGTTAATAATTACATCTTTAAAATATCATATAGTGGAATAAATGTTTCTATACAGGAAAGAAATAGTTATTTAGTTCCAGACAACTTGATAACATCTCTTTCAACCATAGTTATAATTATCATGTACAAACTTCCAAAGCAGAAGTTGTCAAGATTTAACATTAGCATTAATTTATGTCAGGCATCCATTTCTCCAAAGACACCAAGAATCGAAAAGGAAGTATCATCTTAATTGCCACTAATCTGCCCATTTTTAATTAAATTGATCAGTAATTTATTATCTTACCCAGTGGCAGAAAGCTGTTAGTACACAGCTTAAGAGACAGCATATACTAGCCCTTCTAATTTCTACTACTATCGTGGTTCAAAAATAATTTAAAACTGCTGTACCATATTTCCTTCAATTCCTGTACTGCATGATATGCACATTCCATTTACAACCTCTATGAAGCACTCTAGAGCATAATCATAGAATCATTTAGGTTGGAAAAGACCCTTAAGATCATCGAGTCCAACCGTAAACCTAGCACTGCAAAGTCCACCACTAAACCATGTCCCTAAGCACCACATCTACACGTCTTTTAAACACCTCCAGGGATGGTGACTCCACCACTTCCCTGGGCACCTTGTTCCAATGCTTGATAACCCTTTTAGTGAAGAAATTTTTCCTACTATCCAACCTAAACCTCCCATGGTGCAACTTGAGACCGTACAGCCTACATGCACTGTCCTC
This sequence comes from Aquila chrysaetos chrysaetos, assembly GCF_900496995.4. NCBI lineage: Eukaryota > Metazoa > Chordata > Aves > Accipitriformes > Accipitridae > Aquila > Aquila chrysaetos. Next base: position 34,552,828 of record NC_044005.1, read on the forward strand.
CTGTTTTATAGTCTCATACTCCAACACAGGTGTACGATCTTGATTTTACTTTAGAGGAACACGACTTCCCTGCCAAAAATCTTTAGAAGATGCAATATTCAACTCCAACATGGTTCAGGAAGCACTATGCAGTCCAACCACATTCTCAGGTCTTATCTGCAAGTTAACTTTTTTTTTAAATTGAACAAAGAATAAGCCTGAAGCTTTTAGGTTAATGAATCTCAATTCTCATTTCAATGGAGGAGAGGGGGCTAGAAAATGTTCGATACCTGAATTGAAGACTCCAAATATCTTTAGCTGAAGTTTCACAAAGTAGCCAACTAGTTTGATCAATAAAATTAAACGTGTATTTACTTTTTTAAAAATAGCAATTAAACTGATTTTGTGAACATTGTATTGTTTCAGTACTGTGCACTACAGTCATCAACACAATTAACTGGAATAGATGTACCATGTTCATTTAAACTTCATAAAACCGTCTGGAGCCAATGGGAGGTTTTCTACTTGTTTCAATGAGATCTGATTTAATTCCAATGGAAAATAAAATACTACATGAAACATTTTGGAAACGAACAGAGAATAGATTTCAAGTGGTTTAGGAAATACGCCCATTATCTCCCTTTAAAGGGTTTTATAGCTAAAAATGATTTATATATGTTATTGTCATTATATGATATGTTAGAATATATTACAGGGCTACCAGAATCAAAACTATCATTGCAAAATATTCTATAATACTTTGTGAATGATCTGTGACATACAAACAAATAACAGATTCTAGTTTACACAGTGTAAGTGTACACAAATGGAAATGTCTAGACATTACTTTCCATACACTGATAAATGCACAAGACCCAAAAGATCTCCCATTCCAGTAATGAACCAATGTGTTATTTCAAATATGAAACTACATAAAACATTTTATTTATAGATAATTTTCACAACTATGGTTTTTGTAGTATATGCCGAGCACCTGTTACAGGTGTTTTCATTAAATAGGAACAAGGTTTTAGCTTGAAATGGGGATTAGTAAGTCTGATTTACACTGGGGAAAAAGGAATAAAGTTATGCTATGTATTTACAGTGCCAGGAAGAACAAAGGAATGGAAATAAAACTTGTAAAAGTATTCAATTTTTTTCTCAACGCTTTCCTTAAACACCAAAGTGTGTAATTTATTTAAATTCATAAATGAGTTAAGCAATATAATTGTCCCAAATTATTTAATTCTTTTCATTCAGCATACCTTAACAAGTTTCATGAGGTGGTAAAGGTCTTCAACCTCATCTTCTTGACATGTGGTATACACTCTTCCAGTATTTACGCTGGTACCCTTTATGAAACCACGATAGAGTGGCAAATCCAATGCATCAGCGTATAGGTCAATGGCATGGTGTCCTACTGTCTGATACATATAGCTGTCCAATTCATCAGTCTGCCCTGCCACAATTAAGAAACAATCATATTAGGTACCTTATTTCAACAATTACAGATAATCACAATACTACAAAGCACTGATGTTAATATTTTTCAGTTCACAAGAAGATGTTTGGTGACAATAGCTCTATAAACATAGGAGGGAAAAAAAGAATACATTTCTCCAGCCAACAGACGTATGGAGAGGAAGACATCTGTCACAAACATGCTGCCTGTTTGGAAATTGTGGTGTCTATTTCTTCTTTAGTATTCCTCCCTGCTTCATCCAAAATTCTTGTAACGGTCCAGTTCTGCTCTTATTTATATGGTAATTTTAATAGGAACACTCCTTTTAAAAATTAAGCTCGAAGTAAAATCAACTCTTTGCTGCTATTTCCTTAACCAGGAGAAAAATTTAACTGAATTTTCTTACAAGCAGTTTGTAGCTAGCAGGTAAGAGCAAAACAGCTAAAATGCAGACATCATGGATTAGAATTAAATCTCAAACTATATGATAAACCATTTATATAGAAAATCTTTCAGATAATTTTTCAAACAGATTGATAAAGCAATACATTATTGGTGAAATCTCCACTTATTAAAAGTAACACAGTTCACTGTTCTAATGGTAATCTGTAATACTGGAACTTCTCTTAATTTACACAGACACATCAAGCATCTCTGCTGTATACCTATGTAGCACATCTTGCAAAGAGAAAGGTCTGTAACATTGATCAAGATAACTAATTTGTGATGTAACAATTAGGTCATGTCACATTTGATGCCCTACAACAGATACGCTTTTGCTCAAAATAGGCAAGTCCAAACCCATAATCACAACTAACCAACCTAGACCAGAAGAGTTGATTTAAAAGAAAACTCAGTGTTTTTCAACATACATGAATATGACAAGGTCTTTAAACTGATACTCAGTTCAGAATACACAGTTTCTTTATTAATTGAGACTCTCCAGGCAACAGTGGTACAAGATAAAATAAAATGAATGGCATAGAATCCACTATTGCCTGAAGCACCTCAATTAACTTTCCACAAAATTTCCAACTACATACTTAAAGAGAACATTTTATGATTTTAATGACAATATTCTACATTTCTGATGTGGATAAATTAGTTTGAAGACAACATATTTCAACAAGATTAGAGATTATTATGTCCTAGCTACCCAGGAAATAAATTGTTCCTGTACTCCCTAGCATTTGCCAGTTCTGCCCATGACTCATTTGTGATGGCAGCTCCCTTCTTCCTTCGCTTTCTGTGTATCTTCCTACCATACAGTTACCAGATATCAAACTTAATTGTTTAACATATGTTGAACAGTTAACCTACGTTAACATACTTTAACATTCTGCCCTACCAACTGGGAAACAACTCACTTCCTTCTCAAGTCTCACTTCAAGTTCAATTTATGCTCTAGGCCAACACAGAAGTACTCAGCACCCTTTTACCTCACCACTGACTTAGACTACCTGAGTTTCTCCTATTCTCTTTCGTAGAAATAAGTCTAGGTGCAGCCTATGAGGAACTGATCAGAAAACTGGTCCAAGCTAAAAGGAATGAAACAGGCAGGAAAAAGAAGTGCATCAAAGTCAATTCCAACCTAGATCAGTTCCTCAATCCAGTTCACAAATGCTGGGCTAGAATAATGGAGGAAGATACACAAGGGTAAAAACAAATGAGCAGCAGCAAAACTGTGTATTTTTGGCAGCTGGAATGGCTTATGCCAGTTTAAAGCATTTCTAGAAACACAGTGCTTGTTTTGTTTGATGATATCCCCTACCACCTTTTACTATTTGTGCTACTGAACTCACAATCCCTTCGTTTACCACCAGGATATTCGTCCTCTCCCTTTTTCAAATTGTGTAAGCCTTTCTTTTACTGATCTTCATCTTCTTCTGTTTTTCTCTCCTTTGAGGAAAAATACATTTAATATGTCTACACAGCATTTTCCTTTTTCTACCTCTTTTCAAGATTTCTAGATTGTCCTTCAATATGCAAAACTATATAAAAACACATAAAGGAATTTAATTCAGGCACAGCTGTGCCTCCATTGTTTCTAATATAAAAAAAATCTCATATAAGAAATGTGGCTTTCATACCTGTGTTTTCAGCAGGTCTTAAATTGGCTAGAGCAACAATCTGATGCCCAGCGGCAACACACTGCATCATATTATAACAGCTGTCCTTCCCACCACTGTAACAAAAAGAAAATAGTGGCAATTAAAAGTTCTGCTAAAAGTTTTAGCTCCTTATGACTTTTGCCTAACTACTTAAAAATTAGCATCATCAGAGCTGGTTATAAAGTTTTGAAATAAAAAAAAAAAAAGGTTGCAAAATATTAGCAGTAGGAAAAGGATGATTTCACCATGCAACGTTTACTATATATGTGTAGTGCCTATGTACAGTATCCATAAAGCACATATCCAGTTCTGTATCTTATCACTAATCTGAGAGATTCCATGAAGAACAGCCACTTACACTGGAATCCCTTCAGAACAAGGACTGTCTTCTACTCCAGAGATTAATTACTCTGTACTCATTACTAGATAACTTGGATTAAAAAAAACAGTATCTGCTCCACAGAGTTTCTAGCATTAGCAGTCTTTTTAAATGAAGACTGTCATGTCAGGAATAACATTTATCCTTCCTGGGATACTTTGCCTAAAGTTTCAACATTTTAAACATACTTCCCATTCTCAAAGGCTGTAATTATTACAGGCAGTAGGTTCAGTTGACACTGACAAATTTTTTACTGTATATAAATGCAAACAAAAATAATTACTGCTGATTAAAAAAATAGAAAAATAAACAGAATTATAATCTTCTCTGAGACCAAGAGATGATACTCTAATACAGAAAATACAATTAATTTTTATATTTATCCACAGTCTACCGGAACCTTTTCCACTATCGGTGAGGAAAGAATCCTGCTCTCCTGATGTAACTGAAATACAGTATTTTCATGGATTGTAATCACTGTCACATGAAATATTACAGTCTAACAATAAAACTGAGTGCTCTAGAATACACACGGCTTACAAAATCCACGTTCAGACTCACAGCCTTCAAACGACAACTGCAGGTGGAGATTCTGTGCAGCTTCTTTAAATGCCAAGGCACAAAAACCAGTCCAGGGCAGGAACTGGAACAGAGATCTAGACCAGCTCTGTAAAACTGTGTCCTGCCTCAGAGGCACTGAGACATGGACAGGAGAACAGATAGTACAAGCAGTCCTTGCTACAATAGACCGGTGGTTTCCTTGTGACCACACTATTACTAACAAACTTCTTCAGCATTTCCAACCTGAAGTTCCCACTTTTATCTAGCCCTCTATGCAACAGCTTGAAAGTGCATTACAGGAATGTAACCATACAGCTATTCCTCTCAATTTCTGCTTTTATCCATGCTAAAATGCTGTATGCGGCCTTAATTTGCTGTATAATGCAAACCTAAAGTAGAAATAGTATAAATAACACGGCATCCTTTCGTACTTAACAGATTTTCGTAGAGCAGTTGCTTATGTTTCAGTGCTATAAAAGTAAATACAAATATGATAATAAATAGATTCCTAATTCGAGGTTCCTCTACCTGACATTATTCTCATGCATACCTACAACTTTCTTCTAACCTACCTATGGACAAAAAAGATTTTAAAAAAATCATATGTTCATTAATTCTGGACACTGTGCTTGACAGCTTGAAAATGTAGATAGTATTCACTTCATAATGTGAAATTTCAGGCTTAACAGAATCATAATGAGACAAAGGCTCTTTTTGTTCTGAATGACTTCATTCTAAAAAATAAAAGCCTCCTGCTAGTTCTGATTTCGACTCCAAACTCAACTTCAGAAAAAAAATTATATGACAGTAGATAATTGCCTATGCTGCTTACAGCACTTCAGTATTATTTTTTTAAAAAAATCAAAAATTAAAAGAACACTAGAATAAATCTATTAATCTTTTCAATTAATTTATAAAAAAAAAGACATGTTAAGACGAGGCTACATTCCAATTTCCCACATTTGACCACTGATTACTTGATCAAAATCTGTAGAGTGCTTACTAGATCACATGCTACTGTACTGTTATTTATTTTCTGTATTACTGTTACCATGGCCCTAAAAGCTAACCATACCAAGAAACAAAATGAAATGGTGCCTACCTACAAGGCTTTCTAATCTAGCTGTAAAACACATGATGGTTAAAACCAATGAAGCCAGACAGCCCATGCTGTGGGAGGAAGGTGGACTCGGCACAGTCGCAGCCTGGCTGTTGTCTAATAGATTGTAACAAAAAAAAAAAAGAAAGAAAAAAGCTTTAAGAAGAGAGATGAAGGCAGGTACTGAGATAGCCTGGGAACTCCTCTCAATTCTCATCACAGGAAAAAAATCATAAGGCCTTTTTGTAGAAAACTAGAAAGTTGGGCCACAGTCAGGGTTAGTTTTGACAATGTTGCAAGTATGTTAACAGGTAGACTTATAAACAAACAAAATACCAGAAGAAAAAAAAATATGGTAACCATAAAGGTATGGGTCTATAAAAGACTTCTGAGCCAATTTTTTTCTATTGACAAGCGTAACCATTTACAGCAAGAAAATTCTGGAAGAATTAAAGAGTTGGAAAACATCGTATTTCTGGTAGAAGACTGGCTTTGAAATGTCCATGATTTAACACAAAACACAATACAGGGTTTACCCCATAAATACCACCTTAAAGCAAGACTATCAACTTTAAGTGTGGCCAACATTTTAGAAGAAAAACAGGTTGAAGTAGTTTTATATATAATCCTGACCTTTTCAAAAGTAAGAAGCACTTTTCAAATACTTTTCTCCCCTCTGATCTTTGAGGCTAGGTCTGTTACAAAGATTTCAGACACTTTGATGTCTCTTTAAAACTCTTCTTAAAACTACTACTGAAACTAAATCCATCCTTGTAAAATTTCCCATTAAAATAGCAATTGTGTTAGAAACCTGGTTTTAGGATTTTATTTCATCCTGCCTTTTAACACATTCCTCTGTTTAGAGAATATCTAAATAAATAAACCTGGAAGACAAAAATCTTCTCTATAAACCAAGAAAAAGCACCAAAGCTGATTTTCCTACTCTGTATTTAAGCAACTCTTGAAAAACATAGATAACATTTGCTGTATTTTTTCCTCTTTAGGTAATGTTTGTAATGATTTGCAATTGTTGTGGCCCAACCCCAATTTCAGCAAGGTTTGCTATCAGACATTGTCTGAGAGAATTTAATACATTAAATGTTAAGACTTCAGTAAATAATTACTGCACCCAAAAATAAAAATACACTGCTCACATCCACACAATCCTTTTCCATTTACAAGTGTCCTAGCTTGTTGTTTTTTAATTAACTATTATTTCTCAACAAAAGGACACACCTGTCCTTGTTAGAAAATGTTCATCTCTTTCTAAAAAAACACACAAAAAGCCAGTTACAGTACAAGAACTGCAGAAACTGACAAAAAGCGGCAGGAGCGCGGGGGGAGGAAATACAGCAGCCCCTGACAGATAGGGCTGTGTCCCAAGTGCAACTATTCAAATGAGTGAGCTTCATCTTTTTTAAAAACGAGCAAAATGAAATCTTTCTCAAAAGACACACTAGAAAAATCTATCGTTAAGAATTCAGAAAATTTATCCTAGGAGAGCTTAAGATATCTGGAAAGGAAAAGCACCCGGAAATTCAACTGCAAATGAGTAGAACTGCCCCTAAGCGCAGGGCATGCGGCAGAGCCTCCGCACCCCCCGGGCCGCAGCTGCTCCCCGCAGCCGCCTCCCACCACCACAGGCCGCCGCCTCAGGGCCCTCCCGCCCCTCCCGCCCCGCAGCCCGGCTCCCTCCGCGCTGGCGACGGGCTAAGTCGGGAGACCGGGATATCGGGGAGCAGGCGATCGGGGAAAATAATTTCGGGTGTTGTTTTTTTGGTCTGGCTTTTTGTTTGGTTTGGGGTTTTTTTGTTTGGTTTTGTTTTTTTTTAAACAGACACGAGCAGTTCTTGACCCTCCCGGGAATAAGGGAAAAGCAGAAGAGAAACTGTTGCGGCTTTACCCTGCGTACAGGCAGCGAACGCCTCAGCCCGGCACTCGCAGGCAGGCAGGCAGGCAGGCAGCCCGCCGCCCCGCGGGCTGCGGCAGCCCGAGCGCCGGCAGCCGGCTGAGAGGAAGAGCCCGCCGGAGCGCCATCGCTCCGCGCAGGGGAGGCGGAGGGGCCGGCAGGAAACGCACGGGCGGGAAGCGCCGGGGCAGGAGGGTCTCCCAGGCGGCGCTGGGTGGAGCGCGACCCCCGGGCTGCTCCCGGGCGGGCGGGCGGGCTCGGCCTCTCCCCGCGCCCTCCCTCCGCCGCAAGCCTCCGCCTGCGAGCCGCCCCTCGCTCGCCCACATGGGCGCTCCCTCAGCCCGTTACCTGATCAAAGCCACTACTCTCATGTTGCTCACGGGCCCGGGGGGCGGTAACGCGAGCAGGGAGGTGCGTGACAGCTGCGAAACGCAGCGGGGAAGGAGCCCGCCTGTCCCGGCCACCCTGGGCCGCGCACGCCGCCGGCTCCTCCGTTGCTACCGCTACCGCTTGGCCGCCTCCCCTCGGTGGACCCTCCTCCCGGGGCAGGCCGGGAGACTGCCTGAGCGGCCGGGAGGCGCGGCAGGCCGCTGCGGCGCCGGGGAGACGCAGGCTACGGCTGCCGCGGCCCTGCCAGCCCGCCGGGGCGGCGGAGGCCGAGCGCGGCCCAGCGGAGGGCGGGGTGGGGGGCGCGGCCGCGGAGGCAGCGCGCGGGACGCCTATGGAGGGCAGGGCGGCCGCGCTGGCAGGCCCGGGCGGGCCGCCGGCGGCCGGGGTTGCTGTGGGAGGCGGGCGCCGCCGCGGGGTCGCCCCGGCGTTCCTGCCGCCTGCCCCTGCCCGCCTTTTTCCTCTTGCCTACTGCGAAGGGCAGCGGAGCTGTTCTGAGCGATCGCTGTGTGGGGAAGGGGGCCGACCGAGTGAGGTGGCCGGTCCGTCCCCTTCCCCTCGGGTGACTGCCGGGGGGACTGTGGGGCGTAGTCGCAGCCCGCTTTCACCGCGGCCCGGGGCAGGGAGGCCGGCAGGGCCCGCTGTGAGGGGAGGAAGTGCCGCGGGGCTTCAGCAGTCGCCACGGGCCAGCCGTAATTGCGGCTGCGGGAGCCGGAGCCCGGCGCGGCCGCTCCCTAGGGAAGCTGCTCGGCGAACCGGGAGGCGCCAGGTGCTCGCCCGGCGGCCGGTGGCCCGCAGGCCGGTTGCGGGGCGGTGGGTGAGAGAGCGGCGCTCCCTCGGCCGCCCGCCTCGACCCCCCGGGGGCTGATGAAGGGAGCCCCTTCCAAGTCGCCGCAGTGTCCCCCAGCACCCCGCGACGAGGGGCCGGAGTGGGGGGCGAGCAGGGAGGATGCGGAGAGCAGGCCTCCCGGCTGCCTCGCTGGAGGCCTCCGTGCTTGCCTGCGAGCGCAAAAGGTCCACCTGAACCCTCGGGTTCAGCTTCTGCAGACCAAAAATCTAATCTTGTCATCTGATCCCTGTTTGCTGTTACGCATACGACAGGCACCACTATAGGTTTGCAGGCTGAATCGACAAAAAGCTTTACCCAGGCGCCTGGTCTCTGGATCCAGGCAAAATTGTATTTCTCCCAAGTCACAGAAGAAACCTGTGGGTTAGTTCTGCCAATTAAACCGTATCACTAGACTAACTTTAAGAGTCATACCACCAGATAAAACCGTCGCTGCGGGTATCATGGCAGTGGTTTGAGGGCCTACCACTCTCCAGGCTTTGATTCGAAGGGTCTGTGGGCCCAAAAACAGGGACAAGAAACTACTGGTGTGCTGTTGGTTGCTCACCCTCACTGGAGCCTGGTGTGCAGGGTCAGCTGGACAAGTGCAGTGCCTCAGGGTGAGCCTCGGTGCTGCCCCGCTCAGTGTCGTCATCTGCGGTGGCACCACTGGTGTCTGTGATCCAACCTGTAAATTGGCAGTGACCAGGAACGCCGATTCATGGTTCCTCTTGAATTTAGGTGCAGCAACCAGTGCAGCTAACATAAAAGGCTTTGTTCATCAGGGCTGGGATGAAGGGTACGCTTTATGCATTGCGAGTGCTAACTTATCAGTCCCCTGTAACATCACATTATACAATGCTATATAACAATCTGTAACAATTGGGCTTCACAAGTCTCTGAAAAACAGGTTCCTTGCTTACAAATTGTTGGGTCCGAAGATCCCAGGAAGAGAAAAGATGGAAGAAAGTAGAGTAGAAAATATTCTAAGAAAAAGCATGTTGTTTATAGCAATAAATGTGCCAAAATAAATTCCTAGTGAGACAAATATGTAAAGATTTTTTTATGTACAGCTCATGAAACAGTTTGAAAGACACCCCCCCCCCTTTTTTTTTTTTTTTAGATTATTTGAGTCTGCACATGATTTGTACAGTAAGTCACTGGAACTTGTAAAATAGGAGTGGATAATTATGGGCAGATATGAAGGTGATGATGCCTTCCTAAATACACTTCTGGAAAGTTAAGAAGTGACAATCATTATAAAACTTATTTGATAAGTAGTTGTGAAGAGGTAGTAATCATAACATGGATTTTTTTGCATAGGAATAATTACAAAAAGCACATGTTTTAAAAAATAAACCATCAGTTCATGCTTTGGCCATCGCAGGCCAGCAGTTAGGAGACAAAATATTTGACTTACATTGGAATTACTTACAGGACAGTTGGATTTCCTTTTAGTTCAGTGACGATGACTTAATGCGTAATTCTTAGAAAGCTTTTTCTGCTGTTCAAAACATCTTGGATGATCTGAAGGAGGGTTACTTAGATGTGAAATTCTGATGAAAGGGCAGGTATTTTGGTAGGGGGTTGGGGCTTCTTTTTTTGGCTCAGAAAGGTAATGGACGCCTGTTCTGAATTAAAACTGTAAATCCAGTGTACTCAGAGATTTTAGCAGAGATTACTAAATTGAATGAAGCAATACTGCATAGTACATGAACAGGTAGAAAATAACCACACCTCTGAGGAAAGGCAGAACAAAGGTATTTGATTTATTGCAAAAAAAAGAAAACAAAAAAAAAGAGGAGGGTTTTTTAACCGTATATCACCTCTGTCTTTTCCAGGTTTGAATGAAATATTTTTATTTTTTATTACCACAAGAAAGAATAATTCAGCTAGTAGTTGTGAACACTTAAGAGATGCTCATTTACAATGCTTAGCAATGATACATGGAAAGTCTAAAAATCATGTACATAAGTTATTCTGCTGCTTTGGAAAATGGAGAGGCCATAAAATCAGTAGCTTTAATCACACAGCTTTATAACAAATATTCAAAGACTTGTAAATCCCTTTTCTAAGTAGAATTGTTAGAAGTTCTGGAAAAGAGAATAATTCTGAAGTCCCCTATTTTCTCAAAGGTCTGTTATTATTAATCTATTCTGATACAATGTTGCTGTTTTTTTCAGCAGATGGTTCTATTGCGTTCAGTTTTACAGCTTTCAAAAAACAAATTTCCACTTACAAGTCAGACTTGTTTGAAGTAGAAGTTACATATGACACTGCAGGACCAAAGTCTGCTTCATTTGCTAGTGAGACTGGAATTTTTGCTTCCATTTGATGAAGACATCAGTAGTTATTTGCACAAATAAAAAAGTGGGATTTGGCTCCCAGAATTTGTGAAATATGTCAAAATTGAATTAGTAAAGTGGGGTTTCAAAACAAATCTGTATTTTACCCCAAAAGATGCTGTTTTCAAATTATTTGGAATATATTCAGTGAGAAAATCTGTTCGCTCTCACTCACCTGATAAAATAGCTCTGGTGTAGTGTCACTGCTCTTAAAAGGTTCTGCCATACAACAGTGGACAAAAGACAGTGCATCATCTCTCAAGCTGATTGCCTCAAGACATTCTGCTATACTGCTGCAGCAGCTGAAACAATAAAATCCACCAAAGCTGCCTTTCTTCTCGGGGAAGTACTGGCTAGTTTGTACAGAAAGCCAGCAATGGCTCAGCGCTCCTTTCTCACCCTTTTCTGCCTAGAAAGTTGAAAATAATTATAATGAATTAATATAACTGGGGGAACCTGTCAGAGGATTAAAAAACGCAATGCAGTATCCCTAACGATCTGGAATAGTTAATTAAGTTCTCTTATAAATGAGTTCCAAAAATAACTTACTTTCAGTAAGTTATTCTGAGAAACAGTCACTTTAGCATACCTGAGCTGCAGTGCCTATTAGAAATGGGCCAATTATCCAGTGATTGGCAGTTAAAGGTGAACTAATGAAGTTCTTAATTAAAAGATTTCCTATTATAATCACCAGTAAGTAACGGAATACTGCATATATAAAGCAGACGTAATGTTAGAAGAATATTGCCATTTTGAAACAAAGATTTCGAAAATCTTCTCCTCCTTTGCTTACTGTGCCAAGTCCGAAACAGGAATGTTACGGTTTTCATGGGTGTAGCTGGCAATGTGCCACTGTTGCCCCTCATTAGGGTGTCCTGCTCTGACTCTCCTGCAGTCAGAGGTGTTCCCTCATCTAACAGGGGGCAGAATTTTCGCTGCTGTTAATACCCAAAGCTGTTTACGGGTAACAGGAAAACACTGAAAAGTGTAACACAGAAAAATTATTTGAGATTTTTACAGGAGGATACTTCTGTCTTTTTAACTAAGAAACTGGCTGCAGAGTCCCTTTAGCTGCCTGTCATTGACAACTTCCCCGAATTTTCACCTACTTCACAGTAAACAGGGTATTATCAACTCTTCCATAAGATATACTGGAATTAAATTTTGGGAAAAAACTTCTGGTTTGGAAGCATGAGATGCATTGACATACTGCTAAAATCTGAATGAAAGGAATTTTTCAGGAGGTGTATCTCCCCATCTGGGTATAGAAGGACTCAAGGTCATTCTGTCTACATTTCAAGCTCACCAGATATAAAGAGCTTCGCTCTGAATGCTGCATAACCATGCTAACAGTGCATTATGACCAAGATAAAACAGCCTACTAAGATTAGCTCAAACACCTTTGTCACACTGTTCACCTCTTTTTAGACAGAAATAGGCATACAGTGGCTTCAGGTCAATCTCCAGCCATTCACACAGATACGGCCCCAGTGATCAGCGCTGTACGTGAAGGATGACTTGCCGGGCCTATGGGCTTCTTGCTCTTAAGTGCTCCATATAAATACTACTAAAAATATATACCGCTAATCCTAGAGTTCCTAGTTCTGGTAAGACAAGGGTTGTCATTTTCACAGGTGATTTGGCTTGTTTCTGCAGATCTATGGAATCCAGCAACTTTGTCCTCTATATAGCATTCAAGAAGACTTTCAGACCTGTATTTTTTTACCACTACAACAGAAACAATTTAGCCTAAAATAGCATTATATATGTTCTTGACTAATAGGTAATGGTCCTCATATGATGCCAGTTTTTCTAAGCTTTTGATGAACTTAATCTTCATTAATCAATCTACCAATCTTCATCGAGTCAAAAGTATAAAATCAACCTTATAAGGTCAGGCTTCTGTCAAAATGACCAGTCTGTTTCCATTTCCAGCAGGAACTAGCTCAAGGTAAAATTAATATTCACTGGCAGCTGAACAGTTTTTTCACTTGACTAGATCTGTTTTCAGTGTTTGAAATTTTTACTTTATTAGTAAAAGCACTAACATTAATTACCACCAAGAGAAACTGTCAAGTGTGACTGGCAAAATCCATCATTTACCTTATTTCTGTTCAGCTTAATCTGTGGGATTTTAATGTATTTTTCTCCATGTGAAGTCCTTCAGTACTTTCAAGGGGAAAAAAAAATATGACTGAGCACCTCCAGCTTACCAGAAAGCCTGTAGTACCAAAGGAGTTTCTATTCTACATGTATCTATTTTGATTGCAATGGAAAAGTTAAACGTGGATGTTATATTTACAGGTTAAAGATCTTTTATACTCTCCTGTCTTCTACTCATTTATAAAGAAAAAAAAATTTTTATAGAAATAAACATTTCATTTTTAAAATTTTCATAAGTTTTAAATACAAAACAAATGCGAGAGCTATTCTAACGTTACATTGAAACAAATGCGAGAGCTATTCTAACGTTACATTGAAACAAATGTAGATCAGAGATGAGTTTATTGTAAAGAAGTACATGTACAAGATTCAAAACCAAGTCCCTATTATCTAACATGACATGTTTCCTGTGAAGCTGTATTAACTGCCAATGAAGACTCTGAAGATGGAAATTTTGGAGCATTTCTGTATGTTAGAGACTATGATCTTCTATTAACCATTCTAGAAGAGAAGAAAAAGATCTTTTAGACTCAATAATCCTTATAATGTGTTCATCATCCAACAACTTTGACTCTAAAGCTATAGGCTTTAATTTATTGGGAGTTAGCCATCTATTTGATGGCTGCAAAACACCCAGGAAAAATGTGGTCATGGATAATAACCCATGAGAACAGAGAGAAATTAGCTATCTAGTTAATGAGGTTAAGCTACAGTATCTTCTCCATCATCATGAGCTAAACCACTGGGATCTTGCAGGCAGACATGACTGGGATATTTTTACAGAGACGCAGAAATTTAGAGAAACAGCTTTCAAAGAAAAGAGTCAGAAAATTGAACTGGTGTAATGAAAATCTAAAAAATGAACTATAGTATATTATTGTGGTGGTATATAATTTGGGATCATTACTTAGTAAATGGTTCTGCGGTTCATTACTGGTTAAGAACATTTGAGTAGGTTAAAGCTGCTGAAGTTTCAGGGGAATAAGCAAACAGCAGCTTTTTTGGCCCATTTGTTTCACTGCAAAAATCTTCCCATACCATAAAATATTTATGACATAGCTTTAAGTAATAAAAAGGACTGTTTTCGCTCCATTCCACTGTTCCTATTCTGTTCAATTTTGCCAGTACAAATAATGTTAATAACTTTAGCAATCAAAACAGTTTTTAACTGTGTCACATTTAATACTCTTTTCATCTCACAGTCAGATTTTTCAAGAGAGAATTAATCTAGTAAGTATGGAGCTGGTTTGACCTAATTAGCAAAGTAGCAAGCTTAATTTTGAGTGATGGAAAGAAAGCATTTTATCACTGCAAAAAAGCAACAAATCAATTGTAACTTTCAATGTCCCATTGAACTTTATTACATCATGTGTAGTATAAACCACTGACATAATCCACCTCTCATTCTGAGACCTCAAGGAAGGGTGGCTGTGACAGTGCCCTTTGAAATAACATTGAAGCTTCAGCTCCCATGTCAACATCATGCTCTAATCAGTGCAGTCTTTTTTGTTGCAGGGTCTTCCACCTTATAATTGACCCTGACATATGCTATTCACTCTACCCCTTGGCTTTGGACATATAATTCCTGTCATGGTCAATTATTAGGTGATAGAGCCTGCAACCACAGGGACCATTGCTTAAAATCATCCTACACAGTGAGCCCTGAAGTGACCAAATTCATTTCTAACTGCAGGGGAAGAGGGGATTTAGTCTTTGATAAAACTAATATTCTTTTCTCTTCTATATAGAAAAATGTCAATTTCCATCATCCTATATATTTCTGAGACAAATGGTGACAGTGCTATTTCTGAAACAGGTTAAGGAAAAGTACAAAAGCCTTTACCAAACTCGACATACTCTGAAATGAGGAAATTGTCTGTACGAGCATACAGTATGCATAAAAATTAGATTACACTACATTTGAAAGGCAGATGAGAGTTTAAGAGTGACAAGTGGGCAAGTGCTAAAAATAAGGGCATGTTACTTCTTTTCCAACACTGCTTTGTCTGTATGCTTTCTTTGATGTTGTTCAAGCTTTGAAGTAAAGAAATACTTTGCCAGAGTCTGAAAGATACTTCTGATTACTATATCAATAAGAACTGATTTTGAACAAAAAGATCTCTTCTAGTTGTCCGTTTGGTTCTATAATGCCTGAGAAATTGAGCAAAGGCAAAAACCAGGACACTTGCTCTCTGGTCTTAGTGTAAGCATTATGATTTTCAAAAACATACGGTTTTGCAGTCGTATTACTGCAATAACATTACAGAATCATTACAACTTCAGGAATAAGAGCTGAGACAAGAGCAGAAGTTTACCATCCATCTGCAGAGATTTACTTGAAAGGCCAGGTTGTGAGCGATGGGTTCATTTCACAGATTCTCTGGCTGTAGTCACCTATGCCATAAACCCAGAGGGACAGCTATCCCTGTTTTTTGCTACGTGGACATTAATTTCAATTTGCTAGTTGCCATTGCCTGGTTTGGGTTGTTTATTTGTTTTTTTGGTTGGTTGGGTTTGTTTTTTTTTTAAAGATGAAGGGAATTTTAATAATCTATAGTCTTTTCAGTCATAAATTATTATCTACGGAATCTTCCACTGTTTTATTTCACTGTTGACAATTTACTTAATTCTCTTATACCTAAGCAATGCAGCTCAGAAATAATCCTTAAAAGACCTTTGCAAATCTGCTGAGTTTTACAGGTAATACAAGATGTCATATTCTGAAAAATGTGATTTGATAATATCTTTATTACATATCTTAGCCTGAATAGACAAAGCTCTAATTAACATTCATACAATTATCTAAGTCTTAAAATCCCATCTGTACAGTTTGTCTTAATGATGTATATACATAGCGTAACAAAACTAATAAATACCAAGCACATACAATGCAAGTGCTGTTAATTTAAACCATACCTCTGATTAATGATGGGAGTATTCTGAAACTGTTGTACATGTTCTATATTTTAATTGTATGGTTGTCTTAAGACTTGAACACCTTCCTGCTGAAGTACACAGTCCTGCATATAGCTGGGAGCTGTTACTCCAGCAACTGATGTTACTGTGTGCAGTAGCCAAACAAGTCAACTTTGGAAACTACTGATTTAGCTACATATGGTTGACTTCACTGGAATGCGTAACTCAGCTCAGGTGTTTGCAAGACAAAAACTTACAGTTACTGAACCTATTAATATATGCAAACACCAAATTTCCACACCTTCAGAATTAAGAAAAGTGTTGTTCCTAACATACATGCTTTTTATCTACCCTGCACGTATCACATGACACCCTAAACATTATTTCATAGAAGAGTTAACTCAGCTTTCTGCAGTCTGCAGTCTGTGAAGCAAGGAGAATAACTCCTGGCTGGTTTATGGTTTAAAGCATGATTGAATATACTAACAGGGTTCCGTGAAGTACTCATTTCAATATATATAATGTATTTTTAAAATATTTCATCTCTATACAGGTCTCATCCTCTAAATAAGTGGAGCATCTCTGTTGCACCTAAGAAGCAGAGGCAGCAGAGCCCAAAAATACTGAGACAGCACCAGTGATCTGAATCTTGGAATTTTATTCTCTGGTCAATAACTTTTTCATTGCGTGATCATTCATGTGACTTCAGATGCTCTTTGTTTTAGTTTCTCTGTCTGTAAAGTGGGCATAGCTATACCTTGCAGAGTATTTTGAGATTTATAGGGGTTTACAACTGCGTAAGTTACAAAACATTGTAATTTATTACATTATTGTAATAAGTATAAAAAGAAGAGTCTTTTCAGAAACCTTTTAACTCAGTTGTTCCAAAGATCAGTCCCTAACATTTAGATTATGGCAATTAAGGTAAATACTTTCTGTCTGATGAATAAGTTTATTTATAATCTTACAAATTTATAAGATTAGCTTATTTTTAATGTTTGTATGCAGGTTCTTCTGGGGAAGTATGCAGGGACATCACAAGCAGTGTTTAAATCTCACCACGGCAACTGATTTTTCTGTGCTCTATCAATAACATATTTGCAGAACTGCCAGATGGGGAGAGAAACTGCAGTGAGAAAATAATGGTCAGGTTTGTAGTACAACAAGAAAAAAGGATCAGACATTAGATACATGATTTTAAAAGCATATTTTGACTAACTTTAAACATTTAACAAACTTCTTAACTAGAAGCTTTGCATTGATCTCTCTGCAAGAATGACAAAAGAAAAAGGTGAGAAAAACCCCATATAGCTAAAGCTGACACAAATCCTAACCAAACACAATTAATACGGAATATAAAAATGGTAAATATTTGGATGATAAATCTTGTGGCAGTATGGGAGTCAGAAGGTTACTCTGAGCTTAGCAGTAAAGATTTCTAATAGGGTATATCCAGTCTCTCCTTCTTCCACTATGGAGAAGATTGGTAAAAAAGCAGAGCTTTGAAAAATTTGATTCTCGCAGGCTTCTCTGTATACAACAACATTAAAACCAAACATTTAAAGACAGCAAACTTGCAAAACCTCAGTGCATTTTTTAACCCATTTTCAGGCAGCATTAGATCAACAACAGAAATAATTGCTGTCAGTTTGTACTTTTTGACCAATAATTCTCTGTATTTCCTGCAAGAAACTTGAGTGATGCAAATGACCTTATTTTTACAGCATGCTTTTATTAAATAGTTTATTATTTTGGCAGACTAATAAAGATTTTGGTATTTGCTTTTATTTGCAATAATATTACCACCACATAAAAAAGGATTTTATGTTCTTTTTGAGGAACAAGGAGGATAAAAGTGTTGATGGATAGTGCAACTAAGGCATCAGCAATGAGCTGGAAATGAGACACATAAATATGAAAGCAGAGCTAAGAAAATAGAACTGCACCCTTGGCCTTTCTTAAAAGAACATGCACATGCCATGGTTCATTCATACAGTTACAGAAACTCCTTTTGTTTTCAGTGAGTCAGTGAAAATATGCAAAGACTAAAATATTACTAAGATTCTCAGTTGTTTGGCATATTTCTGTAGTTAATGTGGTCGTGAAATGTTTCTAAACATTTAGAGAAATGACTGGTGATAATGATGATGATTTTTTAGAAGATGTATATTTTATTTGAAGTATAAATTTGTCCCTTTTTCTAGCTATGTCTTAGCCAAAGGTGGTGAAACAATATCAGTTTTCAGTTTTCTCTTTTTTGCCCCCAAACAGACCTAATTCTTCAAAGATCAAAGAGCAGAGACCTAGTAGCCAGGTTAGACAATCACACACAAATTTTAAAAACAAAATTATCAGTCCTCTAATCAAAAAAGCCCAGATAGCGTGTAATAGCATTAAACTTATTTTATCTTAGGTGGGGGGGTTCATTTCAGATTGAAAAAACTGTGACTACAGTACTCATTCTGCAATAATCTGAGCGCCTCGACAACTGGTGGTGTTGGATGCTAGGAGTATTCGGCAGTGCATCAGAGTTGCTCAACATCTATTATTATCTGAACCTTAATTTCTCAACGTAAGGAACATATTTATTCAAACAAATAATTGGATATGCCTTGGAAGTAATGATATTCACTTGATTGAGGGTACTTAAGATCTGAATTTTACATATAGTCACCCCTCAGAAAGACAGCCGATGCAGAAAAATACGAACGGAGCAAATACCACATGAAAAAAGGTGAACAGGTAAACAAAACTTCACCTCGCTGGAAATTTTTATGTTCCATTTGCCTCTTCTAAAAGGCAGTCAGTAAGTAGGAATCATGAAGTATGAGTTTTATAGAAGAATAAATCTAACAATTAATTATATGTCAAGGCTTAAGAATCAAAAAACTGCTTATGCCCATTGCCAGTCATTCACTCCCTGTCAGTAGTAGTTCACATCTTTCCTGGGATGGCATCCAACCACAGTGGCATCTAAAATATAGCAGGCTATATTGTTACAGTTGGAGGTGAAATCGAAAGTTGCACCAAACAGAAGTGACAAATTCACATTGCTCAGTGTTGCCTAGCAATAAGAGATGAGTTTATTATGAACACTGACTCTATCCATCGCAAAGGGGCTTTGTATTCACACCAAAATGCCACTACTCTTACAGGCAAAAGGGGCAAAAATAGAGTGGGCAGAAGAAGGAAACAGTCGTAATAGTTGTAAGCACTTTCTGTGTTTCAAGATTCCTCTCTGTCTCTTGGGAACTGCTCAGGAAGGAAAACGCAGAGCCTGCCTCTAGCTGAACTCTCGAGATTGGCCAGGTAGCTTGTTACCAATCTTAATTGTCATTTTGAATGACCTTAGTAGTGCCGTTTCATTAGCAATGTGCTTGTAGCTCAGAAACTTCAAATACATAAAATCTTTACTGAATGTTCTCAAGAACTGCTCAGTAGTTGTTTTCATTGTGCAGAGCTTTCCATTTGCTTCAGCTTTTTTTTCCTTTTTTTTTTTTTTTTTTTTAGGGAAAAGGAGAAGACGTCAGGGAGCTTTTCCCTCCTCAGACACCTTGCTGTTTTCCTTTTTAACCACTGTTTATATGGGAGAACATTTATTTCTATCTTGGACATTAGACTATGTCTCTCAAGGTATTAAGTACCTAACTGTTCAGATAAACAGGATATTCAAGAAATATTTAGGTATCTTTGAAGACCTTACTGGCTACCCACCCACATTTTTAGGCACCTAACCAATTTTAAAAATCCACACAATAGGTCCTATTAAAAAAACCCCTCCAATAACTGATCTGTTTCTGTGCTTTTATGCCATCTGCATTTTTGACAACTGAATAGTTTTGACAGCATGGTCCATTGTGCCCAAGTTCACATCAGGGTTTTTTTCCTCTCTCTTCTTTTAAACATCACATGACTACATATATAATAAGAAAATTAGTTATGTCACTCACTTTGCTTTAAAGATTGGGGTTCACAGTGGATTTTCTGAAGTGGCAAAAAATATACAAGAAGTATTATTTCTCTTGTCAGGATGCATTTATATTATAAAAATAATAGATTCATCAAATGCTATGTAAATCAAGTACACTGAAGTTACAAAACAGTTGTGATTTTAAGAAGCTTTAGAAGCAAATACAAAAACTAAGGATGAAGTTCAGAGACGATACAGTTTAGGTAAAATAAGATGAAATCTAGATAAAAATTGCTCTCTTTTATTTATGAAATGGTTAATTAAAAATGCTAATGCAGAATTTTCTCCTTAGCTTACATATTCACCTAGCCAAATTAACTGAACCTGTAAAAATTTGAGAGTTTAATTTTTATATTTTGTGTGCAAAATCCAGCTATTGTCTCCAGTTCTCATTTATGCAGTAGGCTTTGCAGGTACAAAACCGAGGTACTTACATTTTGTAAATGTTTTTGTAGAACCTTTAGTAACTTTGGTCCTTTCTTTATTTCAGATTCAACGTGTTACAAACAAACATATTCCACCTGTTACAACAATCTGGCATATTACTTTCTTGATACGTGATGATACAATACCTCTCAGGTTTGCTGAGTCGCAAAGAGAAATGTAAGCAAATGAAAAGGTTTTCCACTTTCACAGTTTTTTTCTGCTTGGGGTTCTGTTTGTCTGAGAACTGTATGAATAGAAGCCATATTTTATAGTATTTCTTTAACCTCTGCCATCTGGTGTAGGTTAGTTTTTCCACTGCCAACATATCCTAGAGGCCCCAGTACCAAAATGTTTAATTTCTAAGTAAACATTTGGACTTTATAAATCCAGTTTAAAAAAATAGAGCATTATTTTTTTAAACTATATATTACATTTGCCACTACTCGTGACATTAATAAACACACAGACAAGTATGTGGGTTTAAATGCTTCTGGCCGTGACTTTGTTTTCTGTAGCAGAGCTCCAGAGATGTCAGGTCACCCAACATCTTTAATCACTGAGTCTTGCTCAGTTATCGTGAAGGAACTTGAATATCCCATGCTGTCCTAAAGTCTGAAGTTGTGTCAAGGCATTTGCCCCACCATAGCCAAAACCTTCCAAATCAAGCATGGTTTCAGGCAGGTAATACTCACCCATGCCAAAGCCAAGGCTTCAGCTGCTCTATTTTTTTAATATAAACTGAAGTTATTTCACTGCAACAAGAGAGGATTGTTGCTACAAAAGAATTTGGGCAAGTAGGTAACCACTTAGAAAAACCAAGGAATGCAATAACCATATCTCCAGCAACTTCCTTATGTTATATATGAGGAAAAAAACCCCACAAGTCCTGTGTGTCAGAATTCCACTACCAAGAGGAGAAAGTCCTTTCTAAATTTACAAAAGCATGATGTTGCATCTGTACTAGCCAGCAAATTCTCAGATCTCAATTTAAAAACATGCAGTAGTGTTGATTTTCCCAAGTTGATCATTAGTTGGAGTGAAAAATTGAAAAAACTTGCTTCTACTGAGAATGGGCAGGCATACAAAGTTCATCTTAATCAGTATTCTTCAGAGGCAGACAGTCACTGGGGAAAAGACATATAGATGACATGGATGCCTAGATAATAAAGGAGAACATTTAAAGCTGTGTATAAGCAAGATCTGAAGGGTGAAGAAAAGGAAAATAACTATCCCATTACCTAATTCTTATTTAGGAAAAGGTCTGAAAAAACCTGTAGGAATTCCCACTTCTTTTCATGTCTACCTGGTTAAAAAATTTTTGTGTGTTTATCCCTAAATTCTAAAATATCAGTGATAGCTTGGTTTGCTGCCTTCTCCTGAAGACTTTCCGACTCCTGAAGAGTATTCAGAAACATGTTTTTGGCACACACTGATTCTTTTAATGAAAATTCACAAAAGGTCTTTACTTCTTACTGTTTATTCAGTTTCAAATTAAACAAGTGTTAAAAACAAAGAACAGTAAACAATCTAATTAACAAGTGGCTCTTTTCTGAGGACTGAGCTGTAGTGCAAAAGTTACACCCGTTTAAATGAATTCATTTAGAATTTGACTTGTTTAATCAGTGCAATCTGGTAATGGAGATTCATGATGTTTATTGAATTTAAACGATAATTCTCTTGGGGCATCTGATGAACAGTATGGATGAAGAGGTGACGTACCACCTTTCAGCCAGTCTGGGATGTGAAATTCTGTATTACCTTGCAAGACCACTAATTGCACTTATTTTAATATGCTTAGTTATAAACAGCAGCATCTGGGGAATGAACATTCTGTCTCTACCATGGGGGTAGTGACTTCTGCCTGGATGGTCAGCTGGTTAAATTGCCCCAGCATGAGTCATCAGAACTGATAAATCAGTGCCTACACAGCTGTCTGTTTAGTCATCAGTGAAACTTGTTTGGTTTAATTTAGGCATTTTCTGATACTAGCTTACTTTGAGACCATTCACATTTTTTCACTGTGCTCCTTAAACCTTCTTGTGTTCAGGTGACAGCTTAGACACGCCCTGAAAGATTTATCTCAGTATTTCCTAGTAGCCGTTGATTAGGAAGCCCAGCAAACCTATGCTCGGATTTGTGTTGCGCCTGGGCTTTCCCTGTCTTCTCAGCACCTCTTACCAGTCAGCTCACTTTCTGATTCACTTCTGATTCTCAATGAACGCCAGCCTGGATGTCCTGTGTCCGGCTAGGCATTTTAACTATTGGCATAGAGTGGGTTTAGACTTAAGAAACCAAACACGCGCTACCAGTCTGTCTTTTTATCTGCCCTCTTCTGCCACAGTTTTTCCTGTAAACATTTGGTCAGTGTAACTGAATTTTTCAAAGGACTGAAGATCACAACATTCCTGTAGGTTTTATAAACATAAAGACATGTGTGAGAAGAAAATAATCAGTCAGAGCTCCAACAAGGAAAAAACTAGAGTTAGTAGTTACATATTTGGCCATCCATTAAACATGCAGTGCAGAGCCTGCCACGACACTGTGCTGCTGTTTGCCACATCAGAGTAAAAGGATTTAGAAAGAATCTGGGAGTAATTTTCATGAAATTACATCTTTTGTCGTTCCTATCTTAAAGCTGGGTGCTAAATCAGTCCTAACTCACAACCTCCCCCAGAAGAGATTGGAGGGGAGGAACCTCCAACTAAACTCTAGCATACAGACTGAACTGATAGACCTAACTCCTTCTGAGGGACAGGTTCTGGGCTCTGACTTTCTTCTCAGTATTTCCTACTTAAACAGCAACCTTCTCTGTTTTTCACTAACATAAATCCTATTTAGATTTGTCTGCAGCCAGTCTGCCTGCCAGGGGTGGGCTAAGGGTTTCACTTGGCAGCAGAGTGCCACATTAGGTACTGAAGTGCTTGGCTTTGTGATGCCATTGTGAGGCCTTAGATGTTTTCAAAAGCATGGTTGTAGTTCCCATAGGCACCATAATCAGTCTAATAAGAACAAAACTCTATCTTTAAATTCTATATAGAAGTGAATTTACCTACAGATGCAAATTGGTATTGAAGTAAGTGGATTTGTATCAGGAGTAAATTGGTTCCATGATTTAGATTGTTATATTTACTGAGTACTCAAATCCTTACCTAATAATTACTGGGTTTTTATAAATGTGGTAAACATATAGGAGACACATGATCATGTATCATGTATATGTTGCCTTTTTTTATTAGGCGACTTATGCATGGAGAACAAGAAGAGCTACCCTAAAGGTCATACATAACATACATCTATCCAGGGACAGTGAATAACAGTTTCTGGAGCTTGGCAGAAGTTTCATTCAAGGGCCATCATGGACCTTGCATAGTTTTGTTTATTGTATAATAAGTAGTCAAATAAATTTTCAGACATTGAAAGTGTATTTAAGCAGGTTTCTTGGCATGTATTTTGTTTCTACTGTGCTTGAGGTTGTTTATGGCATTAGTGGTTTGTGTGTTTGTGCATGTTTGCATTCTGTCTGTTTATGAAGTATTTCACTGGTACCCTTACACAGCATGTGGTCGGTCAGAGATTATTTTTGATAGCGTGTGTAGTCATCATGCATTTTGCTGAAAGACTTTTAAACTAAGGTAGGTTAAACACTGCTTATCTGTAGTTATGTAAAGACACACTTGCAGGTTGTACTCATCTTCACAGAAGTTAGATACAAAAAATACCTGTACTGTTTTAAAGATGAAAGTGTGAGTTGGTGCCAATTTTTCCAAAAATCATGACAGTTTGGTAATATTTGAGTTTCATAAAGATAGGCCAATTCTATTAATAACTGGGACATTAGTATATTTTTATTATCCTAGATGTCAAAAATAATTAACAGATGACTCGTTATATTATAATAATATCATGTGTGTAAATCATTTTTGAAATTAACTGCAGAAGCAAAACCAAACCTCTAACAAGGATAATTTAAATCACTTCAGTCTGTAATTGACAGCTAAGTATAGGCAATACTTTCAGGACCCACAGACAGGGTTGTGAAATTAATCTGTGAATTACACTGGGCTTAGAGTGTTAGTTGATACTTTTCCTGGTGTTTTGAAAGTATAGGTTGTTCAGCACGTGTGTAATAAGACATTACAGGAATACTATTTGCAAAAAATGTAGATGCTGAGCAGCTCTAGACACTTACAGGCATCACTTCAGTAAGGATTTTGTGAACACTACAGAATAAAATATTGTTGCTTTATTTAGATGCCTAACTGCTACTTTAATAACATAATTCTCCCCATGAATCTTGTCCTACAGCTCAAGAAACTCTGTTTCTGCAGAAATTATTGAGAATGTGCATGAAACTTAAAAGGAACAGAGCTGACCAATAATAAATGCTTATGAAAATTCCACTTCTAAGTACTATGTTACTACTATTTTTACTAAAGTTGTTCACAGGCAATAAACTCCATGTATCAGCTTGGATTTTCTTGAGAATATTTTCATACAAGTATACCTCTTTTCTTCCTACCAGAATAATATTAGACACTTTTCTAATACTTCTTTTACATTGCTCAAGTGTGCATTTATGAAAGCTTAAAATATATTTCATTATCTGTCTTTGAATATGAGAATAAAATTAATGAAAATCAGTGAAAACATTTCATTTATGTTGTGCACAGTTTTTTATCTACTTTCTGAATGTAAAATAATATGCTGTTGTATCATTTATAACACCATGCTGTGCTGCACAACTATAGTTGCTTTTTATGTATAGAGCTGCAACATACAGTGAGACCTTTGCTTAAGAATAATTATTTAAGTGACTTTAAGTGAATTAGAAAGAAGATAGCTAAAGGTGGATTTCAGACCCTCTAGCTACTCTTTCTGCTTGTAACATGCCATACCTATGTTATTCCTGAGAAGCCTAAATTCAATCCACAGAAAATAACATTTCTATGCCTTAAGACGTAGGAGCCATTCATACAGAAATGAGAAGCAAAATGCGTACAGAAATAAACTTTACATCTTATGACAGTAGCAGCAGGTTCATAGTGTCAGGAAGAAAAAAAATGATGAAAGGAAGCCAAGCCTGACAAACTGAATTGTGGCTCATCTGAATGTTGTTGAACTTCGTTTCACTAACAAAGCAGTGGTATATTTTTTTCATGAAATAATAATTTCCAGTTAAAAAAGGAAAAAAAATATAATAAAGTTCCTTCCTATCACCATAATATACTAGCTTTAAAATAAATGTGTATGCACTATATAAATTCATACATCTTGGCAACTATATAGGTATTCTTCAATATTTTAAATTCGGAGCAGAGAAGAAGGTTTTAGTAAAAGCTAAATGATGATACAAAGGACTGAATTTTGCAATAATTTGTATGGAAATGTGTATCCATGCAGAATCAATGTAAAAATCCAAATAATCACTATAGAAGGAGTACTGTATTTCTACTAATATGCAATATTTTATACAATGTAGGATATGTATTCTATATTATTATATGGAGAGAGTATACACAGCATATTGAAGATGCCCACATAATATATATATATATTTCCATATCCTAGCTATACATAGATTCCATCTTCCAGTTCTTGTTTTTGTATAAATCAGGAGGGATTCCGATAAACTCAGTGCTTAAAATGTAACAGTAAGAGGTTATCATCAAGTCCCTTATATATAGTAAACACATATTAACGTTCAAGAGATGAGCCAAGACAATACTTTACTCATTTTGGGTAGTGTCCAAATACTGGCTCATATGCTAACTACTCACAAGTATAGTATTTTGATAATATTCTTCAGCAGACATATTTTTATGTTGTAAAGAAGACCTATGTAACTTGAGTGTTCTTGAAAATAGAACTTAACTTCTACGTTATTTAAGTGTTTTCAACGTTTTAGCCTTGATATCTTCCATTTTGTGCTTCCAGCGCAGTGAGAGTACTGCTGGAACAACAGTTTAACTTCCAGGAAAGTTCAGCAGATCTTTTGGGACTTACAGCATGTAGGAAGTCAGGCACTGTTCAAGAGAGCATGATATTCACAACCCCCTAGAAAGCATTTTTAAACCCTGAGAAAGTATTTTTGATTTTGCAAACAATATTACAATTATTGTCTAAAATTTTGCTTTTAATACATGAAAACATCCCAAGGGATTGAAAATACGTTCTGCTTCATTATGTGTATTGGCTTCAGACATCATTACCCGCTAAAAGTCACTTCAGTTCCAGGTGTGACTATTTGCTATATAAGAAATCAAGCAGCTAGTTAATTATCCACTTCAAAAATAAAATTCTGTCCTTAAGACAAAAGGAGAAGGACACTTTTCATGACATTTCCAATGAACTAGAACTTCTTGCTTCAAATGATATTCCAAAAACTTGCTTTTTCTCTTGGAACTGGGTCAGAGTTTTTCTAGCCTTGATAGAATTGGCATCCTTTCTCCAAACCGAAATATGCCAGCCGTAGTACTTTTTCAGTAATATAGTTATCATGCAGAAAATCTTTGATAAGGCCACATATGCAACATTTGTGTTATAGACATCCATGAACCTGCAAGGTTATGTGACTGTGAGTAACCCCTTCTGCCATTTGATGTTACTAAGACTTCAAAAAGCTTGACCGTGAGACAGACTTCTTTTTCCCCCAAAGGCTCAACATTCTTTTTGTGCTACATTTTTCAGAAGAACTCTTTGTTTGAAGAAGCTGGGCAGGGTAAAGCTGGCAGACTGGAACACTGCCCTGATGTGTTGTGACAGACATGTAATCTGCCATTTGACCACTGGTTCACACATCAGTGTTAATGTGAATGTGACACCTCTCAGCATACTGTTAATCATGCATTACTCTTCTGTCTAAAATGTGGAGATGTGGAGTAGACTTTTATTCTTTTTAGAAGACTACACAAGAAAATCTACTGAAATGAAAATTTACAGCCATAAAGGCAAACTGATTGACAGCTGCAAATCATAGTCACAGCAACATTGATATATACATATTTATAGATCCCTAGATTTCAAAACTAAAAAGGATCATTAGAACATTCTGCTTAATCTAACGGATTCCTATTCCAAACATGCAAGGAGTCAAACATGTAGTCCCATGTCAAGTGTGAGGAAACCTAGAAGACGGCCTTCCATAGTCCAGAAATGAGATCAATTCAGCTTTCTTTTCCTCACTAACACTTTTTTGTCTCTTGGGTTTTGTTTCGTTTTCTCCTGGTGTTTCATCACCAAAGTGCCCAGGAGTTCATCTGCTTTCATTCAACTGAAATGCATGTACCAGATGGTGCAAATAGCCCAGTATATTTCAATCCTGTATCCATGTCAAAAAACAGGCAGACTGCTGCAATTCTTGGTTGCTGCACCTCATGGTATCAAAGGCTGGCTAAGAAGAGTGACACTGCTTGACAATGAATAAGATTTTTCAGGTCTGGCAGGGAAGTTGCTTTGGAAGCTAAAATCCTGCTTCTACTCTGTAGGAGTTGCTTTTCATGATTAATTAATTGTGTTTACACTAATCTACAAAGGATGTAAAGAAATATAAAAATAGTTACAGAAATGTGTCTAGTTAGGATACTTTATAGTAACTATTTCATCACCTGTATTTTAAGTATATTACCTACTTGCTTGTTAGAATTATAATAGAAATTGACCTACAATAGGAAGTTCTATATTGTACCTTTCAGCATACTTTTACAGGAGGACCAGTGCAATCTGCTTTTGCTGTGTGAACAGCCTAGACCACTGATCTCCTTAGGTCAATGAAGTTTGAAAGTATCTTGAGGGCTAGGGAGTGCAGTGAAGGTGACTAGCCACTTTCATCTGATAACAGCTGCTTAGGATTTGACCACAAGACTTTCAAAATATCTCCATAGTAAAGCCTTACACCTGCAAAAGCCATAGCTCTAGAAAAATGGTGATATGAGGTTTAGAAGAGTGGAGAGTTATGTTTGTCTTGGAAAACAGAAACTGGAGATAGTAGTTGAAAGCTCTTTGCGTCAAGGGTTGACATTCTCTCTGTTGGTTTTCTGGCCCCTAGGTCCTATAACAATAACACAGAGTACAAGAAGAGTTATACCTTTCTATTCATTCTTCTGGCATGTTACTAATCCCACAAATAACAGAAGACTTATGTGTGATACCTTTGGACAGCAATGCAGTGCTTTCTCACCCTGTCTTCTGACACATCTGCAAGAGTATGTGTCCCTTTAAGACCCAGGCAAAGTATTCCTGTGCCTGTTTCAGGGTTACCTGTGCATTTTTTAATCTTCCCCTTGTTTACAAGCTAAGATATGAGAAATTTAAAACCTACTGCAGCATTCTGGTTTGACTAATTTTAGTGGTCTGTGGGATGATTTATAAGTGGCCCAGGAAGGGACATATAGCACTCTTTTACCTGTTTAATCTTCCTGTCAAACTTTAAAGCTTTTTTTTTTTATTATTTAAAAGCAATTTATTTGTAAAAGAAATTATTATTATTTATAAATAAATAATTATTATTTATAAAAGCTTTATTTAAAAGCAATTCATCATTGCTCTGAATCCCCAAACAAAATTTTTACCACTGAAGAGACAGAGCCCGAATTGGAAAGCTGTCTTCCTTCCTGAACAAAGAATTTCAGGACAGAACGGAGTACCACAGAAACATTCACAAAGCTGAAAGAGCTGTCTTACAAGGAAATGTAATAGAGTTACCTGTACATTCATTTTGGATAGGTGTAAGCATATCACATATATGGATATTCTTGTTGACAAATCTATTCATGTGTATTTGTATATATATTCAGAAGCTGTAGTTTGCCTGCAGTCGTGGTGTAGGCGATTCTTCTCATGTGCGTTATAGTTACAGAAGTATAATTTTAAGCAGAGATGGTACTGAAAAGAATTTGTTTATTTACCTAAAGGCAGGTAGTAGGTTAGTTAAGAATCATCAAACAGGCCATGGCAGCAATTTATATTTACTGGAAAGGTGTGAAAAATAAGGCAGGAGAGAAATGTTATTTAATATGGTAGATAGGAGTGTCATTAAGACTAGTGGGATGAAGGTAATAAAAGAAAGTTTACACTGACTACCTGGAAAAATCTGCAGAGCAAACTAGTTGCACTAAATGACTGTAATCTCTATGGGGAAGCACTTATAGTCCAATCACTTGAGATTTTTGAGAGGCCAAAGGAACAGCAAAATACAAGGTGGGGAAGAAGTTTGAATTCACAGGTAGATGGATTAGCTGACCTATTAGTTCTTTCCTATTGCAAACGTCTATGATTTTATGTGGGGAAAATTCCTTTTCAACCCACGCTGGCAATCTGTTTATGTTCTGAAGTATGATGATTGACATCCCTTTTAACTTTTAACCTAGAGAATGTCTCTGCAAGTGTTATTCCTACATATAAATGTCTAATGCTTTTAATAAAAAAAAGAAGTCTCTCAATTAGGGGACTGTATCCATGTGCAAATGCAGAATGGAGATCACAACAGAGTCTGAGGTGTTATAGCGGCATGGGCAGCACTCCCACTCAGGAAGGATGGGGCGTTGAGAAGGAAAAGGGAGCATTTGGGGCTTAAAGACTAGAGAGAGAGTAGAGGCAAACAAGAGAAAAGTGGAGAAAACCAGAAAGAAGTGTATAATTTTTGCTGAAAGGGCAAATAGGAAAGGAAAGAATAGAGAGAAATGGGAAGGTGGAAAGGTATAAGAACAGAGAAGCAAGATAGGAGGGGAGAACTGATTTATGGAGTAGAAGAACAAGAACAAATAATGATATGCTCCTGTTATTACGGTGCCAGAGTACTTCCTCCTTGTAAGTGTTTACCATTGGTTTATCCACATGCATCTTTAAATTTTTTTTCATTTCAAACAGTGTAATACTTAGTAAGCATCATTGAAGTGCAATGCGTGGATTTTTGTAACAAATAGTGTACTTCACAATTAAAACTCAGCCTATCCACCTTTCCTGTGAAAATAAATCCCACCAAAAGATAGAGCATGTATAAAAATATAGCACCCTAGTAGAAAGAAATGTCACATTCTGCCAGTCTTTCCTGCATGTTGCCCTGAGTTGAGGGATTGGAGATGGATTTATAAGCGGGAAAACATCACAAGAGAAATATTTAAGAAATGCTAGACTAGCAAAACTTAACTTATTTAAACAATATGACCAAAAATGTTCTTCGAATTTTATGGCATTAAACTAAAGCCCAGAGTATAAAAAGACAAAATTATTACAGAGATTTCCAGGTACTCAAAAATATCTTTGAAATGTTACTTGTTCTGACTTAAAGAAGTTTGCTGAAGCATCAACTTCATTTCTGTCGAGGGCTGTAAAAAAGATTGAAGCCGGGGCCTGGAATATGAACAAACAATGCATCTAAGTTAGTGCCCCACAGAATATTTTAAAATTATTTAACACAAATCATCTCAGTGTCAACAACTCATCACAGATAAACTATCTAATTAACAGAAGCCATCATAGTATTTGAGAACTCAGTCTTGGCTCAGTTGATATACCAGAAGGGCACTCCTTGATAAGCAAAAATTATAAAGGAAGGTTTAAAAAACGTTACTGCCTGAAGTAGATTCTTCTTAGTTTTAAATTAACCCTCTGCTTGGTTGGGGGTTTTGGTTGTTTGGGTTTTTTTTAATCTCTATGAGATAACAAGCACAGGTTGACCTCATGTTCTTAGGTATATTCCATGCTAAGATTCTGTAACACGTTCTATTATATGATGTAATATTTTTTCAGTGAGTCTGCCATGGAATTGAAACCATGCCAAAATGACAGCTCAGTTAACAAGAGTGTCCCCAGCTTTCGTAACCACTTCTGAGATAGTTTTATCCCCCTTCTTTAAAATTGCAAAGGTTGTCAAAATCTTGAGGATATAAAACTTTACTGCAAAACACTTTTGGACATCAAAACACTGACTGGTTGTTGCAGCACCGAACCTGCCACTTGTTGGAATCCAGGTGCTTTGTCTCCCTACCTGAAGTCTGTGGGGAGAGACAGCTGACAATGGGATGCATAAAAACATAACATAGACCAAAAGTTACCTAAAATAGTTCATGGGAAATACTGAAAAGAGAGATTTCTCATAGGTCTCTGAGGGGTGATATTTACATACCTAGGTTGCAGGGAGACAACCTAGGTCAATAAGGTTTATTACCCTAAAACTGCTCCTGAAAGTAGTCTTTTTCACAGAGGAAATGTGAAGTGACACTAGGTAGGAGTGAGGGACCATCTTCTTTCCATCCCATCCCAGGTAGATTATTTGCTACAACGTTCGCCAAAGGTATGGCAGACGTGGGTCCGATCACCTCGCATCAAATATAAGCTTTTATTTGTTAATCTTTGAATGGTGCTTAGACCTTTGCTGGTCTTTTTACTCTGTGAAACAATGGAAGAGAACCAGCCTGTGTCTCAAGGTAATTGTTTTAGTTTCTTTACAAATGTCACACCATTCCTCCAGTGAATAATTTATATTTAAATTTCCCTCCCATTTGTCTATGATCTTGCCCCACAGTCCGTATTATCCAGGAAGAACTGATATAAATGAGAAACTCTTTCTCAGCTGGTTCTACAACTATCAGGTGGCTGTCTCAGAGGGTGGATTTTTGTTCTTCTGGGAACTGCAGGACAACTGCAAAAGAGGGAGTCTGATTAACATGGTAAGAAACATTAATATGTAACACACTGGTAAATACAGAAATTAAATTTCATATCTGAGCAAAAAAGGCTACCAGTATGAGCTCTCTAATATGAAGATGACAAGTAAGGGTCACTAGACTGAAGGGTTTTCCTGAGTAATATTGTAGAACTGATTTTTTTTTTTGAGCTGAAACAGATCACACTGCTGACACCAAGTCTTGCAAGAGAACAATGTATCTTTAGTCGTTATACCATTCCTAGAGCATTCCCAGGTTTGAACAAAGCATACTATCCACCATCTTAGCAAACAGAGATGCTGAGTTTCCCAAAGTCTTCTAAAAAAGAATAAAAAAATGAGTGATGAAAACAGAATAATCTACAGATGTTATTCCCAATA
This sequence comes from Aquila chrysaetos chrysaetos, assembly GCF_900496995.4. Taxonomy (NCBI): domain Eukaryota; kingdom Metazoa; phylum Chordata; class Aves; order Accipitriformes; family Accipitridae; genus Aquila; species Aquila chrysaetos. The sequence continues at coordinate 34,585,404 of NC_044005.1, forward strand.
TATTATTCTGCAGCAGAAAACAGGTTTTAAACCTTGATCTGACTGAGATTTATTGGACCATGTATGGAGGTATTTAGGCATCAGACTCAACTACCTACCTTTGCAAATTTGAGCTCTAGCTTTAAAAATAAATTAACAGGAATATATATGCATGCTAATAATAATAAAACTTACCTCCATTTTTTCAGCAAAACACTTCATAATCCAAAATTTTCAGTGGACTAATGGGAAAGTGGGTTATTTTCAGCTGAAAATGCTTGAAAACAAATGTTCCCATCTTTCTTTGAAAATTGTGAATGCTGTGAATTTTGAAAAGATTTCTTATAATCAATTAATTAAAAATTATTGCCTAGTTTCAGTTCTAACTTGCCAGAGCTATTGAGGGAAACTCTGATAAGGAAAGCAGTAAGTCATAGTGATCATTTTAATGGTGCCAACATGTCATAAAATGAATCAAGTGTAGAGAAATTCATTTATTTATCTTGGCTTTCACCTGACACTACAGTAGAGGTGATGTAATTCTAGGAAAAACCTGGTAAGGAATGTAGGACTACTGACTAGAAGGAAGCTGCAGAGATGTTGAGCTTTAAATGCAGGCAGCCATCTAATAGATATGGAATACATGCCTGTGTAACCCTATCACCTCTAGTACAATAGACTGAAAAAATCACAAAAGCTGTCAACTGCTGAAGGAACATAGCTGGCAAGAACAAGACAAATTGACAATGTGCTTGGTCTGCCCCATATCCAAAGTTTTGTTAGACATTTATCATTATATACATTTACACAACTTGGTGTATAATTTACTTAATGTTATTAGAAGACTATTGTACTCAATAACACTCCAGAGAGACTTCTTCATGTATTGTGTTCACCACATACAGAGAAGGAGCATAACTGGATATGGGTGTATTACCAAAAAGTCTTTTCTGAGTGGACAGGCATCCTATCTTCAGTGCTTCCTTTCATATTTAATGAATTAATGTTCTATTGAAGTAGCAGAAATGATGACAATGACATTCTTGTACATTCCTCAAAAGATATGGAGTATCTCAGATAGGAGTTGTGGAAATAACTCATTTTTTCAATTTACTGGCAGTTCCAGATAATGATTTCAGATCAATTCAAATTAATGGCAGCTCTTGGACTATTTTCAATGTTTAACATGCACACATATTGTTTCACCAGACATAGATATGCACAAACTTGACGTTTTCAGAGGTCTTCTCCAAGTCTGGGGAAGCTACTACATATATATCCTGCAGTCTTGAACAGTTCAGGCAAGATGTAACAACCCTCATCACTTCACAACAATATAATAATTATTAATAAGTTCTAACTGACCTCGATTAATTTTTTTCTATAAAAAGAATAGCAAAATCCTCATAAAAGCACTAATAACTCCCACCACTACCACCCCCAAGACCCCAAAACCTCAAGTTTACCCCAACCCCCCTTTGCAAGAAAATGTAACAAGCTAGGGATACCCAGAAGTTTAAGCTGAAAGACTAATTTCGGAGAAAGATTCCTCATTAAAAATGGAAAATACATTATTTCTCAAGTGTTGATTTGGATTTACACATACTTCGCATCTACGATGAGTACGCACACAACAGAATGACTGGAGTCCAAAAACATCTCTATACCATCACTGTATTTTCCTGAATCTGACACTGGCAGCATGCTGAAGCAGTCTCTCATAAATTTTAAAAACAGGTTGGTTTGCATCTGATAAATGTTAGAAAAAGGGCTAGCTTTCTGGGGATGGTTCTATCAAATTGGGATTAACATTTTCCACTTAGTCCCTTATGCTTCTGGAGAGGCTGACATAATTCAGTGACTATGAAAGTAACACCTTTGTCATTTTCATTGTACTTCATTTCACCTTCTCATTTGTGTCTTTTTAAAATAAGATGTCTAACTGAATACAGTAATCAATGTGCCATCGATTTATATAATGCAATTGTAATCTTCTATTCTCTATTCCCTTCTTAACACAATTTAACATCTTATTTGCTTTTTTAATCACCACTGAACAAGTCTCCTCATTGAGCTGTCTACAGTAATGCCTAGATCTTTGTTTCCTGAGAGGTTACAACTAATTCAGGAGACATCATTATGTATAAATACTTTAGACTGTTTCCACTAATGTGTTTTAGGGAGGTCTTATCTGTGATGATGCTTATCTGCTACTAAGTTCTTCAACCAGTTATTTTTGCAAAATTCACCTAAAGCTCTTCATAGTCCCTTAATTTAAATGAATCAAATGAGTTTACAATTTCAGCTGCTTTTCCACATTTAGTCTTTAGCCTGTTTTCAATTTCAGCATAGAGAGTGAACAGTACTTTTGCCAAAACTGCTTTTATGTAGTTAACTCTGTGTTCATCATGCTGGAAACAGGAATTTTGTTGCTGTTCTGTTAGTCTATGATGATATAGTCACAATACCAACAACCGCCAAATAGGATAAACACCTAAGAAACACCTAAAAACCATGTACTGTAAAACTCTGTAAACCTGACATACATAGCAGTCCAGCCATAGCTGCATGTCACACCATTTATTTATCCTCCTAAAAACAGTCTTAATCCTAGGACAGTTGCCTACTGTCATTATACCTGTATGTCTGTATTATCAAATTTTTAATAGTTAAGACTTCTTCAGTAATCTACTGACTTTTGCTTTACTATAGATATTTCTGCTGGTGCCCGTATGAATCAGTTTACAACTAAGTCACCCATGTCAAAACTACACTGTAGTCACTAAAATTGTGCTGGCAGTGTAGAATATATTGAAAGGGGGGTTTATATTTTTGGCAAGCAACACTTTGCCCCATTGTCTTCTTGCAGAGAACTGCTTGAACATGACTGCAAAATTTAAAATACTTGGAAAGATTTACAGAATTATGTTCCATGATATCTCTTCTTAAAACAAAAAACTTAAAATAATACTGCAGGAGAGGATTCTGATTTCTGCCATTTTCACTGCCTTTTTTTCTGTATTCGCCTAGAGCGTGTACAGAGGTGTCCTAATCCGTGAGCCTGTCTCTTCAGTGCAATCACAATACAATTAGTAGGCAATAAACACAAGAGATCTATCTCTTATTACACCACTTTTAGGTTGCAGTATATTTCTCTGTTTAAGAATGTTAACTGTTACTGCAAGGCAGCTCACTGTTAAATGATTTTCAGGACAACCTAACTACCTGTTAATATATGTCGCAATAAGTTCAATTATTTTAATTTTCTGTTTCTCCAGAATTTGGAGACAGGTGTACTTACATCTACACATGTAACTACATTACATTTCTGGTTTTCTAGAATTTTCTTCATTAACTATTATTTTTTTCATTAAATCTGTCCATTCAGCCTTTGTAAAATAGCTAAGGGTAAAGAATCTTCAGCACTTTCAAAAGACGAATTTTCTGCTATAAACAGCATGCCATTACGACTCAACTGATTGCAAAGAATTTGAATTGCAGTGTGATTCAAGTCTTTCATTGAACTGATATCATCCCCTCAACCTCAGCAATACCTTAGAGAAATACAAAGCAGAGTAACTGTCTTTTATATTGTACTCTCTCAGTACAAGAATAATAGAGATGCCATGAACATTGCAGAGGTGTCACATTAGCTGCTCTGTGCTAGAGCTGAACTAAATGGTGTAAAGGAAAGGGAACTTATTGTTAATTTTTTTTACAAGGATGGAATAGATGAATACTGCTTACAAATGAGCCTTATTTAGTTTTAAACACATTTCCTGAAGTAAATAGTATATTTCCCTAATTTTCATGTCTTTTGGTATGCTTCCAAAAAACTTGGAAGTGAATTAGTGTGCAATTTGCATCCAAATCTCAGCCAAGGGGATGTGGTTTATTATAATACATGGCCCTCCTAATTATTGAACAGCCCGAGAAAACTAGGCACAGTGTGCATCTGTTATTGCTTGACCACACTGCCAAACATAATTTGGCAAGCACAGAAATGTACATTGAGCAGACCTACAGTCTAATTTGCATTAGTTTGTAGTAATTATATGAAAGCTATAACTGAACCAAGCTTGTCCTCTCTTTTTAGATCACGCCATTCTTTTTGAAAAGAAAAGAAATCTCAACCAAAAATCCAAAACAATTAAATAGCACACACATACACAACCCTGAGAAATTCCTTGTTTGCACAGTAGACTTTCTCAATATTATTTAATCATTATCCAAATGTTATTTCTGCGTATTCTGTAAAATATCAAAGAAAAAAGCTTTTTTTCCCTGCATTTTTATATAGGCTTTTTCTGTGTTTTCCTTTATCCCCATTCAGAAATTTTTCATCTTTTCTGCCAAATTCCAAACCCCTGTACGATTCAATACCCTGTAACTGGTGATTAAAGTCAGTGGCATTTTTTAATTCAATTACTAAGGAAGAAAGGGAGGAAAGTCCTGCCTTTCATAATTTGCATTTTCCTGTTTCCATAATCATTTAATCCAACCTTCACTCTGACAAAAAGGAAACAGTGTCATGATAAGCCATCTTGTGTCACAATAATGCTGGAAAGTAGTGGCCAGAGCTTGGGGAAGCTGGGATGCTATGGTAAAAATACCTGCAGATTTTGGCCTACAAAAGTTCCAAGGGAAAATTCTTGCTTCCTCTCTTATTTTTCCAGCAAAATTACATATTCAGTTTTACAGACATGTATATCGTGGCTCTGTATAAGAGATGATGGGAAACCTAAACTAAGCCAGTAGATGAGGAAATACGGCAGAATCTCATCTACAGAAATTATAGTTTTATGACAATTATTGTGTAAATAAAGTATTTTCCTGAAGTGCAAGAGGACGGGGCATGTAAAGGATGAGAAAGCGAGTCAGATTCAGTTCCCATTGAAATCAATAACAAAAACTACTATTCACTCCAACAGCCACAGGACCAAGCACAGAGGAAGGAGAGTTTTTTTCTCCCCTTCTTCTTTAAGTAAACACTGGCATTTTCTGCTTCAGCTGCAGGGGCTGAGAAGCAGAGGCACAGTCTTTGTTGTTGGTAAACAGCTTGACATTTCATAGTATTGGACCAGTCAGAGGGCTTTCAGTCTAGAGTTTGAGTATTAAGAAATAACGGTATAGTCACTATTTAGTTAGGTATTCTCAGATAGCTTGGGGTAATTATTAGCTGGCATATCCAGAGTCACATACAGTTACTGTGAAATGACCATACGGAGATTATGTAAATGAGTTTCCAAGAGTGAAAATGCAATGAAGTATAAAAGTGAATAAAAACTGCCGAATATCGCTGAATGAGTGAACACTACCTCTACACTCTGATTAGCTGATGAAATCTATTTTCATAAACAAAAGCAAACTTGCAATGGATTAGAGGGGAAAAGAAACCCTAATGAACCTAAGTTACTTCCATTTACAAATGGCATTTCACAGTTGACCAAAAGACACTCAATTTGCTTTCGCATAGTATGCGGAAAATAAAAGGTATGTTTGTTTATACAGTACTTGCTGCAAAACTGCCTTATTTTCCATTTTAGTTTTTTAATGTAGTTCTACAATAAAATAGTAATTGCATAAGAAAACAGCTTTTCACTGAACCGGTGTCTTTCCACATATATTCCTGTTCATATCCTCTTACTTCAGTGGCTGAAATAAAGCAATGGAGGAAAGAAGCTGGGGGAGGGTGCTGTAAAGTAAAACCACACTGTTTTACTTTTATTAGCATCAGAAACTGCTCCATAAAGAGCAATCTATCTTTATCTAGTTTGATAGTATTTGGGGTTTTTTGTTTACTAATGAAATGATTAACTAAAACCCAATTGTCTAATAGTTATTCCTGCTTATAAAATACAAGAAGCAGATTTGGTAAAAGTGTAGGATTGTTTCATCTTTGTTTTCCGTTTTGTGCTTTCATAGAACTGAGAATACCGCTCATCTTTGCACAGGCAGGGCCAGGAATAAAATACCTCTTTTCACTGGTTCCTACTGTTAGTGGAACATTTTCTTGTAGATATCAGTTTTATTATAGTTCAGGTATCTTGCCAGAAGACATTCTTCCACTTTGCGTATTCATTCTTTAATACATATAATGCAAGGTTTTCTATGCTGCAGGTTCCTTATAAAAAGGGATTTGACATGCCTGGTTTTAAGCTTTTTCTTCTAACAGTCACATTCAGGATGACTGCCAAATAAAAACCACTCGGTTTTCAGAGCAAGAAAAATTCTGCAATACACAAAGGATGGCATGCAATTAACAATTTTGAAATGAAAATATTTTTTCTCCCATTGTCTTCATTGATTTTCCCCCTTTTTTTTACTTAAAAAGGTAGCCACATTCATCCAACTTCAGACATGTCCAGAAATACGAGCTGTTTCAGAGCATCTAAGTTAGATTTCCACTCTGAACTAGGAAGAATAGCCACTGAACTGCATTCAGTTCTTACATTGTAGTTAAACACCTTAAGACATCATGTTAAAACCATAGCTTTGGAGATATGTATGCAAACCACTTTCTGTTATTGAAAGCCTGCACAGAAGATGTATAGGTTTATGCATTTCCTTTCAAGACACCGATGGGCTTGTAATGGTGCATGAACCATGTCTGTGTATCTCTTGGAAACAGATGTCGTCTGAACTTCTTGCAATATGACTTCCTAGGAACTACTCATTTGCAACTTTTGCAAGTTGCTGCAGCACCACTGAATCTCCAGTCATTTCCAGCGGCTCAGTTAGACCTGGTATCACTACTCAGAAAGAGCCTTTTGAGTGAACAGGTGGGTTTAATGACATGTAGAACACATCTTGGAGCCTCCCATAGTTTTGTGCAAGGATGGCTAAGTCTAGCCTCAGTTGGGGAAGCCACAGCTTTAAAATGAACAGTTTGGCATGAGGGAAGGTTATCTGGCTGGGAACTGTTTTAGAAAATATGCCTCCAAACATCCCACTGTAACGAGAGTAGCATACAGAGTGGTAGGAAAGACAAGGAAAAGAGGGACTTGCATTTTAGTTTTCTTCCAGAATAACTCCTATTGTCTTTCTTTCCTTCCACTTGAAAATAATTTCTTACTAGATTCTCAAGCAGGAGAAAATTTTCTCTCTAAAAAATAACCAGTCTCTAAGGAGCAGAGCTTGTAGTCAGTAGTCACGCTTCCTTGATAAAGAGATTTTTTTTACACTGAAGGTTTATACAGAAAACGTGTATAACTGTTTGCTATTATCTTAGTGTCCGTATTTAACCTGTCCTGTTTACAGGCCTAGCATCAATTCTCTTAGTTACCTAAGTGTAAATCCTACCTTGTTTTTTTTAATGCCATCCTATAGTCTTTTTGCCATCAGCAGTAAAGATTACCCGTGTCAATGAGGCTTTCAGTGTACCTGTTTAACTCAGTCTTCTTCAGACTGTTTAGCAGTGCCTGTGCAGGCTCAGTGACTCCACTGAGCTGTGAAAGGAGTAGCAGGCTGGAATTTACTAAGCAATTCAGCTGAAGCTAGATAAATAGAATAAAATATGGTACAGTCAGACTTAGCTGTATGGAATGTAAGTAAACAGATTGTGGACACTGGAAGTAAAAAGAATGCAAATAAAATTATTTTCACTTACAATATTGCAGATAAGACAGAATATGTTGAGGGGCTAAAAATCTAAAGATCTGCTTTTGGAATAGATCAGAGAACCATTTTCAGTCCTGTAGGGTTTCATCCTGTTCCTTGTGTGTACTTGTATGTCCTAGAGATACTAATAGAAACTTGTCAATTTTAGGACTAAAGAAATCCCTAGGTTGTCCAGACTGTTAGATCTTCATATAACACAAGCACATAAAATTTTATCTTACATCTTTTTTCTGAGCCAAGTAACTATGTCAGGCACCACTCAGGAGCCATCTATCTAAACTATCCAAACTCTACTGGCAAGGAAGTGCTGGGCAAAGTTACACACTTGGTATAAGTTATCAGAGAAGGGGAGTTCCCACACCTTTATCTCAGGCAACAAACTTTGTGTCAGCTTTGGATTAGTTAAGCATGTTTTTCAGGGAAAAAAAATAATCCATTTCTGCTGCAGATATTACAGGCAATGGAGATATTACCACTTGCTGAGTTAATTTGTTCCAGGAGTTAATCATCCTCAGTGTTAGGAAAACAAAACTAAAATCTTTATTTCTTAGCTTATCTTTAGGTTTTAGTGACTTGATCTGCTCTTTCTTCTAGATGAAACAGGTGTTTCATACCTCATAATTACACATCCAAATCAGGTGTCCTTGGTACTTTTGATGAACTGAGCAGAATCAACTGCCTAAGTCTACTACTTGGAAACAGTTTTCCAGCTTAATGACACGTGGTTGTCCGGTAGGAAAAATCAAACTCAAAACCTACTTTGTGAATGTTGCTTTTTTGACACTTAAATTGTCAATGACCAGTCTAGAAATTTGACATATTCACTCTTTAAGATAACTTATGAATTTTTTCTACAAATAATATTTGGTCTTGATATAGCACAGAAAGCAGACAGTGACTAAGTGAAAAAAAATATTTTGACTGTAACTAATATAAATAATTCATTGTAATTTGTACAAATAATTTTTTTTAATATACATGCAAAAGTTTATACATTGAGTCTACTTACTTTGGTTCTCTCTTCTTCAGAAGAATTTCATATAAAAACTACCACTTTTCACAGATGTGGAAGGAAAAAAAAGCCAAAATGCAAGATATTTTTCAGAGTTTGTGAGTGTTCAGCTGTGGAGGGAAGATTCCAATGTGAGCAGCAGGTAATTAATACAGTGTTCTGCAAAAGCTATATTTTCATTGTTAACATCATGTGATTTCTCTTTATATTTTGTCAGTATAATGGCACATATGGGCCTGAAGTTAACCTTGACTAGCTACATTAAAGTGAAATTTGTCTTTTCCTTGTTTTCACTAATTTATAAAAGTTTACATTGCTTGATGTAAAATACATCATTTCTCAGCAGTGAAAGACATAGCCTGAATCTTCAGACAGTGTGAAACAATAGCTCTAAGGGAAATGTAAATCGCTCGCATTCACTTCTGTAGTGTTAAAATTCTGACACGGAATCCTAAAAGGTAACATTTTAAATGTTTTAACAAAATTTGGTAGCAATGCATTTCTTCAGTAACTGATTTCCTGTTTACTTGTTCTACAACACAATTATCCATGAGAACACTTACAGCCTGAGAAAAGCGAAATCCACGTGTTGAAGGGCTTATCATGCTGACTGAATTTTAATATTTAATTCAATAGAGTTGAATGCCAAGACTGCAGGTCTTCAGCCTGACTACTGAACCAGTGGGCGTTAGACATGGAGCAACCCCATTTCTCCTGCAAACTGAAGTCAAGGCTGTGGTAGAATAGATATGGCCTTGAATCTCTAGGTACTATCACAGAGTGAATTTAGAAACCTATCTTTAGTATTAAAAATTTGTAATTTATTCCAGTGTGGCTTATAATTCTCCTAAACGTGACAAAAGAAACTCAATCATATGATTTACAACATAAAGCTAACACAGCAGGAATTATATCTGCATACATAATTCATAACCAATGTACGCTGTGTTCATATGTCACAGAAAACAATATTTAACATAGATGTAATGTTGGCTTTTTGTGAATATGTAAACATTTTGACCTACTGATCTATTTATTTTTGTGGGTGGTCATGCTAATAAACTCACAGACTCAAATATTTACAGCAAACAGAATGGAAGGTTTGCAAAAAAATGTTAAACTGATTTTTGTTTTTAATGGGAATGAAAGAAAATGTTTCATTTATTCACTTAGACCTACCTCCACCTATCTTATCCCTCTTAATTTTTTTGTCAATGCTTGTGCCATCCATTATAAGCTTGGTCACCCTGATGGTGCTTTTTGAGTTATGAAGCTACACTAGATACTATATGTAAAATGTGATTAAGGACTTGCTAATTTGAGATCACTGTCTATTTGTATTCCAGTGAATCATTAGAGAATTGAGACCCAGGAGGCTGAAATTCCTAAATTTTTCTCCAAGAAAGAAACAGATTTTCTAGTGAAATCTAAACAGAAACATTAGTATCAGAATTTAATATTGTGGCATCTAGATTGAGCTCATAGCTAGAAGGCAGAGATGGACTGCTTTCTACACATATCCTTTGCTGTACAAGGCTATAGCATCTCATGTTTTTTTGAAGGCTTATTTAATTCATGTTGGCATTCACTAACATTTGATAAACATGTCACTCCTCACCAGGTGTTCTAACTGAAAGCAGAGATGGACGAAACATATTCTACAGTCTACTAATGACAGGGGTCCACTATTTTAATGAAAATGTAAAAAATTGTGTTTGTGAAAATATTTACGAAGTCATCTATGAAAATAAGGATGATGAAAGGGGTGCCTACATTAATTAACATGATTTTGTGCAAAGTTCTTTTTCATAAAAAGATTAATTTTCATGTACTGGAAGCTGCATTTGCATGTTATGTAATTTTTTTCTCTTCTATGTTTTTTCTTCAGAGCAGTTTGATGATCAGTACCTATCATAGGATAAGCACTGTGGCTGTGTCTGCCTAGGAGAAATCAGCCAAGAATTCTAACAATGTACCAAATCCTCTTCTGAAAGATATAATCTGTAGAGAGCATCTACTTCATCTGACAAACATGATTTCAATTCAGGAAATAGCTCACAATCATTCTATTGGATCTGACATCAGTGGTATCCACGCAGCCATTCTGTGCAAACTCCCTGCTTTTAAAGGCCTTCCCATCACTGTTATTGGTCTCACAGATGATGAAGTATGACACTCCATAAACAATGAGCTGGGCCTTTTGTAGACTGCTTTGCTTTTTTTGGCTTCAAACTGCCACTGAATGTCAAATCAATTTGGCTCTCATTAGAACAGCTTTATATGTGCAAATGTATTTGTGTCTGGTTGCCACTTTTTTCTATTTTTGCCTTCCTTTCCCTTTGCTTTTTTTTCTCCTCTCCCTTGGATGATGTCATATTTCTCTAATCAAAGCCAACACCTGTTTCTCTAAAATAGGACCCTCTGTGTAGAGCTCTTTATCACAATCTGAGTACACCCTAGATGGGCTCATTATGAATCAAGTTCCCTCAGAACAAAGAGGAAGTGCTCTGTTACAGTGACATTGTACATCATAGAGCCTGGATAAAGTCAAGAGCTGATGTAACCATGACTTTTGACATCCCAAGAGACTGCTGTCTAGATAGTGCAAGGTGTGTAAGCCACTGTCTTTGATAAGTAATGAAACAGACAATAAATCTGACCCTGTGTTGAAGAACAGCTCAACTTACACAATGCTGTATTGGGCTTGGTGGGCTTCTGGGTTTGGGGGGTTTTTTCTTAACCAATTAAAAGGAACACAGAATTGCAACTTTGAGCATTTCTGGTTTTGTAAACCACAAACCTGCTTGGACAAGCTAAATGAAGAATGCCACACAATGAAGGGAATAGAACAAAATGGGGATGACATAGAGCTCCCAGTTATGAGCCCATGAAGATCTGGTCTAACAGAACACATTGCAAGTAGACTGAAATGGCTGAAGATTAGGAAAGGGGAATTAGAGGGGGAAAGAAACAGTGATACGTTGAAAGGCTACCATAAACTCTGTGTTGTGACAAATGTGAAAGAAACATAGGGTTACTTTTCTTGCACTTAGGACAACCTGCCTCTTACGAGACTTGTCTCATGGAAATAGCTAATGAAGTGTACTGTGCCTGGAATGTCATTGGATTGTGTTGAACAATGGTGTAAAATTCCTTTTTCTCCTCTAGAAATAGCTTCTTTTCTAAGTTTCAGCACAAAACCGTGCTCCCTCTTCTACCCACATCTTATACAAGCTGAAGGCCAGTGTATATTTCCATCCACTTCAGGAGGAATATAAGTTTTCAAATAACTACCTAACTATACCCAGGCCAGAGGCATGTTCTATACCAGATGACAAGGCACTTGTAAATAGTCAAACTACATGCTGTCTCCTCTTGCTTGTGTTGTTCCTTTTGCAGAGAGCCAGAAATATTTTTTACTTCTTTAAATGGAAAGATACACATTTTAGAATCTGGGGAACCTACAGAGAGAGAGAAGGAGTGAGACAGGAAAAAAATGGTGCTAACTATACCCCCAACTCCATCTAAACATGAACTTCTGGCATTTATGAAGGAAGAAGCTTTCTCTGGACATTGCAGGATAGAAATAAAGGAGAAAGAACCAGGCTTTTCTCACCAGCATTCTCACTTGCAATAATGGCTTAAAACATCTTCAGAGGACCTCAGGCTGTCCAAGGAGGGTCCTTGCTCAGTTTGTGAGTGGATGAACTCACTCCTATATGATGGGACTCTTGAGTCAGACACTCTCCAAGGAAAATGCCTATTTTCAGAGCTGAAGAAGAGGTTTGCTTGGCTCAGATACTTAGTGATTTCAAATCCAGTGCTAGCTCTAACTGAAATATATTGGTAATCTGCCATCTGTGGTTTTCTTCAGCAGAAATTTTGACTGAAGTCCAGGTCTTAGTAGATATGAGGCCACATTACAAAATTCATCCTCCTACTCAACATCATCCTTCATAGTGTCTTACTATGTCACTGCCTTTGGATTAAGGACCACAGCAAAGTATGGAAAATGTGGATACTTCAGTTGCCAAGTCATTTCTTGGTCTCTTTATTGAAGCTATCTATAGTGAATATTTCATTGCTGACATCTATTCTAGCCACAGGATTGTCAAAGCATTTTTTCATGTGTAATAAATTTGCATAAACATTCCACCCCAAATATAATGAAACATAGGAAGGATAAGAAAGACCTAAATTATATTTTAAAAAAATATTAAAAGACTTCTTGATTGATTTGCAGAGGCAAAGCAAAACTCCTTCATATAGTGGCCTCATGAATGAGATGATAATATGCAAGTAAAGCATAATGATTGGCATATTAAATACAAGATCTTTGTCACCATCTGTTTCCTGATTGTGTCAGCAAGTTGTTTTTTTTTCATGGAAGTGTGAGAATACACCATGGCCTCGAAGTATCAAAATGTCAATTATACATCACATTTTAAAGTTGGAAGCCCAAATCATAAAAAACATTTTGAAATGTCCCTGAATTCTGCTTGAAACATTGACAAATGATTACCTATCCTTCACATTTAGCCTTACTGTACAGTAGCATGGTTATTGTGCTGGAAAATAAAACAGAGCAGAAACACTATAGAGGCCAGGTTTACAACTCAGTAATGAATACTTAAAAAAAAAAATCAATACAGAAGGAGACAGGGAAGGAACTAAGAATTCAAAACAAAGTGAATAGTTGCAGAACAGCCCTAACAAATACTTGTCATTTCAAGCTCAAGTACTTTGAAAACAGTTTTGCATTTCTGATATTTTTCATTACAAATAATAATCACTTATAAGGAAGACAGTATTCCTTTTTCTACATTTTCAGCTGTACTGACAGAAAAAAAAATGCATCCTTGTTAGTGTAATGAATCAGTAGAAACTGCAGAAGTAGAAAACCTGTGTCAAAGCCAGCTAAAATACAGGAACCTTTCCATTAATACAACAGGTCCTGGTTTACACTCTCAGTGGTCTTATATGAGAACTGGTGGGAGATAATGTTTTTATGTCCCACATAGGATGTCTACTAGCACCATCAGTTACCAGTTTCAGCAGCCCAGAGATGAATGCATACGAAAAGCTCCTGATTCTAGCTCTGAAATATAAATACAAGTCCCTTCCAAAGCTGACAAGGCCACTAGTGTCTCAAGGTATTATTTCTGATAGGGGGATGAAGCAGAGGGAATAGGTATCATGTAAACTAATTCTTCACTCACTGAGGACACTGATAACATCGCCAAACAAATGCAATGGCTTTTAGATTTGCTCCTAGACCAATTATTATACCAGTGAAAATGAAATAGCTATGTCTGTGTAAAATATGATGAAGAGCATAATCATGTCCAACTAATCTAGCATGAGCTAAGTTGGAAGAAGAACTGTAAGGGGCCTAAATGAAAAAAGTGACCTTCCGAACTTGTACCTAATTGGACTTTTGATGGAGCATAATGAACGCGTTTCTTCTATCTCATAATTTCTGATTGTCCTAATATTAATACATGATAAGATATGCAATCCCCTGTTTAAAACAGACTGCTTATATGATATTTGCAGATGAGTTATAAATTTTTGCTGTAATAAGACAGCAATTTATAACATTCAAAATTGATTCCAAATGAGGCTGATTCCAAAATGAGGTGACTTCAAATAACATAACTTATATTACATGTTTGGGGTCATTCTCTTTGCCTGTGAAACAGGGATGATAATACTTAACAATTATTAAGTACTTCAACTCTAACTAATAATAACTTAAGTTCTAGTATGGCTATGTATATTAAGCATGCAAGTACATGTATATTAAGTCAAAAAGTCTGGGAAGATTCAATCTGGTTTTTCTTATTTAGGCAGTTCTCCCTGTGCAATCGTATATAGGCATCTCTTCACTAGTAATATAAACCTTTTTCCTACTTCAAAAGTTCATGTAAATGATCTGTAAAGTTTCAGCAGAGATTCGTGTATTTCTAGTGGAGCAGCATGCTCTGCCAGATACCAGTCTCTCCATTCATCAGCAAATGTTCGTCATAAGCTGCTGGAAAGCAGAAGAGAATAAAGTCAGAGTTGAAACTGTGCAGCTGTAGTTTGATTGATAAAGTTTGTAGCCTGAACCTACATACACATACGAAGCAACACTTGAGCAGAAAAAAAGAATAAGTGAGAAAAAAGCGCTTCTGAGAGCTTTCACATGTGTCTGTTGCCAAGGTAACCACTGTATGTATGCCTTCCGAACAGGTACCTTTTGGGGGTCTGACTCTCAGCTTGTGCATCTCACACTGAGATGTCAACTGAATGCAGGCAGTAGGGGTCCAGTAGTAGAAACACACTATGAAAAATAATTAGTGTATTACTAACAGATGTGGTTTTATATGTATGCATACTGCTGGTGTCACTACCTTCTCTGAAAGTGAGGTCTGGATATGTGTGTGGTAATTAAATATTTTTGAAATTTGGCTGTGAACATCAGGCCATGCCTCAGATTCTCATAGCAGGGACTGAAGGAAGTGGTCCTTAATGTCTCTTTACCGTTTCTTTTTTTCTTTCTGTAAGTCCATCATACAATTTCTCCTTTCATCCTCTACGATGACCATTCTGAAATCACTCTGTTTACTAACACATGAGAAATAGTTTGACTTTTTTTTTCTCTTCTGGCTGCCACTATTTTCTTCTTGACTGCTCTGTCAGACATCCCAAATGAAGCAAAAAACCCTCTTGCACCTTTTTTTAAATTAAACTTGTGCTATTTAGGACTTGATCCTGAAGCAAGTGAGCTTAATAGAAGTTTTGTTAATGATATCCATGTATTTTTCTTTACCATCACATCAGGTATATGTCATACAAAATCATATGCTTTGTTCCATGTATTCACCTGGCACTTTCAAAAGAACACTTGGAGGATTTCTCTGCTCAATAATCTTAGCAATTGCAGAACTGGTATAGTCTGTATATTCTATATTTTTCTAGATTTCTAAACATATTCTGTAAAAAAATACATTATAAAATTCATTATATATGTGTTATAAAATACGTCTATTTGTTAAAAGAAAGAACAAAGCAATTTTCTTAATCTTTTGATTGAAAATGCATTATATTCACCAAGTTTTCCTTTAGCATTTATAAGGTAGAATCAGGAATTAAACTGTTTCAGAACAACAAATGCAAGGCTCGGTCTTGCAAGCACTTATACTTGAGCAACTTTATGCAGAAGAGTAGTCCTGAGCTCAAAATGAAGTTAGTTGAATTATCAATCTGAGTAAGATTACTCAGGTGTTTGCTTAACCAGGATTTCAAAATAGAAGCAATGTTGCTTGAGGCTGTAAATCTGTAGCCGGGTGCCAGTTCTTGCTGAGAAAAAAAAAAATCACAATATTTAGAATTGATCAGTAGTACAAAAAGCTATCTGTACTTATTTGTGCTACTTTTAAAATGTGCTGGATTCAGAAATATTCACAGTTCTATTGTGTTCATTTCTGCAGACACTGAAACAATCAAGCTTCACTGGCATTAATGTTTGCTGAAATTAAATATAAAATTCAGAGAAGAATTTGTAAAATGTGTTACCAGTTTTATTCTACCAGAATACTTATCACAGAAACAATGCCTTGTCACTTAGTAAACCAACAGCAATTAGACAGCACAATTCAATTCCTTTACAAGGAGTATCAAAAACGTTCAAGAGAATGATTTGGAATCAATTTGCAGCATTGCAAAAATAGTGACAAAGTTAAATGATAATATCTAACTGGTCCTAATGCTGGATTTTTCATTTAACTTCCATGGCTTTGGATCAGATTTATGTTGTCCCCTCTTCCTGGAGTACAAAACAGAATAACTCATTGGTTGGAAATTATTTACAATTATAAGTAAGATAATTAGAATAAATTATTAAAGAAGCATCTTGATAAAGAAAAACGTAAACCTAAAATAAAGTGTAAATAGAGGTTGCAAACTTCAAATTAGAAATACAGCTTTGGTTTCTACAGTTACTCAACTATATTACACTACCTACTTCATTATTGTGCGGAAGCAGTTAAAAATAATCAGATCAATATTATGCTCTTTACATGAAACTACTGAATCACGGCAGGAAATTTGTGCTATTCTGAAAACTGAGATCTCATAAAGAACACTCTACAGATCACTCTGAGGGAAAAACAACAATGATGGAAGTACTGTACACGATGATACCAGGAAATAAAGCTCACACATGACACACATATACCATATGCATAGATGTTGTTTCATGTAAAACAATGATAAAAGACAATGTAGGTAAGGAAAACTAGTCTTTCATTTAGTTATGTTTTTTAAAAGCATAGTTACATTTCAAGGACTAGCAGGAAGACTTGATGAAAAATGTACTAAAACCTCTGAAACCAGGTTTAGGGTTAAGACTAGGATTGGGGCAGGGAGAGGAAGAAAGCCGGTGCCCTTGGAAAGGGCAGGGCTCCTAAGAGGCTGCCAAAGCACAGCATGGGCTGCTACGAGAAATCTTCCCTACTCAGACTTTCCCCCGGGTCTTCGGTATATCCCGTGGCAGAAGTTTCCTGTAAGGCTTAGGGTGAGTTAGGAGAACAATCCTCCCTCCTGCTCCTCCTCCTCAGATAGCTCTGACAGGTGAGACCTGTTCGAGAAGCCTCAACTGGCCTTGGAGTTCTCCGAGGAAGAGCTGGAAGCAGCTGCAGCATGGCTTCCTACCTCCTTCGCTTGCAGCTGCATTAAGCGGAGGCTCTCACGCTTGGCTTTATGCCTGGACTGCATTGCAGCTACTTTGCAGCCATGCCTGTGCCTGGGCTTGTACCCTGTTGATCGGGGCTCTGACCCTGACCCGTGGGCTGACTTCCTGGCTTGTTCATGTGTGACAGGACAAAGCCCTTTTGTCGGTGAGGCCATGGCTTCTGCCTGCCATGCTGTGATGCTTGGGTCCCAAATTCCCCTTCCCCTGCTAAGCAGCGACTGCCTTTATTGCTCCCTGACAGATATGAGACCCATAGGAAGAGCAGTGCTGCACAAAGATAATGAAGAAAAGTGGGGGCTTCTGTGAGAATTCTCCCACTTGCATCCTTTTGACAAGGGGTTTCAGCATGTCCCGCTACAGAAGTGTCCACCCACACTTAGGGTTAGGCGTGGGCTTAGGGCTATAGGGGGGAGCAAAAGATACGAGACCCATGAAAAGAGTGGGGCCGCACAGAGGCTGCCAAGCCATAGCAGCACTGTGGGCAGATATGGGAACTCTCTCCCACTTAGTATTTCCAATTGTGGCTTCGGCATGTCACTTGACAGAAATCTCTGTCCAGGCTTAGGGCTCGGGATAGATTTATGGGCAGGAGAGTCAGATATCATATTATTTTTAGACAAGTGTTTTAAGGCTTAGCTGCACAGTTAGTGGTTGCTTCCCACGTTTTTTTAAATTGTCAGAATACATCCAGGGGAGGTTTTCAATTTAAATTAGAAAGTGTTCATTGAAAGGCTTCAGTGATGTGAGAGCTTCCAATTTGAATTAACTTTTGAATGTTCTATGTGACTTAGAAAAATGCTCGAGTACCATTTTAAAAATAATATTTACAATAATTCTGTAATATTTATAATTTTTGAAATAATATTTATGATACTTATATCTTGATAGTTGTTCTGAAAGAAGAAAAATAATTTAGCAGAGATCCAATTAACAAAGAACAACTATAGTCCTGGTTTCTGTTCCTGCAGAATGTGAAGATTGCCATTCATGGCTTGGAAAAAAGTTTTCTCATAGCAGTCCATAATTAGCTACTGTACACAATGCTTACCATTTACCATTACAGATAGTTGTGGTCTTAAATCAACAGAATTAATTGAGAATTACTTGAATGTACTGTAAGGAAGGTAAAAATTTGTCTCCTGAGAGCAAAAGAAAAGAATAACTTACCGTGCAGCCAAGAGCATTGGAGGGCTTGGAGATAAGACAATATAATATGATGTTCTCTGGTTATGATCAAAATATTTTCAGTAGAAAGATACCGCTGAGCTACATAGGCTCACATACAATACCACCACAAAAAAAAAGAATAACATCTGATACAATATTGACACTATAATTTTGACAAACCCATTGCATAGTCATTTCAAGACTGACTACATGCCTTCCCTGGTGTTCTTTTTTTGCTCGGATTATTTGTCTGGTTTCCTTTAATTTGTCTAGTTAGAATTTTTAGAATGGCAATGGGATGAGGTCTAAACTGAATGTAGGCATTAGGCAAGAAACCTTGCAGGATATTTCAACAACCCATATTGGATTTTATTGTTTATTTTAAATTTGAACTTAATTACTGTGAGATCCCAGGCTCTATAAAGACAATGAGTGCCATCTATAAATGCTAATATAAATCAATGAAGAGGGGGAGATTAAATGATTTATGTTGGAGCTGAGCCACCATGTAATAACTGATGCTCATTACAGCCTCAGCAATGAATGGGAAATCAAAACATTAAATAGTGCAAACAAGAAGACTATCCTATTTTTGCAGGAAGTTTAAGATACTCCATTCATCCAGGTGATCCATTTTTATCCTACTAAAAGATAGGTTAAATCTTGTATTTAAATAGCCATCTTGCCTAAGAAAGGGCTCCTGGAGTTTGCCCAATGTTTCCATGACTTTGAGTTGTTGCCATCTTTGCCTAAAAATAACAAATGTAGCTTCCAAAATTGAACTATAATATTACTGTCAAAAGAGTATTATAGTTACAAGTTTCAGGTATGCACTGCTTTTCATATCTGTAGTACAGTTGACTTCATTATTAATATATCATTTTCATTACCATATATTAGTAAAGTAGGACTTCAGAACTGTTTTGTATCTCTCTCTCCATGAATACAAACAAATAATTGTACTTTTGAACATTGATTGCCCCCGACCCTGGAAGTGTTCAAGGCCAGGTTGGATGGGGCTCTGAGCAACCTGGTCCAGTGGAAGGTGTCCCTGCCCATGGCAGGGGGGTTGGAACTAGATCATCTTTAAGGTCCCTTCCAACCCAAACCATTCTGTGATTCTATGATTATGGAAGCATCAGAAGAGTGTCTGTAAGTAAGGCTGCATTGACACTTACACTGAAAGCAGGATTAACTTTTCTACATTAGAGATTTAATCTATTCTCCCAATTTGTCAGGACACATTTTCACATGACAATTGCACTTTTCCTACCATTTTCTTAATAACTTTAATTAATTTTGAAGAAAAAAGATTTTAAGTGCTCTTTCTCCATATACATTGTTTTAGCTCAAAAAAAGGGAAGGAAAAAAAAAATAGTCTCCCTTAATTTCACACAGAGGAAGTCCTGGAGATACCCATTCTTTGCTAACGTTTTGAAGACAGACCAGTTTTGAAGCTTTTTCTGGGTAACTGAGAGAAATTTCATCAAGACTAACGAACTGAACTGGTGGAACTTGACTGAAAATGTTGTCCTAATGTGCCTGTGACAGCAGGCTGTCAGGTGAATAATTTTTTTCTTCCAGGTACTATTATTTGAGTGCATTAAAATGAGAAGTGCAAACCCACTATAGATTCTGGAGTTAACGCTACTTTGGCTGTTTTGCATTCCAGGAGGCATTGTCATGGAGATTTGTGAGCATGGGACTGAGAAGGACATGAACTATACCTGTGGTATATGACTGTAGATGGGAGTATTTTACATCAGTGTCCAGTCTTCTTACCAAATTTGGCCCTTTTGAGTAAAGAAAAAAAAATAATCAGAGACTATTTCAGAAGAAAGGGTTAGGAGAACCAGAGATTCCTAGAAAGGAGGACATTTAGGGCACCTTAGTTTTTGCTTCCTTCCTACCTACCAGTCTGGCCATTTCCTGAGGAAGCTCCCAGGGAGTCAGGCAAGTGCTGTTTTAATAATCCAGAAGAGCTGAGGTTACAAGATTGTGCAAGCCACCAGAATGATTAACAGTGCATAAGAAAGTAAGTGGGTTAGCCTTCCGGTATCTCATTTGAAATTATATAATACTTACTTCCTGTTCTCAGCTTTAACTATGTATTATGTGCCATTAAATTGAGGCACAGAGACACAGACCATGAAAAGTTACCTAGATCAATACCCAGTTCTGAGAGGGTTGAAGATTTTCTTACCTTTTATGAAAGCTGTTTGAGTAACTTTTTGGTAAAAGACTCTAATAATGGAAATTTCTCAACAACTTGCTTCCATATACCTTGTCCCACGAGTAAGTTCACATCATAGTTAGAATGTCTTTGTTTGCTCTTTAATATTTCATTTTGCAGCAACGTACTGGAAGTTACAATAATATTATTCTATTTATACTAGCTTTTTGTGTTTGAGAACTGTTTCAATCCATCCTCTAGGCGAAACATCCACTTTTTTAACCTTTTAATTGGGTTGAATTTTCTAAGTTGTGGTGTTTTTTAACGATTTATTTTTGCTCACACAATTTGGAGTTCTTTCTTTTCCTCTCCAGGGCATTTTCCTCCATGATGGTATTTTGATATCCTTTTGGGAAAAAGTTTCTCTTTATTTAGATGGGAGTGAAACTAACTCTTGACTCAGCTGAAGTAAGCTTTTCAAGGAAGACAACCTCAATGCCACAAGTTCAGACCTATTTGTCTTTAGGCAGGCATGGAAGCTGCTTGCCAACTCTGTTGCATTTGTTCAGTAATGTCTAGTGGGAGTTCCAGAAGTTTTTCATCATGTTTATGGAGCTTCTTTATCAATTTCTGTGATTCTTCTGCTAAGGTTGACTCTGTTCTTCAAGGGTGGGAGACTTTTGTCGATAGGTGTCGATACTGCATTTGGAGCTGTGCAGGAGTCAGCCCTTGAAACAATAATGTTGAAGACACACAAAGGGTCAGACAACTCTTTTCATTAACCTAAGACTAATAGTTCTAGTCTGAAGTAGGATTTGAAGCCACAAGGTCTGTGCAAACACTCCCACTCTCCCACCTATCACTCTCCAAGCTGTCTGTCTAGTTCCTGAGGTTTGAGGAGTATTTTGACTAAGAGTGCTTTACACAAGTGAAGTGCTCTCTCACTTGAAGGACTTTAAGTAACAGGCTGCTGTCCTGCTTCTAGCAACTTTTTTTTTTGCAGCTTTAGCCTCCATTTTCCAGCATTCTGTTCTTAGCATGCATGAAAGTATAACTGTTTGGATATGTGAAATAATGATTTATTGTCAGGATCATTATAGTAGTGTTAAAAACAAATCAAATTTCACCAACTGGCTGTTCTCTTGAATGTGGTATCTGAATGCTTCAGTGTTCTGTTCAAAGCAGAGACTTTATCTTTGGTCATATAATAAAGAAGGCCCCTTTACATTATTTACTTTAGCTTAGTGTATTTCAAACAGTCATGAGTATGACAGAAATCCAAGATTAAAACATTACATTTTACTTGCCAAAACAAGAAATAAAAGAATGAAGGGGAAATATTCTAGAAATTAAAAATATTTGACTTGTTTGAATGTACTACCCTATGCAGTTTTTTGAAAGCAACACCCTCACACCCCCCCACCCCCAAATTAAGTGGAAGAAGGTAGGGGTACCTGCTCTCCCTCAACAAAAATGACGCAGTATTTGCATTTCTGGCAAACTGAGTTTAGACTCATGTTATTTTATCTAACCTCCCTTTTCTCTCTTGATCTGCATGGGATGTTTGCCAGGTATTAGCTGATGATATCCAAAGGGTCTTGTTCTCCTGCTATATATTATAAATGACTTTCAAAGAAACACCTGGAAGTGCTAACATTGTGTGGTGACAGAACGATGCTGGAATAAAAGAGGGAAGAAGTTGGATATCTGCAGTCCACCAAGTCTGTTATTTCTGTTCTGTCTATAATGGCTATAAAATATGAGCTGGGAGTATGATGTCAATGCATCCACTTTCAATAATTGATATGATGAATAATCTCAACCTTCTGACACCTTCTGTATCTCCTCACATCTCAGGAAACTTCATTCATCAACCACATTTGAAATGTTTAAGTAATCTCAGTGATGTATGGAGCACTGAAACTCCCTTGTTAGAAATCTATACTGCTAACATTCTATCAAATTAAAAAGCCACTGAGCTCTTGTGCATAAAATTATCATAAATTATCTCTGAAGGTTCATTGCTGTTTGGAATGTTTAATTGCTCACTCAGCTGAACTTCAGCAGCTCAAGATTATTAATCAATTTGTCAGAAGGTTTCTCATAATGTCTTCTTTCATGCTGCAGTTATATACATGGAGATCCCATGTGCAAGACAGTTTTATGCAGCAAGTCGCCAGTAGCCATGCATACCTTTCACAATATTCCTTTCATATATTTAAGAGTATTTTTGGTTGTTGATTTCTCACAGAAGACTCGGAAAATGTAATTACCTCAGCCTAATTTATTTGGATGGAAAACTAGATTCTCCAAAACAATATTTATAAGTAAGAATGGAGACAGATAATAAGAATGGGACTTTTGAAGCATTTAATCCTGGTCTAATGTTGATTGTTCTCATTAAAGTGAGTATCTCTACTAACTGCAGTAACAGTAAAGATCTTCTGAAACTGCCATACCTTATTAAGTGTACATGAACAGTTTCTTCAGCCAGTTTTCCTACCAAAAAATGCATCTTTGCTTTAAAGTAATTATTCATGAGAGAATTTGGCTTTGAGGACATACTTCATCTTAATTGAAATATTTCATTATTTGTTTTGCAAATGTATTTTTAAATTTTTAGAGTTATGAATTCATCCTTTTTATACAGTTTTCTTTCCTTTCTTTCATTTTACAAATGCAACTGTGTATGAGACCTTATGAGAGGGGTGATGATAGTGCTTCTATTTATAAATTTTTTCTCCACCAAATCTTTTTGGACTTCTTTGATGCAGCACCATAGAAATAGAGGGGTCTGCTTTTCCTGCTCTAGAGATTTGAAAAGAGTTTGGAATATTTTGGAGTAATATATGAATAATCATCATATTGTTTCCTATGCATGTAGAAAGATAGAGGATGAATGCTACCATATAATTGATGTTTCAAGCATCTATTTGATATTAGGTATTTGTGCAGTATATCACACCACAGTATTTCTACCAAAAATTGAAAATGAAAGAAAGTATCTGTATTTGTTCTTTATCAGACCTCTCTCATAAAATTAAAATATTGGAATGGTAAATACTCTTGTGTGTCTAAGAAACGTTTCAGGTATCAGAAATATGCGGAGAGCTAGCATATTTTTTTTTTCCTACAAATATTCTCACCATAATCCTTCAAAGCCTTTCTTAAAACACATTATGTTCATTAACAGATGATAAAATGGGAAACAAAACACCAGTAACAAATACATTACATTTCTATACTTTCTGACATCTGGGAGTATCAAAGCACACCACAACAAACGCGTAACAGCTCCTTGGTACGATTTCATCACCATTACCCAGAACTTCTAGCACCAAGAAATAGATTGTCATTATCTTTGGCATTGAGTCAAACCCAATATGATATGCTGAAGATTGAGCAAGAAATCTTTTGAAGAAATAGGAAGAGAAGCCAGATCTTCAGGTTCCCAATAACATGTCTTAACACATGAATCCTTCCTTCATCACTCTGCTCAACAGCGATGCCTTACAGATGAACAACTGAGCTGTGATTAGATGGATTACAGACTTTTCAGTATTTGTATCTTTTTTTGGTCTTTGCACTATACAAGTCTGCCATTGCATATATTAGCAGTAGGCAAATATAGCATTGAGAAATGCGGAGGTAAAAATGTTTAAAGTGCACTATGTATGAGGCAGATCACAACAATTCCTAGAAATTTTCAGTTCTATAAGGTCAGAATATATACACTTTGTGTATGTGTTGTTCTTCCTTTATCCAACTTCTATTTATCCATTCATTGATTATTTCAGATCAACTTGGGTGTGAACATACTATTATGGATGATCCCAAACCTGCACATACTTGCCTCTAGTTATCTTATGACCTTAGTGAAAATAAACTTATCAGTAAGAATCAAGACTGTTGTCACTGTTTCAAGAAATAAGTTTGAGGATCGGTTCTGTCTACCAGTTCTGTATATTACAAGGAAGGTTATGCATCTCTGGCCATACACAGAGAAAATGAAAGCGATGTTGTAATTAGCTTAGCAATAAATCAATGGAAGTGAATGACAACTAACACAGTTTGGATGTCATGGAACAAGGATATGCGTGTAGTAAAATAAAGAGCAAGACATATAATAAGTTTGAGTCCTCAACTTTACTTATTTTTATACTCTTCCTTTAGTTTCTTCTCCTTTCACAACTCCATCCCTCTTCTCATTTAAGCATGAAAGCTAGAATAACTTCTTCTGTCATTCAACCTTTTAGACTGACTCCCCAGTGGTTAAATTTCTTCATCATTTATATCAACTTTGAGCCTGAACCAGAAATTCTAGTGATGTAGGTGTCAATACTTCCATGCCCAGAGACAGGTATGTTACAACTAAATACTGTTGGTGCAGATTTTGTCTTTCCATGTGCCAGAGCATCTAAAGTAACACACTAATGCATGCTTGCCTATCAGAAAGTATGTTAGCTTTTGATGTACATTTTCCTCAGTACATGACTCATTAATTTAATAGCTCATAACACTCCATTATGTTAGTCCAGCTATGACATGTACTCTGGTGTATGCATGAAAGGTTCTTACGAAATGTTTACTTGAAAAAAACTGTCTGTATTTAAACATGAATTAGAAATAACATTCTGTGATCACTTTACGTGTAAGAATTTTATTGGTCATGAATTTGCATATAGTTTTAGACATAAAGGAGATTATTTATTTATTCTAGAAACTGAAATCCTGAATGCCGTATTTTAACTTAGGACAATCATTTATTTCACTGTCCATTTAAGTCAGTCTCTGTTATTACAGATTTGTCCATGTGTATGTCAACGAGTAACGATTTTCACTGAGAAAGAATAAATAGCGACCACACAAAAATCAGTTCCAAAGAACTCAGTTCTCAGGGCCTTTTGAAATATTGTGCATCTATGCACTCTCAGAAGACTCAGAAGAAATGGTCTATGCAGTTGATTTCTGAAGATTGAACTTGCATGGTCCCAATGAACATTCCAGGCTCTCTTGGAAACTCTTACACTTGCCTTACAGTGGTACTGCACGATGGCTGCAAGAGCAGCAGCTGCCTCACTGGCAGCTAAACAAAAGTTAACACAGTAGTTCAGTTTCCAGCAGCAGTTATTTTAGATTCATAGGTTTAACAGAGTTAGCAAAAATAAGCTGTGCCTCCTATCATGCTGAAAGATAAGTGACTTGATGTCTCGTAAAGGAAGTGTTTATCATGCATGTAGGACTCTCAGAAGAACAAATCGTACTGATTTTTTTCTTTACCAAGAACAACAAAAGAAATACATTTTCTAAAGCAAATTTCTAGTGCTTTTACACTATTGATTTTTCTAGCTTTTTCTGGAAACCTCTGACATACTAAGCTAAACATTCATTTTTATTCTATAATGTATTAAAGGTATTGTCAAAGAAACAAACTGTAGGAGTAAGTTGTTTAAACACTGCGTGGTAAGGATGAATTAAAATGTTTTGAATGCAAGAGACCAGGTTCATTCAAATCCCTCTGGATGATGCAAGTCATCCACAAAAGGACACAAACCAAACATTACTTTTTTTTCTGGGACATGTATCTGGCAAACATTACCCTTCTAAAAGCTTCAGGTACATTACTTTAGCAGTTTCGCATTGACACATATTTTCTCTTTGATGTTTTTGAAATGCTTATAGCAGATTAAAATGGTCATTCCTTCACCAGATGTCCTTGGGAGCGAGTGTAGGTGAAAGAAATCTTTGCATATGGAAGACTCCTACTGGGTAATAAATCTCATGCCTGAAAGTGTAGTTCTTCTGAAGAATCCTCCTAGTGATTCACAAACCCCTTCAGAAAGGTGCTGATGTGAAGGTTGAGCAGATATAGGTAGCTTTATTTAGGGTGCATTCTACCCTAAGTCTAAAAACTTTTCAACTAGCCATGTTCACTTACATGCTTAAGAACACAGGATTTATCTCTGTGGGTTTCTATAAAGGCACTGCAGGCTACACCTGCTTATCTTGACAGATAGAAGTGTAGCCAGTCATGAATGGTTAGCATCAGGCTGTTTAGGCAGTTGGAGACATTTTCATCAAAAATTAAAATGAATATATTTAGTGGGTAAGATTCTTTCCAGAGCTTATGCTTCTTGTGAATAAGATGTCGCAACAGCCAGGAATGAAGTGACAGATGGAAGTCCGGATCTTCTCACACTGATCAGGTTCCATTGTATTCATACCATCAAATTAGCAGGAACAGCATAGGTGGATGATTGATTTTGTCACCTTCATGGCTTCTGCCACTTCTCTTCTACATATCTGATAATAGTTCATACAAAGGTGGTCCATGCCACCAAAAGTGAACCTTAATCATATCCTTTGAGATCCCAAACCATCTCTTCTCACTATCAGAAATTACAAGTAAACAACAGTGATCTCTGTGCAATACTGATTCTGATAAGAGACTGTCCTGGTTTCAGTTGGGATAGAGTTAACTGTCCTCCTAGTAGCTGGTACGGTGCTGTGTTTTGAGTTCAGTATGCCAAGAATGTTGATAACACTGATGTTTTCAGTTGTTGCTAAGTAGTGTTTAGTCTAAAGTCAAGGATTTTTCAGCTTCTCATGCCCAGGCAGCAAGAAAGCTGGAGGGGCACAAGAAGTTGGCACAGGACACAGCCAGGGCACCTGACCCAAACTGGCCAACGGGGTATTCCGTGCCATGTGACGTCACATCTAGTATAGGAACTGGGGGGAGTAGGGGCAGGGGGAATTGCTGCTCAGGGACTAGCTGGGTGTCAATCGGCAGGTGGTGAGCAATTGCACTGCGCATCATTTGTACATTCCAATCCTTTCATTATTGCTGTTGTCATTTTATTAGTGTTATCATTATCATTATTAGTGTCTTCTTTTCTGTTCTATTAAACTGTTCTTATCTCAACCCGTGGATTTGCTTCTTTTCCCGATTTTCTCCCCCATCCCACTGGTTGGGGGGGGAGTGAGTAAGCGGCAGTGTGGTGCTTAGTTGCTGGCTGGGGTTAAACCATGACAGAGACCAACCAGTTGAAAGTCATGCCTTAAAGCTGATGATAGTAGTTGTTGAAGAGATACAATTAACATGCCAGTTGAACCAAAAGGCAGACAGGCTGTACATATATTTGATTCCAACTTGCACAGCTGGAAGGAAACAATATGGTGCCAGTACCATTCTCTGCACAGCTACCAATGGCAGGCCTTCAGCCTTGTAGCATTCCTCATGAACCCTATAGGTCTGCTGTTCTTTTCTGGCAGTTCAGTGTGTTCTGTCACTGTATAACACTCTGTTAATAATGACTGTATGGAATTTTCTCTCATCTCCAATAGTGTCTAAAAGTTCTTTAAACCCTACAATGAATAGGACTTGATCCTATAAAGTGCTGAATTTTCTTAAACATTAATTGTTCCAGTCACATTTAAATATTTTTGAGAGAAGAAAATTGGCCAGAAGCACTAGTTGGACAAGTAGTCTATTGAGTTCTTGACATTGTTCCACATAATCAGACATTAGTGTGGAAAGACTCCAAGCTTTCTTCTGCTGCTTATGTTATTTCAGTGGTACTTCCTCTGATTTACCCAAAGAATGTTTTGTTTCTGTTAATGTTTATGATTGACTTCATGACCTAAGCAGTACAGAGAATGTATTGAAATGTACTCTCATTGTTTGTGGGTGTTGATTCTAATTATGTCATCCATAAAAATAAACAATTTTGCATGTGTGCCAGAAATCAATTTTTTATCACTGCAATTCAGAACTTCATTTTCTTTCAGTTCAAGATCATTAGAAATCAAATCAATGCAGAAATTCACATCTATCAAATTTCAGCAAGCTGAATTAAAAATTCTTATCTTTATCATTGAAATGCATCTGTTTGCCAATGAGAATTTTTAAAAATATTCTTTATTTTATTCTTTATTATTATTTTTGGACACTCCTGGAAAACTCTACTCTGTGAATCATTCTGTGGCCCTGATTCACTGCTAGTGCAAGTTGTTGGGTTTACAGGAGAAGCTTATTACAGACACAATATGCTTGATAGTTTTAGGAAAAAAGTTACTGATAGTTATTGTTGCACAAACATTATACACAAAAACTTCAGTTTTATATATCCATGTACTGTGTACATATTTAAATATTATAAACAATTTTTTTCCCATTCCCCTTTTCCCTAAAAAAGGGGATATTTGTTTGAAAGAAATCAGATTAATATACCTAGTAAGACAAATGGATCCTTTACTTATGTACAGGGCAGAAATGGGCAAGCTTCCCTTACACATAAGTGCTCATGCTTGACACCTAAGTCAGTTTGGGAGAGACTTCTTTTCACACTAATACAGATAGACCTGTCTGTCTTGATGGTCTCACTCTAAGTACAAACTACAGAGTTAATGCTATTTGACAGCCTGGATGTAAGATCCATAATCTTTTAGTTTTCAAAAATTTTTTAACAAGAAAATAGGAGAGGGGAATGGGAAGTCCCATCACTGACATGCTTGATCACTGAAACACTTGAATAATATGGAGCAAAATAAGGTTCTAGAAGTGTAAAAATAACAGTCTTCACCACTAAATAATTAGTATTTTGTTAATGGATCTGTATTTCTGATTACATTTATAAACCTTAACTTTTCTCATATCTGGTTGTTTGTGTTAATATCACTTTATACACCCAAGAAGGATACTTAACTGAAGATGACCGTCAAACAAAGATGAGGAAAAGGGAAATAATTTTCATAGAATCATGGAATCATAAAATGGTTTGGGTTGGAAGGGACCTTAAAGATCATCTAGTTCCAACCCCCCTGTCATGGGCAGGGACACCTCCCACTAGACCAGGTTGCTCAAAGCACCATCCAACCTGGCCTTGAACACTTCCAGGGAGGGGGCATCCACAGCCTCTCTGGGCAACCTGTTCCAGTGCCTCACCACCCTCACAGTAAAGAACTTCTTCCTTACATCTAATCTAAATCTACCCTCTTTCAGTTTAAAGCCATTACCCCTTGTCCTATCACTACATGCCCTTGTAAAAAGTCCCTCTCCAGCTTTCTTGTAGGTCCCTTTAGGTACTGGAAGGCTGCTATAAGGTCTCCCCAGAGCCTTCTCTTCTCCAGGCTGAACAACCCCAACTCTCTCAGCCTGTCCTCACAGGGGAGGTGCTCCAGCCCCTTGACCATTTTCATGGCCTCCTCTGGGCTTGCTCCAACAGATCCATGCCCTTCTTATACTGGGGGCCACAGAGCTGAATGCAGTACTCCAAGTGGGGTCTCATGAGAGCAGAGTAGAGGGGGAGAATCACCTCCCTTGACCTCCTGGTCATGCTTCTTTTGACGCAGCCCAGGATACAGTTGGCCTTCTGGGCTGCAAGTGCACATTGCCAGGTGATGTTGAGTTCTCATCAACCAACACTCCCAAGTCCTTCTTCTCAGGGCTGCTCTCAATCCACTCATCGCCCAGCCTGTATTTGTGCTTGGGATTGCCCCAACCCATGTGCAGGATGCTGCACTTGGCCTTGCTGAACTTCATGAGGCTTGCACAGGCCCACCTCTCAAGCCTGTCAAGGTCCCTCTGGGGGGCATCCCTTCCCTCCAGTGTGTTGACCACACCACACAGCTTGGTGTCATCGGCAAACTTTCTGAGGGCACACTCAATCCCACTGTCTGTATCGCCAACAAAGATGTTAAACAGTCCCAATACCAACCCCTGAAGAACGCCACTTGTCACTGGTGTCCACTTGGACATCGAGCCGTTGACGGCAACTCTTTGAGTGCGACCATCCAGCCAATTCCTTATCCACCTAGTGGTCCATCCATGAAATCCATGTCTCTCCAATTTAGAGACAAGGATGTCATGCGGGACAGTGTCAAATGCTTTGCACAAGTCCAGGTAGATGACATCCATCGCTCTTCCCTTATCCACCAATGCTGTAACACTGTTGTAGAAGGCCACCAAAGTTGTCAGGCATGATTTGCCCTGAGTGAAGCTGTGTTGGCTGTCAGGAATCACCTCCTTATTTTCCAGGTGCCCTAGCAGAGTTTTCAGGAGGATCTGCTCCATCTTGCCAGGCACAGAGGTGAGACTGACTGGCCTGTATTTCCCCAGGTCTTCCTTTTTCCCTTTTTAAAAATGGCGGTTATGTTTCCCCTTTTCCAGTCAGTGGGAATTGCCCTGGACTGTCACAGCTTCGGAAATATGATGGATAGTGGCTTAACCACTTCATCTTCCAGTTCCCTCAGGACCCACAGATGCACCTCATCAGGTCCCACAGACTTGTGCATCTTCAGGTTCCTTAGATGGTCTTGAACCTGATCTTCTCCTACAGCGGGCCATTATTCATTCTCCCAGTCCCTGCCTTTGCCTTCTGCGACTTGGGCAGTGTGGCTGGAGGACTTGCTGGTGAAGACTGAGGCAAAAAAGTTGTTGAATACCTCAGACTTCTCCATGTCCCGGGTAACCAGGTCTCCAGTTTCCTTCCAGAGAGGGCCCACATTTTCCCTAGTCTTCCTTTTATCACCGACGTACCTGTAGAAGCTTTTCTTGTTGCCCTTGATGTCCCTGGCCAGATTTAATTCTATGAGGGCTTTAGCTTTCCTAACCTGATCCCTGGCTGCTCAGACGATTTCTCTGTATTTGTCCCAGGCTACCTGTCCTTGCTTCCACCCTCTGTAGGCTTCCTTTTTGTGTTTGAGTTTGTCCAAGAGCTCCTTGTTCATCCATGCAGGTCTCCCGGTGGTTTTGCCTGACTTCCTCTTTGTTGAGATGCATTGCTCCTGAGCTTGGAGGAGGTTTAAGATTCAGTTTAAGATTCTTCTGCTATTAGCTAAAGAAATAATTTCTTTAGATAGTTTATTTTCAGCTTCTAATCAGTCTCTCTATATCATATGGCCAATTTCTTAAATGTGTGTCAAGGAAAACAAGTCCTTGGGAAAGAACTGCAGAAGTACAGTAATAGTCTTGGGCATATGCAGTGGATAAAAGGAGAGAGATGTTGAAGCATGAAAGTCCTTGAAAACAAGAAAGCTTTTAGCCTAATACAACATAACGTGGCAGCCTGCAGATGTATTAAAATCAGTGAGGTAGCAGAGTAAGTGAAATGTTTAACATCAATGTTCTCTATTGATACATGGGACAAGTATGGATGTGAAGAAAGCCAAAAAGAAGAAATTGTTTAAGACAAATAATGAGTCAGAATTAAGAAATTAGATTTTCAAAATGTATGGACAAGA
Source organism: Aquila chrysaetos chrysaetos (assembly GCF_900496995.4). Taxonomy (NCBI): domain Eukaryota; kingdom Metazoa; phylum Chordata; class Aves; order Accipitriformes; family Accipitridae; genus Aquila; species Aquila chrysaetos. Next base: position 34,617,333 of record NC_044005.1, read on the forward strand.
TGTAGGTAATGGTAGAATTATGATGACAACTGTGACTGGATCAAATAGAAAGACAGCAAACTTCTGTAAATGCACTGTTCTAACTTCAGGTGTATGCCAATGCAAAGTGTATTAAAACCAACAACAATAACAGTATCAGAAAGACAAAGTGAAATTGTGACTTGTCAATCTTCAGTTCGAGAAAAGCTCTGAATCACAAAATTGCAAAGGAAATTTTATTTTTTATTTCAAGGCAGCAATTTATTTTAGCTATATTTTCACTTATAAATGTATTCATCCTTGTATAAGACTTAATGATTTACAATTTTTTTTTCAAAGATCATAATAACACTATGTCGTGGTTTAACCCCAGCAGGTAACTAAGCACCACGCAGCCGCTTACTCACTCCCCCTCCGACCCAGTGGGATGGGGGAGCGAATTGGAAAAAAAAGTAAAACTTGTGGGTTGAGATAAGAACAGTTTAATAGAACAGAAAGGAAGAAACTAATAATGATAATGATAACACTAATAAAATGACAATAATAGTAAAAGGATTGGAATATACAAAACAAGTGATGCACAGTGCAATTGCTCACCACTCGCTGACCAATTCCCAGTAAGTTCCCAAGCAGCGATCCTCCCAGGCCACCTCCCCGCAGTTTATATAATGGGCATGACGTCACATGGCACGGAATACCCCGTTGGCCAGTTTGGGTCAGCTGCCCTGGCTGTGTCTCCTCCCAACTTCTTGTGCCCCTCCAGCCTCCTTGCTGGCTGGGCATGAGAAGCTGAGAAATCCTTGACTTAGTATAAATACTACTTAGTAACAGCAGAAAACATCAGTGTGTTATCAACACTCTTCTCATACTGAAACCAAAACATAACACTATAGCACTACTAGAAAGAAAATTAACTCTATCCCAGCCGAAACCAGGACACACTGTTAGAATTACAACATAATATAGACTACAGAAAAGAATTCTTCTGTCATCTATCTTCTTCCATTATATGGTATTTATGTAACATTAAGATGTAGTGATGTTGTAGGTGCAGTTTTAAGTCTAAATTAAGAACTGAGGCTTATACTTTGATTATTTTTTTCCCTTGAGCACAAATAAAACCTACTGCAAAAAAATCATACATTTTCTCCTGAGCACCACAAAATCCCAAAGTATGTTGCCTTTTGACAATTGTGAGCATACTCTTAAACTTGACAGAAGAGATGATTGCATCTCTGTTCTATCCACTGTAATGCTTTACTTTATAAATAGCAAAATACATGTTAATTCTGTTTTTTTACTGTCACAAAGTGCATAGAGTTATCATTAAAACAACAGATTTCTGAATGTGATTTGAGTTGCACTTTGTTTGAGTAACAGCTATGTACTTATTATCTATATTATTTTACTGTTGCCTTCATCTGAATGATTCCTCTAGGCACAACCCCAACATAAATATTAACTGTTATTATTGTACATAAGTGATAAAGTGATAGTGATGAGCAATAATAGATGTATATACAGCCTGGAGGAACTGTAGAGGTTTCAGAAACCTCTACTTGGAAGTCTCCGGAGTTAAATGCTGAAATGCAACCATCTCAATGGTGAAAGTCAACAGCTGTTTAAATGTGAAAACAATTTAAATAGGAATTGAAGATTATTATATGCAACTGAAAGAGTAGGTGCAACTACAGGCCAATCAATGGTACTATTCTTCTCTTCTAGCAAAAAAATGCTAACTATTAGGTTTTATTGCCAATGTGCTTTTCCCTCCTAGACATAAAAGGAAAAAGGCCCTTGGCAATAATTAAGTATCTTCATATCAGTTTGACCCAGAGACAGGACAGTATTTTTAAATAGGTGTGTCTCTCTTCTTAAGTTGCACTTTATATATACTGTCTCACAATAAAAATTAGAAAAATTTCATTACTTAATAATTTGGCTTTTACACATATTTGGTAAGAAGGTAATTTTTTTGTTTGTTTGCTGCTATTGCTTTTTGAAAGAGACTTTAACAAATGTCAGTCTGAATTCCCTCTGAAATTGTTTTCATTTTGTGGCTTACACAAGCAGGAGGAAAACAGGAAGCTTTAGTTGTAGAGATATAACTGAAAAAAGATTAACATATTTAGATTCCTTTTAACCAAAAAAGTAATTTTGATTTCAAAATTTTAATTTCAACAGGTCTGATTATGGCCAATAGTTTGGCAGTGGCACAAAGTTACCAGCTGCATCAGTAACAATACCATCCTGTAGAACACTAAAAGCAAGATCAGGAAATGGAAAACACATATAGAAAATAATGAAGTGCTATTAAGCGATGTATGAGCAGTGTTGCTTTTTGGAGCCTCTTTTTTTAATAATTTCAAAGGAGCGTTTTGAAGGACAATCCAACTTGTGTAAAAAGTGTTAATTAGTTTTTAAGTTAGACTCCACAGCCACATGTCTTTTGTTCATGTATTTTAAAGGAATAACTACAAAAAACCCCCACAGTTTAAATATGGCCAGCCTGTCTTTTGGTGAGATTCACATAAGCGGTAATGCATAAAAAACTCAGGAGAAATCCTAACCCTATTGATGAAAACGTTTCTACTGGGTTCAACAGTGTCAGGATTTCATCCCTGGTACTTGCAATATGGTGATTAAGAGTTCTTTTCTCTGTGATACCTGGGTAGATGTGCCCTTAGTCTGTTTTTCAGCCATAATTCTGTCTAGTTCATTACTCAGAAGGATATGGAAACACAATAACTTGTGAGTTACTCAGGGTATAATTAAACAGAGGAAGAAAGGAGGAACTGTTATAACATCTTCTTTGAGTAGTCAATATAGCTTGCAAACTTGAATTCATCTCAGTGTCTTGGAGAAAATAATGTTGATACATGGTGTTCATTCTGAAATCCTTTGTAGATATAAGCATGTTTGAAATAAGGACTTGACACTTCAGAAATTATTTCTTTTGGCTTGTATTTTAAAGATTCCAAGTCCAGACTTGCCATGTTACTTAAAGAAGAACAAGGCTGAATGAGATAATCCAATGCTAAAAAATGCTAACTGCCTCCATCCGGCATCAGAATCAAACAGACAGGCTTTTCCTCACAACTTCTACATAGAGCAGGGGAACATGGGCAAACAGACTTCCTTTACCTTCAGGAAAATTTGAACCTGGAAAGCAACTCCAAGCAAATTCTAATGTGCAACTTCTCAGGTTCATCAACACCTAGCATGAATTATTAGAATTACTTTACTTGTAATACTAGTGTACATGGCGCAGAACTTGACACCATAGCTGCTGTGCTAAGGAATGCAGGTTAACCTGATGTAAGGGTAGTGTTTTAACCTGGAAGGTTATTTCAAATTATTCAGCCATAACTGAAAAAGCAATTTAGCCTTCATTATGTTCTTGTTAGGAAAGCATGTACTGAAAAACATTGGACACAGTAATTGCTAAATCAGCTCAGACTTGGAGCCTGTTCAGTCCGAGAAGCTATTTGCAGTGTTTTATCTTTCATATGAAAGAAGAAGAACTTTATGCAGCTGGAGGACTTAAGATCTCATACAGAAGCTGGTTTAAACCCTGAAGAATTGCTTTAAATGTGGCTCTTTTTTTTTTTTTGAGTAACAACTGTATGGCCATGTATATTTTTATACATATATATATATATTCTTATTGTATGTACAAATGTCGTCTCCTTTTTTACTCCAAAGGTTTCTTCTGGTAGTGATTTCTCCAGCCTAGCTGTAGAGATATCAGTGAAAAGTACTGGTTTTCAGTTTTGCCATGCTCTAGTTCTGCTGAATGGTCTCATTCACCAAATTACATTGTTTTTCCATCTCTGCCTCCATTTGCTTACAAGCTGACCCACTCTAGTTTGAAAGCCATTGTCAGGGAGCAGTAAGGGACATGGAGCCACGGGCGACCCTGGGGTGGGCTGTGCCCTCCCCCACAGGCTCTGTCCCGTGGGGTCTGCACGCAGCGGGGCCCGTCTACAGACCCCAGCGCCGCGAGGGGATCAACCATGTCCAGGGTCCAAGCCGGGGCTCCAGTCAGGAGCAAAAGGGGAGACGGGACCCCTGCGAAGGCCTGAGGAGGCGACCCAGGAGACAGAGCCGAAGGCAGGCCAGGAGCGGGTGCAGGCCCGAGCTCCAGTGGGCCCCTGCCGGGCTCCAGGGCAGGGCCGTGGGGGAGAGGCCCCGCTGCGGCCTGCTGGTGTGCTCCGGGACCTGACCGACCGCTGCCCCTTCGCTTCCTGTGAAAAGTCGGGCACCGTTAAGGAAGGCAAAACATTCAAATGCTTGCCACGTTGGGAAAAAAATCAGCTTTTACATTTCGCTGACACACAGTCCATCTGATCTTTGGTGTAGGTATGTAGATGCTGAACAGAAACCAGCTGAAGTACCCCGTTGTCAGGTACCTGTAATATTTTTAAAAGTAAAAGGATAACCAAATAATCCTCTCTTTGGGTACCTCCAATATGCAAGACTGCTCATCTGTTTCACTTTGAAATTTCTGAGACTACTGAGACTTAGTAATAATCATTGCTAGAAGTAATTGAAGTATAATACTTTGGCAATTTCATTTCTAATACCAATTGGTCATCTTATGGGTAACAACTGATTCATGAATGTCAATATATAACTTTTCCGTATTTTTATCTGATTATTCGGTCATAATTCAATACAGAGTAAGGTCTTCTAAATTTTGATTAAACTATAGGAAACATTGACAGTGAGTACCAGATGGATATGTTTATAAAAGTTTGCTGCTATACTTTATATGGAGTTTCCATTCATAAATATTTATGGAAGAGGAAATATGATTAATCTGAAGGATGTAATTAAAATCATTGTAAATGCTTGTCAAATCCAACTAAATAAAATGTTTCTATTGTTTATCATCACATAAAATATATTTATTGATATTGTTTTAATCATCTATGTTGTATACCATTCACATTTGTAATATAGTAATGATAACTTTCAGTATGAATGAATGACCTTCACTTTTGTATCTGGCAATTTCCCTCTCTCTTTTGCTCCTTCTCTCTCTTTTGCTCTTCCCCTCCCCCTGCTCCCCTGGTATTTATCAGTGATTATTTGGGTTTCTTTCAAATTGGTGGTCCTATACTCTTATGAAACGAGGACATATTCTCAGAGACATCAGAGCACACTGCAGAAATTACTTGTGGTAGAGATTGCTCACAGCTGCCCTGCAGTACATTGCAACGTCGTAGCATGTTGAGGGACTCCACTGTCTATCTTCTCACAAAGAAGGGACCCGATTCTGACTATACGCAGAAGTTTGTGACTGCTGACTACTGCTTAATTACTCTTAAGTTGTAAATGGCAATATGTAAGAAGTTAGTCCCATCTTTAAAGGCCCCTTCCAACCCAAACCATTCTATGATTCTGTGATCTTCTGGTGAGAGGAACACACACACATATGTACAAATTCCACTAAGAGATGCTTTCTGATGGGGATATATCAACACAGTATGTTGTGGTATAATGAACAATTCTGAAGCTAACTGTGAACGAACTCTCTTTAGAGTGAAATGTAGCCTGGTCACAGTCACACAAAGGGCTAGTCACCTGACTGAGGGAGAATTTCTTGAGAACTTAATTACTGACTTCTGAGGTACTTCCAGCAGCACAGAATGACAAGTGTGAGTAGTGCCACAGGACACTTCCCAGGTAATTGAACAATGGGAATAAGACAGAACATGGCCTGGGCTTTCCTTTTACGTTCTGAAATCAACATTTCATGCAAAGAATGAATAACAGGTGGATCCCAGAAAAAAAGATACAGCCCTATGAAACTGGTTCTCTGCTATCAACTGTCAGCTGTTCGTTTGCTGGTTTGTTGCTTGTTGTCTGATCAGTGACATCATTCAGGAGAGAGTTTATGACTTAGTGACTCTCTTTAGAGAAGTCAGACAGGAAATAAAACCTCCATTCTTCATGGCCAGGAAAAGGCTTCCACTTTCTTGTTAATGCAGAGAAATGCTGTGGAAAGACCCAATAAGATTCATCTTACCTAAGTTTAGCCTTCACAAAATGTCAGAAATGCAAATATGTCTTCGTTAAGCTAAGTCCAGACATCTCCGTAAACTCTTTATATTAGTCCCTGGCACAGAGCATTCAGTGACTCAGCTGCAGCACCACTATAGTTAAAAGAAACAAACAATTCTCTACTGTAAATTTGGGCCTGGCTGCCCTAAGTATCCAGCTGTTAGATGAAGTTTACATTAATAAAATGTTTGTCCCTACCCAAGGGCTTTCTGAGTACCCTGTATAAAGAACTCCGGAAAAATGAAGAGTAGATTTGTTCCTAGCAGGCAGGAAGGAAGTTGTCAAGCGGAAAGAGGATATGGACCTGTTTGCATGCAAGGGTCAGTATTTGGTTGCTGGATATTTCCTCTGTGTCCACACGACAAGAAAACCCTTAGTTTCCTGCACTGGACAAATAGCAGGAAAGGGTGTGAGAGTTATTGAATGACATTATCATCTTATAGCCTCATCGGTGCGGAAGGCTGCTTATCAAAACTGATAGCAGAGAACTGAATTTCTGGACCAGACATAAGCAGCTGAAATTGTTAAGGGGTTCTTATTTCATTTCTTTACCTCAATGTAGTTAGCATGCTGTGCCATTCTTTTCTATAATTTCATTAGTTTCTGCCAGCTTTTTATTCATCAAATGACTTAAACTGGGTATGGAAAACACTACAGAACCAAACCTTAAGGATTGTGTTCCAAGCAGGGATGTGAAAGACTTCAAAATGCACATTTTTGAGAAACAGCCTCTTTGGGACTCTTTCTGTTGGTGATGCTTGTGGTTTTTTTAAACTAAAACTGTTAAGACATTGAAGACTGGCAGGAATCTACCCCATTTGATTGTTTGTGTTGAAAAGATGAGCATACTGCTCACCAACCAATAGATAAAACAGCTTCACAATACGAGCCTGATACTGGAAATATTCAATCCCATGTTAAATACTTAAAAACTCGACTCATTCCACTCATGCCAGAGAGGTTATTTGTGCTAGTCAAAATTTTCCTGTGCTTGCAGGAAATGTCATATGATTAAACCTGCAAGTCAAGTGATTAAACTGTCCCTCAGTATTAATTTAATTGTGAAAATGATTTTTTACAGAATTTGGTTCACAGTCCTTCTGCTTACCTTTTTCAAAAACTTCTAGTCTTTTTTCACATACCTATTGACAAAACACATTCAACTGTAAAATACAAAGACTTGGAATTGTACAGAATTGGCTTCTAATGCAAATCATCACAGAAGAGACCCAAAGCAGTCCAGGTCTGCTATTTTTTTTCAGACTTTCATCATGTATGAATGGTGGGAATATGTATGTAACATGAAGCTATAAATCTGATTTGAATTACTGCATGCAAAAGACAGTGTAAGCTAATACCTATTTTATAGCATTTAAGTAAAAAATCGATATGACTCTTAATAGAACACAGACACAACATTTCCTTGTGGCATTGGAGAGTCATTTGTATTTACTGAATGCTAAATTACAGATTCTGGATGGAGCTGGCTGTGGAACTTAACACAATGTACTCCATAAATGCATTTTTTCACACACACATGTACACACGTATGCGTATTTATTGCATTAATCTACATAATGGCAAACAGACTTCAGAAAGTTGCAGGAGGGGTCATTCATTTACAGCAGATGAGGCAAGGCAGGAACATGATGAATTGGTTTGTAGGCCCTGAACTGCAGGGACATAAATAAAGTATCCTCTGGGCTACACTGGGGATCTAGTTCAAAAGAAGAAAAAAAAAAAGAAAAGGATGATGGCACAAAATGTATTCCTTTCTTTGCTGTTTGGTGCAGTGTTTTCTCCGACACATACCATTTAACTGAGAAATGTTCCTGCGCAATCATAACTTTTAATGTGTACAGTATGATAAACATTGCATTTGCGCCACTTCATCACTTCCACTACTACTGCAACAATAAACAAGTTTTCTTCAGTTATTTTATATTAACTAATCTGACGTCACATGTACTTTATAGTTACATATATGGCCAGTATCATTTATATTCTTAGGCAGTCTTAAATATTGATAACATGATATGTGATGGAATTATTTCACAGGGTAATATTAAAAAGACATCTATGTTGTTCTGTTTTACCATTAATACCATAATAAGATATCATGTCCCTTTCTGCCACAAATATACTAGGCAAGCTAGTTAATAAGGATTTAATTTATAGCACAAATCTTTCACAGCATAGAAATTCCCTAAACCTCATCATACTTAACTGCTATATACAGGGGAAATTAACTGTTTCCTTAGATTAATAAATAGAAAAAGCTATACTAAGTGAAGTAGATACACAGTACTATCTATGAGAATGCCATAGCACAGGTGTTTCATTCAGGTGTAAATCCCCACAGAGAGAATAAGTCCTGGAGTATTTTAGAGAAAAGGGAGAATTTGAGAATGCAGGGGGAAATCTCTTACTTTTTTATATCTACCATCTTGAATCATATCACAGACGTGTTTCCTCTCCACCCTCACAAATCTAGTGGATAAACAGAAGATCTGGTATATCAAAGAGGCAGTAGTTGAACACAATCATTGCAGCTTTAAACTTGCACACACTTCCTTTCAAAGCTGATAGCCTTCAAAGCATTGGAGAGAGGCACAATGTTATCTTCACTGCTACTCTGAAAATTTAATGTGGCTTTTTCATAATGGCCTGATAGGAAAAAATGTAGTGGCTATGGGAAAGATTCTTCCTGCTCTGTTTTGAAAAAATTGCAACAGATCAAAATCAAGGTAACCCCTGCAGCTAGCCCTGATCCTCTGGAAACTGACATAAATCACATCAATTTTGTTGTGTTCTGACTTATCTTAAGTAGAAAGGCAACTGTGCTTTCCCAGAATAAGTTGTGATCATAGTGATTATAGGAACTCTTCCCAGGGCTTCAAGACAATGTCTGAGTAAGGAGGAAAAAAAAAACCCCAAAACCCAACAAAAACCCCCCACAATCTTAAAAGCAGAAAATATTGGCACATAATGACATAGGCTGAAGAGATCAGTACCAGCACAGCAACTTAGAATCATAGAATCATAGAAAACTTGAAAAAGAAGAAAGTCAACCACATTACAGAAGAAATTTTTGCAGACCAAAAATATGTAAAGAGGAAAAGCTTGGCCTTCTGGAAAAAAAAGTAAAGCTCTCCCCAGGAAATGAGTAATAACTCATGGACTCTTCTTGTTCCAGGGCTGTACCTTGAACTTTATGAATCTCATTTGCTTTGAGTTGTGAGTAAAATTTTAGGCTTATTAACAGTATCACAACATACTAATTCTGATCACTGAAAGAAAAATTTCTAGAGAAGTGAAAGAGCCCAGTTTTCTTCATATAAGCAATGCGACCACACATTAGTTAAGTAAAACGTTTTGTGTTTTCAATGGGCTTGAACCACATAAATGAAGTTCTCATCATTTCTCTCTGTCATTATCTTTATAAAGTAAAACATCTAATTGTTCCTATTCTACAGATGAAGAAACTGAGGTGCAGAGACTTCTTTTACAAAAGTATAGGCATTTTGGTAATAGGAAACCAGGCTTAGAACCTGAGTTCCCTCATTTCTAGTAAAACAGTCTATCCAGTGGGCCACATTTCTTCCTATAGTTGACACTCTACACAGCTGCTATACAATGTCAGTTGGGGTTTTATTTTTCATTAGTTTGCACGCCATCTGTCCTGTGAGTGAAAAACAAGAAGCTATTTAAACATTCCTCTCCACTGATATCTTTCCTTCCTTCCGTCCGCCAATGGGCTGGGGAACAGAATGGTTTTGAAAATTACAGTTTACATAGATGCATGGATATACATATAACTTACGACAATGTCGCCTAAGAATCCTGTGACCACTTAGAAAAAATGCCTTTTGCCCCCTTTTCAAGGAAAATACTGTCAGCTTAGGAAACCAATCACGACATTCCTGATCTCCTGGGTAGGGAAGTTATTGAAGCTATTACATAATACTGCATTACTATATATACTTATGCAATATGTGTCTCTTTTTCTCCCCACCCCCTCTCTTTCTCTTTTCCTCCCTCTCTCCCTCCCTATCTCTCTCTCTCTCTTTCTCTCTCTATTCCTGTCCCTCTCTTTCCCTCTCAGTAATTATATTTATTTTATTGAGTCAATGAATGTGGCAAAAGACATGCAAAACAACTGTTAGATCACAGATGTCTGTCTCCTTGCCACTGCAGGATATATCTGTAATCCCCAGATAGCAAATGTATCTCCTATTATATAGAAGCTGAACTTAATCTTGGGGCTTTGTCAGACAAGCTCTGGCCGGTCTTTCTAGGATAATTTGTATATCATCAGCCCCGGCTGCCTGTCTTCTATTTCTGCAGAAGGTTAGGAACTGAAGATGTTAAGAAAAGGAGATACATGTTCATGCCCTAGCATGGCCACCAGAGAAAATAGTTAAGATGAACACAGGCTGAGCTGTGGATACATACTGCTTTTTGCTGACTCTTCTATAGGGGCTGTAAGCTATAGCAAAGAATAGAGCAGTCAGGTGTGGGTAAAATCTTACACCAATGCAAAAAGATCTGCCACAGCCCATCTGTGGAAGCTCTTCGTCATATGCTTTGGGCCTTTCTCTCCTGCTGTACACAGGCAGCTCTAAATGGATTGAGGACAGGTGAATAATTTTTCGGTGGAGGCCAAAGACATACATCAGGCAGTAAAATGGCTGACTATTTTGCCTTATCAACCACTCACATAGTGAGTACAAACCTTGATGCATACTGAATGTGGATAGGGTGCAGCCCAATGTGTCATGACAGCAGTGTTTACAAAACTTTCAAGTACTCAGACATACAGGTAAATGGGTGCAGCCAAGAGGAAAAGCTGTTGTAGCTGTGTATTCTTAAAGAGGGTATGAAGGTGCTCTGACCTATTGATCCTGGACATCTCTTGGGAGCTACCAACATACGAGATTTCCCTTTGTCTAATCAAGATAATATGTTTTCAGTACAACTTTGTCCAAGAGCTGTCTTCTACTTTGGAACCTGCTCTCTGCTTTTGTTGGAAATATCCAGCTTTTGCTGGATACCTGGCAAGATCTGGCTTTCTATGAGCATTTTGGTTAAAAATGTAGGTAAAAAAGTTTACATTGAAAGGAGAAAAAAAGGGTCCTACATGTTCTGGGTTTGTTTGAATTTCTGATCTTCTGAAAGAGAGTTTATGTTGAATGCCTGATAAACTGTTATTGATCCATGACTGACAGAGGTTTATATTATCAGTGACTGATTTTCAGGGAGCTGAACCCTTGTAGCTCATACTGAGTTTAACTGTCTCTCTGAGTACTTGAAAGTTCTGTAAACCCTGCTCCCACGATACATTAGACCGGTGTATTTTTAACATTGGTCTTGTGATAAGTTGGCAAATTGTAAGTCATGTTGCTTGGTACATATCAAATCCTTATGAATTTTTATTTCCCTTTAGAATCATGTAATTCAAGTTAAGAGTTCTCACATATTCTGTAGCAATGGGAATATGGAATGACTCTTTGGACTTCTAAGTTTGTTTCATTAACAGGAAAGAGACCTTCTGGTTTCCTTCAAATATAACATGATGTACACCAAATAGATCTTTCAGCTATTGGTGTAAAAAAACCAGTATTAAGAAGCAATGTAATTAGTATTGTTGCTAATTATCAGAAGACATTGGTTACTCCAGTTTATTGTATTCCTTTTAGCTGACTGGGTAATCTGCCAGATCTTAGAGAAATACCTGTTGTTGTTAGCTGTGATGTAAATACTTTTTTACTTTCTGAGCACATATTTTACTGTAATATCCTAAATTATAGGTTTGGTTTGCTTCTGGCAAGCAGTTACAGTTTATTTATTATATCCTTGGATTCAAATAGAAACATTACGTATGATGAGAACTTTTCAGAACTTGTAAACCAGTTTGTGATTCTGTTCTGGCTTTTTGAAATACTCTTAGTTGTGAACAGCAACACCCATGGACATTTAAAGGGAAAGCAAAATGGAAATAATTTTAGCTTTTTTGTAGGCTATTTTTCACAGTATGTCAATACCTTCAGCCAAAGCATAAAGCTTTTCTCTGACTTGAGTGCTGATGTCCAAAGAGATAATTTTTGGCTGAAGAGGAAGAGGATTTAGACTCCATAAAATTTGCTTGTCTGGAAGATTGCACCAGGGGGAAACAGTCTAGACATACAAACCCTTCTTGCCAGGACTGATTTTTATTCCCAGGCTCTACATGTGGCCTTTTCTCGCTTCCCATTTTTGAGTCTTTAATCTTCCTTTCAGGTCAAGTGACTATGCATTATTCTGTGTCTTTCTCAGTCTTCGTCTAAGTATCGCATCTAGGAGACTATGCCTTGAGCTATCACACTCATTTTTGAGAGCTTTTTATAATATACTTAATCCTCTTCTTCCATTTCTAGATTAAATAGGCAAATTTATGTGTTTTCTTCATCTCCTTCAAGGGTGAATATATTGCAGAAGAAACCTCCCAACATAAATCATAGCTGAATCATTTCAGTTTAGCTGCTAGAGGCTTGGGTGGTCCTGTGGTTTGCAGGTTAAGATATTAGCACATCCTTAGTATGATAAGAGATGTACAAACAGCTACGCCCACTCTATCTAGGGGTGATTCATTTAACAGAGGGGAGGGGACATTTCCGCAGCTGTCCTCCTGAGGGGATGTACAGCAGAAAAGCAGGGTTAATCACCACTGGGACTTCCACAGAAGTTCTACAAATGGAAGTTGCAAGAAGGACATCTGAATCAGTGCGTCCCCTGGCCACCCTGCCTACATCCCTTTACACATAGCACTATGCTCTTTAGAGGACTGTGCTAGCACTTTCTCGCCTCTCAGGGTTATTTGTTGTAAGGCGTTTCTTCTACTGAAGGCCTTCTCAAGGAAAGCTCCTTTCACTTCCAGCTCTCGGATGTTTGGCATAGAACCAAAAAGAGTATGGTTCCCCTGCTAATTAGAAGATGCTCGGATGTTACTAGTGCTGTTTACTGTGCGTCCAATTCTTGATGAACCAATGAATGCAAATGATAGCAGAAACATAGTAGAGATGTGACAGGGATAATTCCCTTGATGAAGACTTGACAGATATGTAAAGAACTTAAAACCATGAAATTTAAAATAATTAGGCTCTTTGATTAAACAAACAATCAATCAAATTACTCTTTTATTTTATTCTTTCTTTCCCAAATAACACTTTTAAAACACCAGCTTATTTGGGGTGTTGTAGCCTTACCAATAACATATGTAGAAGAGTGTTTCAACTTGGCTAATTCTCACAATAGTACAACTGGGAGGCAACAAGTTTTAAAGATTGAAAAAGAAATCTTCATTAAAAAGCACAATGACACTTAGGCCACCAACCAACTTCAAGGTGACAGTGCCAAATCTTTCACCTTCTAGCTCTTTGTTTTTCTGTTCATTCCACACCGCAGAGCAACTATAGCAATGTTAAGTGGATAAGGCCAAAGCTTATAGAGAAGTGAATGAGCTACAGTTTACAGCTTGTGGGTCATCTGCCCTGTAAATCCCAAGATCTCCTTTTGAGCATAGACAAATAGAGGAGAGAAAAAGCCGAGGAACATTCTCTCATGACAGCATTCTTTCCATTACAAGGGTAAAAATATAGATACAATCAACACTGCTTTTAAAAGGCCTGGAATTGAATTAATAACATTTATTGCTAACTTTTTGGCCACTGCTGGAAAAAAAATATCAACTAGGTGATGAACTTATAATTTTGGCAAAGACTTCTGGGGCAATTGTCTGTGTTCACTGTGAGCTGTGGCTTCTGTTCTCTTCACAGCGCCTCTCCTGCTAAAGGAACTGTGTGACTGTAAGGAATCTGCCTAGGAGCCAAAAGTCTTTAGAGGTAAGTCTTCTATTGTGTATTTTATAAGGAAAGAAGAGAATTTTGTCCCTTAACAAAAGCTCCATCCTACTCTAAAGCAATTTCTCAGGCACACAGACTGTGTGGGAATCTGGCTCTGGTTTCAGTGAACTTTTTTTCTTGCTTAAACTTAAGCAAACCTTAGGATCAGGTTACTCATCCTAAAATAACTATTCTCTTTTCTTTCTGAAAATACTGTATTTTACTTTGTTAAACTTTACACCTGAAATGTTTGTGCAACTGATCTCTAAAAGAAAATAATAAATCACAGCTTCTGTGACCACAGAAAGTATGGACAATTCAGAATAAGAATACTGTACAAAATGGGAGGAGTACCTTGACTCAGAGAGCCACTTCACCGTCACATAGTGCTCAAAAAAGACAAACTTATAAAGGGAAAACTAGACTGATGTTATGAGCCATGAACTTTCCTATTTAGCCCAAAACCAAAGGGTGTCACTCTTTTCATGCTGTGTGAACAGTACAGAAAAAGGTAGTAAAGGGCTACAACTACTATCATAATAATGTTTATAGCAGAAAATATTTGCAGTTACATGATCAGAAAAGCAGGTAGCAACAACAATTCCCAGTCAGGTGTGTAGGTGTGAACTTTACCCAAGGCTTGCGTGGATCAGTTAGGATTTGAACTATGCCACTGAGAGGGTGCAGACAAGACAATCTATATCTGTTCTTCTTAGACATTTCTGATTAGATAGATTATGGTGATCCCTGTAGCACCAAGTTTTAAAAAGGGTGTTTTCACACCCAACTAGATCTGACAATCTTCCAAGCAGACCACATACCTCTCAAGAGAAAGAGACAGCCTTGTAGCTATGACAAAGTCCTGCTGCCCTTGGCGAGTTCTGCAGATCCAGAGACCAGAAGAAGTTAGATGTTCAACCAGTGGTATACCGGTAAAGGAATGGGATTAAAGTACATATTGCTTTAGTGCCAAGTCTATGAAAAATATTGAAAAAGTTACTAGAATTGGAGATATAACACTCCTCTAGTATGTACCTTCCTTTCTGGAGTAATTTTTCAGTTTTGGGAGCTCGGTTGCTTTGACCTCTTTTTGGACACTTTGGCAGAAAATGTGTGACTTCTGTCAGGACAAGACAATTTTGGCTTTCTACTGTCCCCACACAATCTGCAGGGATAGTGACCAGAGCATGTCTGCCCCTTTAAGATTTTATTGCCACGAGGTAGAAAAACTGCAAATAAGCCTTAAAATAATGTCCAAACATCAGAAGAAATCCTTCTTATTCCTGTAAAGGAACAGAGGAGTGAAAAATTGATCTCTTTCCAACCTTGATCACTTTTCCCCTTGGAAGCTCCAGGGATTTGTTCAGGGGCCTGTGATTTTGGGAAACACAAATCTTTCTCAGTCAACTTGGATTGGCGAAATGCTATTAAAAAAAATCCCAGATAGTTATAAAAATGTGACTATGCTGTCGCACTAAGCATTTCTAAATGAATGTTCACTAGCAGTTCTGATGCAGTGATTTCCTCTCTTAATGCTGGGCATGCTTTCAGGGCAAAGTAGAGTAAGCAAGACTATAGCCTGCAGGGGCTGCTGTCATGCAAGAATAATTATACTAGGATGGAACAAACAATCAAACTGTAAGGACAGATGTTGTTTGGTTTTGGTTTATGTTAAGGGCTAAGTTTATGTTCCACATTAACAGAAACAGTATCTTTTTGTGGAAGTCTTGGGATACTTTCCAGAACTGAGTAAGAACTAAGGCATATACTTTTCAACATGTTGGAATCTCCTATCTGAAAGGATGTCCTGTTTACATTTTGTGCTCTAGCTAAGTAATTATGCTGCATGAGTGCTCCAGAAATGAGGTGAAATATAAGAAGGGAAGATGGCTTGAAATGGATTTTCACACAAGTTTGAAAAATGACACTTGCGTGACCCCTGTCATCAAACCATTTGGGATTAGTCCTACAAAGGTATATATTTAACGAGAATAGGCACTCAGGAGGGAGAGGCCTTGGCATCCATGGAATGTATTTTGGGTGGTTTAAAACTTTTTTCATCTTCTTTTCAGAAAGAAAATAGGGAGTGTCTGATAATGTGGCTCACAGCCAGTCTCATTTTATGAGACGACCTGTGTAGGTAACCAAACATGATGAATCTAATACTAGCGTAAAGCAGCATCTAGGAGTAACAAAACTAATAAAGGAAGAGGGATAGATTCTCATTTATATAATCCATTTGTAACTTAAAGTCTTTCTATATCAGAATGCTAAAATATTGTACAGGATTTACATTATATGATATGAAAGGCAAAAGAAAATCAAGCTTACTGTTTTAAGGTTGGAATTAATTTTTGCATGGGGTGGCAATTATTTTTTGGTGAGAGGAGAAACAACTTGTAATCAAACGGGTGACAAAGTGGCAAATTCAGAGATTAGTTTGAATTTATTTTAATATTAGCAGAAATCTAAAGAATTGTTGCTTTTATAAATACCATAGTGTGTTGTGCTTTCTGTAGCTGAGGTGTGGATCAGGGTTATTATAAAATTATATGGTTGTGGCTCTGTGATGTGGTTCTCTTGAAGTTCACAGCCCTCATTCACCTGGTAAACTGGTCTCTAGCCAGTGATGACTACTAGATTTAGTGATGGGAAAACTGAGACATAAATCCAAGAAAGGCTAGAAAGAAGTCACATTGATTTAACACACCTTGTTCTTTTATTTTTATATTGGTCTGTATTACCAGAACATGTGGGAATCCTTTTCATGAACCCAGTCAAATTGCTAGCTTTTTAGGCAGTGCATAAACAGAAAGAAAAGGATGCTTCCTGCTACCCACCCCCAACCAAAAGGATTTCAATTTCGAACACAGGCGAAACATAGTAGACTAATGGGAAACTACCTAAAAGATTATAATAGTGAATATGGTATGTACTGCTCCTGCACACCCACAGCTTAACTGCTGTCAAGATTTGGTAGACTTCCAGGAAAAGGAAAAATTTAAGGCACAGCCTGATAAAGTGTTAATTTTTAAATGTTTATGGGGAGCTTTTCAACCCTGTCCAAGGGATACTGATGGGCACACTTCTGTTCTCACTGTGACCTCCTAAAGCTAACTAAAATTAACAAATCTTCATTCCACCATCCGGGACTAGCCCTCTCTCTATGTAGATAGATGTATAGATGCAAGCCTTATAAGAATTTTTATATTAGGAATGTTATTCAGGGCCAAATCCTGGCATTGTTATTCATCTGGGTTTCCGCTTGACCTGATGCTTCTCACATTCACTTTAATAGCATATTATCTTAAAAGTCCTTATGTATAATTGCATGCAAAATGAAGTCCATTGACACAAATCAGTTTGAGCTCTGAATAACATAAAAAAAAGACTTTTCCTGGGAATTAGTGCAAAAGAATAGGTGATGGGGCTGCTTAAAATAATAAGTTCAGTGTATCTATTATACACAAAGAGCCTTCCTAATATGACATTCACATTTATTTCTAATTAAAAATTTTAGAAATCTAGATCTCTCTGTCTGAGCTTTTATGTGGTGCCCATCATCCCTGCTTCTGAGAAAATGAGAATAGTTCATTGTATGTACTATGAGGTCTGCCAGTGTTATCTATGAAATATGGGAACTAGTGGTATAATAAAATGCACTGCAGAACTCTGAAAGCCCTTGATTCTATATTTACATCTCTGAACAAGCTCACTTTGACTCATAGCTCCTTAATTAGAGGCATAGTCGTTTTCTTTTCTGTAGGGCATTTTTTTACCCTCACAATACAAGCATACATTTGGTAACTAATACCAGCAATTAGCCTCATCTGCTATGTAAATGAGTGTAATTGCAATTAAATACTTTAGTGGGCCCGAAGGGAAAACATGCAATCATTACAAAGTAAGTAGGAGTACATGGTAAAGGGACTTTTAGGAGTGCTAGCAGAAGTGCTTTTTCCCTGTGGTGACTATGGTCCTTTCCATTGTTAGTTATTTCTTCAGCAGTTTAGAACCTGGTTCAAAGGGTATTTTTTTCTCTTTTTCATTGAGAACTGTGAAAAGCATAGAACAAAAAATGACATGCTTGATGAAGAAATTATCTCCAAGGTTCTCCATCCGAGCACCACAAAACAGGATACCAAAAACAACACTGGGAAGTTCCTGGATTGGGTTTATTGTCACAGATTTGTTGAAATCAATGGCTATGACAGTTTTACACCAACTAAATAACTGTGTCACTGAATATGTCTACATTATTCTCTGTCTTCCACAAGAGCTGTCACTGGCATACTGCAGGCAGCCTGTCCGGATGGTATTTGATGATATACTAAACACAGCATAGAGATACCAGCACTGTACAATGCACTAAGCTTGGACTTGACATTTGAACAAACTGCAAAGCTAATCTTGAGTGCGTCCTCTCAAGAGCTAATACAGATGCATGGTCAGATATAACTCTATGGTGTAAATATGACTCAGACTTCTCATTTGCACATCCTGTCTACATAATTTTGCATCTGAGTTAATAAGTTTCAAGTGCCAAATCCACATTTTGAAGCGTAATTATTTATCTCTAATTTCTTCCATTAGTTCAGGGTAACAGAACGATCTGTTAAATCTGAGTTGCCCAAAATTTCTTAAAGACCTGCAGTGAAGCATCTCTATTGATTATGTGGAAATGCCTGAATAGAGCTGAGGCAGCCTAGCCAGATTATAAAAATGTTTCACCTCCTAAGAGAGAGTTTCACCCTCCTTTGGTATAGGCCATCACTGAGTTACTCATTCTGGCTTTAAAATTTCCTAAGGGTGCCTGGAAGTATTTACTCTTTCTCAGATGGACACTGCAGCAAATGATTTCCATGAGCTCTAGCTTTACTACCGCATTTTAAAAAAATATAGAAATTTACTAATGAGCCATTTTGACCTGCCATTTTGTTCACAAATTATATTCAGTGGAGATGTTAAGTTTTGATCAAATTTAAGCACAGCGGATGCTGATCCTTCTTATTGCATCTTGAAAAGATGACTGGGTAGGACTGATTGTCATCTTAAAAATATCATACACAAATAGTCTATTCATGGCTTGGATTAACATTTTTTTCTTTTCTTTTTTTAAGCCACTATTCCTTGATTTAAGCATAGGTCTGTATTTCTGATTAAGGACATCTGTGTTAGGGAGCACCAAGGGAAGGTGCTGCTCCCTAAAGGAGAGTGGCCAGCAGCCCAGCATGATAATAACAAGGCCAACAGAGGCAGTGGCCTCACTGACAAGGGTCCTGTCCAACAGCACCAGAGTGAGGCAAACAGGGCAGGCCCAGTGATAGTGAGCAGGCTCAGACAGGAGTCCAGATCTCCAGACAAGTCCACTGTAATGAGGCATGTCCGAGGTCAGGCCAGGAAGTCAGCCCATGGGTCAGGGTCAGAATCCAGATCCACAGCATCCAGATTAATAGCTGCAAGGCAGCCCTGTTATGAGGCAAGCATGACAACCTCCGCTTAGAACCATCTCCCAGCCAAAGGGCGTAGGAACTCCTGCTGCAGCTTCTACCAGCTTTTTCTCAAAGATCTCCAAGGCTAGCTGGGGCTTCTCAGACAGATCTCTCTTTTCAGAGAGCTGGCCTTGAGTGCACAATGTTAAACTTCTACGAAATGTTGGTGTGCTCTGGGGTCTGACAATCTGCTAGACTGGAAGGTTGCTTTACCTAGGAGAGCACTTCAAGACCATTCGGTTTATAAGTAGACACTTGTCTATCCTGGAAAATATTGGTAGAATAGTGAGAAGAACACACCAACTTAAGTTCAGGCTAGGCAAGACAGAAACAAGGTACCAAGAACAGGAGTACCTTTCGATAGTGGTGGTGCCTGAGTTTTTCATCTTGTTGAGACATATTGTCTGTATGAATCAAGATCCTGGTGGCTTATTCTTATTTAACCACTGGTCCACTGGAATTTTTCTCTGTGATATATAAAGTAATTTATTTTTACATGCTCAGACAAGGTAGTTGTGTCTATTCCTCTCTCAGGATGACTTCAGAACACCAAGTGCAGTGCAACTCACATAGTCTCACTTGCAGTCTACCAGGAAAAAAAAATTTAAAGGAAAGTGTTGATTGTAAACTACTGTTCCAAAGTTTCCACAGATTGCTTAATGTGATTCGGTAATGTAATGAGAAATAAACTACTTGCCATGGGTATCCCTTGATTAATATCTTTCTCATATGAATGAACGCATTCACGATTGGTGACAAAAATACTGCTACTGAGGTTTAAGTTTTCATAGTTGGTAGGGCGATCTCTCTCCAGTAAAATATTATTTCCTAAATTCAAAGGTGTTTTATCTGGTAAGCTTTGAAGATGATAACCTGCTTGCATAAACAGTTTTACACTATCCTTCACAAGGAGTCTTTTTTTTGTTCATTAACTAGAACTAATGAAAAAGTAGTTATGAAACATTTCAGGATATGGGCTTTCCAGAGTCGCAACTATAAGAATTACAGTTGGGTGATGTTGTATTTTACCTCTTCCACTTAGAAATCCATTTTAGAGCTTCTGGCCATGGAAAAGTGATCACTGAAATTTCTTCTATTGTTGATGTATATCAGTCAGTTTAGGAAAGTCTATGCTTTTCTTATCTTAAAAGGATGTAACTGTCCTGTCAAATAATGTAATTATCGTTGCATGTTTCACCAAAATATCTGCAGTTTCATTACTGAGGGTGACCATCACTGTAGAAGCTGAGTTCAAACTCATTTATCCATATGTCAGCCCAGAACTATTCTTTACTGAGAACTAGTATCCCAAAGCATCCTATATTCCACACAAGAAATTTTGGTGGTTTTTATAGTTTTTAAGGTAAACATGTTTATTAAAGACAGGCTTTCACAATTTAGTATGCAACACATTCTTTCAGTTACCCATGTATTTGTGTGGATAGAGAGTAGGAACAGAATGTGCTTAGCAGAGCAGTATATAAATTTTTAAGAAGAAAAGAATTCCTTAGAATCATAACAGTGGTTTCAAGCCACTAAAGTGAAATTCAGAAAAGTAGCAGGCTTTTTTTAGGACTCAGAATTCAGAAGTGATTAAACAAAGGTTAAGGTTCACCATATTGCTTTGATAAGTAGCCTTACCAATTGTTTCCTATTCCAGGGATCTTTGAGTTTAAGATCTTCCTCTGTTTAATGTTATGCTAATTGCAGGCACAACACATCTTTAGAATTGAACCCTTTTCCATAAAATTTGAGTTTTAATAGTGGTGAAGAAATTAAAAGTCAATGTTATTGGTTTGGGTCTGTGGAACATAATTTAAAGGAATTGGAATTCAGGCCACAGCCTGGATTGTAATTTTTAGGAAAGGATTTGCACAGAAATGTCAGCTATAAGCCCTGTGCTTAACATGTGTCTGTTCTGTGTGAACTCGTATTCACCTTAGCCCTGTGGAGCACAAACTTTTTTCTTCCAGCCAGCTGCAATATTCAGCCTGTTTGTAACCTCCTTGTAAGTGGAATTGTTTCAGCCTTTCCCCTGCCGACAGCAAAACGTAAACATGAGGCACATTAAAATGGAAACAGGATCCTGGTCCTTTCTGCTTCTCAGTTTTATTTAGCAGTGACCTTTAACCCTCATTAAGATACTTTGGAAAGTTTGGGACTCCTTTTTTTGTATGGCTCACTGTGGGAATATTTAGGTTTGTTATGTTGTTTTTCTCTTCAAAAATATTTAAATGCCTTTGGGCAGTTGTGTAAAAAATAAAAAAACCACACTTACTTATTCTAAAAAAAATGTCTGTAGACAATATTTCACAGAATATGCTCTGGTCATTACAGTCATCTCATAGAGATAAGGCAAACAGTGACACCCAAATTCTACTCAAGAGGAGTATCAATGCACACCAAAGTTTTGTCTGGGACAAAACACGCATTTATATACACACTAATAGGCATTAGCCCCAAGCTATATATTAATGCACAGAAAATATCAGATACAGTTGTGTTACCTATGAAAATATGACTCAGATTCATGAATACAAAAGTCACGTGTTGGAATTTGTTTAACAGTTTGCAGTATATTTCAATAACTAGTTATGTCCTCTGATTTGTTTGCCTTAAAATGTTCCTGACCTGTTGACAAATATATGCGTGCATCAGAAACATGCAGAGATGTGCTAAACATAATACAAGGTCCAGTGTTAAAAATTTTGCCCAAGGAAGTTTTAAATATCTGATGTCTGCTTTTCCAACCTTTCAACAGAAAATTCTTTCCCTTAAGTTAATAAATTAGTCATGCTTCCTCTTATTTAAATATGTGGAAGAGGAACCGTACTGAAATATGTGTGATTTGTGCTCCTGGAAAGAATGAAAAATGCCACTGAGATATGTTTAAAGACTGACTTTTTTTGTTGTTGATGGTATTGTTCGCCTTGTTCTTTTATTTTTGTATGTAAGAATTAGCAAAAGAATAGGTGTTGGTTGCATGTTTTAAGAAACTGCATTTCAGTTTCCATTTATGAAGTGAAATAAACTCATCAGAAAGGAAAATATTAGAATTTTTCTTTGACTTTAAGAAAACACCTTCCCAGGGGTTTAAAATCTTTCCATGATGTTTCTTCTAGTAAAATAGCTGGCAAATTTGTTTCTGTGTTTGTCATTCACTGGAATTCTGAATTATCACTCTATTTTACATCCTGCTAAAAACCTCATCTTGAAAAATGTGTCATTTTATGCCACATTTTCAGAAAAGTAATTGTATTCAGAATATCTCCCTGCACTTTTCAATTTGATTTATTTTTTCTAGTTATTTTCCTTTGTCCTTTGTCCTTTTCCTTTCTAATGCCAAAATGAACAAAAGAAGTAATATAGAGATGTGAAAAAAATGAATGCAAAAAATTCAAAACATCTTTGAGCTTCCATTTATGTATCAGATGGAGTGGTTGTTCCAGATTCCATTCCAAACCAAACTTTTAGAAGGAGTAATTTATGTTAATGTATAATGCTTTATTTTCCTAATATCTGAGACTGTAATATCTGAGAATATCTGAGATTCTCACAGATGCTGTGCTTTTGTCAGATGGAGTTTGGTAATATTTGTTTGAGGTGATGAAAATTCACTTCATCCTTGATAATATGTTTGGACAGCTAAATGCTTTATTGTTAAAAATGTGCTTCTCATTTCCTTCTTGAGACCTTTTGGTTTCAGTGCCTAGTTATTAGGTCTTATATTTGTCTTATTTAGTGTGATTAAATGAAGGCAAAACATGCTATGTCATATCTTTATTTTGAGATTCAAATTGTTTGATTAGAGCTTTTAATCTGATTAGTTTCCCCTGCTTCTTTTATAAAGGTAAACCAACAGCATGCATTCAACTATTCTGATTACAGTGAAATCAGGAGTGAATTTGACCCTGCGGGTCTAAATTTGCAGAATTAAATACTTCATGTTAAGTAGTTTCTGAAAACTGATGGTCATTGGCCACAGTTACATTTTTTCACTAATGAGGTACAGCCTTCCAGATTTAGTACAGATCATCATAATCCATAAATTTTATGTCCATTAATGGTAGCATTTTCACTTTTAATCTTTACTAATACTTGATGGCAAGGATGTAATTCTTTATCAATGATTTTACAGGTTAAATCTAGTTCAGAAAGGAAAAAATAAAAAATCCGCTGCCATGCTACAGTTTAAAAAGTGACCTTGTCAAAGGTATGCATTCTTGCTTCAATTAAATTCAAAGTCAGTTGGTCCCACAGGTAATGCTGAAATGTGTAATGTTAGCAATTATAAGAATACTTTGCAAAAGTAGTTGAAAAAACCTTAAAAAATCTTTTATGCTATGCTAGTTTTTAGAAAAAAGAAAGACTTTACCTTTATATTAGTGGCCATTTATGAGGTCATTTTGGAGTGTACTGTTACATAAAACATGAGGTCAGCAAGTAAGGCTAATTAAATTTTAGTAGGAGCAAAAGTCACCAAAAGGTTTTTACTTTCATCCTACCCAGTCTAAAATAGTGATACAATACACCATTAATAGCCTTGGAATTGCTAATTATTTCAACATGAATAGCAGTATCAGTGCTGTCAGTTTAATTTAATACTTTCCTGAGGATTCCTGAAGAATGCATGATTACTTTTATTATTTTGTAGTTTCAGGAACAAAAAACAAACAAGCAAAATCAACCCAAACATGGAAGGAATAGCTCAGATAAAGTACCTGTTGTAGGCCTGGCTGAGAAATTTTCTGTGGAAGTTTTCCATCAGAAAATGCAGTTCAACTAATTTCAAGGAATTTCAGGGGAGCATACCTGTTTCACATAAGTTCTCTTGGGAAGAAGCCAACATTTTTCTCTTTTACTATTTTATTTAAAACAATTTATTTAATAATTTTCATCCATTTTAATTTTACTGTATATTAGAGAAAATATTGTTGAGAATTTAGTATTACACTGCTTTTGTATTAATGAGAAAAAACAATTTTATTGTAACAAAATGTTTTAATGATCCTGAATTGGAATTTTATTTTCCATAAGAATTTTAAAATTGGGGAATTTTGTTCAAATTTGGAGCAGAAAAAACCCCATGAAGTCTTGGTGTTTTCTTTGGAACTGATAGTTTATTTTTCCACCAGCATAATTCAGTATTTCACCACACTGTATAGGAGCATTTAACATTTAAAAAATGTATGTTCTAGGTTTACAGTTATACACAGCACATATAAAACTTGCAAAATACTCTCATTCTATTACATGGAAGAGTGCATTGGCACTTCTAAAGTCTAACTATGCTGAAAAGTCAAGTTCAGTCTTTAGTCACTAATCTACCTGTGTTTCTCAGAAGATAATATTCTGGCCATTATATTAATGCATAATTTTCTTCCTCAGAATAGCCTTTAATGTTCAGGAGAAAATTCAGTGTTGACAATTCCATCTTTGATATTTCTGTATCTCTAGTTATCTTAGTAGAAAAGATTTTTCTCAAGTGGACTTTTAACTTTCAAAGAGGTGATGTTTAAGAGTACAGCAAACCATTCATTGTTTTGACACCCAAGATTTAAAAAACAGGTGACTTAATAGAGGTTATATTCTCACAGTGGTACAGCAGAATTTTTTAAAATATATTTGAACAAATCTTGATAATAATTTCTAATGAATGTGGTGACCAGTAAATGTTTCTTTGTTCTGGTTTTACCTCAGTAGATCTTACTTCATAAAATGAGTGTGAGCTCTGGGATTGTTTCTTGGTAGGTTGAGAATTCTGCTATGAAACGAGAGATTTTATTTCTCTTTTCTGTTTGTGTTCTGATTAAAACAAAAAGCCCAAGCAGCTAATGGTTTCAATAAAGATTTTTTTTCCCCAATCTGCAAGTAAAATTACTAATAAGTGTGACGATGAATCTCACTGTAGTGATTTTATTTGTCTACATTTGATATTTGTGTAAAAATAAACTTAAAGCATTTTTATTTGGAGATTCAGCCATTTGAACCCTATTTGGTTTAGAAAAAGTATGTATTTTGACATGCAAATGTTTGTGGAAGAGAGTCTTGTGCATTCTGTAAAATGAAAGAATTGACAAGAAAAATCAGATTCTGAAAATATTAACACAAATCCTAATTTCAAGAAAGCCATGATGGGAGAAAGGGTCTGGTTTAAGGTGCAATGAAATATCAGCTATATTTGCCCTGGGAAGATCTTTCCTGAATAGCTCACACTAGATAGAGGTGAAAGAAAGGAGGAATTCAATTCTTCCTTTTCCAACAGAATAACCACAGAACAACCCACCCCTGTAGACTTCAGAAGGAGTAACAGGATACCTGAACCATCTATAGAAAGGATGACCGTTTATCTGGTTACTCTGCGTGCTCTCTGATAGCACATGTTGTAAGGATTTTTTAGTTGGTGGATTTCCACTGTAGACTTGAAGCATAATCAGTCATTTATAGCGGAGTTGTTTTGAATTCCCAGGGAATCTCAGTAAGAAGAGAAGAAAGTGCTTTGAATTCCAGTGCAACACCTGATCTGATCATTTTCCCTAATATTCCTGAGCTCACCCTTCACCACCCACACACACTGTGAGATTCCTAGACGTGTTGCTTAATACAGAAGTCCAGCAAAGCAAAGAAAGAAGCTGTCACAGAACCATCTGGCCATTTCTTAATGTGCAATAGAAAACTATCACAATAAAGCTTGCCTTCTTTCAGTGATCCAATGGACATCACGAACTGGTAATTATCACTGCTTTAAAGCAGAGTACGGTTTCTGTTGCCAGTACTGGCCGTTCTGATTTCTCAATATAGCAGCACTTATTTTGACTATGATTCTCTATATTCATTTTCATAAACAGATGAATAAATATCTGTTTTTAATCTAAGATGCTTTCCATACCAAAATAAATATGTACTATTTGTATTTCAACTGATACTATTCTTTCCATTCTTGCTTACATTGCTGCAGATGATTCAGTAAAAGCTAATGTTTACTAAAATCTTATGGTCTGATGCATGGAATCTGACAATGCTTTGACATTCTGGTCTAGTAAAGTCAGCATAAATTTTGCCATAGACTTCAGTGATTCTGGATTTCACACAAAGGGTGTGTCCTCAAAGGACCTTAGATGGCTTAAGATGTGAGGTGAAAAGTCTGATTATCCTGGGAACAAGGCATCTCAGCTGGTGAGACATTTCTGTAAATCTAAATTTTTAAGAACCATATCTTTAATCATCTAGTGCTGTGGAGGTAATATGAAGGTAAATCTGAATACTTATCAAAAAGATTGTCTATTTTTTTTTTAATGGGGAATGAGTATCTGTCAACATCCTGTCTAAAAAAAGAACATAACAAAGCACATTTGATCCATTGTTTACTGAAGTCAGTCAGTCTTTTTTTTGATGTTAATAATTAGTGGGTCAGGCTATCGCTATCAGTAAAACAGAAACATGGGTCCTACCTTCATGGCTTCTGTTCTTTCAAGCATTTCAAGTTGCTTGAAATTCCTATTGGTTTGACAAGTATACTTGTCTGTCTATAGGTATTCCCTCCTCTGCTCCTCTGACTAGACTGGAGTTTAGCCTGGAGAGGTCAATAGTGAGAAAAAAATGTGTACTATTTCTCAGCCTTTCAGTGTGTCCTTTAGAAAGTCTGTATAACATTCAAATTTCCCTTCTTTTGGTAAAAATAGCCAATAATTCATCATCAGTGACTAATGAGGTCATTGTTCCATAAAACTACTAATGTCAGGTGGAGAAAACAAAACAAATTCATTCTGCAACTTTTAAATAAAAAATGCAGCTGTACTTATGAAAATAGCACTTCAGATATGGAGTAGTGCAACTAATATCAATAGAAGACTTACATGTTGTTTTGACCAAATTCAGCTTATTTGGCATATGGGAATACCTTTCAGTCATGAGGAGCATGGGAGCATCCTTCTCTGTAACTGTAGAGCAAGCATGATGAATTTTAGGTTACTACAGATGTAACATGAGGAGCTAATCTAGTAGCACGTTTTCATGACTGTACATTGTGATGATGACTGGACAAGTATTTTGTGATTTGATGCAGCTTCTGGCAAAGTGAATGAATGCCAAGATTGCCAGAGCATCAAAGGAAACATTTTTAATTTAAGTATGCACGCTGAGATGCAGCTGTGCCAATACATGCATATTTATTGGATCTGGCCAGGAGGCAAATGCGCAGCTAATTAAACCATAGTTGTGCTGGTGAAGGTTTGATTCTAAAGTCCTGGGTTGTCATAGACTTAGCTGAGATGATTTCGGTGGATCTAGAAGCAATTTAAAAATAAAATAACCCTAGGCAATGTTAAACTTGGACATTTTTATAACCTGGTAGTTTGTTTTCAAAGAGATCAGGATAGGCTTTGGCAGGAGGCATAGCATAGCTCAAGAAAATCATACTCACACTGGTATTTCCAGACACTTCCATGTTTTAGTTTAGGTAGCTACTAGACGTTGCATCAGGATGCATTGCTATGGCCAAGATGAGCTTAAGAAATAGTTTAGTTGGTAGTTTAGTGAGCCACATTAGTTGAATTATAAATGGGACCCAGACATCTTTCAAGATGCTAGTGAAGGATCTGTTCACAACAGTTTCTTCTCATTAACCAGTAGATAACATGAGTAATCAAGTTTCAGAAAGTCCACTTCTATGGAAGTAAAGTTACAGTAGGCTTTCTAACCATTCACTTCTTTGTGGGGCTTTTGCAAGAAGATGGACATCGTGATATTTTGTTTTGTTTTCTGAAAGGAATGTCTGTGCACTAGAAACTGCACTAAGACCCTGCTTACCCGTGAGTAGGCCAGTGGTTGACTGTCAGCTGCTATGCACTTTCAGGGCCAAATTTTAAACAAGTGGAAGTTTACATCAGAATAATTTATCATCTTTGTAATTTACATGCATTTTTAAGAATCTTTATTATTCCAGATATGCAGTAAAAGCACCGTATTGAAAATTAGAATTTATAATACTTTTATTCTGCTCAGACACATCTGAAAGCCAGGCACTCAGGTGCTTGGTGGCTCTGTAACATTCCCAGGTAGGCAGCATCACCAACCTCAAGCTTTAAAAGAGTCTGTTCTCATATTCTTCCTAATCACAAGACTAACTTAAAATTCATGAAATTTAAAAATAATGCATAAAAATAAGGTTTTATTATTATTACTTTGGCATTTCAGCCTTAGGGTACACATATTTTAAGGTCTACTCCATGACCATGGGGGCAAGCGATACAGTTAACAAAATAAATAAATGAAAACTGACTTTAGACACTGACATAATGATATGACTATAGAAACAGGACTTTTAAGAAATACATAAAATTTTTCAAGACTGACAGTAAAATCAAGAGAGCTGGAACAGGTACTCACTTGAGTGGGATATATTACCCCTTCTCATGGGATCTTATTCTACCCCTTCTTCCATGAGTATAGTTAGTAAATTGGTCATTGCATTTTTTATCCCCCTTGAGTGGGCTGTAAGGAAGTATCCTATCTACTCCATGCCAGACTGTGCTCAGATCAACTTACTGTGATGGAATTTAACTGAGAGAAGGAAGGGAGGAGGCAGGAAGAAATGGTTGAATATAAATTAAAGAAACAAACAAATCTCTGTAGCCTACTATAACCCAAAACAAGATTCAGCGTGAATTGTTCTTTCTGCTTGCCTATGTGAGGGGTGGTGGTGGGGGGGTTAACCTTTTTTTAAAACCTTACAGCATAATATGTGCAGTCAGACAAACAGTTACTTTACACACTGGGTTATTCTGAATAAACATGTTGATTAACCAGAGAAAATCAAACTCTGAGCACCAGTATCATTCCTTCCTGGTCCCAGATTCCCAGCTTGTTTATTTAGTGTCACCCATAGTCTGTCATGGCTGACCTAAAACTATCAGGAACAGCCACAATTGCAGCCAAGCATAAACAAAAATCTGAACTGAAGGTGCAAGGGGACTGCCATTCTAGAGATAAGATCTATTGCTGTAATAGCCCTTGATTATGACGACCAAAGGAAAAAAAAAACCAACAAAACCAAAACACCAAAACCCCAGCAAATATACAGACACATTTCTGTTTATTTATACATGAAGGGAGGGAAGCAAATAATTTACAGAGAGGAAGGCATATAGGGAATAAGGGTTTCATTACATGTCAGTGTTTCTCAACAGTTTATAAAACATGATTTTGTGAAACTAGAGGTTTGCTTGTGGTCTTCTCTGTTTGCTTAATGACATTTTGTAAAGTGCTAAAAATCACATGGAGATAGCAGAGAGAGAAAAAGAATCTGCCAGATGGTTATCTGTTGGTAGAGTGTTTTTCACCCTTCCTTCCACCTACAGCACAGAAGCCTTGGTTTTACACTGAAGACAGATTTGCATTAGAAGATACCACATACAAATAAAAGTCTGATATATTATGCTTCAGGTGTGTGAAAGATGTGTAAATTGCTGGTGACACAGGTAATGAAGGTGACTGGTGTGTGACAAAAACTGACCTGTTATTTAAAAGATGTGATTTTCAGACAATTTTCAGTTTTCATTGCAATCAGATTCTCTGAATTCATAGGGATTTCTATAAAAATAGGGAAGAGTAAAAAAGATTTAAAGACAAGCTTTAAAAGTCTTGATGTATAACAACTGCTTTTGTTGTGGGAAAACCTGCTTGTGCTCCTCTGCACAGTCATGCCAAGGGCTTGATCACTTAGCCATTTTAAAGGTCAGTTTCCTGTCTTTAGATTTAGGGTTACAAAATCCTCTTTAATTCTCAGTATGTTACAAAATGTCACTCATTATTGTTTAAGTAAATGCAATGTTCAAAGCTCAAAACTTAAGTGAAGGTAGTAGTGGGACTTTACAAATGTTGCATTTTACTTTAGGTAGCAGTACTTTGCACTTTGTTTTAAAGTTTGCTGAGCAGGTTAAAGGAGGGAAGAAGAAGAACTAGATGACTCTACTGGTTTCTTTTATTTTCAAAATGTGTAAATTCAATAGTTTATTAGCAAACAGCTGTCCTGAGAAATTTTCTAAAGATGCTTCATTCAGAAATTACTTTGATTTGACCCATAGCTCTTACACACTTCTGAAAATGTACCTCCTTGTTTTTTACAATGAACAAAACCTTAGATATGTCATGGCTCAAGTCATCTATGTTTCTTCTCTATTTTCCATTTATTTTTTCATTATTTCTCTTTATCAAGCTGCGCTGGCTATTCAATAACATGACATGGAAACTCTTACACACTTAGAAAGGAGCCAAGTACTAGTCATGAATGATAACTTCTTACATATTAATAAGTGATTTAAATGTTGATTTTGAGGACATTCCTTATTAAAAAAAACCTATTCAATAACCATAGAACAGCATTAACTTTCACTGATAATCCCACCTAAAAATGCTTAGATATTAGTTGGCTCTGTCACAACGTTGGCATAGGGAATCACCATCTACCTGACCCTTCTGTTTGACTGGAAAGAACTGCAGTGTTGTTCTGTGTTCTGATTAAAAGAAATGCAGAAAGTACTAGGAGTTTAAGCATATTTATAAAAAACCCCAACCTGTTATTCTGGTTTGAAAGCAATAAAACTTCTGCTTGGAAATAACAAAGGTGGTATATATTCCATTTGCTTGTTAATTCTTCCTCTGCTTGCCAGTTACACACATGTAGCTCTGTAAAGGGATGTCTTGACACTGGCCTTTACAACAAAATGCATGAGGGGACCCTGGTCTTTACAAAAAAAAGTGGATATGGGGAAGACATCAGAGAATAACATTTGATGGAACTTTCAAATTCACATTTTGTAATTTCCTGGCCAGCAATAACTTTCTGGAAATGTCCCTTAAAATAAAAACAGCGTACACCTGTGGTGAATGCATGCCCAGAGATATATTTCTAATGAAAGGAGTTTGCAAGTGTTCTGAGATCCTTTGATGGAATGTGTTGTGGAATGTGTTATGGAAGTGTTAGGTACTAATCTGTTCTTACATATTTCATTCTACAGGAAGGTATTTACCTGTTTGGAAAAAGCCATGTGGAATTTGTTGGTTATATTTCATACACACAAAATGAAACATTCTTTATAATTGACACTGTGGACACTGTTTTTTGGGACTGCTGCTAAATGTCTGATGTTAGTCTGCTGCCAGGAAAAAAGTCACCTTGAAGTTGTTTGGTTTTTAATGAACCAGAACTAGATCCTACCTACTTTTTGTGGATTAAATGAGGAAAAAGGAGAATTTCTACCAGTGGGAAAGGATCCCTCTGGTACACAAACCTACTTAGGTCTGATATCAAGCTCCCTAAGTATCTGCAAGATGACTGAAGGAATACATCACTTCTTCCAGAATGACATTACACCATAACTGGCAGCAATTTAGCCCAGACTCGCAGATTTTAGCAGCAAACGATCTGTCTTCCTGGGTTACTGACCAGGGCTAGGTTTGGCTGTAGATTTGAGTGTCCTGTTGCATGCAAAAGCCTAAAAGGAATTTAGCTCTCAAGGTACTTAGCATGAATACATCCACTTTAATACAGTGAGACTGCCTGGAAGAGTGCATATACATTTCAACATACTGCCAAGAAACTTGAGACTTGTTCATCTTTCTACTGTTAAAAAAATCAGCTGCATCCAGGAGAGGCAAATGTTTTCTGAGGGTAAAAAGACATTGCTACAGTTTTCCATAGAAGATGTGACCCTTTGCTATTCTACCTTCTAACTTTGGCACTTCAGTGTGCTGCATTCTCCATGCTGACTTTCGTGAAGCTAGAAAAGATCCTGGAAGGAGAAGAAACTAGAACACGTAGAAAGCTCAGTGTCTGTGCAGAGGTGAAATGTAAACTCTCAAGGATGTAGAGCCACAATTCTATACTGTGGCTGAAAGTTGTTCACCCTTGAAAGCTTTTCAGTGGTCAGGCTGAAATATGTATCTTGGTCAGTAACTACTGAGCAAGTGTCAGTAGCATTAAAATTGCCAACACATTTCACAATACTTTTGGCTTTCTTAACACAGACAAGCATTTTTACTGAGGTTTATTTTACCGAGGTACTAAATAGGTGATGCTGGGAATACCATGTAACTATATGTTAGGAACTAACTATACACTGTGAGTTATTCCAAAGCCTCAGAGTCAGTCCTCAATTGCAAATAACTTGGGATAACGAGCAGCTGATGAATAACTGTGCCCTATCATTTTTCAATGTGGACTTCTGCAGCTTTTGGTAAACTTATTTAGAATGACTTTATTCACTGTTTAGTGATCTCATTGTCCTACTTACAAAGTATGATTTATTTCTGCCAGTCTAGTGTTGTACATGTTGTGTGTATTCTTTGATGATTTTTAAAAATCACTAGTATCTATGAGTTTCAAACTGTGATTTGCAAAGAACATGTCTGAAAAAACAGTGGCTGCTCAACTTGTTTTGCTTCTCCTTGTTTTCAGCTGCTTTATTGCAACAAAAAGTAAAAATACAGCATTCTAAAGGTACAATTTTTTTTAGTAAGTAATTGTTGAAATTGCCACAGACATGTAAAGCAATTGCAAATGGAAAAGGAAGGAGGCCATGATATAATCTCTTGATGAACATAGACAATATGGAATACTACATGTCTGATTTCAGCAACTTTTCCTTTATAAACCCCAGTTTGCTTGGACACCAGCAAGATGAAACAGCTGTGTAATATTATTTAACTTGGTAGCAGAGCTTCTTTGTTCTTCCCACTCATTACAATATATATCTGGAGTCCAGCTCCAAATTTTGGCCCATAGTCTCTGGGTAGGTCTTAAAGACAGCAAAACTCCCTTGATTCTAATTTGTGTTGGTGCATCTGCAGTGGCAAACACAGTAAACATATGGTTACATTTCACATAGTTGTTTGTGATTATTCTGATCAAACTAGCAGAAAAGAATTGTGTCTTTTTTTTTTTTCTTTTTTAAGTTACACTTTTTGTTATAATTCCTTGTTTTCAGCATTTTATAACTGGACTGGAAAAAAATGCTTTGGGCTGAAATTATAGACAAGGTCTCAGCTGTGAGAAAACATTTCACTCCAAATCTCAAAGCACACAGATAGCTGTATCATATTCAAATACTGCTATAAATCATAATAAAGCTTAATTAGAATGGGATACTTCTTAATACTGACAAGTTTCCCCAGGAATTTAGCACAGTTCAACAGGCAGGCTCTGTTAGTACAGGAAGTTGCCACTGCCTGGTCAAAAAGGAGGTTCTGGGAACTTAAAACCCTAATACCTTTTCTATTGAAGTAAGCATTAAAACCCTCATTGACTAGCTGTTGCAGGCATGCTATCATTTATAGACTTGCTTACACTTTTTATTTGCCACAGGATTTCTTTGGATTTGAGATAATGAAGATCCCCCTCACATCTACTGAACATAGAGTAAATATCAATTACAATAAAGTTTTCTTTCTCAGGAGAATGAATGGACTTTTGAAACTCCTGTCTGGCAGTAATAGTGAAAACTAGTTATTATGGTGCACTAGTTATGTTGTTGAAAGTTAATACTTCATTACAATGGTACCTGGGTATTCAACGTACACATTTGATATACACAGATTCTTAATTTGGCTGAAGAAGTTGAACTTACCTTTATGCCATTCTTTGCAATCTGTATGCTGCTGAAAATTGGAACTATGTTGTCTTTGTCTCAGTTTTTCTTTGCTTCCATCTTAACAGCATATTCATGTTCTATGTTCTTGTTAAAGCAAGAATTTTTGCTCTAAGAGTTATGTTCAAATTCCATCTTTGGACAGCTTCATAATTATATACCAACTTTCAGTCAACTCTGGTTTGGTTTGCCAGTGGAAATTTATTCCCTGCTGGCATTAATAAAAAATTTGTATTTGTTTGAGTATAGACTCCTCTTGTAAGTAAAGTGGTATGTGCCTAAAGAATTTTTGAGGATGGAAGCCTGAACAGCCTAAAACTGTTCATTCTGATATTCTCTTTGTGTTTTAATTGCAGCTGGCAATTGAGCAGATTGCGTCAAATGCTTTCTTCTATTCTACTACCTATGGATAGCAGTTCCCATAATATCTATTCCTGGTCAATATTTTTCAAAATAATTTTCTTTATATTTAATTTCTATCTTGATCTTGGTTTTGTATTCCTGTTATTTCAAATCTCATTACAGCCAACATTATTCAGTTCTTTAAAAAGTTAAACTCTTTCACATTATGGCTCTTCCATTCCTCACTATTTTTTATTTTTAATTACTGTGTCAGGGTCAGGAATAAATGTTGTAGCTTTATATTTTTATATATTCAGTTATAAACATGAGAGATTTCTTTCTACATGTGGATATAACTTTTTTCATGTTCCTGTTTTGCACCATGCAGTACAAATATAATTTCTAACGTCACAACAGACAATGTATAATGTTAGACTAAATAACCAGATAATTTAACTCTTCTTCTCGTAACTCTTAAAGTTGGCATTCAAAGCCTCAGTTTAAAGTAATCCTGTAATCTTTGAACTCTTGAAAAGTAAGCTAACAAGCCAAATTCTGCCCTCATCCAGAATGTACCTCAGCAAAGTGTTTAACCACATGCTTACCTCAAACACACGACTTGGTCCCTGGGTCATGAGTTAGTTTTGAAGTAGCTTGTTGAGTTGAAGCTTTAAGCTCTGTAGCTCAAGAGAAAACCCACTTTTTATTCAATTTTACCAGACTTGTGATGATATGAATGCATACTAGAACCCACCATTTTGTTAAATACTTTCTACAACTGATGTGGTATGATTACTGTTTTATGTGGAAGGAACTACTACCACAACTACTATGTGGCCTTCTCCCATTCTTCTGTTCTACTTTATCAATTTTGTATGTGTATTCATCCACGTATACATGCAGACATGCATGCTTCTTTGAAAACAGAATTAATTTTGCTTGAAGTTACTCTTATTTCATTAAACAAAGATGGATAAATAAGCAGGTTTAATTTAGCAAAACAAGCCATATTCTGGTCTTGATAGACTAATCTCTCAACAACATATTCATCCTCAACTGATGAGAAACCTTTTTTGACCCTGTCTGTTCCATAAATAATGTTCTTGCATACTATATGTATGCAATTTCAGAGGTTTTGGAAGTTTAACTGAAAATCTTATGTATACAGTAGTTTGTCAGAAAAGGGGCCACACCAAAATCCTTCTGCTTTCTATAAAAGAAAATCATTGTAATAAAATTAATCACTTATTTCAAGGAAATTTCCCAGGTGAATCATGTTTAAAACGTCATGATAAAATGATGAACAACAAAATTTCTGATTCCAGCCTCTGATTTAAAGTTTCTTTTGCATTTCCATCCAATGTTAAGAAAGTCCATGGCTGTTAAATTTTGGAATTTTCTCAGAAATGCTCTTTCTTGGTAAACAGTCACAATAAAATTGACACATTTTAGAAAGAAAAGAAACCAGTGGTTTCTCCAAGTTTCCCTATTCTCCTCTTGCAACATCATATGAAGCTCTTTCCTAACATGTCGAAATTTCATTCAGACTGCAATTGTGGTAAATATTTCTCTCCCCTTCTGCTCCCTCCCTTCTCCAAATCTTGGGTGTTTTCTATGATTCTGTGTCATTGTGAGGTAAAATGTCAATATGTGTAATGACACAGCACAGTGAAAACACATATTTAATATTCATGTAAACTCATGTAATTGTAAATTAGGCTGTGCCACCCGCTATCATAACATACTTCATGTGAAAAGATGCTAAATTTACTTGACCTACTTTCATCTTCATGTTTAGGAAACAGGGTATAAGAAGTAAACAAAGTAGTGGCTCATGCAGGAGATGATTATTGTTTGAATTTATGATTCATGCCTTGAGCAAAATTTTGTTTGTGGCCTCATTTGCAACCATAATTTACAACTTTACTAGGGATATACTGTGTATTTGGGAGGTTATATATTAGGCATGCTTTGTACTGGAACAGTTTTCTAGCTTTGGGTGTAGTATTTCCTATGTTTCTGGTAGCTATAAAATTTCTTGGCATAACATTTATTGTAGTAAATATGGAATTTTTTTTTCTAAATTGCAATTCCCCTTAGGAATGTCCTATTGTATTTACATCAATGCACTTGTTACAGCTAAATAGAACTAGTATTTAAAGTAGTTGTTAATCCTACAAACAACGAGCCATAAATACAAGAATTCACATTTTCAGTATTTCCTAACTATAGCGTTCAGCTTTTAATAACGAGTGTCTCATTTTATATATATAGTTTTACATTTCTGGAGTCCAATGAAATAATCTTTCCTGATAAAGATGATAATTACAGAATTATTATATTATCTGGTAAATTAAGTTGAATTACCTTAGATCTATTAGACTAAAATCTATGAAGGATGATGTTTTGGAGAAAAACTTAAATAAGATAGGGCAAAGTAATAGATTGCTTAATATCTGCAGAGTATAATTATGCACTTCAAAGAAACGGTCATTATGAAATGGACTTTTCTATCTTTAACATTTATGAATCTATTATTCTTTTTAGATTATTGTTTACTGTGACATTCCAGTGGGTCATCAGATAAAGTCACAACTAATAGAATCATAGATGATATACCTGATCTTTTTTCTTTTTGTAATGCATGTTTCTTTCCAAATCCAGATTGTTTACAGATAAGATATATTTTTGAGTCACAGAAATACTGTACTGACCCTCAGGTGGTAGGAGTGCAATAATTTCACATTTGTGTTTTGTCTTTCAAAAGGCAGAAGTTTCTAGCCATACCCTGAGGAACGGGGTATTTCTAATTAGCCATGGGACATCCATAGATATCTATGCTCCTGGAAAACTGCACACAGATCCTGCCACCTCCAGCAAAAAGGCACAAGGTCTGACCCTGTCCTGGACTGTCTGACCCTGTCCTGGGCTCTCTGGGGTCACTGTCTGCCCCAACACATACTTCCTAAAAGTGGTGTGCAGATGCTGCCATTGGGCTCCTTTTCTTTGCCTGAGTCATGGTAGTGAAATTTAATGAATGCAAGGTGTGTTGTATTTAGAATCTACTAGCTCTATCACCATTCATGAAATTCTTGCATTCTTCTGTTAAATCTGTGGACTCACAACTTCATAAAATAGTTAAGGAGACCTTAGTGCTGTCTTGGTGCCTGAGAAGAATGCAGTGAAGATCTCTCCTTATACCCTCTTTGTCTCACCTTTAGTACTCTTTAAGCCCGAGAAGAAAAGCAGAGCAACCAGTGTCTAATGGGAAGTGAAAAGCAAGAGTCCTTGTCCTCTTGGACTCATTCCAGCTATCCACTCCATTGCCATGGAACCAAACATGGCAAAGGTGGAGGTGATGCCCCCATTTATTGTTCTCAAAGGGTAATCTAGGATGAACGAATTTCTTCATCCTCACTATGCTCCGAAAGAGAACTGAGAAGTAGCAAGTTTCAAGAAACTCGTGTTACTCAAAGACAATGATACATGAGAGAGTAGAGTCATATTGATTAGATTTAAAGTCTTAAGGAATATGCCAAATTACTTTTCAAAGACAGGATCATTTCACCTA
The DNA here is from genome assembly GCF_900496995.4 of Aquila chrysaetos chrysaetos. NCBI lineage: Eukaryota > Metazoa > Chordata > Aves > Accipitriformes > Accipitridae > Aquila > Aquila chrysaetos. Next base: position 34,655,311 of record NC_044005.1, read on the forward strand.
CTTGTGAGAGGTAAAATTCAAGAATATTAAAAGGGAGAAAATTACTGAATGATAGGGAGCTGCCATAGTAATATGTGCTGCTTAGTGCTTGAACATTGTAACTGCCAAGTGGATTCTATTATGAAAAAGGGAGTAATTTAACATTATTTAATATTCACAATATGCACATATTGAATGGAAGTGTATGTAGAATATAAGGTCCTATTTCAGCATAAATGAAACTTTAATCACAGGAGTACTCCTATTGATTTTAATAGGATAACTCTTATTCGCACATTCATGCATGTGCATAATAAATAAGAAGCTACTAATGGATATGTTTAAAAATAACTCCAGCATTACTTTCAAGAAAATACAAAAGAAGATCTTCTAGCTTTCTCAAGTGCTTCTTACTCAGTTTGTGGGACTGATTCTCCAGTCCACATTGTCTACCAACATCAATTTTATTCTGTTAGCTATATCAGGACCTTTCCTTTGGTACATGGGTTGTATGAAAATGAATGAGAACAAAATTTAGTTTAATTAGGGTTTTTCCCAAGTACAGAAGATTTAATGCTGCTATAGAAAGTTAGCTCATTAGTGCTCAGATGGGAAAGATGGAAAATGTGGGAAAATGTGGGAAACTGTAAAACTGACTACTTTGTAGACTGGTGCTTGAGATGTACAGGTAGATAGAAAACACTGAAATGAGGACATGATATAGACAGGAAGGTCTGAAGAAAAGCAGACAAACTGTTTCTAAATGCACAGAGGACCCAACATAAAACGCAGACACTTCTACGCCATCCATGGTCTACTGAAGTTTTCTTCTCAGACTTCTGTCTTGAGCCTTGTCTTCACACTGCACCCCTGGGGCCAGTTGCATGCTGGCCATCCTTCCATGGAAGTGGAGGCCCAAAGCACAGATGGTCAGTGGTGTGGTTTGCCATAGCCATGGGAGGTGACTCTAGCCTCCTTTCCTTTCATGTTGTTTCTCCTGTCCTCTCCACAGGTGCTAATTTTTAAGGACCTCACCTGGACATGGCAAATAGTATCTTTATTTACCTTAATGTTCTGGTACAACACTAGGAATGTCAGTTGCTTTGGAAAGGTGCTCCAAAAAACCCTGTAGGTTCCCCAAGGAGCTACAGATAGCCATTAACTTAAAAGATGTCAGAAATTCTACCTTTATCTGGACCTTGGGTGGCAACACCATTTCTGACTACTTTGAAACCTGTCAGGGTGCTGCTTCTGCATTTCATTCAGTGATTGTAATGTAAAATACAGAGATAGCTTTTAAGAGTAGAGAGTGGCACCTAAGATTTGCTCACCCTTCTGTGATCATCAGCCCTTCCATGGCTACATAGATAATAACCTACCAACTTGCCCTTCACTGTGCCCTATTCATTTTCCTTTATTTGCTAAGGTAACAGCACAGCATTGGCAGATTAGGTGAGGAATGTTTTGGGGTATTTTATTTTATTTTATTTTATTTTATTTAACAGTTGAGAAGTAAATCTGCTAAGAGACTAATTTCCTCCAGCTGGGTGAATTAGCTGCTTAGTAAGGACTGTAAGATTGAAAAGGGAGAGAACTTGCTGGAAGTGACAATAAAATAGCAATATTGATTTATTATATGAAAAATACATATTGTATAAATGGAAACACCAATGAAAAGGCCAATTATAGGTGTAAATACAGATGGTTATTTCCAAACAGATTTTAGAAATTAATTTTCTAGACTATTCATGGTATTTTAGTAGTAAGTGCTAATATTAGGAGAGTGACATAAAGATATCTGAAGGCATTAGGTCTAATCACCCATGTTTCTCCCATAGCACAGGAAAATTGTGCCAATATCTTAAAAATGACAGGTTTAAATGTCTGCAATCGCAGTGTAAATTTTTGATTTCAGCCAGTATTTTCAATGTTACTGCCTTTACATAATTACCTTAATGTGAAAAAAAAGGCATATCATGCTCCATTGCTCCTTGTGTGCACTTTAAAGAAAAAAAAAATCTTTCTGTAAAAAACTGCTTAGCTTTAATTGAGCAAAAGAATTCATATGGGGTCTGGACTTGCAGCTCATAATTTCTGTAGACAGGTTAGGTTGCTGTGTGATGATCCTAATTAAATTATATAAAAGCATTGAACTAGATAAACCAAAGTAGCTGCTCCATCAGTTCACCAGGTGAATTAACCATGTGCAGGAGTCTGAATTTGTTCATACATTCCTGCTCCTTTTATACCATGTTTTTTTGCCGTTCAGAGTGCCCCTCTGACTGACTGCGGAGCTGATGTTGTCACTTTTGGTCTATAGGTGGCAGCATTGTCAGGTTTTGTAGCATCTGAGGCTTCTCTCAAGAATTTTATGCTCTCCTCAAACCTCCCCCACTCACCCACGCTATGTGATCAGGGCTGAGTTAACATCATTACATACTCACGTCAGGTAAAATAAAATGGAGTGAAATGTTCAGGCCAGAAATTAGGCTGTGTGCATTCTGAGCTTTTCTTTTTCTTTTCTTTTCTTTTTCTTTTCTTTTCTTTTCTTTTCTTTTCTTTTCTTTTCTTTTCTTTTCTTTTCTTTTCTTTTCTTTTCTTTTCTTTTCTTTTCTTTTCTTTTCTTTTCTTTTCTCTTTTCTTCTCCTCCCCTCTCCTCTCCTCTTCCCTTCATCTTCCTTTCCTCTTCCCTTCCCTTCCTTTCATTTTTCTACACAATACAGTTATCATTCTGGTCTGTGACTCTGGGTACTGAGATTTAAACATCATTTTCACGTGAATACACCAGAACCTCCACCTCATCATAAGAAAAAGAAAAGCACAAGATTAAGTGACACACTGAGGCTGTACAAACTTGGCTTGCACTCATCCTACTCTTTCTGACTTGTGTTATGGTAAATACAATTATATTGCAAAATGGTCTTCCCTCCTTGGAGAAGTACATGCTGTGGAATTCATACTCTCTCAGGCTTAAAATTCATGACTTCCAAATTTTTCATTTGTGTGCTTATTTTGCTTAGGACAGATTTTTTTTTTTCTTTTTTTGTTTGAGAGCTGTAGCAGTCCCAGTCATTGGATGATTCTTGTTTCCACTGGTCTTTTGGCAAACTATCAGAAAGTCAAAAAACATCTACATTTCATAATGCTTTAAGTATTTTTTTTTAAATAGCCTGCCATTGAGGACCCATTTCCCTCATTTTTTATACTTAAATGACCTGTCAATTCTTAAAATTAGTGGAACTGTTTATATGAGCATTGGCCATCGAAAAGAAGATTAGGCAGTAATCTGTTTTTGATTACATATATTTTAAGATATATTATTTTCATTATATTGTGCTTTCTGTATCATCTTTTGTGATGTCATAAATAAAGACATCATGAGGTCATACTTTTTCTACTCCTCATTCTCTTTTCCCTTTCCTCCTTCATTTCCCCAAGGGAAGGAAATTCCGACATAGAGGTTGAAAAAATTGTTTAAGTAATATTGAAAATATAAACCAAAGTTGTTTCCTTAATAAATATAATTAGCTGTATATATTGCATTTTCAAGAGCTAGTACTGATGTTGGGACCAGCTCTTTAAATAAAATAGGACCTCTGTAGTCTCTGGAGAGAACATGCATAAAGCAAAGTAAATGATTTTCTGTCAACACTAAGTAGACAGGTGCTTACATTGAACAGCATTCTAATATGTCTCTGAATATTTATGTCTTCTTTTTCAAATGCATTGCCCATGAATGTCACAGCTGTCAAACGTCTGTATACAAGAAGATAAAAAATGAAATTAATAAAAGGCAGATCAACATTTCGTTTGTTTAGGCCACTTTTTCCTATTGCATTCTACAGAGGTTAGCAATGTGGAGATGCTTGGGTAAACTGGTATATTCTAAGGGCCTAAGTAAAATGCAAAGCAATTAGTTGTATTTTGTGTAGGCATAGGTATACTTCCCATTATCTAACCTAGACATAATCAATGAAAATAATGATTGAAAGTGCTACGGGCTGTTCCTTTATCCTCTGTCCATTTGCTTCACAGATGGGGACCCTGGAAAGAGAGCTTTGGCAGTTCAGTGCTGCCATAACTAAAAGGGTTTTTTGGTGGGGTAAATTCTGAACCAAACTATGCAATGTGCAGGGACAGGTGAGCCATCACTGCTGCCTGAAAGCAGTTAAGGGACAATAGGTTTGGTTTTAAAATAGTTTTTAAAGTCTGAAGGCTATACATATTAATGTAAAACTTTTTGTTCATGGCCATCTGTGAAAAAGACGCATCGATGCACCTTTGCAAAAATTTGAAAGAACTTAATGATAGCATGTCTTCCATTTTATACAGAATGGTACTGAAAGAATAAGAGGAAAAACTTCTCCAAATGGACCTAAATCATCATTATTGACCTTGTATGCAATTAAAGTAGACTTCAGTATGTGTGGTGTTTCAGTGTATCTCATCCCCACCCATTGACACACTTTAATCGCTCCTCAAGTTTAGTGGTGCTTTCAGTGCAGGCTAATTGGCACTCACACACTCAAATATAGATGCCAGAGGTTGGATAGTGTCTCCTCTTAGTCTATATTCCTTGGTAAATACTTTGCTGTAAGGTTTCAGATTAACTTTGAGAGCCTCAGGACTTTCTCACCTTCTCCCCAATGAGCTCAGAAGACAGACCAGTTCCCCATGAAAACAATTCAACATATCGTTCAAACTGAGTGATTCAAGCTATTGCAGGACAAAGAACAACGGGCAGTGTTCCCAAAAATGTAAATTATATGCAGAGGTTTGTAACATAACTGGGAAAAGAATAACTTAGAATCACAGAATCACAGAATGGTTTGGGTTGAAAGGGACCTTAAAGATCATCTAGTTCCAACCCCTCTGCCATGGGCAGGGATAAACTTCAGTATGTTTCCTCTGTATAGCTGTTAAGACTAATATTAGGTTTCCCAAATGTCCAGAGTTTCTACAATATACAGATATCATACACTCTGAAGCCTCTGCACAACAGAAAGTGCAGACAGAGTCTTGTAGACAGACATGTGCTTGAAGTGCACAATCTTAAATGAAGCACGCAGCCGTAACAAAAACTATATTATGCTTTCATGGTAAATTTTCTGTCAGACGCTAAACTGCTTTTTGGCAGCTGTTATCCCTCTCAGAAAATTTGTCCTGAGCATTCATCAGCAGATGAGACAGTTAGCACTCAGTACTGAGTGAACCAGTACAGAGCAACAGGACTGAGGACACCATGGCTGATGAAGTGGGTGCAGTTGGCTGTGAGTTTTCAGATGAACAGATGCTTGGGGGAAAATACCAATGAGTCAAAAACAATGTTTCATAAAAGCATATTTTTCCACAGATTCCAGCAAAACATGGACCTGTTTTTCCTGCAAGCTGTAGTGGAAGATACTGTATCTGGAAATAGCTGGAAATCTTAGATTTTGCATGCATAACCAATAGAGACACAATGCTTGCTCCCCATTCCAGGTACAGATCCTGGGAGGAGATGACATTTGGAAATGTCTACATAATGGACTGCACAGGTTTCCATATTAGGTTTATATTTCTACTGTTTTATTTCCAGAAAACAGGTAGAAGGGTCCTTGGATTCTCCTTAAAAATTGCTTAGATGACAACAGAGCAGATGTTAGTGATTTTGGGATATGACTAGCATTTGTTCCAGCTTTGAAAGGTTCAGAAGTTCATGGAGATTTTTTAGGTCCACACATTTAGCTGGTTACTAAGAAATAATTTAGAAGAAACTATGGTCTTGTGGAGGTAAGCGTGGAAATACTGTACTACTTGGTTCTTTCTGGGACAGCAACTCTTAAAACGTGTTGTTTCTTTTGCTGCTGACAAATAAGGTCAATGCAGGAATGCGTAAAGCTGAGAACAGAAGATACATTTATCTGGTAAGAATCTGAGGTTTCTTTTATCCTAATTAGTGTTATGGTTTAGAAAATGAAAATGAGCTGGTGTGGTCAGTAAGATAACTGAAATACAGAAACAAGAGGAAAAAATCCGTTCTGGAAGTATGTATGCCACAATAAATCTCTCTATTTAGAGTGAACAAAGAACATTTTTAACAGTAGCTTCTTCAAAACTTTTGAAGTACTCATGCTTTCACTTAGGACTTGTTTAATCAAAATCCTTTTTAAATGGTATATGTTTGATGTACATGTCTATTGTGGTTACATTCTAACATATTTTGGATCTGGTGACATGCTGTACCTAATAGCAAGAAAATGAAAATTAGATCACACAAATCACACATGGAGTGTGTTTGCTGCTAAAATATGAAGGTTTTGAAATGTATTATCTCATTCTTTGCATTAAAACTTTGTAACTGTGTTTACAAGTTTCAGCAAATACAGAGATAATTGGTCACATGTAGCCTAGTATGGATTTGATTGAAAGTTTCTAATAACATACAGATGCTCCAAATGACATAAAAGGAACAAATAAGAAGAAAATCTCAAATCCTAATTCACATGTACAGTCTTTTAACAGGAAAATCACTCCCTGAAATCAGAAGGAACTATATGGAATTAGCAGGATTAGACTGCAATTTTCCTCTTTCCTTATGATATTTTGTGAAGTCAGATTGTTATCATTTGAACTACATGTATCACATTAGCAACACAATAAATAAAGTCTATGCTTCACTGCTAAGTAATGGTCTTTTCCTGTAACATTGAGATCACACATATAGTTGCAGAACTGGACCACATTTGCACCATACCGTGTGAAACTGGTGTGTTTATATCTTTGGGAATTACTATGATGCTTGCCTGAAAATAAATATAGAGATCTGTGGACTACTGAACTCAGGCTCACAGGCATAACTAAGGGAGAAACATCTTGGTAAGAAAGGATGAGCCTAGCAATTCAAAATGCATTGAATAAAAGCACTGCTTGATTTCAAAGAAGACATTCCCAACAACATCTTAAGGTATGTATCATAATTTGTCTTTTTCTTTGTAACTTATTGTATTATACTTAGTGAACTGTTCACTGAGATCAGATCAGAGAGCAATATATAAATATAGATTAATACTGCCTTAGGTTGCGGAGAAAAAGTAAGTTAGTTTCAAATTTGTCTCTGTGTCTGATTTCCTTTGCTCTTGATACACACTGAAAATGGGTTCTGACATTTTTAATGCAAATTTTATTTTGTTTTTAAAATGTTGACTTTCTGAGTAGCATTTAAAAAAGAAAGGACTATTTGCTGAGTTGCTTTCCACATATTTTAGATTAAATCTCTACTACAAAGCTAATGCTATGACGAATTATTTCACAAGCCCACAAACTCCATTGTTAGTGTGGGCCTGAATTTCTCTGGAGTAGCAGTTCATTTTCACTTCTGACCACAATCAGCAGCTAACTGCAGGCCTCCAGAAGGGGAAGGCTCAGTGTTAGCTGGTTGCATTCCCTTAGCATCCTCCTGCTTTCACTGACGTCAGGTTGTACTGCTGCAGTAATCACGTCTTGTGTCTGTCTCAACATGATGGAGGAAAATTTGACTTTACTGAAGTCGAGTGATGCTTTGCCATTAACTTCAAAGAATTTTGTATGCTTAGAGCTTAAGCCATGTAGGTAACTCCAGTTGACCATTTAGGCTTTATTTAAGTATCAACATATCAGAAGACTAAGGGGTTTCAGCCCTCCATTAGTACCACCAAGTACAGGGAGAATTGTGCCACATTTCAACTGGGCCACAGTGCAAGCATTGTCTCACCTTCCAGATTAATTATGCCAATCACCTTGGCATATATTGCTGCTGATACCATAAAATCACAAAAAATCCATTGACAATATTTCATTATCTAGTGAAATCATATCTAGATGGAAATTCCATTGATTCAAATAACCGATTCATGGCTCATTCCAAATATCCTTGTCGCAAAAGTTTCACTGGGCGATAAAATTGAAAAGGGATCACCTTGAGTCAAACACAATGTTTAACTTAACAAGAAAAGAATTTATTAAATTGTATTTCTTATTAGATGAAACTTATTTTGCAAATAATTCGGCAAAAATGAGGCTAGTTTTGTTTGCATGAATCTGGACTTCAAACAACCATTTTGGATAAAAAAATGTCATTATCTCTATTTAGAAGATGGGTCCTGTTATGTCATTAGCTTTATGTAGAACATAGGTCCTGTTAATATAGAAATCTTTGGTAGTTCTGTACAGGATGTGAAAGAAAAATGATGAAAGTAATTGAAACTGCAGGGAGGGGGAGAGTAAGTAACAATGTAATTACATGAATTGGAATTTGTCCAGGTGCCTAGAACTAGAAAATTCCAAAATGCTACTTAGCAAGATATTTCTATTAAAAAAAAAGTTATAAAAGTTTCTACACTTGTGTAGCAACAAATCTTCAATCTTTAGTATTCACTCTGACCTTCTATTCCCTCCTGGGCTAAGTAACTTCCTTCTCTTTCAAAGGAATGCTTTAAACTAGTCTATTCCCGAAAGAGAACAATGCCTTTTTCTGGAAATCTTCAGCCTTTTCCCCCACCACATTGACTTTCCTGTTTAGAAACAGCTCCCTAGTGAGCACAAATTCCCCCACATTAAAAGTCCACTTAATTTTGTTTCCAGTTTTCAAGAAAAATACATAAAGGCAATATATTTCTTTTTATAGTGTTTTTATAGTAAAACTTTATTATACCATCTAAATATATATTGGACCAATTACAATCAACCATTATACTGTAATGTTTCAATGACATTACAACCTAGCATATTATATGAATTACACAAATAACTCTCTGCTGGCATAAGCTCTTCCTTAATGGATTTTCTCCTACTAGTGTCTACTAAGTTCTAAAAGTTCCAAAACTAGTGCAAACTCTACAGTAAATGACATCCATAATTATGTTTACAGTACAGTATATACTACTACTTCTGTGTATAAATATACAACATGTATTGTAACACATAGATAATCATTCTTTTATCTTGCTCAGTGTTCAGTACTGTATGGAAAAGGGTCTTTAGTGATCTGTACGCTGGTGGCATTGTGCATATTTCTAGATCAGAAAAAAACAGGACACCTCACTGATCTGAAGATTTAAAAACCAGTACTATCTCCATCACTATTGATATAAAATGAACTGGTTTTATGTTATGCAAATACATGGTTAAGACGGATTCACAATACAGTGCTTCAGCAAGTGTGAAGACATGTAGCTGAACATTTGTGTGTAAGCTACTTTACACTTATTCGTCTGGGTGGTTGACAATAAATTAAAGGAAAAAAATCAATTTACTTACTGTGATTGCGGTACTTGGGTTGTTTCAGGGAAAAACCAAAGGTAATAATTCACATTTCCTGTTTTCCAGGAATATCCTTGATTTAATTTTCCATTTAAAATCTAAATCTTTGAATTTATACATCTTTGCTAAGTTTGGTGTGGGACTGGGCCTATTTCATTCCAACTAGTAACAATTAGGGTGTATTTGAGTCAGCTATTTTAGTAAATGCATTTAAATTCAAATATATTTCTAAGACCAGAAGGTGTTTCTAAAATCCATTGCCCATCTTATATCACAAACCTGGATTATAGGTTTACAGCACTATGTTCCTTCAGCAGTTTGTAAAACAAACAAAGGCCACAGAAAAATGCAGAAAAATCCCTGTGAAAACACCCTCGGAGCTTTTGTTAATGATAAAAGCATTTCAAAGCTGCTGGTCTACCTGAAAGTGTAGCATGGGATACTTTAAAATGCATTTCTTCTAAGCCATGAGAAGCTACAGTTTTCATAGAGAACATAAAAGCTGAGCACTGCTGTTTTAGGCAAAAGCTACCCTGTGTTTGTATACATAACCCTATATATATATAAAGCATAGAAGAAAGTCTACAGTTCCTCTGAGAAATATTTCTTGAGTTGTCATCAACTCTTATAGGCCAATCAAATAAAATACATGTGTTTGGGCAAAGAAATGCAGAATATTCCAACGATCTGTTGATTTTAGTGGTAAGTTAAACAAACAGCAATAGAAAGACATGACCAGCAGAAAAAGAGTTAAGAGTTTTTCTCTTTACTAATGGCCAGGTTTTGATTTGCAAATATGCAACCTAATAATGTTATTCCAAAAATACCTAGTTACTACTGCTTATTAAGAAAGTAGGGATGATGGTTCTAAAGGAACATGCAGATTGTTTGATGTTGGTAGCAACTGAGTATTGTCTAGGCTTTCTTAGTGTTGACTTATATTTAACACTTCAAACCTGGCTGATACAGTACTTAGCTCAAGGGAGACACAATCCTGTTTTGCAACATCATAGTAGATGAAGAGAACATGACGACCCATTTTTTTGAGATTTCAGACGATTGCTAATATTTACTTCATATTTATTGCTTAGTTACTTCATATTTATTGCTCACTTTGGTGATCAAATAAATAATTTTGCAATATTAGAATTGGCTGCATTTTTCCAGGCTGTGGAGAGGCCCCTGCGTATTGCCAAAAAAATTAGACAACTACATCTTGCTTGCTAAAATTCAGCATTCTTCATTATTATTCTTTTGTTAATGCTTATTATTGAGCAGGTTTGATTCCATTTGATTGTAATTTATATGTCACAGACAGAGATTTGTTGTGCAAACTGGTTTAAATAAGATAAAAACCACCCACCCAAACAAGAACAAAACAGCAAAGCCACCTATACTATTGCTAGAAACTCGAACAGAAGTGACCCCAAGATGTTTGGGTCTTAGTGGAAATGAAAAAAAAAGGAACCTCTTCCTGTGAGATTGCTTCTTCTTTCTCCCAACCCTAAGTAGTTCTAGGAAGTTTCAATAAACATGCAGAATAGAGCTTTTAATTCAAAGCTTAGCATTTTATCTCTATCAAAGTAAATGCCAGAGTCTGTTGAGGTTCTTTCATTGTATAAATGAATGAAGAGTAATTGTTTAAGGGCTACCCACATTACAAACATGTGTATAAACAGGTTTTGAACTAGAATTTTCTTCACCTGAACCTCTCTGTACATGAGGAAAGTGCTCAGCATGCCAGTTCTTGAGCACTTCTTTATTGATCTGCCTTAGTTAGGTAATAAAAACTGTCCCATAGTCTTTAGATCAGGGCTCTACAGCCCTTTTTTATAGGGCTGCTAATCCCAGGTGCTTTGAGGAAAGGGAATACTCAGAAAAAATGTATTTTTACAGAAAGGGAAAAAAAAAGAGAATGTTGTTCTGGAGAACACAATATACAAGAACAATGGTGTGAAGAGTGTTTTGAAATATTTGTTTTCTGTCTTTGTGTAATGATTGGGGGTGGGGGAGTCAGGGGCTACTGCTAACTGGTTTGTGGCATTTTTAAAACCTGAGAGGTTGCAAAGGAGCTGGTAGAGTTCTTCTATCATGAGAGAGTTAGCCACTGACGAGGGGATCACTGATGAGGGGACTGCTGTCAAACAGCAGAAGCAAGATTCAATAGGTTCAACCACGTGTCACTGGGACAATAGTAGACCTGGTGCATAACTGCTTATATGAAAGTAATAGGCACCAATATATCTCGTTATAATTATATTTGATTCATTTAAGATAAAGCTAATACTTGATGCAACAATTAAACAAATAAAATCCAAGAACCCCATAATCACCAGCTACACAGAAGTTTTTGGTGGGACTTAACTCCTTTAAAGATACCATTGAATATATGGGTATCCAACCTTTATCAATCTACACATGCTGAAAAAAACCTTTGAAAGTAACTAATAGAAAGAGACCATATAAGATTTGTTGTTACTTTTCTAAGAAGTAATGTCTCTCATTTCCTTTTATATGCTGCCTGTTACTTCAAAATGTTTGGCAGATTATGAAAAAATGCCATCATGTTTGGCACTGTTCAAACTGAGTCACCCTTGCTTAGGCAGGACATTTTCTTTTTTCACACAAGAATCTAAGAACAACAGAAGAGACATTTTTGCCTGAGTTTGCTGGCAGAAACTTTTCTCATTAAAATGGTGTAGGACCTTTATTGTCCACACTGAAAATAAAAATGTAATTGTACTTATAATACATTAATGCAATTTTACATACTGCATTTGCCATGGCACTCAGTGTATCCACTTTTGAAAGATAATGACCTGAGTTAGTTTGGACAAGATCTAAACTTCTGTTTCCAGGGAATCTAAATATATTTATTCGCAGTTATGGAACCACTATACCAGCATGTCTGTGAAATACCGCATTCAAACCACATTAGAAGTTCCTAGATTATTTTTTTTCTTTTTTTTTTGAGGGGGGGGAGAAAGGAACAGAATTAATAAAAAGGGTCATGAAATTATGAAAATAAAGTTTATGCTCTCCTCTCACTAAAAAAACATGTAAATTGAAGTCTATTTTTTTCAGAAACTGTAATGTAATTTGCTTGTTTCCCAAGTTCCAGCTAGGGCATTGCCATAATTCAGCTCTGCTTTTCCAAATGCTTCCCTTTCAAATAACAATTGATTTGTTGTAAGTGATTTTGGTTTTATATTGTTGGTGCTTTGACATAGAAAATCTTCACGTTGAGGACTTTTTGTATGTTCATATGACTCATTTCTCACATTTGAGTTTTTAACTCTATGAATTGTTACAGAGCCTTACTTGTCTGTGTCCTGAGGATCTGCCATATAAATACCTTTACTGGTCTGGGTTTTTGTACCTAATTAAGGGTGCTTTGAACAGCTGGAAAAATTCTCATCAACATCCATGGATAATGGATTCTCAATGGGTTGCTGCAGCTAAAGACATTTTGACCAATTTCACTTTTAAGACATATTGTAATACAAATTTCTCTAGAAAGTATTTTACACTTTTAGGACAGGAGATATGCGGTGCATGTTGAAGAAGAAAAGTGACACTACACTGCTTTTATTTGTCTTCTTATAATCAAAACCTACCAGAATCCAGTGGGACACTCATTTAAACAAGTATTGTGCAAGAAACGCTGGTTTTCTAATGAAGAAAAAAGCAAAAGCATATAGGATGTTCTGTAAAATGGATGAATAATTCAGTTAATGAAAATGTTGTGCAGGATAGCTCTACTTCAGATTACAGCCCTTTCCAACATTTTGCAGAAATACAGACATCTGAATAGTTTGAATGATACCTCAGTTTTCTGACAAAGGGGAGTAATTTTGACTTAAAACCAGATGAGTCTTTATAAGTGAGGAAAACTTTTCCTCAGCCTTAAAAATGTGAAAAGGATTTTTTTTGACTTTACTGTTTGACTTACAGTAAAAAAATTACAAATGTGCTTTTTACTAATTTTCTTTCAAATGTTTCGTGTATTAGCTTGTTGTTGCAGAGAGCATCCATCTGACTACTTATTCATGTAACACAAGTACTTGTCATAATTGTGCTTGTACTGCACTTTCAGGAAAAGATTGACATTACACTGCTGTGTGTTAAATGAACTTTTAGGATTTTTCTTTATATATTATGAAGAGAAATAATTAGTCTAAAGGGAGACTTCTTTAAGAATCTTTAGTAAATCAAAGTAATGGTAGCAGCAAATAATTACATGCACAAAATACAAGAAAGCAAAGAGAAGTATCAAAAGACCTGATCAAAAGCACATCTGAGTCAGTAGACAGATGATTATTACCTTTAATAAATTAGAAATCTGGCCCTATCTGTATGTAATATAGATATCTTCCTCTTTCAAACTCATTCAATAAACTGGCTTTATGAAAAGAAATGTAGCATATGTAGCCTTGAACATTGTATTAGGATGCTTACGTTTTTCTCATGATAATATCAGAAATTTTCAAATAACATTTGAAAGGACATAACTTTTTAACAATTTTACATTAGTCGTAATGAAGAAAAATAAATCCCAAATGAAAACCTGTAGGATTTTTCCAGTCCTTCCATGTGTCCTTCTCCATGTCCTTCCATGTCTCCTTCACAAGTACATAGACTTTAATTCAGTGCTGAATTTCACAATATACTTCTAATATACTTTCCACTTTTACACCTTATGTTTCCTTCTTTATAAAGTTCATTTTTTCCAGAGTTCAGGCTCATGTACCACCTTGTCTCTACTGCCTTCTAGTTAGTACTTTCTTCCTGTAGGACCTGTTTGTGTACACAAAAATGTCCTATCCCTCTGCTTGGATCCACCTAAAAGATAGGGATATAGATATCATTGGGGCATTTCATTGAAGAGATATGACTAAAATGAACAGAATATTTACAAGACAGTCCACTAACTTGTGCAGTTTATTTTGTTTATTAAACTTTGTTTCCCATAGTATTTTCTTCATGTGTTCAATCATCAGAGATTTTCTGCAGTAAAATCCCGATAGTGATTTTCTCTGGCAACTTTCAGTCTTTCTCTTGGCTAGCAGTTATCACTACTTACATTGTTCAACACTCACTGCCTGGTTTGTTAGTGCTAAACCCATTATTTCATGTTTGTACATTAAATCTGATTTTCTATTATGTAGCTAAATATATTTTAGTCAGTATCCTATGGAATATTTATTTATTTTCATGTTGCCTTTTTAGTGCCTTCAATGATCTCTATTACATCCTTACTATTGATTATTTTTATGAAATTAAGATGTCTTCTCAGACAGCCTCTGTGGTTCCATAACAGTAGTATATTTACCGTTAAAAAAACCCTAATAACTTTGTAAAACCAAATCTTGTATCATCATATATGTGTGTTCATTATCCTTGTTACACTTCATGTTGCTATCTCTCCATCTAATTTTCTGTGTGTATGTGCATCACTCTGTTACTATTTTCAAATCATTTTTATACTCTAAACAGCACCCATCTGCCATACATCCCATATGAAACTTAACAGTCACGTCTTCAAAGAACTCCAATAAATTATTAAAGCAATTTTTCATGTAAGTCAATAAACTGTCTTATAAATATGTGTGGCCCACTTGCATTATAAGTTTGGAGAAGTTGCTTTACAAATAATTGACATATATTCAAATTGGAAGAAACAAGACCAAACATTATAAATGAGTTCATTTTCAATCTATGCCCCAAACTGGTGTTTCCAAAATCTAACTCTAAACTATTAAATCTATGTTTACTAATAATTATTTGTATAATACTATTTTTCTGAGAATAGTTCAGTTTATCTTGCTCAAAACTACTATCTAAAAATTAAAGATCAATAGAACAGAATAAGTAGAAATCTACTGACTAAGAATTTCAAGATGACTACTAAAGGCTGAACAAACTTTTACAAATTATCACAACATCTGACATAGATAAGTGCTGTGAGTACTTATGAATCATATACATTTTTATGGATAGCAAAAGTGAAATCTAGGAAATCTGTGTAACTTGCCTAAGAACAGCTACATAAAATAAATATCAAAGTAGCAATTAGAACTTAGAGAGTTCTCATATTTATTATATTTAGTCCACTAGAGCATAAAGCTATTTTAAGTATAATGAACTGACCTATATTTGTAAGTGACCAAAATAAATTCTGTTTTGTTAGCCAGTCTT
This sequence comes from Aquila chrysaetos chrysaetos, assembly GCF_900496995.4. Lineage (NCBI taxonomy): Eukaryota > Metazoa > Chordata > Aves > Accipitriformes > Accipitridae > Aquila > Aquila chrysaetos. Next base: position 34,670,767 of record NC_044005.1, read on the forward strand.
TGGTATTAGAAATGAGCTATTACTTAAAAGCTTATATGCTTCTGTTTGTTAAAGATTAGTATTCAGTTACTTGACAATTACTGTGAGATCAGTCACACTTCATAATTCTCTGAGATCTGTTAGTTCCTTACCATACCATGAAATTTGATTCTAGTCTTGAATATTTTCCTATTTCTTAGTTCTGATGGGAAGAGATGAATTAATAAATCTAGTAATTGTCTTTAAAAACAATTTTCTGAAATTATAGTGGTTGCTGAAATCGGGACACATGACTTATCACTATTTATTCTTAGGATTCTAAAGTTGTCATTTTATCTAGCCAAATAGGAAGTTCTTTACGTCCAACTGATTTCAATGGGATTTATGTCTTCTGAAAAACTGGCCTCATGTACATGACTTCCAAGTATATGAATTACAGTCACAGTAAAAACATCTCAGTATACGAGGATAGATTAAAAGGTTATAAAAAACCTGTATTGTTTGAAGTTCCAAACAATATGAAGCAAAAGGAAAAAAAATCAGATTTTAAAAAAGCTACTGCTCTTAGAAAAATAAATCCCATTTCACCATGTAATGCATCTTGTACAAAGCCAAGATTATGCAAGAGCAATCATCTAATTTGAAAAGCCTTAAGGAGGTGAGCATTAAATTTAAAAAACAATCCATGTCCTACAAGAGAGGTACTGATGGTGGCATCTACAGATGGCATTGAAACACTGGAGGATGTTTCATCCTGGAGAACACAGAATGAAAAACCATTCAAGTAGAGTAACTAGCTGACTAAACTCTGTACTTTACAGTCTATAAAAAGTGTTAAATGTCATACAGACAAAGTCTTTCAATAAATAAGTTAATGAAACCATTTTTTCTCCGCTTTGTTTAACCCACAAGCCTATAAAGTTTCAGCTGAGCAGTGCAATACTGCTCAGAGGAGAGGTGCTTTGAACTTCTGCTTGCCTCAACACAAGAAAGAATGGGACACTGTTTCTTTAAGAGTGTTGAGGGTCTTTTTTGGGTGACATGGCTTTCCCTTTGGAAAATAACGGAGACAGGGAGAGAGAGCACGTACTAAAGACAAAGGCAGATTTACGCCTCACCAGTAGCAGCTGCAGGACCTCTTAGCAAGGCTGTATTTTCAGACTTGTCAAGGGACACGAGGGTATTCCCACCACGAGTGAGTTACAGTCCTGGAGCCGCCCTTCCTGCTCAGAGGAGGGCAATGGGCTGGGCGGTGCTGCAATGCCTCTCCGGGCCAATGATACCTTGGTGGCCTTTCTAGATCTCCCTGCAAGGCAGGGTCTTTGCTTGATTTCAGATTTCAGTTAGGTTCTTCCAGGCAGGCACAAAATAAGCAAGAGTGGCCTCTGGGGTGCCATCTCTGAGGACAAGCCATGTTTGCAATATACTAGTTTTGTATATATAATATATATATATATATATGTTTTTAATATATTTTTGCATATTTGATGTTTCATCTTCTAGATGTTTCTGCTAGAGAAGCAAGGTTGAAAAACTTGTCTGTGCCCTTGCCGTGCTTTATGAGAAGACTGCTGTCTTACTATAGTAACTTTTTAAAGCCTGGAAGTGCTAGGGAAGCAGCTGGACTCTGCATCCCTTCTGATCTTTGCAGTGGACAAAGACAGGGAGAGGTTGGGATGGTCTCTATTTTATACTAAAGAGCCCTTTGACCTCTGACTACTAGAGTACATTAGAATATCCTGACCATTAATTTTTAATGACCCCTACCATATTAAACATGAAGTACATAAAGTCAAATGTAGTATACCCCACACCAATAATTTCTTCTTCTTTCATATATATATATATATGAAACATTCAGACAGGCAATTAAAATCTTCCTCTCTCATCCAGTACCAGTCTAGACAGAATTTAAACAAATTAACTGGCAGAAAAGTTTGACACGTGCACAGACAGGGCTGGTAACACAGGATTTGGATGGATGTTATGAGGTTGTGTTTTCCTACAAGTGCACACAAATGCCTCCCTGACCTGCTCTCGGTTTCAAATCCCTCTCAGCTGCCACGCAGGACTATGGCCATATAACCAGTTTCCCAAACAAGTGCTTTCTCTTTTCTCTTGTGGTGGTACTTCAGGCCCGTCCTAGGCACAGTAGTTATAGCTATATTCATTTGAACTGGCTCACAGGATTTGTAATAAGCCCTTTGATGGCTGCATTCAAACCTTTGAATAATTTCATATGTAGAGCATTGCTACGGAAACACACCAAATAACGTGTTGTAACCATTGATCATACTATCACATGAGGTAGTTCTAATCAACAAGAAACAAGGCTGAAATTACCAGAAACTGTAGAGAAGTGTCCACAAAGAAAAAGTATGCGTTTCCAATTAGTACTTTACTACTTTTCAAAATGGAAGTGCAGTGCTTACTAATTTTCTGGCATCCTTCTTTCTAACGGATAACATCAGTGTTCACTGCTCTAAGAATTTTGCTAGGTTAGATGAAAATCTTTAATTGGAGATGTATAAATTACAGTAATGTGTAGAGAGAAACACCAACATTACTGCTTTTGTACTATACAGTGTTCACTACATTTCATTTGAAGGTCTGTTGTACGTTGCCTGGCTATGGAAGGCCTGATGAGGTAGGCCAATATAAAAATATTTATCAGCAGAAGTCTGCATAGCTTAAAGGCTTCATCACTCATGAGTGGCAGAGCCAACTAGACAAGTTGATGGTATTCCCAGCTATTTTGGACATCTCTACGTGACCCATATCTGTAACTAACAATAAACCTCTTCCACTAAAAGACATTCACTCAGACTTTCTGTACTTCCATATAAAAATATAAGCAAACATAAGCAATTATATGTTTATAAAAGTAGTAATTTTCTGCCTTTTAAATTCTTGTATTGAAGAATTCTTGTTTAGAAAACATTTAAATTCTCATATAGAAAACAATTCCTTGTTTTCTACAACTTTTACTGGAGGAAAATATATGCAGAAAGCCTTGATATTTATCTTTTATTTGAGAATACTATATGGATGTACATGGAGAAAAAATCCTCACCACTTGCATACTTTTCATTATGAAGCTAGATAACCAACCAAATAATATATTTTTCTATGGATTTATATTGATTCACCCTGCTGTGAATACAAATTACAGGATATGACATTAAGATAATAAGACAAAAAAGAAAAAAAAAAGGGGGGGGAAATTTCTTTGTTTGCAAATCTGGAGCATTAATTGCGTTCCTGTGAGGCAATCTGGATGAAGCTTCTGCTAAGCAAATTAGATATAAACTGAAGGTGAGGGCAAAAGGGTCGCCACAGCAAGGGAGCATCGAGTGACAGGCACTGGGACCTCCGATGCATGGCTTGTAGAGCAGATGTTCACAAGGATGCAGTGATTATTGAACTGGTAATAAAAAAGCATCAGCTTACAGGCAGCCACGATGGATGCTGGTAATTATAAAGCATCCCCTGGGAGGAAAATGACACAAGTCAGCCGCATCTCTGCAATCACAGGGGCATAATTAAAGCTCTAGTAACAGTTGTTAATAGGGTGCAAATAAAACAGGGGGAAAATTTGAACACAGTCTTTTTCTTTTTTAAAGAGACGGCAAAGGACAATGTAATTACAGAGACTGCATGCTTTTTAATTTCATGATACAGTAAAACAAAGACCTTTAATGTATTTTATACATGCATATACACACCATATCAAATAAGGCAAAAGTGATTTAGTCTTTGACTGTGTGGCATGATGGGGAGAACAGATTTTTTTACCAGAATGTTTATATTTTAATTTTCAAAATGGGCAAAACACAAATATATAAAGAAAATGTAGTATGTATAAATATTTGGCCATTTCATCCTCACAGGAGAGGTACAATGACAGTGTATATGGTTAGCTAGTACTATTGGTGTTATTGTAGACACAATAATATTAAGATACTAGCGATGCAAGTCATATTATCTTTTATTAGACCCACTGGAAAAAGCAGACAGATTCCCAATTTTTATATTGTTCAGGTATTTTTTCAGATATTTAAAGCATATTTTTTGCATCCAAAAGTATAACTGGTATGACTGGTTAGGCTTAATGATCTGTGAACAGTTTATGTGTTCCACATCTAGCACACTTAGGACTTAGACATCAATTTCAGTAGAAATCCTTATGAAGTGTTAGCTACATAAAAAATGTAAAATCTATCCTTCATATACAATAAAGACCAGTCAATCACACTTTGGCATAGAGTGATAAAAAGTGTCTTTGGTCTAAATCTTTCAAAATTCAAGTATTCTCATCTAACACTATAATTAGTCAAAAAAACACATAGCTGTATTTCTCAGAAATGTTTGAGTCTGTAAGTTTTTGGAGTCTCTCTAATCGTCTCATTTTATTTGAGTAGTTTTGAAACTGTTTTCACATACTTGATGTCTTTACTGGTGTACCAGTTTTGCAAAATTTGTCCAAGGGAACAGATTCTCCTCCAGAAGCGTGGTACTCTAAGACTTTAGTACTATACTTGATTACCTTCCTGAATGCAAGATATGTCATCTCATTGCTGTTCGCATTTTTGTTTCTTTCACTCTCCTTCAAGATGTCTACCAGCAGTCAGTATTGCAGAGCTCTTATCTTCTTCCTTACAGATGAACATCCAACATATAGCACCATATTTTGGTAGTCTCTTCAAGCTCAATCAATTAGCTAATACTCAAAGGCTTTCCTGTTGTTTCTGTTTCCATCAGAAGGATATGCTGATGAGGACTACTGAGATATTTTTGGCTGCAGTCCAATTTATTTGTTAAAAATGCACAGAAAATTTGCTTTTTGTGAACACAACATAAACAAACACTAAGAAAAAGTTTCATTGTTCTGAACCTTCTTCTGCATCAAGAACAAGCTTGCCTAAAGGGGACTCTCTTTTTCTCAGTTTTTTATGAGGGCCAAATCTGGACTTTGCCCTTTTGCAATGTCAACTTTCTTTTGCTTCCCACTTCCTGAAAAACACATTTACCTATAACTGCAACCCAAACCCCAACCTATCCCTTGCTTTTTACTAGTGGATCATTTTTTTCATTACTACCAAAAGATTTGACATACAGGTTCATAACTGAAGTTTGGTTTTGCAGTCATTGAATGAGTGAGAATTTCACTTTTTCTTTATTAAGACTAAATAAAGAGTTTTCAGCCAGAACTGTGATTGATGGCTGCCATTAGTATCTGTAGCATATCAGTATTAAGATGGCAGTAGGAATCATTGATAACTGCTGATGTATTCAATTGAACAAACAGCCAATACTAATTGCAGCAGACAACCAATATGTTTAATGTAAAATACTCATGCAGTGTTTAATGAAGGAAACCTGAAGAGAATTCACTGAAGAGAATTCAATCAGATGTCAAATGTTGTGCATGAAATAAAAAAAAAAATTCTAAAAGTAAAGCTAAAATCAACATCAACTATGTTTTGCTAGGATGATAACATTTAAATTATCTAAATGTTAAAAACTATGAAATCAATCATATTTCAATGAACCTCTGAGAAAGCTTCAGAAGAATAACATAATTGACTACCCACAATTTCCCATATGCAACAATCTTCACTTTTATTTGGTTATGTGTTAAAGAAAAAAAAATAATCTCATTTGTAATTCTTTGCCAAATCAAAACAACACAGCCAAAACTTCTGGTAACATCAGCTAGAATAAAATTTTAAAATGCCATATTATTGTTAATACGTGGAAATGGAATAACCTGTCTCAAAATCCAAAGAGATTTTTAAAACTATAAATCATAGTTGCAGGAAGATTTTGACAGAAGATTATATACCCCAAAAGTCCAAATTTGCTAAATAATAAATAGAAGGAACAACTGGGTGAAGAAAGACTAAAGATTTGAATCTTCTATATACTTACCTTAAATGCAGAATATGGAGTTGATGACTGTGAATTACGCTAACTTTAATAAAGAGAAGTCCTAGATAAGTCTTTCTTATCATATTCATCTTCCCTGTGTGTAAGAAATGCCCACATTCCATCACTGCATCGGACACAATGCATAAGTTCCATTGTCTAAAGATTAAATATCCAGGAAGCAGAGCCCCTCTGTAGGCTCTGAGCATGTTCAGTCCTACTGGAATATTACTTTAGAATCAGAAAGACTTAACTGAGAACATATTTACTGTTGCATACATATGTAGTAATCATTCTTTAATTTCAGTAGTTTTTCACCAATATTAAAATGATTTGATGACATCAGAATGAAGCCCAATATCCATAGTACAGTAAAACTGAAATGTCATGAACAACAAGGGGTTTACAGTATGATTATTTTCAGGTATGATACTAGACATTAATGAGGTTTCATCCCTGTAGTACCATTCCTTGCAAATGGCAGAATTATCCACTTCCAGAAAACTGTGCAATCACTAACAGTGAAATAATGGACTCTCTTACAGGAAATTCAATCACTGTGAAAAGTCTGCCACAAAGAAAACTACCTACAGACTTAGAGCAAATTTGTTTGCCCTACATTGAAATCAAAGAAAACCAACTGAATAGGAATTAGATTTATGCCTTACACATAAACAGGTAAAGAAATTTGGACTACTGATTTTACAAACAGCTCAATGTACAGCAGTGTTAACCGTACTCTTACACTCTTGAACTGCAAACTGAGTGATACTCTTATCATATGTTTCAAAGTATTTTAACAGTTTACTATTCAGTAGCTCCTTTTTCTAATAGTGCTTTTTCTTATGTAATAATTTTTAAACTGATGTCAGAAAATTCTCAGATTTAGATATGTATTTCTTATGTAGAATAATTAGTGAGTTTCTGTTAATTAATAATAATTACCCAAATTGTTCTTCAAGCAGCACAAACATATTCCTATTGAACAGACAAGAAACAAAATGATAATCTTAAGTGCAGTAAGAGTATTCCCAGATACAACTGAATTCTTGCAGTATAAAAAAATCCTCAGGAGGTAAAAATATCCTCATAAATTTCAGGCAATCTACATGGCCAAATGTCTGTCCATTTCCTTCCTTCCAAGGGAAAGGAAACAGCAACACCATGGAGAAACTCATATAACTTGCTGAGTCCATATACACATTGGACATTCTCATTCAAACAGACCATTCAAGGTAAATACAGTTCCTTCACACTTAGCAGATAGTACTGGTGCATTTGATCTATTCTTGCTAGCTTTTGTTCTTTCAAAGGTAATGATGACAATGCTGCTGACTTGGCCTCCTGCTTTGACATGCCATTCTGTAAATCCAGGCTCCTGGCAAGTCAAATTTTGAATCTGCAGATAGGTTGGGAACAACAAACAATCCTATTTTCTCTTCTAAGATTTTAGGGCCTTCTCTTCCAGAATTTGTGTTGTATTAGCACAGAGAAGAGCATGTGGTCTAGAGATTTTGAGCTCCTATTACTTCCTTAAGCAGTAATCTGTCCTGTTTAGGGATAGCTGATGACTCTGCACACCATGAGTTTGCATTGTGCTATTGACTGCAAGTAAATCTGGGCTCTGTCAGAACTGTCCATGTGTTTATGCTTAAGTATTTATTGATAGTCATTAAATTTTTACACCATTTGCTGAGATTTTCAGCAGAAAAATGCAGGTCTATATTTGTACTAATGAACTGCCATTGGCATTCAGCTTTTTACAATATCTTTACTTTCGAAATAGCTATCAGTTACTAGATTAATGTTATGGTCTCCATTAGTCCATATGGTAGCTAGCCAAATTCACATTTTGTTACATTTTTATTATTATTACTACCAATAGCCTCACCTGGTAGCTGTTATGTTCATAGAGAAAACGTGTCTGCTCCAAGAGATTCTTTTGCAAGAATCTATATATTACTGAATTTTTTGGTAATAATTTCTTGTAATTTGCTATACTTTTCATTCTCTCACTGGAATCACTACCATTAATTAAGTCAATTTGCCCCACAGCTGATTTCCTCATCTCCAATTGCTTTGAGGTAATACTTGCTACCAGTAAATGTTGTAGTTGTCAACTACAGTTCTTGAGTCTGGATTCCTTTAAGATAAAAGTGTTCCATTGGTTTCATTTAAGCACAGATTTTTATGACAATCTTGGGTACAATTTTATAAGAAATAATGTTATGACTCTGGGAAATACTGATAAGAAAATGGTGTTTCTGCTCTTAGTTGAACTATGTAAAAGTACAACAAAAGATTTCCCCTTAATGGTTAATATCAGCTATCATCAGTATTTTGTCTCACAATATTATTTTTCTTAGCATGTAGCCACTATAGCGTAGTATCTGAGTTAACAAGGTTACTTCATAGTAAGTTCATAGTAACTTCAAAAAAATGAGTACATGTTAGTGAACATTACAACACATTAAAAGATGCTTATTTTATGTCTCTGTGACTTCATTTAAGTGTTTTGTTTCTTTTAAATTATTCTATGGCAACTGGATTAGGAAATATTTGATTTTGACCACTACCAGTGAAGCAGCAGTACTCTTCCTGGCGCTGTATGGTATTTTTAATAGCAGAGAGGGTCTGTACTGGATGATAATTCTAGGCATTATGCAGTGATGAACTTTTATATTTAAAAAAAATTTTACCTGCTACTAGTTGTGTCAAATTGAAGGCAAATTTGACTTCTAGACTTCAATTTAACTAGAAATGGTCATCATTTTCATGACTGCCTGTCAAAATGCTTACTTGATATCCTCAATCAGTTTAAAGGGTAGGAATAATCATTCTGGCATGGTCTGCAGCGATCCTATTGTTTTGCCAACTGCTTAGTCACAGCGGAAGCGCTTTACAACTCCTACTTCGTAGGAATTCTTGGTGCGACAGTTCTGATTTTAACAACATCAAATTATCTCCAATTTGTTTTGTTTGATTTCCCTCTTGTGAATGGCTCTGTGCTTCAGATAGCTCCATTTCTGTATGTTAACCCACAGCAGGAGGGCACATGTCACAGGGTGCCTTTACTACCTGTACTTTCTCCTCTCTGATAGAACTAGTTCACATGCCAGTTTTAAATAGCCTCCCCAAAATGCGTAATGGCCACCACCCACTGAGATCTAAGTCAGCCCTTGCTCACTTGGAGCTTGGCCAAAACTGCACTGCTGTGATGCAGAGCGTGTCACACTGCTTATCCCTCTGATGTGGAATTGGAACTTTAACAGTCAGCAAATCTTCTTAATTTGAGTCTCTCAGTTGAGAAGTATCAGTCGGAATCTTCACTTAAAATACCAGCAGCCAGCAATAACGGCAGAAAGCCTCTTTCTAGTTCTCTGTCTAATCCTTGTTTAAACTTCCAAAGGTGTGCAAAGGCAAGGCTGCAGAGCAGTAGATGGAAGCAGTAATAACAGTAACAGTCACTTTGCACAGGAAGAAAATGCATCTCTCATTAGTTCGTTCTCAATGAACAGACAGCATCTCCTTAAGTAGCCTCTCCGACTCCTCAAGCCTTCAATGTCCTAATCTGTATTTCTGAAACACTTATTGCTGTAGCTTTGCAAATGGCAAAAAACTTTCTAATATTTATGCTAATATATTGCTCACATCTAATATTTATGATTCTTTGAATTCCTTAGATTTAACCAGATGTAGAATGTTCTCACTGCACATTGTGTCACAGTAAGCATGCATATTGCATTTATGCACAGTCATAAGTGTGCATATTTATGTTACATTAAATATGGGTAAAATTTGGACATGATCTTACAGAGATATAATGAACTTCAAGTTTTTCAGTGAACCTAATTATAAATAGAATAAGGCGAGGTGTGATAAAAAGTGGATCAAGAGACAAAGGGATAGATTAGGTGAGAGTCAGCCAGTTGGCAGTTGCAGTGTTATTGCTGCTCGTTTGCAGGTTTGGTGGGACAGAGAATATGTGAGGAATACGGATGGAGGCAAACAGAAAACTGGTTCACCATCTTCTTTCTTACCATAATTCCTTCCAAAGCTAGTTCTTCTCCCTTTCCAGCAGAAGCTTGTCTGAAGGAGAACAGCAACAGAATATACTTTATATCACATACAAGAAATAAATAGATTGTTCATAGAAGTGTTTTGAAACTAACAGCTTGCTGAGGTAGACGTGGTGACTGCTGCACCTCTTTGGAGACCCCTCATTTCACCAAGACCAGCAAGGCTGTACGTAAGTGCACGGTGCAGAGCACAGCAGTGCCTACATATGTTGAACTGCTTCAAATATGCAGATGTGTGTAGGCAGATGACCACAAAGCGGAGATATAACTGCAGAACAAAAGCCTCCCTTTAGTATTTTTTTGCTCTAAAGCAGACAAAGTCCCAGCAGAAGTAGCATTGGGGAACGCTTAGCATACTTTCAGAAGTGAGCATGTACTCCCGACAGAGTATTCCCCATCTGCTCTAGGACAGATTTTAAACACCAGCTGTGGAGTCCTTAAGCATACATTTTGAAGTTACCTGGCACTACGTGCTATAAACATTGCTGCTACCTGGCAACTCTTATTGTGATCAGCTCTTTAACCCAGATACCAGAGAAATAAGACTGTCTGGCTAGAGTATAAATGGGTCTGTGCTACCTCCATACTGGAGGAATGATTAATAAAGCAGTGATTTGCCTGAGATGGTATGTGGACAGCTCATGCCACTGCTATAATCAAAAACATGATTCAGCAGCCACCTAACACTGACAGAAAATGACTTTGATATTGCTGTGCCCTAAAGGAAAAAAAAAAGCTAGCTATTCAGGATCCAGTACTTGCTACTGTGAAGGATGTAGTGCTTTCTGAGTCAATACGAAACCAACCAGGAAACCAACCAGCAGATTACAAAAAAACTCCTTAATTTCAGCCTTCACTTTGCCCCTGACTGATCATGTCACAATATAACATGTAAGGTTTCAGTTCACTTGTGCACACAACAGAGATGATGATTAGAGCACATGGCTGGTTTTGTTTTTTTTTTTACTTCAATCATCAAAGTGAACAATTAAAATAATCTTTTACAACTATTTACTTTGTTTGTCATTTCCCTGATGCAATAAAAATTCCCCAGATTCATTTTGTTCAAGACCAATGACAGCTTCATTTAGTTTTGTATATTTTTCTTTAAATTCCAACTTTCTGAAAACAGTCCTGCAATACACAGTTTCTCATACACACACAGAGTTTTCAGCATGGGCAATTATATGAATTGAGCTTGAATCCACAAACAGTGTCAGTCCACCTAAATCTACATTTTTGGTGAATAAAATATTTGGCTGAAAAGTTTTGAAAAACTCTAATGATCATCTTTACCTTTCTCACAGAATTCTGGGGAGCTTCATTAAGGTTTATGGAGACATCCTGAGAACCTTTTATTGCAGTTGCTGTATGAATGTAAGGATTTTCTAATATGCAGGTTGTGATAAAATCTCCTATATTCCTGAAACTTTGCAATAGCCTGCCTCAGAGCATAACTTTTCATGCTGTAACTTAGTTGTGCCAAAATGGGAATACTCTATGAAAAGTTTATGTTTATCCAAAGTCCAAAGTTATTAACAAACACAGTTCACATAGTGTGAAAAAAAGGGTCTTGTTAACCACAGACAGAATCATATGGTTGTTACTGTCTGGTGGCTCACCACAATACTTCAGGAAAATTAATCTTTTCAAGGAAACACTCAAGGCAAAATTTGAAATTATATGTGTTTATATATCTGTAGACAAACAATTTTTGTGGGGATAAGTATTTCCACCAGTACTTTCTCATGCACCATTTTTTAAATTATTTCATGTTGTTTTTACTGAGATTTTACTGTCAAAAACCAGCTTTCATCACCAGACTGGGGCCCTCTGTTCAGCATTTTTAGAGCAGTCAGGGGTGAGGGTATGGAACTCCCATGCCCGCATTAATAAATTGCCATTTACCTCTGCTCTACTATCCATTGCTCCCTATGCAGCAACAGATCATATACTGATAGTAAATCAGATCCAGTATGTTTTCGTAATGTTAGTTTTGGACTAATCTATCTAATGGTAAAAACATCTGGTCTAGTTTTTCTTTTATTCTGATCTATACAGCAGGAACCTGATCACCAAGGGACCAGTGGAGTCACACAAGGTCAAGTTCTGTACCTGCATGGAGTTAATGCAGAATATATATGAATAATAAGGGATTGCTTTATATTTATGTTACACCATTTTCATAGGAGTAACACTAATAATAAAACTTTGATATTACAGCAGATTTAAGCAATAAATTCCAGACAAGTGAAAAACACAGAGTGCAATACAGTCAAGATACAAGAAAGCTGAGCATGTGATAGCAAAATCATTCTGTTGTGAAGTGGGCTAGCCCCTGATATGAATTTGGCAGAGTTTGTGTTATAACCCACATAATCTTTTAAAAAAAGTAATGCTTGTGAGGATTTTGCTTGTTAGACCCATGGTAGGCCATGCATGATGGGTATCAGTGTGACTACTATGAAAACTTCAACAAAGTTACAACATTTATAATGGGAAGTTTATTTTTGTTCTGAACTAATCTGCTGAGATAACAATATGTAGAAAGACAACTTTAGTCCCATGAAAAAAGTCAATAAATGAAAGAAATTCCTCATAGAATGTTTTCATTTCCGTTCTCACTTGAATTTTACAGTACTTTAACATATTTTTGAAGTATATTTCAACGTTTAGGAGAATTTTGATCAACTTGGTAGAAACTATACTTTTTAAATTCTGTGGCTCTTTCTCTGCTGTCAAAACAGCTAATTCACTACTTTGTTTCCTTTGTTTTATAAATCTGAGAGAATCTTGGGGTCATCCTGAGGCAACATGCGAGAATATAAAACAAAATTGTTATAGCCTGGGGGTAAAAAAAAGCCTTTCCCAAATCAACAGTATGTTAGGGGACTTCTGCTCCCTAAAGTAACATTACTGTTTATGCACTCCTGGCTTAAAGTTCTTTTTTTTACTTGGCCTTAGGAAGAGTGCATAAACAGCAACATTGCTTTAGTCAGAAGGAATTAATTATTGAAATCATTTTTTTTTTCTTTCAGACTACTGCAATCGGTCCACAATGACTTGGTGTAAAAAATAGTTGTCTTGTTTGCTGTCTTTGTGAAGGTGAAATCAAACAAATCAAAAAGAGCAGGTTTCTGGCCCAAGATTTCTGCTCCCTTCTACCCCCATAGACTTTTTTGGCTTTTACTGTACTTTATGCTGTGCTGGCAGGGGCAGACAGTCACATTGGCTGTAGGTAGAAAAAAAAGTTTTGCTTGGGCGAGCTACATTTTAAATTACAGTCTATTTTTATCATACAAAACCTTATGAAAAAAGATTTGCTTCTGCCTAGTATGACTTCAGCATTAAAAGGCTTGGAATCTGGAATAGAACACCCCACAAAACTACAGTTGGGGTTGCATGCAAATGCAGTGGGAATAAGGGAGAAAGCTGTATGCTGTGCAAGCTCTCTCACATGACACAGCATGCCCAAGGCCAGGCATCCAACATCTGATTTATACCAGACCAGAATCTGGCCCTTTGTTTCTTACTAAGGTCACTATTTTTCTTTCTTTGTTGTGATTAAAGGTAGTTCTATCTTATTTCTCTTGCTGTAAGAACCCTTTGAGTGAAAGAGAAAATTCTTTTTCCAGCTGTATTTTCTAACATATTCATGGCCATTGCGAAGGCTATAAAGCAGCCATGATTTTCAAGCGTTCTCTCTAACGTAGGTTATACTGCTGACTTTTTAGTTACCATCTTGCTTGCCTTTTAGTTCCCTAGAGTAGAGTGCGTGCCTGTGTAATGTTATGCTTTCGTCCTTACACAAAACTTTTTCTGAATATCTAACTTTTCTGGGAAAGGTGACTCTACATTTAGAGGCTGTTCCCATAAAGGGTATTTCCTGACACCTGAACGTTAACTGTCTATGAGCAGCACATGACTTCTTCAGAGATGTGTCACAGAGGGCAACAGCCAGAACTTCCTGCAGTTACCAAAATACCTCTGTAAGCAATATTGGTTCAGGGTTTTTAGATCCCCCTAGAACTTGAACTTGCCACAAAGGACAAGAGGTAACAGCACACATGCTGCCTTCTTGTAAAACTCAGGAGAAGCTCTGACCTCTCCTAACAGCTGTTCTTACAACCTCAGGATGCTATGTGCTGATTTCAGTGCTTTGACTTCATTAGGCTTGATGGTGGAGGAAACCTATTATGCACACATACATGCTGACAACAATATGTATTTTACTAATTATTGACAAGACCTGTTATTCGATTTAATAGTATGGCATAATGGGTTCAGAGTTCTGAAATCAGAATTGAACACCTCTCTCAAGTGGTCTAATACATAAAATTTATATTTATTTATGGAGTGCTAGCTTTGTATACATATCAGTATGTTGGTATATGGGAATTGTGGATCATGTCCTTTGATAGTTCAAATTGGCATAGCTTCACTGGAGCCAGTGGTTCTATGTTAATTAAGACTATAATTACAATAGAAGATACAGTTCCCTGTACCTTAAATTGCAACTTTGACAGCTGTTATCATACATCTGCTGCTTGTTTGATAGATTACTTAAAGCTAGCCTAAGCTGGCCACACCACTACTCCGGGCTAGGCACGCTAACGGTGCTAACTTAAACAAATATAATACATCACATTCAGCAGCTCCTGGCCTACAAGAAGTGACTTACCATGTGGAAACAAAGATTCTGTTCACACCCTTACAAAATGAGCTGACTGTTGCTTCAGAATGTCAACTGTATAAAACAACATCTTAGAGTTAGACTGTGGGGCTCCTGAATTTGATGGCAGACCAACTTCTACTTCACTCTGTAGGAGCTGTTGTCTGATTGAGAATATTTCCTATATAAATAAAAAGTTGCAATTTAGTCTCTCTCTAAATTGTATGATCCTTTCCTGGAGACATTCACGTTGGTATCTCTCCTAACTCTGAAACCAGAGTTATCTATGTTCTCAAGACATGGTGTTTTATTCTATAAAACTAAATACAGTTGATAAAAATTGGAGAAATTCCTATTTTCATTTACAGAAAATTTGATAGATAACAAAAAGCTGTTTAACTGCAAAAGGAGAATTTATCTTCTTCAGCTGACAGAAAAGTATACTGGTTTTCTGACCAGAGATTCTGTCAAAGAACATTGGTTCTCAAACTGATGGTCATTTGTTGCTTCATGCAGTACATGAAATATATTACTCATTTAATGATACAAGACTTAGTTTAAAAATACAGGATTGACTGAGTCCTGCTGAGTGAAAAGCTGTCACATATGTCTTACATATGACTTAACAAAGAAAGATTCATATACTTATTCTGACTTTATGGATGTATAAATTTGATTTTCTGGTGTGGTCTGCTGTCACAGGTAAGGCACAGAATTGTGGTCAGCCCTATACAAGCATACATATTACTGAAAACTCAAAATTATTGTACATGGAACACTTGACAAGATGTAGATATTTTAATTTTCATTTCATCTCTTACATGTAGTCTTTTGAAAGTGGAAAAAGATCATGAAATGAAAGCAATAACAAAAAAATCACTGGCCTCTTCTAAAGAAAGTTTACAAATGCCAGAAGATCTTCACTATACTTTGAGTTAACAAGAAAATGATCTAAACTGTGTTGATAAGAAGGAAAGTGAGGAATTGAAAAAGAACACTGTTCATTCTCCATCCTTGTTTCTAATAATCTTCATTTCCTTACCTTTTTTGCCTTGTTTTTCCTGCCTGCTTTACTTTCATCTTTCTACTTTTTTTTTCTTCTATCTGCTTGGCCAAACCTCAAATATAACAGCCTATAAAAAATTCTCAAATCCTATTTTGTTGTTCCTTACCAAACTTTTAAACTATTATTAAAAAAATTAATTTAAGAGATCTTAACAAAACCTCCTTTATTTTTGATCAATCTTGAGATCTTGCCTTGTAATAAATAAAAAGAAATAAAAACAATGCTTAGAAAGTTTAATCTGGGAGTACATTCCAATCCAGAGAGCCCTGCTTTTTACCTGGAAGGAAGGGATTTAAATGCAAGGTCCCTTTTTATTCTTTGTGTCATCAGTGCTATGATTTTAGTGTATTAATGGTCTTTGCCATTTGTGAAGTAACTGGTCTCTAAAATCAATAAGCATGCTCAGCTTCTTGCCATTAAAATCAATCAGTGCTACCCTTCTGACTGACGTCATATCCAACTGTAAATATCAAGTAAGCTGTCACCTGGTTTTCATTGTGTTTTACCTTTCAGAAGATAGATTTCTTCTCTGTCACTGAACGGTAGAAGTCTTCTTAATTATTTCTGGTATTTCCCAGTCGAATCAAGATCTCTTTAGGGGACAGAAATGACTGTCCACTGTCTTGAGAGACAACTAAGGCCTAATGTAAGATAAATGGTCTGCAATTACTGATGTTTTAAAAATTAACATCACCGAAAAAAATATTATGTTATGAAGGAAGACTGGAGAAATACATTTGGCTATTATTACATGTTGTTTAGATATTAACCAGTAGAATTAGCTAATATCTCAGTGCTTCAGTTTTGAAAATATGCAGGTCAGTTATCCCTGGATATGACTTATTTACATTGGGATTAAATTCGTAAAAATCTCATAAATGCACTTTCATGATTGTCTAATTGCTGTGTATATGAGACAAATGAGATAAAGTCTGCTTCATTTATTTCATGATAAATGCAGAGAAATTAAAATTATTTCAGAGGAATTGATTTTCAACTTTAATGCCTAGAGGAGCTCTCCATTGCTTACACGAAGAAGAAAAGAACAAAGATATTAAAATTAGCACATGTGAGACTTAATCCTCTCACTTTGACACAGGGAAATGCAAATTATATGTGAGAGAAAATAGATGTATGAAAGCATGCGTCTCTTGAAGGCAGCAGAATGTGATAGGGCTATTACTCTTGCTAGGGCCAGTGTCGTGGGTGGGATGATTGGGATTCCTGTCTGGCAAAACCTTGTGAAAAGAGACGTCCCTGCTTAGCCTTCTGCACTTCTTGGGTTGCACTAAGCAACTTCAGAATTTCTAACTGAGTGAGGGTTATGCAGGATTCCTGCTTTATCCTGGCTCAGGGTAGTTTTTATCCCCACTGTTCATTAAATTAGTTCCTCTACTGGAGTGAATCAGATGCAGGTCTCCAAACTGACGCCACATTGCTTTGGACACATTCATACTAAGGCATGATTTGCTGAAGATTTACGTTTCAGGTTTGAGGTTTATTGCCAAGCATGGTTTTTAAGGACTTTATATTCTGGGCGGAGAGTTCTATATGATTCTTGTCAGTTTTAGTTGCAGCAAACTTGGTATTTAAATAAGATGTCAGAGATAATTAAAGAAGTAGTCTCCCCAATAGCAAAAATATAGTTAATCTATTATTTATTACCTCCTTCTCAATGATATGAGAGGATCTTAAATAAATGAATTTGAATGGCATGTAATTGGCTTTCATTTAACACTTCAGGATAGTGTTTGGATCTCCTTTAATGACTCTTTGGCTGACATTTCTACATCTACATCTCCCCAGATGCCAAAATACTTGACTAACTTTACAGGCTGATTGCAAAATCTGTATACCTTGCTCACGATATACATCAGGCAGTCACCTCTATAATGTTGTATAAAGTCACCTCTGAAATGAAGTACCATTCAGAAAGTGGCTCACTTACAGCTCCAAACTAAAAATAAATTAGATATGTGACTGAACCACTATTGGAGCCATATGTCACCTGAATGCAAATGTCCAGCTGGAGTTTGGCTACAGCAAATGTTGTAGAAAATGCTATGGGAATTTTTACTAACCTGTCACTTTTAGTCTCACCAGAGGAACTCAAATTTCCAATGAGCACAGCACCCTATTGCACTTCCCTGGAGGACTGATACAGTACTGACTCCATGAAGAAACGGTCATAAACCCAAATCCCTAAAAAGCCTGCAAAAAAAGCCAGATAGTCGTGCTACTTGGGTTGTGAACTAACTGAAAATTTGAATGAAAAGGAGTTAGAACTGTTATTTAACTATAACATTTATGTTGTCCCCACTTGACTTTTCATTGTGGAACCTTCTAAAAATACTCTACCAATAAAAGAAATACAGTCCAAACCTTATACATTCCAAGTGTAGTTTTATGATGCTAAGTAGTAGATGATGGCTTCTGGCTTTCATTGAAGCTCATAGGAAATAGTTCCCTGAGGTCATGGAAGTTATTCAGGAGATTTTAGCCTGTTTCTTCAACAAGATGTCCTCACAGAGGCTGCAGAACCTTCTATATTTTAAGGAAAACAATGCTCAATTTTCATCTTAGCAGATATTTTTGATAGTGGAAGCATATTCCCAAGATAGCCAACAAGGCTTCCCATTTTGCTTCCCCTTGCTGTTGCACTAAAAGCTAATCTGGACCAGCTCTTTGCCTTGCCCTTTCCCTTTACTCTGATTTTCCCATGGGGATTTAATCTTATTCCAGCTAATTAAAATGAAACCAAACCTGAATTGTCTTTCTGAAATAGCGCTGTGGTTTATTAATGTCTTCAACTGGAGCTTTCTAGGTAATTCTATGGCAAACAGTAGTGCTTGCATGTAAAGAGATAGCTGTCTCTAGGGAAACTTTAGGTAGATAAGACATATTCCTTGGATGTGTTTCTCTTCAGAGACTAAGGTACACGAAGGAATTCATTACTTGGGTTATGTGGTGGGTCATATTGATGACTCCATTTAAGTCAAATCACCCCATACACTTTATAACAAACTCCATTTCAAATGTCATTTTAAAAATTATTTCTCATTGAGCCATCTTTAAGTTACGTTAGCACTTGCCCAAAAGCTCAATTCAATACACTGTAATACAGTACACTGTATTAATTTCATCAACAGAGACCATCCTGCATAAAAAATGGGTTCTTTTTCCCTTAAAGCAGCACATCTAGAATCATGCCAAGCCTCTCCAGTCCTCAGTGAGTTTGCTTCCAAGCTAAGTTAACATGGAACAGAAATACAATATTTTAATTTGCAATTGTTATTATTAACAACTCATCATTAAAGAATACATGTATAGGATTTTAGGGCATAATAAATATTTTTTACATTTCAAGTTTTTCACATTTTTAATTTTGTTTGATCTTGTTTAGTTTATTATCTACATTGGAATTGCTTTGTTTTTTCAATCACAATAGGTTCTCTGTTTTATTATATAGTTTAATTTTCTCTGGTCTTGATGAATGGTTTAAACTGCTTACAGTTTTCATTCTGTTTTGTGGTTTGTTGGGGGGGTTGGTTTAGTTGGTTGGGTTTTTTTACTACTGTCTGCTTCTTCCTTGGTTGCTTTGATTTACTCACAATTAATTTATTAATTTACTACTAATTAATTAATTTTTCTCTTTAGAGAACAACTCCTTTGGAGGCATCACAACTCATATTAATGGTGGACTGCCCATTGTAATTAAAATCAATCTGCAGTTCTTGATACAGTAATTCCTATCTAGAGTAGAAATACTGGATGAGTAGGTAGGCATAATTTAGTTCCCAAAATGAGAAAGAACTTTGTGCTCTTTCATTTCTATATCTAATAGAACAATGGGAAGAATAAACTTTATTTTCAACATTACAATCCAAGGTTACTAATAAATTTATAACTCCATCAGGGTACATATCAAAGAAGAAAAAAAAATTAACAGAGTGAAAAAAATGGTTGTGCAAAGGCTTGCTCTTGCTTCAATGAAAGGAATCCTTGAATGCAGTGGTCATAGACCATACCCTAACATGCATCAATCATTATGCATATGATATCATAATCCCAGATTTTCTGAGGTTATTCCACCAAAATAAGGAATTCTTCTCTTAGGATTTGTTTCCTTTTATTTCATATATTTTATTATAGCACACAGTCTCTGACAGAATTGTAGTTTAGTAAGTTAAGAGGGCACTGAGACACTTTTTGGCTTGGTATATAAACCTTGCCAAGATATAACCTCTTTCTATCTTCAGGTTGCCTATTTGTACCTAATATATAAGTTAATTAGCAAATGTTTGTTTGAATATTTTGAGTATATTTGTTCTTTTAATTAATGGTGATAAACAGATCTTCAGTCAGCACATTTATCTAACCCAAATGTAATTTGATCTTTAAGATATTTTGACAGACAATATCTAATCCTAACATAACTGCAAGAAAATTGAGGATTGGACAGACTTGGGTACTAACCCTTTCTAAAAAGGAGTGTCTAGGCTGGTCTTAAAGCTGCCCCAAACAACTTTCTCCAGTGTGACATTCATTACCTACCACTAAAGTGTTTCTCAATCACTTTACTTGACAGGTTTAAGACTATTGGTCCTTGTTGTGTCCTTTACTGAAAATAAAGATAAGAATTTCTTACAAACTTCTCTTCATTGCAGTAAGCAGATCAGACACCAAAAATATTTTAGAATTCCAGCCAACTGTTCTATATTGCTTCCTTAAAGTGTGTTAACTTGTGAGTAACTCTATGGCCTTACAAACATCCTCTTGATTCATGTCTGCATTAATGAATGATATGCCAATTGTTAAAATATATGTTGAATTTTATTATCATTGGTACATTCAGTTTTTTCCGCTTCCAGCTTTATTGTGCTTTCTTGATTTCACATTGCTGAGCCCAGGTTCTCAAAACTATTTGTGTACATGTCTTCTATTGATTCTAGAGTAAAAAGAGCCACATAAGATCAGTGTGCACACATTTCATAATACTTGTTTTAAACATGTTGCAGGTAATTTAATTAGTGCCCTGTATCTCTTCCATTATTAAAAAAAAATTTAAAAATTGTCATTCTTCACTTGATTTTATGAACATCTATCATACTATTCTGTCATCTCTTTCCCAAAATACAGGTTCCTCATCTACTTAGTTTCTCCCTATGTCAAAACATAACTCTCAGCAAGTTTGCTGCTCTTTATGTACTTTTTCCCAGTAGTAATGTATCTCTCTTGATACTAGGGACCAGAACTGCTCACACTGTTCAACTGAAGTAGGTGTTTAAACACTCTGAGGTTTTGGGCTCTAGCCCATATACACTTACTTATTGTGTATCGAGGCAATGGAATCAGAGTTTAATGACTTGGAGCAGTCTAAATTTATTAAGAGCTTGAAGACAAAGGAGGATCTCACTGAAACCAAGAGCTATCAGGCTATGTCATGATAAATGCTACATTCGGTCAATGCTTTTATATGAATTAAATCTAGCATGTTGAGTTGCATGTTTAAGGTTAAGTCCAAAATAAGTGCTTTGTTGGACTGAGTCCCAGAAAGCTGCCTCCTTGAAAGAGTCCACAGAGGTTCATCAGCAAAAGTTCACTGCTAGTACAGAAGCTGCCTATACTTTGCAG
Organism: Aquila chrysaetos chrysaetos; assembly: GCF_900496995.4. Taxonomy (NCBI): domain Eukaryota; kingdom Metazoa; phylum Chordata; class Aves; order Accipitriformes; family Accipitridae; genus Aquila; species Aquila chrysaetos. Next base: position 34,692,125 of record NC_044005.1, read on the forward strand.
TGAAACTCTACTTACTCTGTCCTTGACCTAGTGTATTCTGCTTTACCATTTGGAAACTTTCCCAAAATATTTTTTTCAGCAATTATTTAGATATTATTGCCTTAAATGCCCTGCCACTGTTATCCCTTTTTATTAGAAACTCTAGCTAGTTATAGCTGACACCTTACTTTGCTCTTTCAAGTTACAAACCATTCTTTTCCTTTGTCATCCATTTATTACTTTAAAGACATATTTACAATTTTTTAACATTTAACTTAATATTTAGCATTTAAAATTGTTTTTCTTCCCAAACACAGGCCCATACACACTTACATTTAATTTTAATCTTCCTTTCTGCACTGTGTATAATATCCTTTCCCCTCTCATTCTCTCTTTGGGAACAATACATTTTTAAAATATCTGAAACCAAGACTTTTTCAATCTAATCTTTAGGGTCAGAAATAGTGCAAAGAAGTCCCCTGTTCTTGCACGTTTTATAGTTCACCTGCATGATACGGTATAGAGTATTTGTCCCCACAGATCTAACTGATATACATTAGGAGAAAACAAGGGCTAACCTAAAGATGTTCTTTCTCATTACTGCCGATACCTTTGAAACTACACAAGGAATAATGCACCTGGTAAATCTAAAGACTAATATAGTTTGCTCTTTCAATGAGATATAGTGAAGTAACAAATCAACTTTTTAGGGTTAGAAGCCTCTTGAGCTTTCTTTTTTTAATCAGACTATTGATTTTCTCCAAACATTCATTGTCTAAAACTTGATCACTGCCACTTTTCACCTTCATACAATAGGACACAATGCAGCCTGAATAAAATATCTTGAAGTTCACAGAACTCCAGGTAAAAATAAAAATCTGCCAATATTGTTTGTCAGCAAAAAATCACTCCTATAAAACCAGGGATGTTGCAAAATACAGTGGTCTGTGTCGTAGTTTACCGCTGCATCCTGTAAATACATTCATTAAGATGTTTAGTCACTTTGTGACTGGTGTGCAAATGTTACAAGGCATACTCTATTGAGGCTTAAGCTAGTAGTGATGAACAGAAGTTTTATAGGATGTTATAAAGTGCTCACGCATGCTGTGTTTCTCCTCGGGGAGTAGAAAAATTATGAAAAGTAGTCAGTACCAACAAAGCCTTCTCTCCTCTGCAGAGCAATGCAGAGTTTGAGTCCTCATTCAGGGACATTATACAAAATATTTTGAAACAACATTACAGAATTTAGTGGCAAATTCAATGTTTTTAAATTAAAATATATTGAACAACATCTCTCTCTTTCTGCAATCAATTCATCCATAATTTGGCGCAGTTTTCTATTTTGCCTTTGTTGGCTCATGATATTTTTCTGACCTCCTGATACTCACCTGAAGTATCTTGTATACTATCATAATAACAAAACTACTGCTTTCTTAAACTATGAGAATAAAGAAGGCAACACTTCAGAATTATTTTAAGCCCAGTAATGTACAGCTGGTTTTAATTTTTTTTATGACTGTCATTCATTTCCAAAAACCCACAGGAAGAGCTGCTTTTAGCCTTTCTTTAAGATCAAAAGATGCACCTCAAAATAGTTAGACTCAATTTCAACTTAATGAAAAAAGGAAAGAAAAACATCCCTTCATAAGAAAGTCTCATGTTCTGCAACGACTCCAGAAAGTCCTAGTACTCCTTTCTATACACTATGTCTTTTCTGCTGATTTTATTATCTTTCTTCATCTGCTTTACTTGGTGAAAAAGCAGTCATAAATCATATATTTAGAAATAGAGGATAGCACTGGGGAGAAGAAAAGGATCTATTTGGCCCTGTGGAAGTCCAACACCAGCAGCTAATTTTCACTTGCAAAAATATCAATCTATTCAGGAAAAAAAAAAAAAAGCTTGAGGCAAACAGAAGGAACTATTCTTGGAAAATTTAAAAATATGTATGCAATCAGAGGGAATTCTAAGATTGAGTGGAAACATGCTATTTATCTGCTGCTGCAGTTAGGGTTAGCCTGGTACAATCACTTGGTCTGAAAGCAAAAGTTATTAATTAAGCAATGAAATTAGAAAACTGGGACATTTTCTGGGGATTAATAACTGGCTGGGATGAGCCAATGACTAGCAATGCAGTAAAAAGCAAACCCATACAGTCATCAGGCCCAAAGAAATTTCTTCTACTAGTGGTATTGTGTTGTTCTAAGCTGAGAACAAGGGGAGAAATTATTTTCCTGTTGACACTTCTCAGGTATTTTGTAAAAACAGTGGATTAAGCTTTGTGATAGCTCTGAGGGTCAGAAAAATTTTAATTTCATGTTTCAGATGAAGAAACAAACATGCTTGAGCAGCAGGTAGGTTTTGGGGTTTTATTTTCGGGAAGCCTGATAGAAAACTCCTAAACATGACACGGGAAGTCCATGTGAGGACTGGTAGTACATCCCAGGGCTTGTGTTCCCCTTTTTTTTTTTTTTTTTTTTGACTTAAAGTTTCAGATGATGTAGTTCAGTTCTTTCAGGATCTTTCTTAATTAACTGCTGCTCTAGAGATTAATGGAAAAGTTACCCATATCACCTTGGAACATCTTAGTCACTATATAACATCAAACAATACAGATGTAGAATGAAAATGAGTTGAATAGATATCATGAGTTAGGAGAATTCAGGTAACTACTGGCATGTTAGAACCATGGTAACCATAAAACTTATATGGAAAAAAAAACTTCGGTAGAGAAAAATACATATTTACAGTTCTTTTGGTACATCACTTGGGCACCTTTATTATGAAGCAATGGAGAATCAGTACATGGTAATGAGATTCCTAGAAGACAGAAAGTGCCAATTTACACAAGGAAAAGAGGGAGATGAAAGGGAGGTATAGTCTATTGAAAAAAATTCACATGCATTAAAACAAAGAATACAGAGGGACTGTCAGCCTGCACTGATCAGCTTAGACAGACAGAAATTAATTATATTTTGTTTAAGAAACTGCCTCTGCAGCCTTGGTCAATTTTAAAGACCACATTAGAAGATTTTTCAAACTGGCTTTCCAATTACCTTGGATGGCAGGCAAAGTGCTTTGAAACAGAATTTGCTTTAAATTGGTAAATGCAACCAATTCTGACTGACAGTGTTTTCAAAATTCATAACATGGTGTTCTAAGGGGTACACCAAAAGAAGATTTCTTTTCTTTCAAAGATCAGGAAGACGGGGATATGGGGGAAAACTGCAAAACATTATTATTTAAGGCAGACTGAATGAAGAAGTAGAAAAAAGGAAAGGGCTTGCCCAAGAGGAAAACAACTTTGCTTGCAAAATTAAATATGAGCCCTTCCAAGCAACAATATAGTGTGCCTGGAAAATATACCACTTCTGACATTAGAAAATGTACTGTCCTGAGGTTTTTTATTGGACCTCATGGTATGTGTGGCACCCAGGAAAGTGTAAATCATCTGTCAGAATTGCTAGGCAACAGACTCCTGCCTTTGGGATGACTGTGCAGGGAATGATAGTGTAATGCTTTCATTGTTTTTTCATTGGTTGACTGGGTTGTCTTTTTTAGCTTGTAGGAAAGCTGTATAGGTGACCTTCTATAATGAAACGTTCTGGCTTCAGCCATTTTGATAATTTTACAGTGATTTTTGACTGAATTAATTCTCAGTGGGCTTATGTTTTCTAATAAATGTTTTATAAATGTTATCAGAATAACAACACTGATTCCTTGAAATTCATGCTGTTCCCTTAGAGTGGTGTCAATAGAAAAACTCAACAAAATCCAAGGAATCATAAAGAGAAAGTTCCTCAACAAAGTTTTAAGAAAGCTTACAAATAACAGAAGAACAGATAGTAGCCTATTTTTTACATGACAGGTTTTAATATATATATTTGTATTAAATACATATGGTGTGATTTGTTGCTAAGTTGTGTTGCTATCACTGACGCCTCTTCCTGAGCAAAAAGGGCAACAGCATTTTGTAGGAGGAGGCTATCTATCATATTTATGTCATTTTAGATGCATATTCTGCAGTCTCTAGCTGCTGGAATAAACCACGTTATAATTTAAACTTCATCAGGTTATTTTTTAAGAAGCGAAAAACTGAAACATAGATCATCATACTGCAGTATTGTGTGTATTGCACTCCATTCAGCAGTTGCCAATATGTTGCAACTTTTTCCACTTTGGTGGAAAATAGGCTGTCCACAGAAAGAATTTGCTAAGAGTCAGGGTGTAGAATTAAAATGTTCAGTGCTGATGTCATTACCTGTATGAGTTCTCAACCGCTTTATTAGGCAAAAAGAAGCACCTCTCCAGCTGACATTTATCGACACCAGTTTTTCTTTACTGTTCACAAATATGCAATCACTAAATAATTGAAGGCAAGAGCACATTAAAAAAAAAAAAAAAAAAGAGACTGAGAAAGTAACTGCTTCAGAACTGACCTTTGCTCTTCCTAAATGACACATTTTGGTGATCCTTTGATAAATGCAATCAACAGCACCCTGAAAGAATGCTCGTTCTTCCATTCCCTGAAGAAATACCATCCACCATCCAGATTCTATTCTTCTTCTTAATTGGGTTGTAAAGAAAATAGTGTCTATGCTGATACTGCTAGTTTTCCTTTAATCTTCTATACACTGATAAATAATCACTATTCACTCAAGGAGACATTACTGCAGGAAAAAAATAGCAACAACACCTCTAACCCCAAGTATTCAGAAATCACAAGTAAATTTCCAACCTTTTGAAAATCACAGAATATTGTAAAAGCAATGTAATGGTATTAGGTAGATCTGTGCTGTGCATATATGCTTTAAAAATTCTCAGAATACTGGAGTTTTAGGTAACATGCACAATATTTAGTCAATTAGATATTTGTCCATTACCCCTTGGACAGTGACTCCACTAACTCTTTTGTATTTTCTAGTGTAAGCAATATAACTTTTGCCTACTCCTCCTCTCTTGCGGATATGCCTATATCCAGCAGTTTCTCACAGTTTCCTCTCACACATGCTTTCACTTGTGCATTCTGTTTTGTGTTTTGCTTGCCCTTGCCATCAGCTTCCTATACCTGTCATACATTACACTTTCTGACTTTATCCTTATATTCCCTTTCACACTGCAACTTTAATTAGAGTAGTCTCAATTCCCCTCAGCTTTTTCCTTCTGGATCATGCTTCCCTATGTGTTTCTTAGTGCCTTTCATTCCTCCACTTTTCTTCCTGTTACACTTCACTCAGTTTCAAAGCCGTGAGTGGCCATAATGGCTGATCATTACCCAACTTCTATCCTGATGGAAACAATACTAAGAAACTCATAGCTCCTATCTCCCAAGCTACAAGAAAATGGGCCATTAATACAGTAATACTGTTAATATTAAATTAGAAAGACATTAATAAGCATTCTATGGGCAACTTCATAACAGAGTCTAATGTTTACACCAATCTCTTCATGTGTGATTCTCATGAAAAGGGAAGTAGTAAAGTTCCCTTATTTAATTTATTGAAATAATCAAATTTGAATTAATATATTCACTGGAATTGAATGTAGAAACATGGAACAGTATCTGCTGACAAAAGAACAGACAGTTTTAACAGACCTTATTTCATCCCTTATAAACATAATTCCAGGCAAACACAATCATTATTTACCATGTATTTGCAGTGCCTTACAACAATGCCTTACAACGATGACTGTAGTTGTATTACCAGCACTGATTTATGTTGATGAACTTAATATTATATAGTCAAAAACATGACTGAGTGACTGAGGACACGTATCTAAGCAGTTCATTTAATCTTTAAGTATCAGGAAATCTAGATTTCATTCCTGACCCAGTCTTGCCCAAGACAACCTATAGATTCTTCTACCATGAGATGAAATGAGCCCCTTCATTTATTGATTTTGTAACTTTTTGCAAGGTGGCAACAAGTATCAAGTGAGAATTGAAACCAGTGAGAGTTGCTTAACCTCCATTTTTCCACAGTACTCAAAGAGTTAACACAAAACCAACAAGTCCTGTCTTCTCTGAACAATAGCTAGCAAATATTTTAGTTAGAGGCTTCAAATTTCACAAAGAGAATATGATGAGTGTTTAGAAAACTAGATGCAGTTTGTAATATGGTGCATCATGACCATCAAATCAGCAGGTGCCACCAAATATACTGAGAAAAAAACCCCAAGACTAATTAACAGGGAGGCAGTTCATACTTATATACAGTTTTCTTTGCAGCTAGCAAAAGAAATTTAAAAAACGTATCACAGTGAATGGAAGTATAATAAATACTAATTTTTGTGCAACCTAGCTACAATTTTTCTAAATAAAAATAAAAAATACATAGTTACAGAATTTTGCCTTACAAAAATGTGAAAACACAAAAATGTTTCAGTAAATAAAGCTGAACATTCATTAAAAGAATAATTCACAATACTAACTATAAGTTCAGAGCTCAGTAAATAAGGCACTTTGTGACAAGAAAACCAGGTTTAGATTTTAGTCTTTCCACATTTAGACATAGTCACTTCACATTTACACAGACAATTAAGGGGAATTTTTGGATCTAGAGATTAGCAATCAACTTCAGATTCTCATGACTTTACCAAAAGAACATCAGCATATTCTTCTAAACTTGCCTGTTTCAGTATGCTTTGCAAGCACAGGATGTGTCATTATTCTGATAAAAACTGAAATTAGCATTTCCTTTTGTCCTGTTCTCATTTCAGCTAGTAATACTTGCTCTTACTGAAAGGCAGCATAGCCTAATTAGTAAAGCACTGTAGAAAGAGAAGGGAGACATGTTTCTCACTCCAGACTGATCACTGACCGGAATCTTGCTCAATTATTTCATTTGTCTTATCATCTTCAACTGGGCAAGATGATGAACTGCCTATTTGTACTGCATTACAGTACAAGCCTCAGAGATCATTAGAAATTCCATCTACCATATTATAAACAACCATGTTGTCCAGTAGCTTATATAATTGCCTAACACATAACAACTTGGGGACTTTTTTAGGAAGAAAAAGTCATCCAAGTCAGGCATCTCTTTGCTACATATACAGAAATATCTGCAAATTTTCTCTGAACACTGTAAGAAGCAGCAATATCTTACTTCCTTTCTTACAGTTTCTAAGAGAAAGACCCAATACTTCATCTGTGTTCTCTCATACCTACCTCTTGGGCTTTCTAGGGCTTTTTGATTTCTTTCTCAGGTAGGCAAAATTTGCAATTCATCACTTCCCTAATTCCTGCACTTACAGTTGCTCCAGACTGAAACATCCCAGCTGGTACAGCTTAGCTCCTGACTCCTTAGACATTTAGACAGACGCTTCTGTTGTCTCCCTATCTTACTTCATAAAGTTGTACTTACTTCGGTTGTAGGCGCCCCATTACTGGAAACATTCAAGGTCAGGTTGGACAGGGCTCTGAGCAACCTGATCTTGTTGAAGATGTCCCTGCTTATTGCAGGGGGGATGGACTAGATGACATTTAAAGGTCCCTTCCAATGCAAACCATTCTATGATTCTATGATAAGCAAACTTAGATGTTTTTTTATTTTTTTATATGTTTGACAGACAGCTAACACTTTTCAGCTGCAGTGAGGTCTGTCATGGCTTTTAGATCAAAGACAATGCTTCATGACCACTATGAAAACCATCTCCAACAACTATAACAATTTTTCTTCTCAGTATTGCTAAAATACACAAAACATTTTACTAAGACACGAACTCCTGACACATTGCTATAGTCAGAAAGGCTAATGTAACAGGGTAGTGTACACAATGAAATGATGAACAGAAATAACAGCACACTTCCCTGGGTTTGGACACTGTTCCAGTGGATACTGAAAATTGCAGCCACTTCTGAAGCCCAGAATCCAATTAGGGGAAGGACCATGAGAATGTTTAAATGATTTTTGTAAGTGCCTTACAAATGAAGATTCAGTGAGGTCAATCTAATTAGCTTATCAAAGTAAATGGTTAAAGTGTGCCTTGATGACCATTCTTTATCTATGAAAAAATCTTCATGGGAAGTAGAAATTTAACATGAGCTCACATGAACATGGTAAACAAGTATAAAAATAGTCAACATGTCAAATTTCAACTTAAATTCTAGCTTATAATAAATCACGTCTAACCAGAGTAGTTGCCCATGGGAATTGTTTGTCAAGTCCATAAGTGGAGTCCTCATCACAGTAAATATTTTAGCCATGGTAGGATGTTTTTCTATATATTTCATCCTAATTTATGCGGTAATTAATTCAGGAAGGTCCGAAGTCCCATATTATGCAGAAGGACACATCAGATGATCTTAATATCTCTCTCTGGCTTTCAGAATACATTATCTAATTAACAGTTATTCTGAAGCTGCGAAGAGTCTAAACACTTGTTTCCCTTAACAGCAGTTATACTAATTTCCCTTTTGAGTGCACATTTGGTTTTTCAAGTAGTTTTCATTACAAGCATAGATATCTAAAATGCGCACTAGGGTTAATCTGTCCTTACACTAGCAAAGTATTAGATTGAGATTGTGCAAGCCTAAGCGAAGGAATTATTTGCTTCTTTTACAACAGACATAAAGACAATAGCAATTGGAGTAGGTGCAAGACAATTTTTTTTCCCTTTTTTTATTTATACTTTGATCAATTTAATGAACTAATTTAGTCTCAATTGACTTCAACAGATTTTTCTGATTGTTGGGCAGGCTCCTACATGTCACTTGCTTCCTATTCCCCACCTGCTTTTTTTTTTTCTTTTCTTTTTTTTTTTTTTTTTTTTCCAAAGTGTAGTGTCAGTGGGTCCTCCAAAGGCTGCAGTCCATTCAGAAGAGTACCTGCTCCACCATGGAGCACCTTCTACTCTTTGACTTCAATGTTCTCTCTGTTGTTCCCTTCTCACTCTCTTTCTAGTTCTCTTTTTCTTTCTATTTAGATATCCCTCTTGCTTTTGCTCTCTTTCTCTCTCTCTGTGTTCCCTTATTCCCTATCCCTTGGTGTTTTCTGCCATTTAAAAAATATGTTTTCACAGAGACACCACAGACTCTTCTGATGGGCTCGGTTTTGGCCTGTGGTGGGTCTGCTGCTGAGCCGGCTGGAATTGGTTGTGTCCAGCACAGGGCAGCCCCTGACCTCCTCCCACAGAAGCCACCCCTGCAGCACCCCCACCCCCACCGCCAAAACCTTACCACACGTTAACTAAAAGGAGGAATTAAAAAGAAAATGGATAAAAAAGGAAGATCTAGCATTCATAGGTTGCAAAGCCGAAAGGACTGTAAGAAGCAGGGGAAGAAAAGAGCATAAGAAATTCATTGTAACAGAGACAGAAAAAGAGAAAACCCCATAAAGTTCCATGTAAAGTTTGAATAGAAAATACTTTTCTTGTTCAGAGGCATTTACACTTTGCAAGGTTCAGCAGTCTTATAGGTAGTTATACTACTTGCTAAACTTGGTATATTACTGATTCTTGAAAAGTAATTGATGGTTTGATAATGAAATTATATTCCAAATGTCCAGAAATATGGAAACACTGAACAATAGCACTCTGCAGGGAAGGCTACAAGTTTACATTTTTATTTGGTTTGAGTGAGCTCTAAAAAAGTAGTAATTTGTCGCATGTATTCAATATACAGAAAATGCCAATCCATCATTGTAAGCAAGCTCCTGCATGTCTAATCCCAGTCACAAATATTTGAACAAGCAAAGAAAATATTTTCAAATTTTTTTTTGTTTTTAGAGTTACACACAGTAACACTTTCCAAATTACTTCCATTTCAGAAGTTAGTGCAACTGAACAAAACCAACTGTTTTTCTATAACATTAATTAAACAACAGTTGTGTCAACTCTATTTTATATAACAATTTCAGTGAAGGAAAAACTTCCTTAGGCAGAAAACATCCAGGCCTGCTTTCTTTTTATTAATACAGGTATATATGAAATTACCAATATTTGTAAGCAATCATTGTCTTTTCTAAAGGATATTTTGAGCCCATATTGATTTGGGTAAATTTGTTTCTGCTAAGGTCAATAATGATAAATGACTTGTGTTCTGCATGATGTGGCTCAGTACTTCGAATTAAATGATTGTAATTATCGGTAGTTATTTTGTAAAGACAGCTGTTACTGCATCTGACAGATGACTGTGTAATGCTTTTCCTTTAAAATGTCTTAAATAAATTTAGAATTTTTGAAAATGGGAAACAATGATATATATTAAAATTGCATGATTTTCCCATATGATTCTGCAGCTTCGTCTCCACTTCCCTTTGAGGTAGTTATTCTAATCCATAGGTTGGCCTGTTTGTATCCTACGAAATTATGCTACTAGTTTTTGTAGTATGGAAAAAGGTATACTAGTAGCATAGGGTTTATTATGACTTGTGACATTTGTCAAGATATTAGGTCTCCAACAGTAAATGGTGACATTACTTTGAATGAAGTCATAGAAACTACAATAATCAGATCAAGCTCAAATGGCCCAAACCCGCATATTTTTTCTAGATTTTGCAGTAAACCTAGTCCAAGCATTAGATTACTGGGATGCCACAGGATAGTAAAGATTAATTCGGTTCAGTTTCTTATCACCAGTTAAGATATTATGAATAAGAGATAATGAAAGATATGCAATAAATCAGAATATAACCATTGCTGGACTTCTGATTACACACCATTGTAGAGAAAAGTGTGGTGACAGAGTGGTAGAGTCCACTCCTTTCTCACTTGTGGGGTAGTTGTGTTTTTAAAAAAGGAAGCAAACTCTTTTTTTCAATGGCAGTCAAGAAGAAGGATAATGCTTTGCATTTGTCTTTGCATAGTGAGTGCTCAAAGAGAATTAGTCAGACTCAGGAAGAAATGTTTCCATTCCAACACTGTGCTGGGTATCTCTTTCTGGGAAAACACTGAACAACACAAAGCAACTTCTGTTCTTTTTGGCATTTTTTTTATCCAGACTATACTTACAACAACAAAAGTTACTGCAACATCAAAATTAAAGGGCAACTGTAAGTATTTCTAGCCATCTAATACAATTGAAAAAATGATTTTCAAATAGCCTTGAGAAGACATTCAGACAGAAATTTGTTCTAGTCAAAGTAGTAATGATTAACTTGCAAAAAATCTTTTATCTGAAACAATGGTAGAAAGGTAAGATATTTATGATTTAAAACCTATATTAATTCTTTGTGATGTACAAAGAGGGGTCACAGGTATTTATTTCCTCTACAAAGTATTTCCTGTTTTTACCTTCAGGACCAAAGGAATGTTGTCTAGTCTTTCCCATTTCACAGAGATCAAAGAAAGAAGTTGAGGCTCTTTTAGAAATAATGACAAAACCTCCACTGAATTCCATAAGACTAGCTTTTTTCCAGCTGTCTTCATGCAAATTGCTTACAGTCCAAATTTTATTGGTGAAAAATACAGTGGAAAGAAGTAGGATGGAAAAACAAAGATTCTGAAGTGATTTTCTTACTTTGTCTATGTATAAATTATGAAAAAATACATTTTATGCAGAGATATAAAAAACAAGATAAAAATTGTTACTTGAAAGTCCTATAGAATGTATTCTCTCTGCATGCAATGGCTTGTTCATTTGCTCAATGTTCTTTTGGCTGTCTGATCCAAAGTACATTGCAGCCGATGAGATAATTTTCCACAAGTTTCAAAAGACACTCTGGAAGACAACTTCTAGAAAACTATTATATACAGAAAACATGGTGAGGTTTTTATTTGTAGATATAGAATATATCTATCTATCTATCTAGAGACACACTATTCTCCATTTTTACCAACAGCCCTACACAGCTGTTGTTTTAATGTAGAAGACTGATTTTAAAGAAGCAATAAATTAACCCAGCCCTCATGAGTGCTCAGTATTTTATCCCTGATACAACTTTTCTGAGGTAAAAATCAGAGAGCATACAGAGTTGAGTCTGTGGCATTTTTAAACTTTATTCTCAATGTTAAACAACAGTTTGATCATCAGAATGCAACAACTGTTTGATGTATTTTTTCTTTTTGGAAGCTTACTGTTATGAAGGCTAGGTCTGGCTAGATAATCCTTGAGTGTGATAACAGGGTTTTGCTGCTGAAGGACAAGGAGCAAGAAAAGCTGGCAGTGCACAACTAAAGTCTGCATGTTATGATTTTTCTAAATAGATATAAATCATACACTGAAGTGTCACCGAATGAGTAACGCACATGCTTTTCATATCCAGTCAAACTTTAAGAGAATGAAATATGTTTGCTAGTATCAACTCGCCCCAGTAGACAGTAATCCACATCACAAGAAACACTTAATTGAGTCCATTTGGCAGTTGCTGCTCAGCAGGGGCCTTGTAATGAAATAACATGTAATAACATACCTCTCATCCCTAGAGAGAGTGTCCCTGCAGGTCAAGGTTGGGGTCATTTCAAGGGCAAGGTCAGGTAGCTTATGTTGTAGCTGCTATTGCCACATCAAATTGCATATTTTTTTTTTTTTTTAAATGGAGAAAATTAATTTTATAGACTATTTTCTAGCTTTTAACTCTCTCAAAGCCTTGTTTGTCCTGTCTCCCTGCAAAACGCCTGTAATGTTTGAGCAGGACATTATCACTGAAAATTAAATATCCGGTGAAAAGGGATTAATTTTTCATATATATTACCTACTAAACTAATCCTAATGGATGAGTCTCTGATTTTTTGTAAATTACTACACAAAGACTTTTCCTGTCAGCAAAGAGAATAGTTATAAACTAAGTCACCAGAGTACCTAAAAGGTGCTAAATACTTCACAAGAAATGCTGAGCACCTTGTGGTGTGACACTGCATTTCAAGAGATACAAAGAAAAGCTGGTGAAAGCAAATGAACTTTACATTTCCACTCTATGATAATATTGTAAAATAATAAAATATCCTTAGAAAAACAGATAATTAGTAAGAAAAAATTGTTTTTATTATTGGCTTTAATGAAACAAAACTGATAAAATATTTCAAGAAAGTAAATTTGCTGGGGGTCAGCAAATTAAAATGATAAAAGGAACCTCTGCTTTCTGAAATTATATAGTCAAGTGTCAGCTCACAGTCTTGCCCAGATGACACCTTACCATTGGGATTTTATGTTGGCATAAGTATTCAGAATGTCAGTTAACCTGAGGGATCAAGCATATGCATCCAGGAGCCATAAATGAGGGGGTTTACTCTGAATTTCTTCATAAAAAGTTATTCATAAAATTTCTTCATACAGGTTGAACCAGATGATCCTTCAAGGTCCCTTCCAACATGGGCTGTTCTATGATTCTATGGTAACAAATCAGAAGAGATCTTTCTCATTTGTGGAATTCTAAGAGAAAGAGAAACTTAATCTGATTTTCTTTCAGGGGATAATGTATGGATCTTAGTTTTAAAAAATTGATAAGAAATGGATCTTAAGTTTAAAAGGTGACAGTTATGTACATAAAACCAAAATAGTGTCAATGAACTACTTAGCTTTATACAATACACTACATAATTTTCCTGTGGAGAATGTGACTCTAACAGAACGGTTTAAGATCCACGGTTGTGAATGACACTGAGGGACATTACAAATACATATGTGTTTAATCTGAATATATTTTGTATGGGCTAGGGAAGAGTAGCCAAGGGAAACATAACTGTTGCTTTAGTAGTTTTGGCAATAGGTAGAAAAAGAATTAAAGTTCTGACCTCCACTTCAGAATTGTTTTTTGTTTCCTTGTTTTATCCAGTAAAGTTATAACGTACAGCTTGTACACATTTCCAGAGACATTGATCTAGAAGTCCTGTTCTGCCTTTTCCCAGCTTACTCTAAGCACAAGCAAAGAGTGAGGCTACCTTCTGGGCCCTGTGTCACGCATGACTGACTGGCGTAAAAAAGAGTAGAAAATGTAGTCTTCCAACAGGAGTAGGGAGGGCAGTCACTCAGGGCAGTTCATGGTTTGGTGGTTGGTCGGGGCTCTCCCTTCAGTAGTAAGTCACAGGGTTACTAATGAATTAGCACCTGGGCATGCGTTCAGAAAAAAAAATAATGCAGATTGCATCATAGAAATATGGAAATACCTAAAATTTCCTACGTTTAATTTTGAAATAGTGTAATAGAGAACTAAACACCTATCCTATGTGGACTGAATTTTCCCATGATGTCCTCACCTTCCCCATGCAATGTAGACAAGAAAGTAACTAAATTAAGGCAGCCTTCAACTTTTCAGAAATGTCTTTCTTTTTTTCTTTATTGACTTTGTAGAGACCTTTGGCAGTTATGCTGGGTGGTCTGGATTGCCCACCTCTCTGAAAATGGGCATCTAAATTATCAGTGATGATATGCCTCAAGTAGGCATTTCTAGTCAGCAAACTGGCTTCTACCCTTACTTTCCAGGCATAATATTCTAGTTCTAACAGATTTCCCAGAATTAATTACTTATTTTTAACACATAACAGGGAACTGATTTTTTTAACCTCTAAACCAACTCAGACATTGCAGCCAGAAGCCTTGAATACTTTGTCAGATTGTCTTGTTTGTTTGCAAAGCATGATATACAAGCATCTGCGCTCTGCTTCTCTGTCAGCAAAGATTTCAGAAAGACATTATTTTATAGTATATACAAAGAACAGTGTATGTGTACACTGGCTGACTGGACGTGACAAGATTTTGGTAAGCAACAGTGCTAGTTCACTCAAGGAGATCATCAACAGCTTATGGAAATTAGCCAAAGAAGGCGTGACAGGTATTTTCAGGCAGTAACAAGTGTTGCTAGCATGAACGAATTGATCCATGATTTGGTTTTGATATGGCAAAATAAAATAACTTAGCAGGGAGTTTTCTCTTTTATTCAGAATGTAATCATGTTGTAAATGGTTCAGATCATATTGTGTATGATTTAGAAGAGCAGATCTTCTAAAAAAGAAGAGCTCTTTAGAGAAAAATGAATTTAAGTTATAATTTAGTGTCGATTTTAAACAGAAATTAAAAAGAGACCAAATATGTACTGGACTGTCAATAAGATATATGGACTCTATCAAATGTTTTTCCTGTGCTGTAACCATTCATGAAAGATGCGAGGGAAACATTATTCTTCAAATGCCTATGGGAAAACCAATCTTACTAAAAAAATAAAAACCTCACCCTGATTGACATTCTGAAAATGCAGTTCTTTGTTCACCATTTAGTTTGCAGAACTGTGAACTGTGTTGATTCAAGTGGCCAGCAAGGTTAGGGTTAATAGGAGAGAACGGTGCAGTTTTTGTCAGTTCCCTCCATCTAAGTAAAAATGTGTAACCATAGCCCTATTCTACCTTAGGATATAACTCTGGTTACATCTCAATTTATAGAAATAATTAGATCAAATTAGATCATGGAAAGTTTAATTAACCAAGCATAGTTTTGAATTAAAGTCCATTTTCTGTGGAAATTGGAAAAGGCCTAACTAATTCAGTACTCATTATATCATGATTTAACATCAAGCATCGTGGGGGCTGTAAGTCAGAATATAAGAAAAAAGCAAAGAGGATGTCCACTGTCCAAGATTTTAGGCTGTATTTGGATGTCCTGTGGCTCTTCTAGAAAAAAGTAAACAGGTTTTGAATGCTCAAGGGAGGGTAACAGGCAAGCTTTCAATAGGGCAAAAGTTCATTTGTCCCATTAACTAGGCTCCAAATTTCATGTCATGGTTCTTTAACATACCTCCACCATAAAACACATTTAGCATAATTCTTACTTTTTTATATTTTTGAAATATGCACATAATCTACTACTAATATGAACGGGACCATTATGAAATATTTCACCCAGTGCAACAGTGTCTAATTATAATTAATTTTATTAGCATTCATTATGATAAATTAATTTGTATTAATGTGGATGTAATCTCATAATTTGATCAGAATTTGGAACTAATTAATTTCCACCTAATATAAAGAGTTATTTATTATACAAAGAGCCTCCTTTGCTTCTGAAGTTGCTCTTGAACATAATGTAGCACCCCGTGTGCTATACAATCTGTAAACTAGCGCAAGAATCATCTGTAATACACTGCATGATGCAGCACAACCCTATTTATGCAAGTTCCAGTTCTCTGTAAGGCTCCGGGCTTCCTGCTACCCATCTGAGTAACCCTTTTACAGGGGAGTAATTTAATATGAGCAAAAAGGGTAAAATAAATGATTCTGTTTATCTTGTCCAAAGTCCTTTCTGTCTGACCAGAAAATCTAAGGATGTTATATATATGTTTTAAATCTCTAGCTAAGGTGCTTCTGTTGAAGACTTTTCATTGATGTAAATGGGTCTAGCAGCACTGATTTTAAGAGAAACGTATATATTAAAGCTGTTAAGGATCAGGTTCTATAATGTGTTTGTGAAAATATGTTGAGAGAGATATTGTGGGACAGACTTTACCACTCTGGCTTTTGTTCAGCAATGCCCTAGGAATCAAATAGTTTCACTGAAATGAATAGGACCTATTACAGATGAAGGCACAGCTCACCATGAGTAAGGGTCTGGCTACTAGGAAAGTAATATTGAGATTGCTTTCATTTTAATGACTTGGAAACTCTTTAAAACATCCATCCATGTTTTTGGGTGAAGTGAGTAATGTCCACTAAAGTTACAAGATTTATGAGGGATGTCCAACTCAATTTCATTAAGAAAAAAACTTTTTAAAAATTGGTTCTCTGCCTTTAAGATGAAAACCATATGCAAGGAAAACTGTTTTTTCTCAATTCGTGCAGCTACTGAGAAACAACGATGTTTAAATACGAAGTGTTATTTATTATTTATCTATCATATTTATAGAATTTTTTAATAGAATATTTATAGAATTAGCAGAATTTGCCTTCATGATACTTGCTAGAGATTGTTGTAAGGGAGTTCTAGTCAGTATTTCAGAAATGAAACTCAGCTTTTTTGACCCTTCAGACACATAAGTGACCTTAGAAAATTATGCTAAAAATGCTCTAACTCAAGTCCCATATCAGCCTTAGATCTTCTCCATATCTAGAAGGAGATGCCAGCTCCTTTCCCAGGACAAGTCTTAGTGCTCAGCTAATACCTCTGAGATAACATGCTGAAAAGCTATATTGCATAATTGCTGGATTGACCATGAAAAGACATTGTTCTTATAGCTTCAGATATGTGAAATCTGAAAAGTCCTTCCCAAATTTCTGATTGTTTTAAGATTAACTTAAAACTGTACAGTCCGAACTGTACCTTAAATTGACCAATCTGATGTGCAGTCAATCTAAGATGCACATGTACATGTGAGTTCAAAATGGGGCTCTTTAGTTTCTAGGGTGTTGAAGCTTGAATGTACAATTCAGGTTGCACATTCAAACAACTGAAAAGTTTATATTTAGCAGATGTTTAATGCATCATACATATGCTAGATCTATATCACAAGTAATGGTAAAAAAATTCAGCTAATAAATTATTCAGTAAGGCTGAAATTCATTTTTTCCTACTTAAAAAATAAAAACAGGCACAAGGATCTGCTTTGTGTTAAATTCGTCTATTTTCACAATAAAAAATTCTGAACACTTTTTCTGGTTACATGTCCCCAAAGCACACAGAAGAGTGGAGTCCTTTTCTAAAACACCTAGATTTTTTTTCAATATAGAAGATTGTATTTAGAGTGGTCTGATACTGTTTCCCCTAATGTCAGTGATAAATCTGCCTTTAACCTATATCACACCTAAAACACTGGACATATGTTAACATTCACCTTGACTAAGATAGATTTTTAACTGCATTTGGCATACTCAACTTTTCATTTTAGAATAAAGTGAAACTTGGAATTTTTAATTCCAATGTTGAAATTTTGTGATTAAATACAGATCAAATTCTAGTTTTTACTGTTCCAACAAGTTATCCTCCCAACAGATTGGTTGATGAGCTTAACCCACTATCACTTTCATTTTTGTCACTTACTTCTTACTCATTGATCAAAATGGTGAGAACCATACCAACCAAATCATCAAGGCAAAGAGATTTCCCCTAATGTGATTTGAAGCTACCGCTAAGTTGTCAAGATAGGAACTTATCTTTCCTTTGAAAAAGCTGGTCTCCATATTTGTCTGGCAATATCACCTGAAGGAAACCTTTTGTAAGCTTTTGTTGACAAAATAATACACTGGAATATTTTGCACATTCTGAAAGGACAGGTCAGTATAAGGACACAAATTTTCTGATGAGTCTGAATATAAAAATTTAACAGAGATTTTTGTACTGCATTTCTTAAAATGAGTAGGTCTTTGGAGAACAAATAGAGTCCCAATGCAAGGATATATTTTAGAAAGGCATTGTTGGTAGCTTGTGTATGGGTTTAAATCCCTCAACCATTCCCAGGACTTGTCAGTGTGTCTGCATTTTTGGTCTTAATGGATACAGCTGCAGCTATGACCACCAACACACATTTTAACAGAAGGGCCTCCTCAAATTATATAGTGGCAAAAAGAAACCTATGCATGATCCCTTGGAAGTGGATGAAAATTTATCCTGAATAATGCAAAATTGATTGATTTGTACTAAACATTTGCATCCACCTAGTCATATACAGATTATGATATACACCAAAAAGGTAGTAAACTATCTAAAAACTTTTCATTAATTGCAATAAACACTTTTTTATTTACATGAAGTATGTGTCAGTAGACAAATGTCAAAGGCTTAACTTGATGGAATTTAAATGCATGAGTTGTAACACACAGAAACAAAAACATAATTCTTCCATCGTGGATTGGACTCTAAAAATTGAAGCAGTAATTTCAGAAACACCTAAGGGAGTTAGGGACAGAATTCCCATTATATTTCAGTGGGATTTGTGTCCATAACCCCTTTAGCCTCATTTGAAAATCTCAGTCATAGATTAATCTTAGAACAAAATTTATCTTGTGTGCAGCTGGCCAGCGCAAGACCTCTGCTGGAATGGCAGCTGAGCTCCCTTGTACATCAGGCTTCAACCTATCTGTAGGGAAGTAGTCAAAATATGTGCCAGAGATTAAACTACGGCATATCATTCATTAGTAAAAAAACCCCAACCAAACCACCACAATGTCTGATTGACTGAAAAACAGAAGTAAGTTAATATTAAATGTTTTGGGGACATTTTTATAGGTTGTGATCTACCTTTGTAAATAAAATAGAGAACCAAGAAATTGTATTTTTTATTTCATTTTCCTACTATTATTTTATTTTATGATTAAAATGAAGATGCTTGACAAACTCAGAGATATCTGAGCTGAATTTTGAAATGCAGGAAACTACTTCACACAGTGATTGTTCTATAATTTAATGTGGCAGTGCCATTGAGAGTGGATTAGACAGAGCTGCCAGCTTGAGCTGCTTTAAACAAATGGAAAATCATTAACAGTAATCTTTTGGATCTTTGTGCACAGGGCAGCTACTGCTGGAAGGAGGGAAGACCAGAAGAGGAACTGTAGAGATCTGAGTAGGCAGATATTGCTAGATTAATGACTGGCATTGTCAGAACTGAGCAATGGGGATAGCTGCAGCGGCTTCATAGGCTCACCCCTACTAGTGGGTGTTGCTATGGGTACCAGCTCAGAGGTGTCACATTAAAAAAAAAAAGAGGGGGGGACAGGGAGAGACTGATGAACAGGAAAAGGAAATAAAAGAGTTATGTGCCATAACAATATGAAGAGACATTCTAGGTACACAAAAAAATGTTTTGTGTTATGTTACAGTAGACTATGAAAAAAAGAAGGAACAAGTAAGAACTGCTGAATTCTCAAGAAAACTCTAAAGGAAATAGTGTGACCTAATTTATATATGTTTCAGTTTAAATTATTATTTATTGTTTAAAGTCTAGGCAATGACAGAAAAGACACTCATTAATCACAGCATTATCTGACAACAGAAAAGAGTTATTTGTAGCATGCAATCGCTGTTCAAAAATTTGTTATTATTTGGGGCCACATGCAGTCTAGAAGAAAAATTTAATAAATGATTGTTATTCAAGGCCATAATTAGGCCCCAATTCAGCAAGTGATGTCAACATATCTAACTTCCCCCAGCATGAGCAGTGGTCCTTTAAATTAGGTGCACTGCTTAAATCCTTGCTAAACTGTGTCTTATCTGAAATAGTCTTCAGGTGTAACACAGGAGCATGTGCCATTTTTAATAACCTAGCCAGGAGGTGAATACCAAGCATGGGGAATGGAACACCTCTGACTAAAATGAATGGTCACAAGATAAAAAAGAAAAAAAAAAAAAAAAAAAAAAAAAAAAAAAAAGAAAAAAACCATCACACCCCCCCCCAAACAAACAAAAAAATCCCTCACTCTGGAGGCACATTGTGCAAATGTTTCCCAAAGGGCAGATAATATTTTTGTCGATTTCCTGTTTGCTTGTTTGGCTTGTGTTTCAGCCAGATAGATTTCAGTGAAGTCTTTAATTCCTTCAGATCTAGTGAAAGTTTGCAGAACCTCCATGTGCAGTGAAATAATTGTGTCTTGTGTATGAGGAAGCTTCAGTAAGGGACAAAACTTCATTTAGAGCTGTGGGGAAAAAAATGGATATCAATGAGAATGTTAAGTACAGAATATGTTACTGCTATAATTAAGTTGCACCATACAATATATAGAAAGTTGTTGTCTGTTTAGACTCATCTTTTTACAGAAATAAATAATTTCTGTAGCATTAAACTTTTATTAACCAATAAAAATGTGAAGATCTGACTCATAGGAAAATCTGGTGCGATGGGAAACAATCCTGGTTTCTAGTGACTTTGCCTATGTTTCTCATGCATTAACAACTTCTGTAATGTTCAGCTGATAAAAGCAAACTGTTTTAAATAATGTTTGCATTATATATTTTTTATATTATATTTTTATATATTTCTTAAATATGTTTAAATTTATCTATGGCTTTTAGAAGTAAGCTGATCTTTAAATTTTATCTTTAATTAAAAAGCTGCATTAGATATAGTTTGCTAAGAATAGATTTTGAAGACTTCCCATATTTAAAAATCCTGAGTAGATAATGTGCTATGTTACACTTTTCAGAAAATACTACCTTAAATTTGTCTTTGAACAATCTGACCCTGTAAACAATCTTTCAGTTCAACCTTGTAAAAAGAGGAGAATGGAAGTTAGAAAAAAATTATGAGGGAAGTAAGAAAGGTTATAAGAGAAATAGCTGTATATTGCCAGCTGCTTCCCTCTTCCTTTGGACATATCACAGTGAGTAACTGATGTTTCAGATAATCAGGTGCTTACATTAAAACTTACGCTCTACTACTAAGTGCAAATGCATTTTAGCCCAATTTTGTAATTGTTTTGGGTGGGAAGTTTCCCAGTTTGTTGGAGACACTAAATGTTTATCTGGCATTTTCCCAGCAGGGAGTTCTGTTATATTCATGTGAAACAGTATAAACCACAGAAGCAATACCACTAAAAATGTGAGTCTGATACGATAAGTAGTAACATCATCAAACTAGACAGATTCAAGTGAAATAGAGGTTTAAAAGGTTTTTTGGCACCATGAGTGACCCAAAGTCCATATTCGGTATACTGGTTCAAGTTCTGCCCAGATTGACAGTGGTTAAAGCTTACTATTATTTGATTGCTCATGAGTGGTATCTCTGAAATAGTTCACTGTCCTGTAGCTTCTAGTAAGTGTAATACAAAATCCTTAATCTCTGCTCCTCAAACTCAAACTCTTGGCTACAGTAAAATCAAATACAATATTCATTAACACTAATCCACTCCTCTGTCTGAAGTAGTAGTTCTTACTAGACAAATATACGAAAGTGTATCAAAACAACTTTATGCGAACACCAATAAATTCTGCTATGCAGACTTATATGGAAATTTTCCTTCTGATGTCTGTGTTATTATAGTTTATGAATCAAAAAGTGAATTCTCTCTTTAGGGCTTTCAGATTTAATTTTCATGAAAATTAAAATCCCATTCTCAAAAAAAAAGCACACAGACTGCACAGAAATAAATAATGGGGAGAATAGTATGAACAAAGGAAAAAAAAAAGGAAGCTTTTAGCATCCAAAGAGACCTACATATTTACACAAGAAACTTTACTTTTTAGTTGCCTCTTCCTTCTTAAATATATTAAATAGAAATTTGGTATATCATAAATAATAAAATGCTAGTTCATAACTAACAGTCTAATTTCAATTAGTTCACAAACTAATGTGTTATTAGTTACTATGGAGTATACTAAGCTATACTATATGCAAAAATGGGTAGACATGTAAGTGGATTACGCAGTGTGTGCAGGTGACAGCTTTCTGTGACAGAATGTTTAACTCTAGTAGTTGCAAGATTGAAGAAATTGCTTCAAAAAAAAAATTTTTTAAAATATAGATTGTAACTCCCTGGATAGCATCTATTATTCACAGATGGGTCATCTGTATCCTAAATCATTTATCAGAGAATCAAAATGTTTTCATTGTTGTCTTTTTTTAAAATAGTGACATTTGTCCATGCTTGAGTAAAATTGCTTTGATACACAGCCCAAATTAGTCCTTCCCTGAAAAACAGTCTGCACCTTTAGGATCACATGGTATTTTCAACAATCACAGTAAAATGAGGGTGATAACAGACAAATCCCTCCGGCTACTGCATCTTTTCCTTCTCCTCCCTCCTCAACACCGAGACCATATGACGGAACACGCAGAACCACAAATTACTGTAGTGCGCGGTTCCTACTTAATAATGACATCCCATAAGTTAGCAAAAATCTGCCAACATCTGCAAGCTTCTCTGCACTGCTGTGAGCCAAAGTTAAAAATCATGTGTGACAGTGCTGTGGAAAATACAATTGATTCCATTCTGATTGTGTCAGTTCCAAACACAGACAATATTGATGATGCTGTACAGTAATCTTATTGGGCTTGGGCCCAACTGAACATTGGTCTTTGTCAACTCATTATTCCTCTATCAGAGGGATCTCACTAGATTGATCTTGCCAGAAGCTCTTGATGTGTCTCACAAATCACTGTTCTGCTGTTGGCAGGCAGATTTGAGTACTGCACGGTAATTGCTGTTTTTTTTCCCTTTCCCCAGAAGGCAGTGACTACATATTGCAAGTCATTGTCATATGAGAGAATATAACTGTCCTAACAAGATAATGTAGTTAACTGTGCAGTACCCGATCATGCCAAGAGATGTGGTCATATTATATATGTTACTAAAGGAACAAAATTATTTCAAAAGGTAAACTCTTCTTTTTTTTTTTTCCTTGCCACTCCTTAAATAAATAACCTAACTTTTTAGTTTATCAATGTGAAAACATTCCCAAACATGGAAAAATCTTGATTGGCCACTTCCCATTTGTACATATAGAAACAAACCACATGTGAGTGTTTGCATGATCAATACTACACTGCAAAACTCAGACACAGACATTTGAGTATCCGACAAGAAGTGATTACATCTTGGAATTTTTTTTGACATTTTTTGCCAAAGGAAAGAAAGTTGTTGGCTCCTAAACTCTTCATTTGTCCCTCAGAAAGATCCAGGCAGATTAAGTATAGTCTTTGGCCTGCATAAATGCTTTCTTTAAGATACTATCAACATATCCTCTGGCTAGTCATAGAAGAACACAATGACAAAACCAAATCAAAACACTTGATGCGCTGAGTCGGATGATCTGGATAATAGCAAGGGTCTGTACTGGAGTTTCTCCAGGAAAGCTTAGGCATACGCTGACTGAAGGAGCCACTGGCAACCAGCTTCATTCCTACAGTGCAAATGGGGGGAATAACAATACTTGAACAGCAAAATTTAAGCAGCCAGCTCTGGCTTCTTGCTCTCTCCATGGATGACAGCTTTTCTGGGCAGGTACAGGGGCTGAGTAGTACACAAGAAAACATGGCTGAAAAGAGCTGCGATTCCTAATTAGGGGGAATGACTATAGAACTGAATAAAGAAGACTTGAGGGATTTGCACCTTACATAAAAGGAAATTCCACGAGGCCATTGGAAATGAGTGTTGGTAAAACCCTTAAAAAAATCAGAAAACATTTCATCTTTAAATAATATGAAGAAGATCTCATCTCCTATCGAAATACTCAAATACTTACATGATCACTGCCAAACGGTTATATAAAGGCCAACATAGTAGCATAAATGACACAGGTGATGAGAGTGCTTGAAGTTATGGGAACTGTAAAAGGACACAAAACCACAGTGACTGTTTTTATGTGACAGAGCCAAAGCTACTTGTGTAAGTGACAGGGAAATCTTTAAGAAAAGAAAGTATGAGATGATTCCACCTATAGGCAGCATACAGAGGCCACATAACGTTATTCTAAGTTACTTGAGACCAAAATACAAGGTTCAAGGAAGAAAAAAAAACAGTGTAAATGCAGGCCCTGTTTTCCCCAGCTAGGTGATGGCAAATAAATTGAAGAGCTATTGAGAATTTATGTCATAAAGTTTCAGACTAGTAGGGCAGTTCACTTAAAAAAATACCTGTAATTGTTCAAAGAAACTGCCTATAAATATGAAATTTTTATATTAACTTTCCGTGGAGGCTTAGTGATTTGCCTTGGCAGAACATGATTTTTTGATTTAAAGTAGGAGGAAACTGTCAAAGCACTTTTTAAAATAAAATTTGTATCAAACTAGAAGCAACAAAGTAAAATAAACCAAAATGTTTAAAAAACAAATTAAGTCTTTGAATAAAAGCCATGATCATGTGACATCTAGTAACTGAGTACATTAAATGATTATGAGTGGGTGACTCCTGACAGAAATTAGCATATAGTTGTCCACATACCCAGAATTAGCACCATGTGTAAATTTAACATTTAATCTTTCTCCTGATCTGTGTTGTAGCTAATGTGTTGATGTAAGCAATTTTAAATGTAGCAGAGCCAGCAACAAGAAGATTCCAAACATAACCACAGAGTAAATGTCATTTTCATTTTAAAAGTAAGGAAAATATTGCCATTCTTAACTTCCAATAATCATCACATCACAGAATAGGCTCTGTGTGGTGAGTTCTTCTGTAACGTGCTAGAAAAGTTAAGACCCTCAGAGTAGAACTGAACTGGTGTTACCTAAAGTCCTCTGCAGGTAGCCTCAGGGAGCTAGCCAACAGAAGAAGTCAGGGACTTTGGTGTTTCTAAAATTGTCATCCTCTGTGAGACTTGCACACCTTTTTCGGACCTAATGGAAAGGCACTTCCATTTTCTTGGAATGCTCAGTCCAGAACCTTTGTCACAACTTTTCCAAGTCTTTTTTAATAGTATAATATACACTTTGATCATCAATCAGAAAAGGAGGAAATGGTAGTTTCCTTTAATACTATGGCCTAACAGCTAAGTTGTCTATTCAGGGCAAGTGGTAGGGCTGGAGCAGTAGCTGGAAGCTATTGCCTCAGGCATCTTATGATGGCACCACATGCTCATCTTTAAGCACCTAAAGGATTGCCAGGATGGTAAAGAGATAAGCTCTTCTGTCTGTGAGACTTAAACTTATAGTCCTCATTGAATGAAAATTACCTAATTCTAACCTTGGTAATGTTGAGTTTTTACTTAATTCTTAACAGAATTTTAAGTGGAATATAACCAAATTATTTTACCTACCCTTTCATTTATCATTCGCAGTTAGCCCCACTGCAAGTTTATGAACTAGTGCAGGTTGGAGGCTTCCCATTGACCATGAAGCTGACCTGTTGCTTAAAATAACTCAATAGTTACTGGGCCTTGGAAAGAGAGAAAGCAAAAACTTGACCCAGCATAAGACTTTGAGCTTCCTTCTGTGAGGGAGCCCACCCATATTCTAGACTCTGTGGTCTGGGCTGTTTATACATTTTACATTATACACATCTCTTTCAAAAGCTTCCTTGTTCATTATAATACACTGATGTCAAACTGTCGCTGTAGAAACAGAAGAGCTCTGAGGTCCACCATACAGAATCAAGAGGAGATCACTCTCTTAGGGACTGAGTTCTCTTCTCTGCTTTTTATCATGATGGTACTGTGCAGGTACAAAACCAGTGTAAGGAAATGGAGATTCAATCTGTTAATACTTACAACATCCTCATGGTCAACATTTCATTTTAGCTATTTCTGAAAGTGTCATATTAAGAAAATCATGATTTCATGGCAACTTAAATGCATGCTTTATTGTGCTATAACATTTTTGGTATGATTTTACCTGTGACTTCAAGTAGATCTCAATAATTGCACAAGAGTAATTTTGAAAGAAAGATCACCTCAACATGTGTATACAGAGTGTCTGTTAATTAAAGTACTTGGGGAAGGGAAAAATAGATCCCAACCTTATCAACTCCTAAAAATTTATCCTCTAACAGATGAGCTAAAAGAACAATGATAGCTACCAGCCCTATTAAGGTTCATGTACTCTGTACAGGGCAACAGTTAGAATCTAGCTAAACTGCAGACACCCCATTCTGATTTAATTCAGACTGATGAAGAGCTAATGGTGGTGTGACCTACTCACTATGAATGATAAAGTGAAGACTCAAAGGTAGGATCGTAACAGGAACATTACTAAACACTAGCAAATGTCCCTTACAGGCATCCATCCAGGGATATTTATTTTTTTGGTTCTAAGTATGTGTGCTAAATAGTAGTCACATAATAGCTAGTTAGTACACTGGCATTTGAGCACTAGAGAGACTGATCAGACTGATCAGATATTTTCATCCTTTGCTCCTTGCTTTGGTTACCTAATATTATTTTCTTCCTAAAAATTACAGACTATCAAACATAGAATTCTTGCTTATTATATTCTCTTGGGGGAAAAAAAAAAACAAAAAGCAAACAAAAAAAACCCCAAACCAACAAAAAAACCCAAACAAACTGGAAAGCAGCGACTTGCTATATGTGTGTAAGCAGCCTCTGCGGTGTACCTCTATTAATGCCTATTTATCTCACTCTTGCTCTCTGGGGGTATAGTAAATAGGGACGTGCCAATTTCTATAGTCAGATTAGCAGTATCTTTTAATTTTAAATTTTTTAATTCCTAATCCTTCTCCTATTTCATGATAGAAACTGAGCAGAATCCTCCATAATGCAATAGTAGAAACAGGATAATGGCATAGCTGCTTCAGTTTCTTAAACTATGCCTAAGTATCAAAGCGCTAGCCAGGAATAACTAGTAGGCAACCACAAGCACACTTACGTTTAGACAGGACAGTGGTTAAATTAACTAACATTTTGAGAATGCTACAGTAATCAGGCATGGTTTTCAGCACTTCATTTTCTGTTATGGAAATAGACTAAGTACTTTGCTTTACATTAACATCCATCAACACCCCTGTAAAATTCTAAAGGATTAAATTTTTAGAGCTGCTGAAAATCACTAGTTTCATTTGTTACTAGAAGAGCTCTGCATTTCTGAAAATCAAGGCCCTGTCTGCATTTGGCATTCTGACTCATGTATGGCTTAGAGGCAGGAGCTGCTGTGTCTCCATCTTATGTTTGTTAGATTCCACCTGTCTCAGGAAAAGGCTGACCAGCGTCTCTCCCTCTTCATTCACATCAGAGGTATTCACATTCTCTGTGTTGCCATCTCTCGTTATTTTATCATGTGTTTCATACTGGCTCATACTAACTGAAACTATCAGTTCTTTGAGTCAGGAGAATATAGGAGAAAAACAACTTTTGTCATTGTTTAAGTAAGCTTCCAGTTCCTATCATTACAAAGAAAAGATAAGAATATTATCAAGGTTACCCAAAATGTTTGAAAATTGGATGTCAAAAAAAAAGAACTCGAAGATACCAATTTTTAAAACTTACTATTTTTTCAATCTAATCTTGTGATGGGGACTTAAACTTTGGTAATTTGGGGTTAATTATATTTCAGGCTGACCTTTCAGGTTTTACTTTCAAAAGAAATAATCTCACTGTGAATATTTGTTTTTTTAAGCTAGGGCAAGGTAACACAGGAGATATTCATGGATGAAAAATGTAGGTAAAGTAATGTGAAAGTCAGGTTCACATTATTTGATGAGAAAACTATGATTCTTCAATACAGAATGCTCTTAACATCAGCAAGAACTGTTCTTGTAAACTCTCGTATTATTAGTTTGCCCAGCTGTGTCCCTGGCTGCAAGCATATAGTATTAAAGGTGAGGCTGAAAACCAGCAATGTCAAGTTTCATAGTGAAAACTGGTTTATCTTTTACTAACAATCTTGGCAATGTGCAGTGACCTGCCCTTGGAGTAGTGGTTTAACAACCTTTGCCCAAGCACTCTGTGGCTCTTCTTATATCTTTAATAGTTTACTTGATGGACTATGAAGAACTGCCAGATGACAGTTCTATTTCATTTTTGTCACTGCATGACTCTCCATTTTTCTCACAGTCTTTTTCTCAAGGGCACAATTCTATAAGTCAATGTGGCAATGTTCAAGATGGGTATTGCTCTTTCAGCTATTGTATCTTGATGCAGCATGTGCAAGTTTCAGATATGTTGAGATTCCAGGCCTTCAGTAAAATAAAATCATGGGGTATTTATTTTATATATTCTCATGTCCTTCCCACTGAAGATAAACTAAAATTATGGGATGTGGATATTACATTAGGAAATTAGTTGAAAACATAGCGTAAAACACTCTGTGTTTATTAATGAATCATCTAGCAAATGCATCCCTTTATATATGATAGGAAAATGAGCTTACTCATTAGAAATGTCTATACCTTTACTGACAGTCCATACAGGGGAGCAAAAAAAAATAAAGAACAGAAGGTGTGACAGGAGGAAACCAGACTGACTAGACATTCCTGTCCAGTTTTTCAAAGAGCATCCAACATTTCATAAATTTCTCTGCATGACGTATTACATGTACAAAAATCTACATTTACAGTTATAGCATAGATTCACATATGTAAATTGAGCAATTAAAGGTAGGTGTGTCTGTTCATATAAGTGCATTTCCATTTATTTGTGCAAATCAGTGTATTTTGCTCTTCCAAATGGTTTCAGGTGTATATGTTGTGGGAACACATTTTGATATTCTTTGTTGCATGTCAATTTCCATTTTGACTTTTAGGTTATGACTCATCACATGGAGTCTCAAACCTTGATAGTTAACTTCATGTCAACAGACATTTTATAATCACTTAGATTGCAGTAAAACATGGTTTGCTGAGCACAGAGACCAAAACCCCTCCTATTTAACAAATGCAATGTAATTCATAGCACATCTGTTAATATTCTATAAAACTGAAAAAAGTTAAAGTGTTTTTTCTAGGATTAATTTCTTGTGGTTATGCCTATGCCAGCCCCATGCTATTACTTGGCCCCAACCCTTATTTTAAGTTCAGTACTAGTGGACCTCTTCCCTCTTGAAGAGATGTGATGGGTGGCATAGGTCTAGCCCTTGCTCCCTGTTCCACACCGGAGTATCAGAGGAGGAAGACCAAGTCCCTCGTCATACATGTAGAACAGGAAGCACAGCAAGGAAGCACAGAGCTTGGCACTGACACAGTCTTCTCCTTGTGTCATATATTAAGTGCTCTTTGGAAGTATTTTTCCCATGGCTTTTTGGATCCCAGATGCAAAATGTCAGTGAAATGTCTGGGGCAACATAAATCATTAAAAGCCATTGTTTCAGGCTGTTTGCAAGCTCATATCTTTTAGTTTTAGACCATAAGGACAATAAAATTATTTTTTTATATGGAAGTGTGGAGTTTGATGAAATCCTAGCCCTAGTTTGACTCTTAGAAACTGAGACTTGTATTGATAGTTTTGTCTCTATGTCTTTTTTTTATATAAACTAAATGCAAATCTAACCAAGATATCTGTGGTTGCACTATAAATGCAAATTTGTACTTTTCTGGACAGCACACTCATTTTGTTCATCTGAGTATTTTTCTCCTGCTCTGTTAACTGGTATTGTATCAGAAACATGGCTTCTTCTCTTTGTGTGAATATTGTCCCATCTTCCAACTTAATAGCACTGTCATGGCTTTCCAGCTATCCATTAATCTGCCTACTCATACTGAAGACATCCTGGAAAGTTATATAGATGTGCTACACTTAGAGAAGAAATGATAGTCTATGTCTTATTATGCCCATTACATACTTTCCAAAACTTTTCCTATTACAGTTTATTGTTCCTCAGTGAATATATTTTGGTTTCTGTTGATTATATATGTATAGTCTTTAAACTTTATTGGACAATTTATTTATGCTTTTGTTTCAGTTGCATATTTTATGAAGTCTTTATATATATATATGTCATATATTTATATGTCTTTTATACATATATAAAACTCTTAATCACCTGGGGCAGAAAAGTCAGTCTGAAACCATCTCTAGGCAAACACCATAAATCTTCCAGCTTATTTTTTAACATAAATGTACTCCTGCATCAAACGGGAATTCCTGGTAAATTAAAGACAAACTATCACAGTTGTCTTCTGTGTCAGAATAAAAAAATAGAAATTGTGTATTGCTCTTCTGTTTGAATCAGTTTTGAAGTAAAGGTGGCTAAAAGCCCTGTGACCCTACAGCGCCAGCTCTGTCTTGGCTTCTAACTTTCCTCAGGCTTCAGAATATCCTGGGATTTAAGGTTGGTTGTTTGTGGGAACAATGAATGAGAAGTACTGAGCATATTGTTCAAAAACCCCACTGCAAGCAGCAAGACAATACAAGGAGTGCATCCTGCTTGTTCTATAAATCACCCTGATGTGAGAGCAGGGAGCAAAGAGTTGGGAAGCAGTCCTTTTGGCCACAAGTGATTTCACCTGCAGTGAATGTATCAAAGGCCATGAAAATTAGGAACCGGTATCAAATCCTGTGGAAGGAGGAAAGTGGCAAGTCAGGGCTGAATGCATTACAATATAAACACATTGCAAGGAGAAACATTCTCCAAAAAAGGAGAAGAAATGTTGGGCAACAGCATGTCTCCTTCCCCAGCACGTGACTCAGAGCACACCCAGCTCGTGGGTAAATCTGCCACTATGACTTTGTTTGTTTGTTGACAAGGTGGTTTGTTCTACAGGCTGAGAGTGGGATCGCTCAAGCAAGAGCAGTGCTCTGCAGGACTAGTGTCTCTTGCGCATCAGTCTGCGAATGACACTGGGCCTGAAAGGATGCCTTTGATTTTGCTGGAAGTCATGCACTGGAAGTTTCCACAGTACATCACAGTTTCAGGATCTTATATTTCCACTACAAAATTTAAATTCTGCCTATATTGCTCCTATTAAGTTTCAAAAAAATGGGTATGCAATAATCACAGCAGCTGTCCAGTGTTGTTTGCTTTTGGTCCTTAGATGACAGCAAGAATTGTGGAATTCACTTGTGTTTTCTCTTGCTTTGACATTAAAAGTTTTTGTAGGATCTTTTTAAGTATTTTTATAACTACTATAGATCATGTAAAATGATATTCACTAAAGACTGGTATGTAAATCTTTGAGTTCTTGAAATAGATTTTTTGTTTATATGTAGTATGAACTTAATCGTATGCATCTGAGAAAGTCACCGTTGCTTGATGCCACTGGCAGTTTGTAACCATCATATGATTAGTGGTAAGAGAAACTTAATTTGAACATAGGTTTCTCTATTTAGGCTTGCAACTTGAAACAGTAGCTTACTTGGGATTTCTGTCAATTTTTGTCTTTGCTGAGCTCCTCTGTTCCACCAAGTGAATTAAACGTCACCATTTTTTTTCTCAGAACTCTGCAGAATAACAGTAAATCTAACCCTGGGATATTACTGGAGATAAATAACTTAAACTCTGGTATAGGGAGCACAGTCAAATCAAGATTAAAAATGTCCAGTTTGTATTCGGTTTTGTACTTTTTCTGCAGGAATGAGAGAAACAACAAGAGAAAATGTTAGGAAAGAGAACCTTTTTATTTTATAATAGCATAAATGCTTTTCATAGTTCATAGTTCAACTTCTCATCTTGGTGAAGTAGATAATACTTCTGAAGACACTTTTCCCCCTCTTTGTATAGTGCACGGAGCTCTGTTGCTACTGATTTGGAGATATCATTAACTGTGTCATCAGTGTCATTAACATTATTACTGTTATATTTTTTAAAATGCTTTAAATAGTCTTGAGACTTATCCTCTCTGAGACTTTTTCTGATTCTGTTTCATATGCACTGGTCTGCATTTTCACTAGGGTCCACAGTTTTGATTTATACCTCATTTACATCAGTAGGGGTTGGTTTGGGTAAGGAATCCTACTTAAAAATGTAAGACTGGGTCACACTAAAAATTTTTCTAGCCCTCTTTCTGTAAGTGTCTCTGGCTGTTACTAGGTACAGGAACAGAGCAGACAGAGTAATATGGACGGTGATATTATGGCAGACCACATATACTACAGCATGTATTTATAGATTACAACAATTTGTGCCCTAAGAATCTCCAGAGTCAGACTAGAACTGGTTTTATGGACTTCCATGAACTTGTCTAATTCTACTTTACTCCACATATCTTCGTTCAATCAAAAAACCCTGGCTTGCCCAATCAGTGCCATGTATTTTATGCTGTAGGTAATATTACAAGAGAATATATACAAGCTAGCTTGTATGTCTTTTCAAGCGAAGTGGAGACAATACCTTAGCTCTGACATACCACTGATGCTTATGCTAATGATTTGGCTCATGGAAACAGAGTGTGCTTCTTAAGCAACTAGAAGTAAACAGCAAAACAGGATTAGAATTCAAAATGCTCTTGACAAGGAGGTGTTGTTTTTTAAAATAATAAAGTTAACGTCTTCAGAAGCATGAGGAGTTATGCTGGAAGAGTAACTCATAAATACAGAATAGAGAATAAACAGCTATGTTATAAGAACTTTTTGCAGAAATAAATCTAGTATTTGCAGTTAGTGACAGACTGGTGTTATGAGCAGAATGGCATTACAAAGAAGGGCAATGCCATAGAAAGTATATGCAGGACACATGAAATAGTCTTTTTCTTGTAACCGGTGCTAGTAGAACTCAGTTGGAATAGGACATCTGGTTTTGGTACCACAGTCAAGAAAGTGATGAATCCATGGGACAGTCTAGAGGAGAGCAAGGAGACCGATCAAAGATCTGGAAAGCATGGCCTACCAGACCAAAGAGAAACACAAAAGGAAGCATTTACTCTCTGTTGTCCATTGGAGAAAAGGAATTAAATTGCAGCAACGGAGAATCAGATTAGATATTAAGAACAATATTCTTAAAGTAGAACATGTCACCTTGAAAGACAGCAGCATCACTGTGACTGGAAGTTTCCAAGAGCACACAAGGCACACAACTCCCAGGAGTAACACAGGTTTAGCTTATTCTGCTATGGGTCAGTGGAGAGAATTTGCTGGCTTTTTGATGTCCCTATGACACACCAATCTTAAAAGGTTCATTGAACTTACTGTATCCTGACAAACCTAGCTTTGTTATAACCCCATTAAGCCAAATTTTTCTGTTTGATTGTTTACTACAATAGTGCTAAGGGACCATCCAAGAACCTGCATGCTGGGC
Source organism: Aquila chrysaetos chrysaetos (assembly GCF_900496995.4). Classification (NCBI taxonomy): domain Eukaryota; kingdom Metazoa; phylum Chordata; class Aves; order Accipitriformes; family Accipitridae; genus Aquila; species Aquila chrysaetos. The sequence goes on from NC_044005.1 coordinate 34,725,511, forward strand.
AAACATGTAATGCTGTTTTGCAACAGCACAAAATAGTTACAATGTAAGTGGATAGCATAGATGTGGGGATAGCAGAAAGAGCTGTAAAGTATACTAGGAAACACAGAGATAATTTGAAAACATTCATGTCTTTTAAAAGCAGCTGTGTCCATTTTGATCACCTGCAAAATGTGATTGTCACAATTCTCAGTGTCTTACATAGGCATCTGTATGATAGTGAACAACTGCAATGGGAAGATAAATTATTTTGTACCGATGTCTACCGCTCGAGACCAACTTCCTTGTTCTGCATTTACATAGCATCTTGGCTGGTGTTTCTGAACATTACCACAATAGAAATCACATATGAAATGCTGCACTTTTTGAAAGTGAATAGCAATAAGTCATAAATAAGCATTTTAACAAGTAATTAAAATCACAAGATTTAGATGTTGAGGCTTGTCTGAGCAACCATCCATAACGTCAGGTGTGTGTCTGAAGGTTATGCAGAACAGAAATCTTAGGGAAAAGTCTTTCTCAGGAGATTTCATGTACACCTTGCTTTACATTAGTCTTGAAAGCAGAATACAACTATTCAAGTTTTTTCTGCTTTTCCTGGCTTTACACAAGTTCATATTCTTAAAACATTCATCACTTTCTTGCCTAACATGAGAAAGAGGCTTGATTCTTTTAAAAAGTCACAAAAAATTAAAATAGTGTCAGAAAGAATATCACCTAAGCAAATGGCTCTAATCTATCTATCTAGCCATTCTGCATTTTTTGAAATGGTATGAGGACCAGGTTCTCAAATAATATAACTTGACATGGATGTCACTTGTCTTGTAAGATCTATGCCAAATTACACCCACTAAGGATCCTTCTTTATGTTTTCCAAATTCCTAAGGAAGAGGGAAGGGCTTAAGTGAGTTCTGTGATTAACTGATATGAAAGTTTAAAAGAATCAAGGATGGTGGTGAAGTTGGGTTTTCATAGTCATCAATAAGAAATAGATGATCAATTGCCCTGCTGCCATTTTACTGCAATCAGCAGTGCTATGGCTCACAAAACATGGTATGTGACACCTGTCATGTTGATCTGCTGAGGCAGTTACATGAGAAAGAACAAGAGAGTATTAGCATAACATTTCCAATACATATTTGACTTTGGAAATTTACAGCTGAAGTATATGGGTCATAGCTCACAGTCACTTGATTTCATAATGTTTTACATATCCCCAAGATGTTTGGAAGTCATATACATTCCTCAAATCAGTATTTTTAATATATTTGACAGTCTCAAATCTGCTGCGTATGGGACAACATTTAACATGTGCAATGTGAAAATACATATTCATAATACAAAATCTAATGTATTATACTTTCAGTTTATTCATGTCTGTGAGAACATGGCAGGTGAAAGATGGATAGAGGAGGTTAAGTGATGTAGATTTGCTATGATGTGTAAGATAAAAGAGACCCATTAAATTATATATCTTATTTATGGAGAAGGAGAAGTAGCCCCTATGGATTGTCAAATACCATATGAAATATCGCCAAGCATAGTAATGTGTTCTTGCTAATAGTTCCATTGTTTGTCTGGGACCAAGCAGTAAAATAGATATTCAAAAAATATTTAACATGTCTCTATATTTTGAAGCCATTTTCTGTTGGGTTTTTTATTATTATTATTATTATTATTAAAATAGTACTTCTTCCTTACATTTATCTGTGTTTCAAATAATTTTAAAGGTAACAATATATGCAAAATAAATTGTTGTCAGCCTGTCAGTTTAGAGCCAAGACATTAAAACAGTTTTTGAATTATGAATTATATTTACAAAGCTGTTAGGCTTTGATATTTTTTATTCATTTAACGAAATAATTAAAACTCAGTTAAACTCTGTCTTCTATTGGAAAGCACTTCACAGCATAAAAGCACAGCACAACACAACTGGCAATATTAGATCCTCTTTAGTTTGAAGAGATCAGCCACTTGACCACTCACAGAATTTGCCCCACTTGCCTCTCCTAGAAGTGAGGTAACCATATAAAAAAAAAATCCCAAATCAACAAAAAGCATTTGAACAATATAAGGTCATCTGCATTGCTTTGGTCATCAGCGTGTGCAAAAGGAGACTTTAACTTCCAGAACTATTCATCCAACATATTTAATTAGAAAGAAAAGCTCAGACTAACAGGGCTAATCAGAAAACAAGTTGTTCACAAGATAAAGCATAAATCACAACTGTTTATTGAAGAATATTCTTCATTTTTTTATTTATTGATGAAACACTTATTGGGTTTAGTTTATTGACTTTGGTTTAATACATTCTTTTTTATATAAAAGAGTATTTTCATATTTGAAATCACCAAAGCATTTTTTGCAGTGTCTTAAAAGATCAACAGTTTGATTTGAAATAATCATGATTTAAGAAGAAAATGCCATAAAGAATTAGAATTTATGTAAGACACCATGGAGTTATTTCATAATCATCTATCTGCAGGAGCAAACACCATCCCAGCTTTTGCAACTGCCCTACACAGAGGACATGCATTGCACTTGGCAATACTAAAGGGAAGGTCTCCTATCAGCTAACTCCACACTGCCTTGTGAAATATGGGTTTCTCCACATATAACATTCAGTCTCCTCTGACAGAGCCAGAACCCTGGACTTACAGTTTTACTGGTAAAATAACTCTGACTTTGTTATGCATTCTTAGAAGCAGTCACACATAGAAGTTGAAGGTTTGTTATTTGTCTCCCTATTTCCAAATTTTGTTTGTAATTCTGCTGAAAAGTGGCATTGGACAATGGAGCCTATATATTACACAATATTGGACTTGCTGGCACTAAATATTTAAATTTTATGAGCTTACAGCTTTATGAGTGCACAGTTTTTTATTCCTCTGCTTCCTACTAAGATGTCAAAATCTTTTTGCCAAATCAATCTACCAACTCACTTCTCACCTAGAAACCCAGGTTAGGAACGTGTGAACTGGATAGATGATTCTACACACTGAGTATGTTAAAATTAAGTATAAACTTGCTTATAAGGTTCAGTTTAGAGTTTATCTGGTCCCCCCAATTTTTTTTTTTTATTAATGCACATTAACGTTTGGCATATCACAGTAATACTGATTTACTGATTTCACTGGCCTTCACTTTTGTTGTTCTGGAGAGATTTTATTAGTATTAAACTTCCAGTGTTTGAAAAATAATAGGCATATTTCTAAGTCTAAGTATCTACCTCAATGTACAATGTGAGATAACAGACCAAACCAAAGACATAGGCTCTGATTCTAGACTTACAAATTAGTTCATCAGCTGAAAGCAGCATTAATGATGAAGTAGTACATTTTGTTATGCCCCTTTTGCACATAATGGTACTCTGTCTATAGTAAAAATTACAGTTTCAAATGCATGATCTGTGTCACTCCCACTAGTACAAACACTGGCTATTAAATTTGGGTGGCCAAGGTTATATTGCAGGGTAATTTTTCAATGATGACTGAATAAAATTGATCAAACTCTTTTAAATAATCATTTTATTAAATAAGTACCTTGATCGGAGATGTTCTCAAAAGCAAAAGTTTCCTTTTCTCCCCTCTCAAAAATTATTGCCTGCGAAACTTTACCTGGCTAATAGTCATACAAGTCTACAACTGTACACCTAATTTGACTTCTAACCTAATATTTACATTTATAAAATACTTTAAGAACATTTCCATATTGAGGTCATTTTTATTCCTTATAGAAGGTTACTTTTAATCTATTTCTGTCTGTTTGAATCTGTGCATCTAGGTACTTTATTGTAAAATTATGATTCTTGTGTTCTGAGACTGTTGCTAGTATGCCCTTGCTTTAGGCTGTGCTCTCATGGTGTGATTTAGCTTTAACTTCAGTGTCAGGTCTGATAATGAGTTTTCCACTGCCTTTACATGATTCCATCTTGCTGCCTTTTTTTTTTTTTTTTTTTTTTTTTCTCCTCTTAGATTTGTACTTAATTCACTTGTGCTATTTCACTTTTTTACATGTGTGGTACCTGTACAACCTCTACACTTTGACTGCTTTCTGATGGAGATGCTTTTAATTTCCCTGTTGTTCTTTGTCATGTTTAAGACCTTTACCTTTGGAATTCTCCTGTGACTTTTGGTTTTTACAAGATGTTAGAAAGAAATAATTCCCATGGGTCTTTAATCTCACTTTCTTGCTGCTCTGGAGAATAGCATTTTTTGACATGCTCTTTAAGTGAATGATTTGCAGAAAGGAGAATAAATATAGGTAAATAACTCAGTCATGTTACTGATCAGGCTGTTCCCTAGTGGGGAAAAAAAAAAAAAAAGATAAAAGAAAATTATGCTAATACTTCCAACTGTTCAGCATTACTTTCCTGTATTTCTTGTTTTCTGTTTAACCTCTATAAATCCTTTTTGTACAGTCTGGATCCAGAAGAAAACCCCACACCAAAACCCTAATAAAATACTTCAAATAGTTATTTATATAAAATCTTTATGTTTCTGTCTGGAAGACAACTAAACTTGCGAAAAAGCCTTCCTTGAGCCTCACCAGAAAAATAACAAATTTGCTTTGTTTACCAGCACACTTCCTGTATGAAAACATATATAAATCTTTTCTTCTCCATCTGCAATTTTATATGTCCCTATAAAATACTGCATAGTGAATAGAGTAGCAGGATCACATGAGAGGTTGTTGAATTACTTGGGCACTATCCTGAAACTGCTTCATGCAAGGGCTACAACAAGAATTGTGGTGTCATAAGCCTCATACAAAAACTTTTGCTGATTGTTAGAGGAGCTGCTTGCTTTTCCAACCCAACCGGAAGCAAAGTAAACACAACGGTGAACTGTTGAAACCTTCAAAGCACAAACTCTCACTAGAAAATTGCAGCTGAAACTTTCAAGAATTTTACTGTTCATGTAGTGGGGTACTCCCAGTGAGGCACTCATTACTTTAACAAAAAAAAAATGGAACCAGAAGGCTATTTTTCTCCCTCCTCTGTATTTAAAGCCTTCCAATAATATTTCTGTTTTGCCACCACTTGAAGTTTTATTGCATACATGGCGTCTGCTGGCAAGTTGGAATGAAACTCTGAGACACCAGAAGAGAACCAAACCTTCTTTAGTGTCTGAAACCCAGCTCCAAATGCCTGAGCAAACATCCCATTGTACACACAGGGTCCCTGGTGAGAAACCCGGCTCCAGGAGACAGTCCCTCCCACTGCAAGGTCTTGTGGGGAAATTTATGAGCCTGTCATTCTATCAGTTGAAAGGGTTTCCGGTTTTGGCCTAACACTGTGAGTTTAATATCTAAAGTTTTGGAAAGGAAGTGATTTGTTTCATTTTGCTTAGGTCTTTATGTGGCTGAATGATATTTCAGTAATCCCCAGTATCCATAGCTACAGTACTTTCCCACTGACACAGGAACACTTCCTGATAAAGTTTCCCCATAACTCAGCCAGCAAGCTTGTCTTAACTCCAGCTTCTGTTTCTCCAGTTAGAGCTAATTACACTTATACAGCACCGGGCTTTCCACTTCCTCCTTTTCTTGGGGTGCACAATTGCCAAGAAGATCTATATCTGCCAGGAAAAAAAAATAAATCCTGAAAGTTGGTGCCAATTAACAAAACAAATACGTTGTCACTCAATGAGTACCCGGCAGATCAAACCTGATCTTGCTCAACAGAAAGGTGGTGTAGGAGTAAATAAAGGGCAGCACTTAGCCATGGGCAGAAGGGGAGGGCATATTGTTTTACCAGGGAATGCCTTTCTGCTTTGCTTTACTGAGCAAGACCATGCACTTTCTCCCCTTCAGCCCCTGCCCACGGTGCCTAATTAATTCACATCAATTTTGAAAGAATACATGATTAGCTGTCCTAAGGCTAAGCAGTAGCATATTGAGTCACACACTAGAAGGCCTAGTTTGGGCACTGGCTCAGGATGGCAGGATCCGTGCCAACATAAGAAGCTAAATTGGTTGCAGGGCAGGGGGTGGGGGGCTTGCCAACTAACTGCCTCGCCTCACGGCACCATCTGCCAATTTGTAGACTGATGTTGGCATCAGATCTGAAAGAGCCACTTATCCACTTGTACAGCTATAGGCCACAAGAGTGAAAGGAGAAACGTTTGAAAATAAGGAGGAAGTTGACTGAAAAGCGCATCTCGTCTAGCACAATGCCTGTCGAGTTACTGTCTACAGTATTTTATCATCAGATATGGGTATTTCTTAAGAAATAAAGAAACAAATCCTTGATTATCATATCTTCATACTTCAGATTGCAAAGAACCTAAGGTTAATGCTCCCGGATGTAACGAGTTACCTGTTTCGTACATAGTATGGCACATACAATACTAAAATCCCTCAAATCTTATCCTGTGTGAGGTAGCTTCCAAAACCTAAAATGAATCCTTTGCTGATATAGTCTACTTCAGCCCTTCAAAAGTAGTCAGATAAGTAGAAAGGCATTCTTAAAAGAATGTAAATTAATTTCAAAGTTACTTCGGGGGTAACCTGGAGAAGAACCAGACATTTCATGAAGGATATTGTGTTCTTTGAAACCATTCCATCTCTTAGGGTCTACTTCAATTCAACATTATGTCCACGAGATCCTAGCAGCTTGCACATGGCCAGGAATCCTTCACCACTTTCCATCTAACAAGAAACCTGAACCTAAGCTTCTTAGATGCCCATCTCTGTGCAATGATTTGTATGTCAGGTTCAGTTCAACCCCATAACGGTGAGAGAACAGCTATAAACGTTGATGCAAGATCATCTATTATTAAGAAGAAAAAGTACTCACAAAGACATAAAATTAGTAATTGTTACATTGTTTAGATGCTCCACTTACTTCTAGACATGGTTCTGACCTTGACTTCATCTACACAGCTTGTAATAACTTTCATCCTAGAAATCAGAGATATCTTTTTTCCCTTTGTAGCGGATGTGGAACAATGTCAGCAAATGAGGGGAATCACTGGAGTGAAAAGAGAGCCTGCAGGAGTCTAAAATAATGTAACATCAGAGAAAACTTATTTGCTTGCAGTTTCTTATTGCAGAATGTCAGCGTAAGTCCTGTTTGGTTTTGACTTTTTTGGAACACTGTGCAAGATCCATTTAGTTGCGTATATATAGTAGCTTGAGATATGCAAGTCCTACCACCCTAAAACTTTTCCCCAAAATAAGAAGAACTATGAAACCTAACCTGAAAGAGATGGAACATATCCAATCTCCTTCCCCTTTCCTGAAAAATCCTATGGTTTTATACAGTTTCATTTCTTAGTTTTGATTACTAAAATGTCCTGGTTGCACTCTCAGGTCGTACACAGGTAGATCACCTCCAGTACTCCTTTGGAGTGTGCACTTGCAGGAAGCTTAACAGTGGCAACTCCAGTCCCATGACGATCCTGCCAAGAAAAAGGAACCCTTCCCTCATGTGGAGACACTGCAAGAGCTCTGCACCATTCCATGATGGGAGGCTATATGACTCATGTTTCTAGTTGACACCTTACACATAAATTGGCCCCTAGAGGCGGTTGGTAACTGTCTTAAACTGCCTAGAGCAAAGTGCCTGTGGTTGCTTCAGTTTCCACCCTAACTGATTCAGCATTAGGAAAGTCCTAAGACTACAGAAAAACAAAACCACCTTTGTACAATCCCCACCCTGCTGAATACAGTGTTGAGTGCTAAAATAAGCACTCAAAACTCATTGAAGGATTTGGGGAACTAGATAGATAAACAGACCTCCAGAGCAATATCTATTGCTCATTTTGTTTCTTTTAGTGATTTTTATACATGATAGTGTAACCACAAAAGCACAAAAATGTCTAAATACCTTGGACATTTGAGGTTCTGCTGTCCTAGTTCATTTGTGTTGTATTTTGTGTATGTTGTCATGAGCACCCACCATGTATATTATTTACTAATTAGTAAATTTTTTGCTGTGTTTTACACTATACTTTACCTGCACATATTTACTATGCTGGTTAGAGCTTGTAGGCATCTGTAGTGTCCTAGGAGGATTAACATTTTCTTTCCAGGGTATTACATTAGACCTATTAAATTATTTTCAAAAGACATTCAAAAATGGTATAGATCGGGTTGGAAAAGGAATGCAGCCTCTTTAATATTAAATGATAACTATTAATATTTAATGGAGTAAAAGATACATCTTGGTTTATGTTGCTGCTTACAGGAAAATGGGTGATGTTAATCTGCACTGAGTTACCTAGAGAATAGTCAAAGTGGTGAAAAGTACAAAAGTACAGTGTGGGGAAATACCACAGCTCGAATCTGTCATGTACTGGAGACCATGTTGTTGCTAAATCTGGTAGAACAAATAGAATTTTTTTTTTTTTTCAGATTTATAAAAAAGTTTAGAGGACCCAAACAAACATCTCTGACTTTGGGTAAAAGTGTCTGTCACTGAGGTGACAGGACCAAAACAAGACGATATATGTCATTTATTTTAGAGGACATGTGAAAGTTATTTAGGTGAAAATTCTTACAATTAAGAGAGAGGAACTTCCACTAATGTGATTACTTTGGCAAATAGTGTTCAGCAGGAAAATCTTACTGTCAAGATTTTTATCTTGATGTTCAAACCAAATGAAACTAAAATTAGTAGAATAAATGGAAAGTCAGGGAGAAAACAGAAACGTAGAAGCAAACAGGTTATGGTGTAATGAAGGCTTGAATGTGACCCAGGAAGACCATGGAGAAACTTAGTATAAGCAGTCACAAAGCACCCTTCACACAGCTCTTCTGTGCCTACCAATTGCAGCACATATGGTCCTTTAGCAGAGGGTCTCAGAACAGCGGGTTAGTTTACATACCATATGTATGCAATTGGTAGGCACAACGGGGTTGCGTTAAGGTTATTGCATCTGCCCTAATTCGGAATTCCCTTGTATTTTTAGGTTTATGTCGGACAGTAATGTTATTTTAACAGCTTTTGTGTTAAATTTCACATGTTTTTTTAAACAACATTATAGCTTCCTTTATTTTCTTTTTATTAATTTTGACTTTGTAATAGGGTCTCTGGAGACTTAAAATTGAAACACGTTGTAGAATGATGGCTGTTGGAAGTTCCATACTCCCAGGAATGATTATCAGCTAAACCCCGTGCTGTCTGACTGCTGTCTATTTAACTGAGTACTTAATATTTTGCATTTCCAGTATTTTCAGAATGTGTGTGATCTGTGGATTATTTACAGAAGAATTCCTGGAAATATTTTTTTGTTCTGAATCTCTATCAGAAATGATTTGTCTGTGGGAGTTCAGTAATATGAAAACAAGCAGTTTTGGTTGGACAGTGTGGTCACTGATTATATCTATTTGGTACATAACGAAACCCTTACAATCAAGTTGGGTATGATGTAATCCTTACAATCCAGTTGGGTATTTTACAATAACATCAAAAATTCATCTTGTACCAGTATTTTCAACAGCTACCTAAAATATTAATGGCAAATATTCTTATGTCGTTCTCAGGAAAAAATACTTAAGAGATATGGACAACATTAAAATGTATTTTTGCAAAACTTTCATAACATTGTGAAGGAGTTTTGCACTATTTTTATTATTTGGTAATCAGAATTCATGTAAAGAAAATGGAATGGTCTGGAAAGAAGGGTTTAATGGTCTCCAATGTGTACACAAGTTTTGTGCTAATAATATATCTGTTGCTTCACTTAATTTTATATTTATCCACAGTACGTTATCCACCACCACACACAGGAGACAAGTAGTGCTCTAATATGCAGATTGCAAGGTGAAGTATACTTCAGACAATAACTTGTAGCAGTTACTGGAACAGTTTAAGCATTGGTTTACCTCTAACTTCCTAGTGCCAGGATTAATAATGTCTGGCAATTGCATCAATATGGTGAAAGCAACAGGAGATGGCAAGCACATTCACATAACACATCTCAAGCATAGCTTAAACTCTTCTGTAAATGCCTTTTACAGTAGACAAACAGTGGAAAATTATTATCCTTGCACTGAAAAGCTGTGGTTACTCCATCTTCCTTCCAAAGAGAGTGAACTCCTGCGAAGTTTAATGCAGGCCAGTAGTGTAGTTTTTAAAAGGGAAAAGTAAGAAATAATCGGACAGTGAAATTCCATAGCTTGTGGTGACAGGCTAGAAAGCTACTGGAGTTGCAGGTGAAAAACACCCTTGAGGACATAGCCCAGCATATGTGAATGTAAAAAGCACTAGGACTTTGCTGCTAATCAGGTCCTCTGTTCTTTTGAGATTGCAATCTATGCGAAGGAGTCTTTCCCACATGGCACAGTTTCTCACATTCAAACCTGGAGGAAATTAGGTAGCATTTTGATTATTTAAATTATAGCTCCACATACAATTTATGTAAGCATCACCAATTGACCTAGATATTTTATATTAATCCAGAAATCATAGAAATTTATATCAAAGGCAAAAAGAAATTATCTAGGGTCTAAGTTTTAATTCTCTGTGAAATTTGACAACAAAAGCCAGCTCTTGCATGGGCTGAGCAAGCGTTCCTGAATGTAGAAATAAAATCTCCAAAAGTCAATGAGGAGTATATTGTAAGTTTAAATGGAGATATCTTTAATGTGGAGGAACAAAAAAATCCCCAAACTTTGAAAACCTTAGAGTTCAAAGACTTACACAGTAGTCCTGTAAAACGTTGGATCCTCCGAAGTTTAAACATATATCCAAAAGGCAACAACTTTTGGATCTGATTTCGTTCAGCAGAAACAGCTCCTAAAGTTAACCAGTAGGAAAGGACCAAGTCACTTTGAATTTGTCAGCTAAAAGCATGCGGAGTTAAACTGCTCTGGAGCAAATGAACTTCTGTGTTGTAAAACACACAATAAGGATTAAGGGAATAAAGGCTTTTCACTAACAGCATTCCAAGTAGTAAAAAGAAAATATTCTAAACTTGTAAAATTGAGCTGGCTCTTTAAGTCTCTACCGAATTCCGCAACTTCGGCAAGTACTCTCCCTCCTGTACAGACTGGTCTTTCTGTGACTTGTGAAAGTCTACCTTGTTTATTACTCCTCTTAAATTACCGCAAAAGAATGGAGATCTTCAACATATTGAACCAGGTCTGATCATGAAAGCAGGGGCCCCAGGGCCTATTGTTCCAATAACAGAATAAGAGGTAGAAAAAAAAGAAAATTCCTTGCTTTGGAGTTTTGAATCAAGGCCCAGATCCTCTGGGAACTGCCATAGTACGGATGGGTCCTTGCCATGGATGTTTCTTAGCACGATGTATGTAAGTGTATACTAATCATGGAGGGGACTGAATGGGTGATAGCCCTGTGATGCCAGGAGAGGAACCTTAATGTGTTCCTCCTTAATTCAAAGCAACAAGGGACTACTGTTCCTCACTCCACAACTTTTCATCATTGTAACTAGGTAGATCCTGTAGTTATAAATGACCTTCTGTTCTTCTGGTTGCTGCTTCTAGTGAAGCCAGGTAGTGTCCAGGGTAGGTGTAAACCTTCAATATAGTAGGAATTCAAAATTATTACTAAAATCAGTGACAAAAGGGTGATATTCACTTCAGGTTACCATTCCTGTCTGTCCTCCTGGTAAGGAGTAAAGCAAAGAGTGGCCCACAAGAGCATATTGATCTGAAGTACTTTCATGCTGAAGGAATTTCATGCCAGATTATGGATCTAGGAACTCTTTTCTTTACAATCCTTTTATGATTGCTCTAGGACTCTTTTTTTTAAAAAATAGCTTAGTCAGTCTCTGCAGAATGCAAGCAAGAAGTGGCTAACCCTTTTTGCAAATGTATTCTGAATAAAAAACTATGGAACAATATACTTCATTATGACGTCCAGGGAGAAAAATCACTGAAATGCAGCTTTGCTTAGTGTCAGTTTTCTCATCTTCATGGCTATATTCCTGAGGTAAGGTTTGTGTACAAAGGCATGTCTGCATTCACTTTCATGTAGGTATTGTCATTGCAAATAGACAACCAGGGATGGCATATGAAAACTGCTGTTTAGATTCATGACTACTCATTTATTCTTACAGATACAGATCTTTTTTCATTAAATCTATATCTCAAATATTAAAAAAAAAAAAAAAAAGGCCAGAAATGCCAATGTTACTATTTCATGGCTAGCCAAGTTAGCAGAAGAAACTAATGAACACATATATCCAGACTAGATGGAGAGTAATTGAAAGGCTGATCAGTGGGAATGTTTTTTTAAGATTAAGAAGAAGGGTTCACTATTAAATATTAGCTTTCTTTCCTTTTCAGGACTTCCAGAGAAAAAACAGAGAGGATCTGAACTGCCTGGAAGAGTTCTTTTCAGATGTATTTCACTAACACTGATAACTGAAATAGCTTTTTTGAGCCATCAGATTTTGTAGTGCTGTCTAAAATTATTTCATGAAGTCTTTCAAATTAAATATTTTCAATATTTTTTATCCATCTCTTTGTGTAGCTGTTTTCTCATTCTTAATAATTAACAAGGTGTATTCAGCCAGAAGGTAAATGAAACTTGATGAGGAATGTTTTCATTTACTCAAAATTAATATTTCTGCCAGTGTTTGTTTCTCAGTGTGTTTGAAAGTTATACCAATGTGGAAGGCTTTGCACAAGGCCCTTCATATTACATAAGCCTCCAATCTGGTGGGCAAAGCCAAAGAACGGAGTGCTTCTGCCTGCTGCTGCAAGTAGGCAGAGGTGAGAGTCCCTTGTGGATGAGCTGGGAGAGGGGCCGTGGGATTCATTCTTACTCACTTTGACATATTTTACAGTCTGGAAAAAGTAGCTGGGGTAGGTCTGCACTCAAACATTTGGGTTCAGGGGGGAGTGGGTTGAGTCTGGTCTCCCTGCTCCTGTGTGCTGCCTTGATTTGAGCCGAGGAGTGAATTTCAGCTAAGTTTAGGTGCTGATCCAGAGAAAGTGTACTGCTCAGACAAGAAAGCTCAGCACGTGCCTAAATTAAGCTGAACCTAATGTGAGCTTAAGTTCTCTCCTGAAGAGGGGTCCTGACAGGAATTTGCAAGACAGAAATGAATAGTGACAGCAGTAGTGGACTGTAAAATGTAGGCCCCAGGACAGATGCAGCCATATCTTTGGAGCCGGTATTTGCTTTGCCAGAATATACAGATAGTCGAATTCTTGAAATCTGTTAAAAGAGTCTAAACCCATTTCACTTAAAAGGAGCTCTTATACTCTTAATAAAAGACATCAGTGTCATACTGCCAGGTATTACTGTCTTTTGGAAGCCTGTGTTCAAAGATGGCCTATGTTGGTTACTGCCTTGATATTGTAGTAAAAAGATCTGGACGGGACAAGCTGGGCTCATTGCTGATCAAGTTTATGTTGGTCTTCATTGACGAATGGAGTGTATGTCAAAACTCTCCACTCTTGAAGCACTCTTAGAAGAAGAAATGATCTTTTGTTTGTGGGTACAATGTCTACCACAATGTGATGCTTGCTCATGATCAACGTGCCCAGGCACTACAGCATAGAAATAACAATAATGACAATAGTAATAATGATATTATTACAAGTAAGTTACATAACCAAAGATCAGTCCAAAAAAAGGGACTACACAGCTGCTAACATGACACTGCATTGCACGGTCCAGGAGTATGTTAATAGCTCCTGGATTTCTCCCAAAGAAATCCTGAGCTGGATCTTCATGCAGTATACACAAACTGTGTTCTACAGGTTCTAGATACATTGGCCTTAGATACATTCAACAATTAGACTGATTTGTCTGGAACTCATTTGAAGTCAGCAGCTCTTTAATTTTTAGAAGCCTTTCCTGATGTAAGAAGCTAATTTATTACATCAGGCAATGCTAAGCTAATTTACTCTAAGCAATTTATAGACCAGCCCACTTAAACTTTTTTCCAACACTATTCAGTTATTTCCAAAAAATAAGGTTTTATCTAATGCACGTGTTCCATATATTTTACCTGCATTTTGTGGGTAGGATTCATTCAGAATCAGTTTGTCAAATAGCCAGAAGTCTTAGGAAAAAGCACTGCATGAGTAGATATTAACAGAATTTTATGGGAGGGAATAAACACCCTATAGTTACCTTAAACAGCTTATACCTGCAGCTGTACCCATGGTAAGGGTAAAACAGCTATTGGGTATATGGTATATATAATGCATTTCTTACAGTGATTGCGGATCTAACTGACCATAATACCTTCGCATGTGTAGAACTTCTAGGCAACCACAGGGCTATTTGCTGCCTTCTCAGGTATGCGCTATTGAAGAAAGTCAGTCATTAATTTCCAAAATTATTCCACAATCATTTGGTGCCTCTCAGACTGATTGTTGAAGGCTTTGTTTTGAAAAATGGCACATTTTAACTCTCAGCTGCTATTTGCACTGGAAGAATGACTTTTCCAGCATTTTAAGTTCTTGCTTTGGGACTTAAATTTTTTTCTATTTTGGATTTTTGTCTTACATTCCAGCACACATTTAGCCCTTGGCAGATTGAGAGGTGTCTCTGTCAGGAAACATCATCCGAGGGAACACAAGATACTTCACAGCACAAAAAAAAGGTGTGGTGGAGGAGGAGAGAAAACATCAGAAGCATTGCAAAAATACCTTTTTGTTTTGTGTTCCACAGCTTTAAAAGTTTTCAGCAGCTTTCAGCCATTAAAAAGTGTAACTTGCTGACAACTTTTTACATGGAATGTCAGCTTTGTGGGATTTGAAACAGCTGAGGTAATAACTCCCAAATGAGAGGATTATAATACTGAAAGGAATATAAGTATGTATAGTACTAGCAGCAGCTCTTTATTAATGACTAGTGTAGACCAATTGATGGAACAGCTAACCTTTTTGTTCATACAGGAAAGCAGTTTTGTCTCTATATCTCTTTTCCATCCTTTTGCATCCTGGAAAACGTTGGAAGAAAAACATTTCCTTCTTAAGAGTTCATTTGCTCCTGCTTTTTTTTGCTTACCTGAATTGAAACTGTTTCTTTGGCACTGTCATCAAATTTATTTTGACCTAGCTGCTATTGTAAAATGCTGGCTTAGTAAACAAAGATACTGTTTTCAAACAAATGCCCTTTACTGTAAAGAAAATGAGACAGATAGAACAGAAGTAGTCCTGTGTTTGCTGAGAATGGTTTTTAAAGTTTGCCATGAGGTGTCAGCAGCTCTTTAATTTTCAGAGGCCTTTTCTTACATTAGGATCTCACAGCAATTTACACAGCAACTTGCTCAAACTTTTTCAACAGTGTTGGAATATTTTCCTAGAAAACAGATTTCTATTTTAGAAGTCCTTAAATGTTTCCACATGACTAACATAGATCAATTTGTCTATTTGTTATAAATAGTTACACCTGCAAATAAATTATTAAATAAATGAAAAATAAATGCATAATGTTTTTCTTCTAATTAGCTTAGTTAATTTACCTGCTGTCTAGTATGTTCACTACCTCCATTAAGTTAAAAAAAGTATCATTTCTGTGAAAATTTACATGTCATTGTATTAAGAAAATCAATAATAATATACATCAAGAATGGCTTTGAAATAGCATGTTTAACAAACTTTAGAAACTACTATGAATTTTAGAGTTAGAGTGTTAGGTTTCAGTGCAAATACTGTATCTTCAGGTTTCCCCAGGTGGCAATGTGTATTAAGAAATGGATGCCTATGTCTGGAAATGCTGTTCTTGCCACTTTTATTTTCCCAAGTTAATTTGGCTGATGAATGTATTATTAGTCTTGGGTTTAGGAGTACCTTCAGAGGGAAAGTAGAACTGGAGAAAAACCATGACAACTGTGTTTCTTAATATAGTGGGCTCTGGGTAAAGCTAAAACTTTAACCAGGCTTAAGAGATTAAATCAAAACCTATATTCAGGTCAGCTACCTACCACTACCTACCACTATATTATCACTGTGTCTTGAATACATTGAAATGAAAGTTCACTCAGAAAACTTGGTCTTGAAAAGCATTATCCTGAAATGAAAGTAGGTTGCAGAATGGAATGTATTCCTGCACCAAACCAGTGCAAAACTGTCAGAATTGACCTAAAATCCTGTCATTTTGTTTTCAGATGTTAGGGCTTACCCTTACTGCTAAACCTGAGAGTGCCTCTTACAATCAGTAATAAACCTTACAGTAGTGCTATTCCACTGATCTAGCCGAAAATCCAAAATGCTCTACAAGCCTGAACTCTTAACATTCAAAGTAATGTTCAGTGTAGGAGCACTGACACTTCACAGAAATCTGGGTCTGTACTCACACCTGGAGATTTCAACGTAAAGACTACAGAGAAACCAGTGTGGTGTAGTCTGATCACCACATTTTTGTTCTGAATGATATCTGATGGGAGTCAAGACGTGGAATGTGGTCAGAAAACACTGAAGTATTTTTAATCATTTTTCTTTCTATCGAACACATGAGACAAAGGAAGGTGTGAGGAGGATATGACCTGAGCTGGCTAGTGTGTATTACCATCTAGCATGTGTGGAAAGTGATTTAAGAGCAATAGGTCACACTTCACTTTGAAGTTCAGATACTGCCACATCTTTTTGAAGACATGAACCTGCGAAGTGCTGAGCACCCTGGCTGAAAGCCAGGAAAACACATAAACACATGCTTAACTCTAATCATAGGACTAGGCCCCTTGTGTTAAAGTTGACATGTGCTGAAGTGCTGGTCTGGATCAGCGCCAGAAGGTTCAGCATCCTTCAGGATTGATTCCTCAGCCAATAAACTAAAGGCTGCAGCTTAACAGTAAGCCTTGGATTCTGTTTACATTTCCTGCTTGTGCTTAAAAAATAAAACAGTGGTTGTTAAACACAGAAAGTCCTTGCTCCTTTGAGAAAGTTGGCATACGTGGAGGCACAAAAGTGCATTTTAATAGATGCAGGCAATGAACAGGACACTCACTTCATTTAGCTGCATGCAAATCCACTCTTTCCCAAATAATCCCTTAATGACCTGCTAGCCCATAGCATTTTCAGGGTCTGTTTATGTGGCAAACAGAAGTCTTGTCTTTAGGAGCTGGCTTTTGCAATGGTCTCAGGTGGCAGTGCTCTGTTCAGGGCCAGAAGGTCTTGGGCTGAACTTCCCAAACAGGGCTTAAGCTCATTCCCACTGCTAGGTAGGGGATTTTGCCATTTTAGAATGGCCGAGTAGTTACTGCAGCTTTCTTCTGATTGTTTCTGGCAGATGCAGCAGGTAAGAGCTAAAACTTACTCTTACAAAAAGTTGGGCTTTCTAATGGGCTGAAATTCAGGCCTGCCTAAAAAGAGTTTATATCCTTAAACTGTGAACACAGATGGTGAACTTGGGGTGCCTAGTTATGAACTAGGCTTTCAAGGCTGAAGAAAATTTCAGTGAAGGTGAAAGACAATTCTACAGGCAACTGTGCAATATTAAATGCAGCTACAAACCTCCACTGTTTCCTCTCCAGGCTATGATCCTCTTTTCACCATCAGCACAATGTTATGCAAAAGGATTGCTGCAGCCAGCGTTAGGACAAGGTGAAAATGAATATACCTCATTGTCCAACTAAATCAGAACTGAAAGAAGAACTTAATGTGCTTACACATCGTGTTGGTTTCTCCATGGAACCTACAGAAGCTTGGCTTAAATTTGCTTTGCCTAAGATCATAGGAAAAGTCTTTTTGAAAGTTTTTTCCTAATTAATGGGAAACTAACTCAAACAAGATTAAACATAAAATGTAAATGTTATTGACTCATTTCTTAAGGCTTAACCAACTTAAAATTCTCTTATTGTTTTAATTATATATCTTTTTCTGGCACTAAATACACTGAAGTACTATGAGAAAAGCAATACTAAGTGACAGTAGGAATTATCTAATTCCATGTAAAAATCTGTTCCTGCAAGATGTCTCTCTGTCAAACTCAATTTTACAAGCCCTAGAGGATGACCTAGGCCTTGAGATCATTAGGAACGTTTCAGATGGAACCAAAAGAACTTCCAGATGTTACTGATCCAATTTTGCATGAATGTGAGAATGAGAAATTGTTGCCTAAGTGATAATGCATCTCTTTCTACTGTTTCCAAATGGTATGAGAAGAATGATTATTTATTCCTGAATGTCTTTTACTTTCTAAAATTTATGGAAGTGCTAGCCAAACACAGCGAAACCATGTTGATTTTTGTTTGTTGGAACTTAGTTATTGGCAGATAATAGTAAAACCAGGAAATATTGTTTTCTGTCTGAGACACTAAACCCACTCTCAGAAGTTCGGAATTAGGGAAGTCACCTTTTTGTGCCTCGTCCTTCAGCTGTATCATGGGAATCCCCTTTTCTAGCTTAATGTATTTCTGAATAGGTCTCTGGTACCCAACCCTTTTGGTAGAAAGTGGTTGGACTCCATGATTTACAATGTCCATTCCAGGCACACACTTCTCTTTAGACTGAAATTCTTGAAGGTTCCCTTAATATGAATTGTTAGCACCTTATCATATTTAGGCTTCTCACTCCCAGGTGCCATTAGAATAAAATTACCAAATAACAGTAGTTTGCTCCATTCACCCTGCAGTGCTAGAAAATTACATTACCCTCCAGTTCATTCAGAGGCAGAACCCTAAGGAACAGCCCGTAATTTTGTAACTTCTGCTGTCAGTTCTGCCCCTTTGTACTGTAACACACGGCGCTGTCTGAAAAACACACATTGTGTGACTGTACTTAGAACATCTCCACTGTTCTCATAGCTTCACGAATAGAACCACCGCTGATTTGGCTGCCCTGGGATTGCTTTTTGGGGGGAAGGGGAGCAGACTGAATCAAAGATGGAATTTGTAAACTGATTCTGATTAACTTGATCTGATTGTGTGAGGGAAGTTATTTTAGAGCATTTCCTTTATTTTTCTTAAAAGAGTAGCCTAAAAAGATCTTTTACAGGGATCTTTTTCATATTCTGTTTTTGTTTAGCTATCATCTGCTGTCAAAGGTGTTCACACAGACCTGAACTATGAGTTGTGGCACTGTGGTAAACTGCCTCCTTTGGAAGATTTTTAGAAGCCCTTCTTTGAAGGTTTGGCCTTTAGCCTATGAGGGTCAAAACACATTTGGGAGCTTATATTATTTGTCACCAGGGAGAGCCTAGGGTAAACCTAGAAGCACATTTCACTTCAGAATCCACATGATTAAAATTAAAATAGTGTGTCTGGTATGTATACAGAAAAAAATAATTGGATTTTCTTCTGTATCTTCAAATAGATCCAGCAGGCATTTTATCCAAAATAATATATATAATGTGTGTAATATGTGTGTATGTATGTATATATGTCTGTATATATAAAATATATGCAAAAATTCCATGTCCAAAATAGAAAACAGCATTAATATATTAGCCCAATAGAACTCTGCAGGCAAAGTCCTGATTCCGTAAGTTTAAAACTTTGCAATTCTCTGTGGAACTTGTGTAGCCAGCTCCACTGGGAATGATGATTCACAGACATTTTATCTTCAAGTTACAAAAAGTAGCTTTGTATTAGGATATTGTTACAGCACTGGTAATGAAATTTGGCGCAAGGGTGCCTCAGATGCACCTTTCTTATACAGAGTGAGCTTTAACTTTCAAATTTGTTACCCTAAACATTTCCAGAAAAGGATGTATTCTTCATTAACTGGTCTATGGCACATCAAAAAGAGAGAATTATTACACAACAGTAATTTTTAGCATCATTGTCAATCACTCATCTTCAAAACTGCTAGGACTGGTAGGCAAATATAACCGTCCTGTAAAATAAACATCCTTGCATCTTAAAGCAGCCAAAAATTGTACTGTAAATTTAGGACTAGATTTTAACATCATGAGAGAATCTCAAGGTGATATGGCATTGGCCCAATTATTTTGCATTCATTCTCTTTTCTGTCCAGGGAACTACTAAAAGGAAATGGTAAGACCAGAGATTTCTTGTACTCTACATGTATTATATAGCTGCTATGAGCTGAAACAATTCAGAGCTCTGGATCTGATGCTCTGATGCTCTGTATCTCCACATGTTAAAAAGCAGAAGAAATTGAGTAAGGAGGAATAAAATTCTTCCACAGTATTTGTCTTAAACTTTGCTCTAGAATATTGCACTGCATGAAAGTGCTAATGAGTCACTACTCAGATAGCAGAAGAATTATATTACTCTGTCATTAATCTGTTGTGTAGTCTAAGCAAGTCACTTCCATTTGTCTGTCTTGTTTCTCTTTTCCCCTTGTCTTTTCTATATGGAATATAAACTTTTCAGGATTAGACTGACAGGCTATATTTTGTTCATACATATGCTAATGCCAGCCCTAGGACTCCTGACCTGGACCTGTACAGCTGAATGGTTATCAGCTCCGATGTGGTACTGTACCAGATTGGTACAATTTTCTCATGCAGCATCTTTGGGGTCCAGGTTGCTTCTGGAACTTTTAGATACTAGCATAACAATTGCACCTAAAGCAAAATTAACAGAATCTTTGTCTCGCTGACTTTGTTTTAGTTAGTTCTTTGAGCTGGTCTTAATTTATGCTGGTGGAAGACAGAGTTAGCGTTCATGTTCTTTTCAGTTTCCTTTCATATTCTACAGGTGAGAAATGCATATTTTTACAAGCATACTTTCTGATTGTTGGCTTTTAAAAGTATCATATTTTTCTTTCATGTTTTAAAAAATACTTTGGATTTTTGCATTTATTTGTGCTGTGGGGTTTTTTTAAAGGAAAATGTAGGTCCAAACTCTGAGACTCACAGAATGACTGACATTTTTGAGAGAGATTATATAGTATTGACAACATTCATGTAAAATGGAAACATGAAATGTAACATTTACTAACAGCTTAATAAATTGATCACCGGAAATAGTTTCTCTTAAACAAAGTAACAGAGACTCAACCTCCCTTCGCTCCCTCCCCTCTCTTCCTTCAGAGAAGGAGAATCGCAATTACACCTCGAGGAAAGAGGTCTAGTGTTCACACTTCATCAAAGGAGGATCAAACACTTTAAACTGTTCTTTTTTAAGTTAATAGTTTCCAGACTATCATTAGTCATTTCTTATTTTTAAGTGAGAAAAGTCATACTACTGAAAATAAAAGCCATATCCAAAGATTGCAAAAGTTTGACCTGTAATATCTAGTAGACAACTTTTATTGGGACTTCAGAACTTCTATAGGATGGAAATACTGGCAAGTTATCATCTTTTTGTCCTCAATATAAATTTTTGATGCTTCTGTTGTACTATTGCTCTTATTGCTCAGATAGGAAGTATTATTCAGTATGATGTTTTGTACTTCTGTACCTAAGTTAAAGAGCATTGCCCAGACTGGATTTAACAAAGTATTGTGCCGAGTTGTAAATGCAAGCAATTGTATGATAAACATTTATTGAGAAGTGGAGTCTTTTTATGTGTTCCTTCCATCCCTCTGTGTTGCCAAGGTGACCATACAGAGATAAACCAGCTTAAAATGTAAATAACCATATCCCTGAATATTTCAAATTCAGTATGTCTACTGAGTAACATTAGAACTGTCAAACTTATACAAGTAATCATATTTGAAAGATCCTGCAGCTTTTGGTTACATATCATTTAAGGTTATAGCCTCACAAGAAGGCAATCCACTGAATTATGTTTTTCCTCCCATAAATTGCAATGCAGCAGTATTCTGTTGTAAGACATAAATTGTTCAGAAAAAGTAAATTCAAGGTAAGACTCAGAATTACTGTGATGTCATACTATGTTGACAGAGTCTGACAATCAGTCTTAAGCTGCTAACCTTCAATGTATGATTTTTATAGAAGTTCAGCAACTAAACTACTGTCAGCCACTAAACTACCATCAAGCACTGGCTCAGGCTTTCTTTCAAACGCTTTTCCATTTTCCAGATTTCCGTTCTATGAAAACAAAATGCTCCCCCCAAAGACATAAGTGAGTAGTGTCGCTCCATGGAAAATTAAGAGCTGAAAGTCTCGAAGTCATCTTATCCATTCCTCGTATGCTGTACCTCAAATGCTGTAGGGGATACCCTATTTCACTCAGTTGAAACACTGGCTTTCAGAGGTTAGTAGATGACAGAGAACATGTACAGCTTCCAGAAATGGAACAGAGCTCTGTTCCAAGAGCTCTAAAAACATTTCCTCCTAAAAGTTAAGAAGCTTCCTAAAATTATTTTAAGGAAAAAAAAAAAAAAAAAGTAAATATACATGCTGAAGAATCAATGTTTTCCTTGCTTTTCAGATGCAGACAAGTAGGGTTTTCAAAAATCACACAGTAATCAGATGTATTGACATCTTTATGTTCTTTTAAAAATATGACTCTGTAATGCAGATCAGCCAGTGACTTAGGCATGGTAACACTGTGTGTTACTAGGCTTAATTTTTTGGCACTTTCCAAGCTTTTAAGTACTTCTCCTGATGCTTGGGCAGAGCATTCAGAACAGTTGAGCTCCTACAGAGAGGTCATGTGAGTTCAGGAAACCAACTTATGCTTATGTTTTAAGATCCATGTGGCATGGAAGGGAAGAAGATTCCTATCTTCTCCATGACAGTCTGCTAGCTATGGTATTTGCCTGCGAAGTAGAAGAGCAAACCTCAGAGTCCTCCTCACACAAAAATTATCCTTTTCTTACCTTTCAGAACAAAGTCTCATCCAGAAGGTTGCATGCAGGCTGGAACTCAGCTGCTCCCTCCCATTCTTTTGCCCACCTCTGCTGTGCTGGACTGGATTCCACGCATTTGACGGATGTTACCATAACTGTTGTGTCATGTAAAGGAGACTGCAGGGTTAATTGACTTGTGGGGAGCTGAAGTCTTCCTCATCTCCCAGGAAAGAGGAATGGAGTATTTACCGTGTTGTGTCATTGTGGCATGTCATGTTAATGCATGAGCATTTGTATGGGCATGGTCCCACGTTCATGCTATTATTCTCCTTTGGGAGTATCCTACGCCCACGAGGAAGTGGTGGAGCTTTCTACATACAGGCATAAAAAGGGGATTCTGCATTTTTTTCCCTCAAGCGTACCTATGTTCTGCCATTAGATTAGGGAATGAAATAAAAACTTGTTTCTACAAAGATTAGGTTTTCTTCATACCACTAAGACAATAGGAAGCAAAACACCATACACGTTTGAAGGGCAAGGTGAGAAAATCTGTTCAGAACCAGAGATCGGGTCCAGAGCAAGATGAAGCAGGACTGAAGAGACCAAGAGAGACAAGGTAGAAAAAGCAACCAGGAAGAAGGAAATACTCGGGAACACAGCTACAGGTATCAAATATAATTAGAAGAATGGGTAAGTTGTGGGATCACCTCACATAGCAGATGGAGAAACATCCATTAGTCACCCTCACAGTCTAGTTCTCAGGTGGTGACATCTTTAAATGTCAGTTAATTGTTCTTAGCCAGAAAGAGATTTAATAGGTTGATGTAGTCTAGCAATTAAAAAATATACAGAGAAAAAGGATATGCAACAACTTTTTTCCTTAAAATGAAGATTGTAAAATTCTTGCCAATTTTTAGATAAACAGGCACTAGCCTGTACACTGGAAAAATGGCAATGTGTGCCCCCTAGCACTCCTTAGAAGTGACCAAACTTTGTGTCAGCAGCCAAAATAGCTTTCTAAGGCATGAGATAATCATCCCTCATATTAGATGTGACTTTCGCCTGCCCCACTGACTGGATCAGTGTTGCCAGAAGCAGTTTGTAATGTGATGGAGGGCTGCTCTGAGGAATGATGGAGGGGAGGGCAAGCAGGGTGGGAAGGAATAGCCAGCTACTGCACAACAGACATTTTATAGCAGGAATTCACACTGAGAGGCTGTTGAAATACTGTTCAGTGAATGGCAGTGATTGAAATACTATTCTTATTGTACACGCAAGGACCGATTCAGATAGGGCATAAGCAGGTGCAGCTTCATTGAAGTCAATAGTGCAGCACCCACTGGGCCTGAATTTAGCTCACAGTAGGACTTGCTGTGAAGTGTATTACACTAATGATAGCTATGGCAACATACTGTTTTCTGCATGACCTAGATGCATTTGCCCCACATAGATGTTTTCACACCAAGACAGTGTTGTTTCTAAGTTTCTCTACCAGGAAGAAGATGAAATTTAGAGATGCATTTTTAGGCTCTAGATTATTCTTTTCTGTGGGTTTTAACCCATTTGTTGAAGGATTATACAGGGCTCCCCTTCCTGGTTAGTAGGCCTAAAAGACTTTTGCAAATAGGCTTTCTAAAGCCAGGTCCATATCAATAGCTTCCCAAAGTTAACTGTAATTTTCTGTTCAATTGTTCAATCATTTTAGTTCACCATACACAGTTTGTAAAGACAGCTTTTTTTTTTTTTTTTTTGTACCAACTCCTACCCAGTGGTAATTAGTCACCGAGAACCAAATTACTCGTTTCTTCCTCAGTAGAAGGGAATCATATGTTTCAGGCTTGGGAAAAAAAGATTTCCCAAGATATATAGATAGAAAGACATTTTGTTGGTAAGATTCTGGTTATCAAGGTAGAACATGCACTTATAGACTTGCCATCTCTAAAGTGCAAACTTTCTATCTGATTTTTAGTGTTTTTCCTGGATATAAGGGCCTACAAACTTATTCATCTTTATAAAGCATTATCAAGCGCTATTTCTACTTCAGCGGGAACTCAGATAATCAAAAGGTTGAAGGTTGTGGCTTCCTGTGCAAGCTATGCAAGACTTCACAGTTTGTTTTTGTGGGTTTTTTTTGCTTTGTTTTAAGCTACATGATAAAGTTACATGATACATGTTGGCTCCTTTCCTGTAAGCCTGGTTCTCTCCACCTTCCACAAAACATATTGTTCTGTTCTGCTTTCATGTTCTCTTTCTATTCTTCTAACGAGATAAGAAAAAAATGGTTAAGTTTTAACCAGTGCTTATTTGTTTCCTAAAAGCACAATGCATTTCTTGAGTATATCATGCTTGTCAGAATAGCCCATCCTTCCTTTAGTTCCAAGTTATCACACTATGAAATAACTTTATGAAAATCTTCTATAATGTGCAGCATCAGAAAAAGCTGTACATAGAGGAACAATAATTCTGATCAAATAATTGTAAAAATAAATATATGAGCAGCAAATAACCTCATCATTAAATTTCATGAAAATGACATCCAAAAGAATATGAAGTAATTTTTACTTCCAGTTAATTCAGCAAGCATTTGATTAGAATTGAAGTAGACTACAACTAAGTTGCAGAGCAGTTGTATCCATCAGACTTCTTTACCTCACTTTCCCAAATTCAAATTATGGAGTTGGTTGATCCACTTGGATTTACCGGATCCTCTCTAATCCCTTTGTGTATACTTTTAAATCACTTCCAAAATGGCCTCCTCAGCACAGATTGTGATTCAGACCTACAGAAGGAATCTACATCAAAAATCAGTGGAGGTGCTGAATAGAAATGTGGTCCTCATTCTTGCCATGAGGTGAGTGAGTCTTCGTACACTGCAAGGAGGATCATCCAGAAAAGGGTGAAACAAATGGTTATACTCAGCTCTGGTGCACAGCTAGAACAACTCGTTACAGAATGGCAAATTATTTACTTATTTTTACGAATCAAATAACTTGTTTACATGCATTTTAACCAATGTAGTTCTGATCTGTATATAAAGCCCGTGCATTAATCCTGCTATATTACACAGTATTCAAAGACAGCAATCATGTCAAGATTTATAATTGATTGAACAAAATGTTTTACATGAAATTAAAATGATACAGGAATGAAATGTTACAATGATGAAATGAATAGGAGACTGATTTCTTGCACAAACTAATCAATTTTGACTTTTTTTCATTAAAGAGGACACACTTTTGAGAAATATTTTAGTATTGAAAACCAGCATTTTTTGAAAGAAACTTTATTCACCCTTCCAATCTGTGAGATTCCTCATGGAGCAGTGGAAAGAAATCACCACATATTTTATCAGTCTCATGCAAAATTTACAGAGCTTTGTTTTAAGCTTCTAATTCTAACCTTTCCTATTTTAGGAGTGGAAGGTGGAAACTGAAGCTTATCATGAGTTTCAACCTCTTATATACCTGTTTATAATTGTCCACATGCTGTAAGAAATCAGACTTTTGCTTTTAATGCTGACACTTGAAACATTTTTAATAGTTTTAGATCATCTGAATTTGTAAAGATTAAAGGGTTGTGCTGTTTTGGCAGTTTTGTTCTTGGCTCTAAAAGGTAAACTTGCATCTGTAGATGTAAGCATTTCAGCTCGTGTTACATTAATTCTTGTCTTTAAAAGCAGGCAAGATTTTCAGACATGCTTGATTAAAATCCAGATGAATTTAGTTCACTAATTTTCTTATGGCCACTTGAAAAAATGTGTGCTTGAAGGGACTAAAATCCAGTATTCTATTCAAAACCTTTGACTGTATGTAACATAATTGTGGGAAATTTTGTGTCCCTGTTATATTTACGGAACAATCACATAGCATTTCACATATGCTAATATATGTTGAGTCTGGGATATTCCAATGCCTGTTGCTGTATATTTGGACATACATCAGGATGCAGAACACTGAAGACTACACAGAAAGTTGTAGCAGAATGGGAGAATCACAAGTTACAAAACTATGGATAAGCAACTGGAAGTTCCAGGGCAAAAGATCACTGGATGAGTAGGATTTCACGTCATGGACAATCACAGAAGAATGAAACAAAGACAAAGAATATTTCTTTATGGTGTTGTAAATAAAATCACCAGTTGCTGCAGTATTAAAAGCTTCCTGGGATAACATGACTACACTCAAAAAACCAACAGTGAGGGCTTCTTTCCTTACATTGCCAAGGAGTTCCTTGTGTAGTTGAATTGCTTCATAGTGTTGACAGTAGTAAGAATAAAAACACGTATCTCAAACAGTGTACTGCTTTTTTCCTTCTGGTTTATTGGACTTTTACTGTGTGGGTTTTTTTCCTTCTCTCCAAGTCAGGAAAAACTATTAAGAGAGAGACAGATTTCTCTAATGAGCCTACAGGTAATGCAAAATTCATATGCCTCCACCTGCAGCTGGGCAAAGCACGATATGGTGCATAAATAAGAAAGGAAAATTTTCCCTGATTTTGCGGAGACAAGAACCCTGGTTACTATGGGGCATCATGACCCACTTGTTCATTTTTAGGAAGAAGTGGATACTTTCCATGGGAGAAGCTCAAGCATCAGATTTGTTCCTTGGAGCATTAATAAAAGGGCTCAGTTAGCTTCATCTCATTATTTTACTATGAGTATTGACTTTGGCCTAGAGTCATGTATAGATAAAATGGTGCAAGGGCTTGTCCTAAGTGATTACTCAGAATTACAAATCATTTCACATGTAACTGAATACTGCAGCCTCGCTGGCACTCTGCCCCTTGCTTTTCCCACCTTCAGCCCTCCAGCATTCCCCTCTTCCCCCTCCCCTGCCCCAATAAGAGAATGAATCCAGCTTTGGTTAAATGGGCAATTAATCTTACTCACTGAAAGCGGAATTTTAATTCAGCAGCATGAGGAGGACATACATGCCTATCACACAGCCTTATGCCAACAAAGATTTCAGAAAAATAGTTAATGGGTAACCTGGTAGCAGGGAGACAACAAAGAGCATGTAAGGGGTTTTTTGGTGTTAGTAATTGGCTGATCATGTCTGATCATGTAAAAGGTTATCCACTAAATGTGCATGTTTTAAAAAGGAATGAGCAAGAAAGTGAGAAAGATAAATTTTAGTAGCGCTGGGATTCTAAAAGCCCATTATTTTTAAGAGTGCGGAGAGGATCAATAAAATAAAGAGACACATAAAAGCTCAAAATACTCTTGGTACATCCAAATAAAATAAAACAGAAAGTGCAATGTTCAACTTATAGAGTACAAGATGGAAGATGAGAAGAGAGTCTGTTAGGGATATACCAGGTTTCCTGAGTGCATCTTCTGTGGTATATCACAGCAATTTTCCCCTGAGCAAGACCCTAGCATTTTGTCTAAGGTTTGTTTCATATCTAGACTTTGTGCGAAGGAAGAAGAATCTTGAAACAGTTACTTTGCACAAGTACCTATGAGCAAGGATGTGATTTAATATATATTCCTGCTTAGTCAGATATCAAATTCCCATAAGGTCACAAAGCAGATTTTTCTTGCAGTTCAGTACAGCTCTAAACAGAATAAAAATGCTTTCTGTCAGCCACATGGTATATAAAGTAATCAAATGCCTGAAAGTGCCTGTTCACAAAGGAAAGTCAGAGTTCAATAATAAAAAAAAAAACCCTCATAATTTTTTATTTACATATTATGTTAAGATGTTTTATGGGAATATGTCTTTGGTACCATTTTTGCTTATCATGATTATTTCTGCATTAAAGCAGACCTTGCTTACTTTATAACTAAATACTGGTATCTCAACTGAATATTTTACACTTGGCTTTGTAAAGAACTAACAAAACATCCCAAATACAGCAAACAACTTAAAGAATGCCAATGAAGCTTTGACCTTGCCAAATTAGAGCCTAAATTATTAATGATCAACATTAACAATATGTAATGCATTTATAATTGCAATAATTGCTTTGCTGAGGTGTATGCATGTTTTGGAATTGAAGGATCATACTGTTTTTCCTGTTCAGTTGCATTTCATACTTGAATGTTTGGGCTCTTTTAATGCACTTAGCTCTCTACAGTGGAAATAATTGTAATTTATTTTCTAAATTCAATCTGAAGGGTGCTACTGAAATTAAACATTTTCAGCAATTGGGAAAATAGCTTCATAGAGATAATTTGAAATTTGGCATTTTGTTTAAAGCATCAAGATTTATGCAGCTCACAAACCTGTGTTTAATGCCTTAGTGGGATCAGCTCTGTTGCTTGCACCATGACTGAATACATAAGTCTCAGGAAACTGTGCCTCCTGAAAGAATTGGTTAACCTTGCCATTTTGGGAGATAATCTGAAGAGCGTTCTTGACAGAGTGTGGCATGGAATATATCTGGTTATTATAATTATTATAACTAGCTGAAGGTCCATTATGCAGTAATATATACTCAATAAATCATTTGCCAGTTGTGGTTGCTCCACCTGTCAAATCATATTTCAGCTAACTACTAAGTGTGTGTGTGTCTTTGGTGTGGTGTTCTAACCTGTTTCCATTTCTTCAGTGATGTTTAAAGGATTACTATTCCTAATTTGCAATATTAATATAAAAATAATCTCTTTTTACCTAAACAAAGAAACAGAGGAAAAGTTTAAGTCCTGAATACCTTACTGCTGAGAGGAATGTCTGTACAGAGTAATATCATGCAAATGAACTGGACAAAGACAAATACCTACCTTTTCAGTAAATAATTCACATGACAAGTCACGTATGCTAGCTAGTCATGATGTGACATTTTTTAAGAATTTGATAAACTAGAGGAGCTTTTCCTACAAATACTTTGAGAGAACCAAAACTGTGAACTCATTTATGCTTGTAAAAATGTCCATGTGCACAATAGCTGCAATTGAATTTGTTACTGGAATGTACTGTTTTAGATAAAATCACCAAAACTACTCTATGTTGAAAACACAAACCCTAAATATCCACTGACACAACAATGTCAGGATCTGTTTAGGCCAGGACTAGAGTCATAACTTAACTGACTCATATTATTACCACCTGTTGCTCAAACTATTCCATCAGAATGAGGATGGTCTCTCCTATGGAGCCATACAACTTATCATCAATAAGAAACTTAAGCAACTCATATAACTTAAACAACTGAACACTTGCTACTTTAGACAGATTATATAAAGGACTTTATGTTCCTTCTTGCCTATAAAACTGGTAAAAAACAATGAACAAAACCCATAATGTGTAGTCATTCAGTTGGTCAACACTTTGGAAATTTATAATTATGTAACAGAAAAATATTCAAGGAAAATCTGTATTTCTTACAGTTTAAAAACTTATAGATATTACTTACATTATTTTAGGCCCTGATATTTTAGACTAAAAGAGATCTTTTCCCCCACATTTCAGTAGGGCTAAGAAAATTAAGAAATGACAAAAAGGCATGAAGCAGGGAAAATAAACATATATTTCACAGAAAAACATACTTAAAATGTACTAAGGTTTCAAAGACAACCTGTATATGAAATGTAGACCATGCCCAAATGAAGTTCGTTTGTGCACCTTGTGCATGTGCACCATGACACTTTATCTACGTACGTCTGTCTGCCTTGCTTAGTACTGCACTTGAATTAGGGCAAAAGCTGATGGGATACCACGGGTGCAAATAAGCCCATCTCTGGGAAAGATGACATCATCTGAAACAAAGTTATGCTTTAAAGTTTTTATTAACCACGGCAGTAGAAGACAGATTCTGACATGTGGTGTTTTAACATCCCTTAATGAAGGAGATCTGGCACACTGACCATAGGCTGGGCCAGCCTGGCAGGAAGGTGTTGCAGAGGGAGAAGGGAAAAGATGCTCTAAAGCATCCTCCAGAGCTTGCCAGCTGTTAAGCCCATTGAAAATGAGGTGTTCAGCTGGTAAATGCCTAGTGTTGAATCTCATTAATAAAACCATTTCTTTGTGGCCACTGTTTGAACTAAACGTGCTATATGCTCTATTCTTTCCCTTTCAGCACAAAGGCCTGGAGAACAGAAGATGAAATGGCGTCCACTGCCATAAAAGGATGCATATTTCAGTGACCTCTGCCTTCAGGGTGACCCTGGGAAGAGATATGGAAGAGGCAAAAGTAGCTGCTGTTCATGCAATCCTATTTACACAGAGTTTTAATAAGAAGGAGGCTATAAGCTGAAATGTAGCCTACTTTTGATCTGTTTGGTATCACAGTGTCTCAATATCTCCAGGACACTGCTCAGGCACCCTCTCTTACCACTTCTGTGCTCTTTGCAGGCAACACTGGCCAGTTAGGTTCTCCAGAAGACTGAGTCCTGGAGATAATTTTCATCTTAACCACTTTACGAGTAGATTTTCTACTTCTGAGTTCCAGTGCTCAGTGCGACCCTGAATCTAGTCATATGTCAATTGGTAAACAGACCTGCTTAGTGCTACATGTTTCTTCTGTTTCATAGATGGAGAAAACAATTTAAAAGTTCATTGGTGGAACAGAAGCAGGAAAGAGCACGTAAGTATTATTCTAGCAGAGATTTTATTATTACTACAGACCACAGGAAAAAAAAAAAAGACCTTCTCTAGCAAAAACTTGAATGAATAGAGACTCATTTAAAATCTGCATCATATATTCATGCCTTGGTGTTTCCTTATTTTTCAGTGACTGGAACAAAATGGCAAAACAATGTAGGTGTAGTTAAGTCCATTTCTGAGAGGGAGCTGCTGACTCCACGGTTGGGTAAATTATTCATTAAATGTAAAGGAAAAAGAAAGAGCAAACAAAATTGGTATGTTACATGCTTTTAGCTTTGATAACCTCTCACATCTAATTACAAATAAAAGGTTTCTCTGTATCTGTTGTCAAAAGTAAAATAATGGATATTTTCTACTTCCTCTCTGGCCCTTTCAGACATCCTGTGAAACTACAATAGGGTGCTGAAGTTCTGTCTCTCTCTGGGTGACTTCTCTGCAAATGAAGACGGATGGAGGTTTTCCATTTTAATTAGTAAGACCAGCTGCTCTCTAAAAGGGAGAGTGGGTTGGACTTTTGCAGGTCTTCCAAGTTAATGTGTCATCAAAGTTTTAGTGATTGATTAAATAACTCGCTGGCCTAAGTTTCTACAGATAAGACATCTCAGCAATTTAAAGAGACGTCATGCAAATGAAAAAAGTCTTCTATCCATCCATATATTCTTGTACATATATACATAACAGGTAGCAAACATACTTATTTTTGACCCATTCTCACAGTCGTTTTAACATTCTAAAAAATCCATAAATTTTCACATTTATTTATCATATTTTGTAAATTGTCACGCCCCCCACCTTCTTTCACTGAAAATAGACTTTTTGTGATTAAAAAAATGTTTACACCACTAAAATTGTTGTTGCTGTATGCTTCATACTATTTCTTTTCAGAGCCATTTCTTTTTACTGATCATCAGGTATTTGGTTTTTTTGGCTTGTTTGTTGTTTTTTTTTTTTCTCTCAGCAGCTTTCTCAAACACCTTGCTTTGCTTGGAGAGGTACAGCTCTGTTTAACAGCCAGAAAAGGTTGCTACAAGAACAAAGTAGCCAACCCTTTTCTTGAAAGAGCCCCACTGCATCTTGATAGGCTTCTACCTATCCATGGATCTGTGGTAATGAGGTGATATCTAATTAAATCTGAAATTTCTACATTGCAGTACAGAACACAGGCTGAGAACGATCTTTTAAACTGTTATTTTCTACTAAGCTGCATTAACCTGTGGGGTTTTCTTCTGTTTTGCTAAATATACAGGAAGTAGTTCTGTGCTCTGTTTTAAAACTTAATAAGTTTTTCCAGCTTATATCATAACCTTATAATTGAAAGTGTGCAATGATTCTTAGAAAGGGGTGGTCCATTCCTGTTACAGATAGCCAATGTGCTTGTGTCATAAATGGCCATTTTATAGATGGATAATGTACTATAGTCATAATTCTTTATTGCTGATGGTTATTGCACTAGATCATGACCCTTGGATATTGAGAGTCAGTTTTTAATATCACAACCATTTACAGAGGTTAATGGACTAGGTTTTGCAGCTTTTGACCTTTTGATGGTGAGGGTGAGGAGGTTGCATTTGTGCACTAAACTGCCAGAAAATATCTGTTTATTTATCTTAGCTATAATAGACATGGTTACTGCTTTTAATCAAGAAGCTGAGAGCAATGTGACTTGCAAGAATTGAAATTATTGGAGCTGCATCTTCTAAGGTACACTTAGTATGAGATTTTCAATTCTTATTAATGAGAAAGTCAATGTTTATTAACATTAAATCTCTACTATGTTTCATCTACATAAATATAGTTGAAATTGAATAATGTTAGCTAGAAAACATTTGAAAACCATGGTTCTTGATGTGGAATTGTTTTGAGGATCACAGTCAGGTTTATGATTTGGCTAGGTTACCTATGCATGGCTTGCTCAGGTGATACATGTACTGATCTGAAACGGTCACAGGAGGCTAATCACAGTGGTAAGTTTTCTGGTTGAAGTATATGAACTCTTCTGTTACAGAAACCATTTTTCTTATGCTATAAAATGCCTGCAATATGAGGCAGCCATTTTAGTGCTTCTCCAACAATGAAACAAACATCAGGTCTGCAGTATCAAGAATAGTGTGGATTACCAATTAAAAAAATTAAAATTTAGCTTTTTTCCTTTTAGAAGTTCAAGTCAGATTTGTCAGCTACCTAGAAAGTAAAAGACGGGGGTGAAGGGAAGACAAAAAGCTCAGAAACAAAAGCAGGAGAATCCAGTAATGATTCTGAAGTCAATACTTCAAAGGATGAACTAATGCTAAATCCGGGGAATGTTAAAGGACCCTGTCTATATTTCAAATAAACTTACAAGAGTAAGTTGTGATTTGCCTTTTAAGATGCACATCCAAGTGGAGCTGTTGAAAAAGCAGATGGAAAAAAGTTGGTGAAGCTATGATAGATAGAAGGGGGAACATTGAATAGAAAATCATAAAAGCACAGTGACTTCTCTAAGTTCGGACCAAGACCTGATGCTCTGACCAAGGTTTCTAAATTGTCCTAGTCATCTTTTTATAAGTTAATTCTAAGAACTAGAGACTTAGCAATTTCTCACTTTGTTTCTAGTCAGCAAAAGTTTTGCAGATTTCTGATTTTTTTAGAATTATTATTACTATTATTTCTTTTAAAAAATGTTTTGACTACATGATAACTCAGAAAGGCTCATAGGAAATTTGTCCAACTCTAACCTGAGAGAATTTGTAAAGCTCCTCAACCACATTGGCTTTTTTATTCCTCTTTATCCTTCTTACAGCTTTTATCCTCCCTTTCCCCTCTTCTTTACTGCCTCTTCTTTGCTATCATAGCAGTGTGGGTGGGAGTGCTGCATTTTCTTTTCTAAGCCTGTGATGCTGAATGATTCCAATATAATCAAACTACACTTTTATAGAGCTGCTCTACACCATGCAGCCCAGGGTGCTAACAGAATAATAAAATTAGCAGCTCAGATAATGACGAGCAAGGCAGGTCAAACAAATAAGCTTTTAGACCTGGAATTGAAACTGGAATGGTATCAGAGTTGCAAACAGCCAGAGGCAGTGATGAGAGCAATGAGACAGTACTTAACCAAGCCGCAAGCATAGATATTTGGGGATTGTTTTGGAGATCTGATCATGGATGATGCTGAGTGTTTCCTGCAGGCCAAGAGAAAGTCAAAGTGAATGGGATACAGCTACAGTAGTGGTACTGACAAGTACTCAGCATCTGAAAGCATGGGACTTTAATGCCCAACCTGAATTTTTATTTGTTATCAGTATTGTGGTTTTGAGGTACCTAGGGGCAAGGGTATTTCTACTCTACCTCATCTGTAGTTGATTATCCCATTTTACCTTCAGCTTGACTCCATTTACAATGAAAAAAATGTATCAGTTAACCAAGCATTGCTGATGTGATGAAGTACTTATGTGGATTTCTTTAAAAGGGTGTTTTAGGAGGTAAAAGCCAACAGTGCATTTGCAGTTTGAGGTCATGGAAATTTCCTCTTTTTCAATCAGGTAGCTTACAAATCTCACAGCACAAGAGGAAATGTTTCTTATATTATGAGGATCTAATCCAAATCTATCAAGAAGCTGCCCTTTAAAAGTGTGGGGGATTCTTTAAGATTTACACTGGTTAGGTACAAGTGCTTTTCGCTTATCAAATGGGTGACGGTCAGATCGATTAACTACAGTATATAGTACTTAAAGTGATGAAGAAAGACATTGGATGGTCAAATGATTAATGTCAAGCTATCCATTTTGATGCTCGAAATCCTAATTGTGTTTAGCTCTGACCTCCACCCTCATTGCTACCAATATAATTACAGGTTCTCATCTAAATGAGATGGATTAAAAAAAAAAGGAAATTGCTGTCTCCAGTTTTGCCTCAGAAAATTCTCTTATATCTACACATAGAAAACAGTTAAATTCATCATTCTTTGACTGTCTGAAATATGGTCTTAGGAGATAATAGCGCTTCATTGCTTAAAGTTATAGATTTGTATTTCTTTCTTTCTCTTTTTCTCTCCTTCTCTCTCTTGTTCATTGCTTACTCTTTTGTTTGTACAATGTTCTTTTATCCTGAGCTATATAACATTTTAGTTCTTGTAATAAATGCCTTCATGTGAGGCAGTTCAGCTAAGAGAATGTTATTAGACTGTGCTCTCAGGCAGTGCACCTTCACACGATCAATACGAATCTGAGGCTCTGTTCATTCCCTCTTTGCTTAAATTCCCTGCAAATGTGCAAGGGAAGCAGCAGAGGGTGTCATCAATCATGGGCTACTCTGACATACGCTGAAACCTGACCAATGCTGAGATGTTTTAATAAGGCATCCATTAAAACCCTCAAATAAATTGCAATTTGAAAACAGAACATAATACCAGCCAAGTTTTCCTCATCCATCTTGTGGCATGTCATGTAATGTAATTGCGCTGTTAATTTATCCAAGAACTTTCTCTGTACATGGTTTCATTGGCTTTGCTTAATTTCCCTGCAGACTATTTGTGTGTGTATGTGTGCATGTAGGTGGGCGTACGTACGTGTTTTGTGCATATATGTATATGTATCTGTTTCCGCTTTAGGGGTAGATTAATGGTTCTGTTTAGCATGGCATTAGCCAGAGAAACAATCAAGGATTGGAAATGTTTGACATTTTGTCAATGGCTCCTGAGCTTTCTGATATTTCCTAACCTGTTCTTGCCTGGAGCAGGCCCCCCTTTCCCTCCCTTCCCAGCTTGCCATTGGTTTATGCCCCTCAAGAGTGGGATCACTCAGAGTGCCTGTGGATCCCATCAATAAATATTGACAAAAGGGTTGAGGGACCATTTAAGATCGCAAAGCAATGGCAGTCAAAACAAGACAATGCTGATTTCTGTTCCTGTGCTTAGGAGGCATGCATGAAGTTTTGACAAGGGCGAGGAAAGTGAGAAGGCGTAAATCAATAGGAGAGAATGAAAAAATGTTTCTGTAAAATAATGTTAAAGCAATTACATTTAATTTTCTTTTTTTTTTTTTTTTAACATAAGTGCTGGGAGGGAAGATACAGGCAGGAGCTCATATAGATTTCTTTGTCTCCCATGCATAAATCTAAAAGCAATGCTATTCCTCATGTATGGCTGCATCAGCAGTTTCTTCACTTTTATTTATTCTTCTGTGTTTTTCTTAAACCTTTATCTCTTTTTGCGGTGAAAAAAACAACATTCATAGGCATAAAGCAGAATATGGCTGCCATGCATATCCACTTTAAATAAGTCTTCCATTATAAATTTAATACAAATTATGATTTTTGTTTCTTTCAATCAAACAGTTTCCATTTTGGAGTCAATAACTGCCATATGAAAAAAACCCACACCACCACCAACCAAAAAGCTCCTAAATTTTTTTTTTCAGTACAATGAAATTAAAACTAAATATGAAATAAATCTATTAAAAAATAGCTTTTCAAATTAAATAAATCAGGACAATTAAATTTGACTTCTACAGTTTGATACTTTCTAGGACAATGCACCCCATTTCAAAAGAACTGGTCCTAAAACTATTTTTTTATTTCTGTGTTTTCAGTTACATTGCAGACATGTACACAGACATATTCTGTATATGCATGGAATTAAAGGCCTGGCTTTCTGAGTCACTGAGCACCCCAGTTTCTGAATGCCACAGAAACTACAGGGATCAGTACTGATGATAATAACATCCCAAACGTGCAGTACAAGGTTACTAAGCACGTAATGGATATTCCAGTCATTGTAGTGCCAGCATCTTAAATCTTTGTGGAAGTAATTTTAAATCATTGGGAAAAAAACCCTTAAGTTTTAATTTTTCAAGCACCTGACTCCATTTTTTACATCAGAGTTCAGGCACCAGATTGTAATGCATTTAAAAAGGGACATGAGACAATATCGCTGCAACCACTCACAAAGGTTTCTTTCTATGCTGACATTCAAACAACTGAACATGTTACTAAGGTGCAGAGCATCATTTAATATTGGCTTCAGCCACAATGTCTCCCACAGCCAGCATTCACGAAAGTGTGAATACAGCTGCAGAAAAATACATGCACCTAATTTTTCATGATTTTTTTCCATGAAATTATTGTCAGCGCATGTTCAAATTAGGCAAACACAGATTTTCCAGAAGACTCTATTTTGTTAATTTTCTCACGTGTAAGGCAGAGTTTTATTTCTTTGTTTCTATTTAATCAACCTTAAGATCAACACTGCAATTATATGAAGGATTTGGTGGGTTACTTGATCAATTATGCAGTACTCATCCTTGAAATGCTTGTTTTGATATCAAAATGATGCCACTGCAATCATCCTGAGTAATCATTACTTCACTTACCTCTTTCTACGTTTAATATTCCTAAGACTGCAAGTATTACAGATGAGAAAAATTAACAGAGATCTATTAATAGTGGCTTGTTTAGATGTGTAGGTAGTAACAATCTTTTTTTATATATATATAAGATTAATGAAATATTAATACACTAAGAATACTGAATTCAATTCTGTCAGTTTACTTTAAGGAGAAGAAATGAATATAAGTCTTAAAATGATATAAAAAAATATTAAATAGAAATGTGCTTGTTAAATAAAATTAAACAGAGTTTATGTGCCTGTTTCACACGCACTGGGCTTGATTCTCACATTCCCTAAGGACACTATACATCACTTTGCTAGTGTAAAGGGAGCATAAATCATATTTACACTTACTTCATGGCTGCTTTATACTGCCAGAGTCATGTAAAACAGTGCAAGTGTAAATGAAGTTTGAAATAAAAGGAAATGCAACAAAATTCTGTAAGCACAGGTAAAGCACAAAAGACACACTCATGTATTTCTGGTACTGAACTACAGCCATTATGGAAATCAATGGAGGGACTATTTAGTTTTTTCCTTAGGAAACACAGGAACATTTAAAGGAAAAGGGCTTGACTGTTGAGTCCACTGTGGCCTGCCCCATTTAACCCTGGGATGTTTTTAAAAGGGCTGATTTGTTTTACTTTTTGATTTCCTTTCTCTGAGCTCTTTCTTGAACTGATTTATAATTCTTGCATCTATTGCTGCCTTCAGCAATGTGTTCCATAATTCAGCTACCCTTTGTGTAATTAAATTCTGCTTGAATTGCTTATAGGCTTATATTGCTTATAAGCTTCCTCCTTAATTTCAGTCTGTGATCTCTTGTTTCTGAGTTACTAAAATTGCACTGGGTATACCAGGAACAATGTAGTTTGACTACTGGAATACCTGTGTCTGAATTCAGTCTGCATCTCAGATAGGTAGGCAAGAAAAATCTCTGTAAGCTTGCATTTGAACTGAAATTTTGGTCCTTACAATTTTCTAGGGTTGGTGTGTGACAGCTGAAATCTACAGAGATAAAATATGTGACACTATAAACACTCCATCGAAAATAAAATAAAATTTTCAACCCCGGTCTGATGATGTTTCCCATATTTTCTTAACTGTTCCTTAGTCCAAATTTGGATATGCCTGAATGTTAAAAATTCCCATTTGTGCTATTTATAATATGCATTTTTATATGCTTTCCTAATGCTCTGATAGTTATGTGTCTCTTAAAGGAACAGGCTTCTTTCTCCTCCTCCTCCCCCCTTCACTTTGAAAACAATCTCAGGAAAATATGCCAGTAAACCAACATGACCACATGCAGTGATATTTTCAAGAAAACCTCAGGAGAAAACCATTTAAATTTCATAGCATAAATCTGAGCTCTTGGCCAGCCTTCCGTTTGCAAGTCGCCTGCACAACTCTCATGCTAATTCTCCACCAAACCTCCAGTTTTATGAAAGCTATATTTTATCTGTTTGGTTCTTTGCAGTCACATGAGAGTTGAAAAAGGAATATTAGCACCACTCACGTTTTATAGTGGGAGTCACAGTACTTGGTTGACCCCTTTTTCAGGTCCTATTGAATTTCCTATACAAAGGAAATGAAAATGTTTTATATTTAATACAGCAGCATATAACAAGAGGTTTAGTTATTACACATAGTGCTGCAATTTTCTGCCTTTTGTTTCAGTTGCCTGAACTGAAATTTCAAAGCACAATGTTCTTTGGTTTTGGGTTTTTTTTATGTTGAGGCTTCAGACAGGAGGAACAAGGAACACTATCATACGTATGCAATTCACTCTGAGCAGGTAACACGGAAATCAGAGAGTACAAGCACTGTATGCACCTTTTGGTATTTGACCCCAAACCTCAGCTAAAATATATTGGAGATACCTTTTCAGTGAGGTCTTGTTATTGTAGGGCTATTCACAAATAGGTAAAATGATTAGTGTTAAATAATCCTGCTCCCTGCACCTACCCAGTCTCTTCCACCTGCCCTGGGAGGAGTTTTAGCATTTGGGTAATTCTGTCCCCTGAATCTTTTCTTCTAATCTGTTGACCTGTATCTCTCTCCTGGTTGCTACAAACCTGAAAAAAAGTCAGCTGATAGTACCTAAATTACACCAGCTGTTTAAAACAGGACTAAATTCTACTTATTGTGGCAAGCAAATAAAGCATATATCCTAATAAAGAATTTAATACTGATGCCACAAAGTCAATGTTATGACATAATTTAGATTGCTTAAAACCTCTTACTGTGAAATAAAACAAAGCAAGCACGTGTGAAATTCTAATTCTGGGAATTAAACCATTAGTTTCAATGGGTCAGGATTTCACTCAGAATATTTGACAGGCCAAATATTTGGCAAGCCTGGAATAGATAGAAGGCTCAAGTATCTTTTGGGGGGATAAAAAATATATATGAGTTGGGCTATATATCTATTGTTCAAACCAATGCACTTATGTACACTGCATTTATTTATTTCAGCTTTAAACAGAGATAATACAAATTCTTATCCCAGGGCATTGCTTACAAAATATAAAAATCCAAACAATCTCCTATGGGAAATGACTAGATTCTTGGCTGGATTATTATAGTAGTGATGAATGAAGATAAAAATTTAGAAGAGGTTAAAGTACACAACAATGCCAAATATATGCTCAAGAGGACATTGCAGGCAAAATGGTAAAGGTAAAACAAAGCCTAGCTGAAAGAAACCTCACTGCCTTCTGGCAGATGCTAGGAGTATTTGTAATAAAAATTGATGAAATAGGAGTCACGTATCTTCAAGGATAAATATGAGATTATAATAACAGAGAGACAACAAAACCAAGTTCATGGCAGGAAAATGTAAAATGTCACAAAATGAAACTAAGAGAAGAGATAACTTTTTTTTTTTTTTTCCCCCAAGGAAAGAGCAGTAGTATGAGTAACAGCTTACATTCAGAGCCTGCAGTTCCACAGTATCTGGAATCCTGGAATTAGGATTTTCTTGCAAATTTTAATGTCTTTCTGCAGTATTACTTTTACTTATATGCCATGAAATTTTCAAGGTTTTCTGGTTGCAAGAAAACCTAAATTATCTCTGCATTCTTTATTAGCTCCCTTTTGGATTCCTTCTCCAGTCACTGGCCTGTTCTTGAATCCTCCCAGTGCTTGCTATTAGCATGGATGCATCCTTAATTTAACACCCCTAGCTTAACTGAAGAAGCCCTGCAGCCATGACTATTTCCTTGGCTATGGGACCACATACCACAGTACTGGTGCTGCCTGTGTAAATGGTTTAAACACCTTATTCATCCCAATGAATGACGCTTATCCTAATCTAATTCTTACCTATACACTTGCTCAAGTGTTAACTAGCTGCAAATAATATGTGCTCATGACCACTCTCCTTGTCCCACCCACACCAAGACCTCCTTTGTCTGAAAAGGGGTAGAATGTGTGTTGTGCTGCTCACCCTAGAATTAATTGGAATTTGGTGGGATCTGCGTTGTCCATTTGACATACAAAATGCTGACATGACAGACAATGCTGAAAAAGAGAGATATCCAGGTCATGGGAACAGTGCAGACAAACAAGATGATACTAAACTGAGATTCATGTTATGATACAATCAAACATTGGTGACACTTAGGAATATCTTTTCTAATGGAGACCATAATGAAAGTTTGAAGCCAGGTTTGGATTCCAAATCTCAGTGTTTTGGGGGGATTGGATTCTGTAGTTTTGTTTCAGACCCATTTGAGGGAAATATGAAAGCATTTTTTGAAATTGTTTTTTATTTCTCTGTCTCTCAGAGTAAGGCACTGCCACCAGAAGGAAGCAAGGCTTTTTGGTGGTCAACACTATTCCTAACAAGTTCATAAATTTGCAGTATATTGAAACAGGAATTTTCTTCAGAATTACCTTTTAATGTTCCAATGTCTTACTAACTCTTTTTCCTCAATCTTTGGTAGGGAAAAGGCGTAGATGATGCAGATATCGAAGAAGAGCTTAACTCTCCAACAAGGGCCACAGACTTCACCTTTCTGCCTGTAATATCCCGTGTAAACAAAAGCAATCCACTGTTGAAGATTCCCAGGCTCGTGAACATTGAGCTGAGGAAACTGCTTCCCACATGTTCTGTACAAGTTATTGAAGGGCAAGAAGTGAGACACAGGTAATTTGAGCTTCAAAAAATTGGGAAGGTAGGGAAAACATTGAAATTTTAGGAAGAAAGAAGGAAGTAAATATTTCCTGGGAAGCTGAGGTGATGAAGTAGTGAAATATCCTCCTCAGCTCTTTCTCTTGTTTGGGGTGGCTGAGCAGTCTATGCAGAGCTGTCATCTATTCATTTTCACTGGCAGGAATGATAAAAATGTGTCCAGCACAGCTGGGTTGTTTTTATTTGCTATCCACAGGCAGTTCTGCAGCAGGGACTTTTGAATGGCAGGGCCTCATCTGTGGCATACAAGTTGGATCAAAATGGGTGATAAACTATAAATGTGAACCCATGTAAGTAGTATATTTTTCTATACACTGTTACATTCTTTTACCACAACAGCTATTATTGTGAGACAAAGCTGATACAGACTAGTAGGAAAGACAACAAGCTCTGCTCCTAAGAAGCTCTTGTTTTCCTTCCTTAGTGTTTACTTCAGATGAAAATAAAGACAATTCAGAATGTGAATACATGGACAACACATAGGGACCTAAGTCTATTGGAGCTGGAATAAAGGTGATTTTCAGGCCTGATTTTTTTTGTGTGTAGCAAACTTGAATTCTGATGTTAAACAGTGATTGCTGTCACCTGCATTTTCCCTGCACCTTTCAATAAAGAGGCCATCTGCAGTACCTGCTCAAGATCCTGAAGACACTGAGTGCAGCTGGCTGACTAGGGAATATCTAAACTCCCAACTGCCTTGTACTCCCTTGGTCAACAACGTTCAGAATTGTTGCTGATGTATGGGAAAGTGAAAATTGCTTATTCTCAAAGATTCTAATCAGAAGGCACATTTTGATCTTCTGCTGTAATTTCTCATCTAAAACAGTATCTCTCATATGACACACAGTAATTTCTGTATCAAATCTAACATTTCTTTTGAAATCTTTTGGGAAGCTATTCAACCTTGACATAAAAGCTGCACAGCATCATGTGCATCACTGAGAATCCACCTCAGTAAAGTATTCACTGTTATTGCTCGAGATTTATTTTACCTTCAACAGCTCTGTATCTGTTGACACAATCCTGCATAAGCTTAGTTCTTTATGAAATTAACACTATATTTTTTCTATACAACATATCAGTGACTTTGAATTCTTAAATCCATTAAATAGTACAAAAACATGTATATACATTTATCTTCCAGTTCACATAAGTGAGTGGAAAGAAAGGAGGTATACGTCTGCTAAAGACTGGTATAATCTTGGAATTCTGGGACTTCAAAATAGAACTTAGACACCACATTCAAAATAAATTGGTGTCTCTGATGGTATCAAGTCTACAGAGGAAACAGATGTAAATATTTTGGTCAACTCAACAGAGACAATTTGGAGACATATTAAGGAAATTAGATATCACTTGTCCTAAAGGTTTCTGGATTTGCTCTAGACCTCCTGTGTTCTTAGAAAAAGGAAATACAATTATACTTAATAGATACAACAAAACTTGTGAAGGAGCCAGATTTTAATCCAAGGACTTTTTTTTGTTAAAATGTTTGAGAAAAAGCCCGTGCCAAAGATGGGAACTCTGTTTCTAATGGAAAACACTGCAGTTGATTCAAAACTTTAAAATAATTTTAAGCAACAAGAAGGAGGCCTTTAGAATCATAGTAAAAGTTTGGTAAATATTAGGGACTGGATCAAAAGCTTTCTGAAGTGAAAGAGTAACTTTCCATTGATGTGGTTTTGGTGTAGGTGTATAAATATTTTGGTGGTTGAATAATGTTCCTCAAGATGATCAGAGGGCTGGAGCACCTGTCCTATGAAGACAGGCTGAGAGAGTTGGGGTTGTTCAGCCTGGAGAAGAGAAGGCTCCAGGAAGACCTTCTAGCAGCCTTCCAGTACCTAAAGGGGCCTCCAAGAAAGATGGGGAGGGACTTTTTACAAGGTCATGTAGTGATAGGACAAGGGGTAATGACTTTAAACTGAAAGAGGGTAGATTTAGATTAAAGGAAGAAATTCCTTACTGTGAGGGTGGTGAGGCCCTGGAACAAGTTGCCCAGGGTGGTTGTGGATGGCCCCTCCCTGGAAGTGTTCAAGGCCAGGTTGGATGGGGCTTTGAGCAACCTGGTCTAGTGGGAGGTGTCCCTGCCCATGGCAGGGGGGGCTGGAACTAGATGATCTTTAAGACCCCTTCCAACCCAAACGACTCTATGATTCTATGATTCCATGATTAGTTTTGCCAAACTGTCCACAAGCAATCTTAGAAAGAAATAAATTTCTTTTTTTTGCATAGTTTATAGAACTGACAGAGTAA
The DNA here is from genome assembly GCF_900496995.4 of Aquila chrysaetos chrysaetos. Lineage (NCBI taxonomy): Eukaryota > Metazoa > Chordata > Aves > Accipitriformes > Accipitridae > Aquila > Aquila chrysaetos. The sequence continues at coordinate 34,769,405 of NC_044005.1, forward strand.
AAACACGAAAGTACTTGAAGACTTGTGTAATTTTAAAATAAGTTATTAATTTCCTTCCAGTGGGTTGCTCAGCTCTACTGAGAAAAGAAAATGACAGAGTCATGAAAAAGCAGTTAAGTGAAAACTTAACTCCTCCCTGAGAAGAATATGAAGTTCAGTTCCCTGGATTTATTAAACCTTTTACATTTAGAAAGGCACATTATAATTCTGGTTTCTTTTCTCTCCTTTGTCAGGCTATTTTAGAATGTACGACCCACAGGATAGGTTATGATATTTTGGTGGGGAATAATTTTCAGTGGCACAGAATACCTACATCCAAGGACACATAAGTAAACATGAATAAATGAAAAGCTATAGTGAGCAAATAATACCTGTTAAAAGAAAACGCTTGATTTGTGAAGCACTGTTTCTGGATTCAATATAACCTGAGTAAAACAACTCTACTTTTTTTTGTTGTTTTTTTTTTGTTGGTTTCTTTTTGGGTTTTTGTTTTATTTTAATTTTATTTTCTAAACTGTTATACATATATTCAACTTTAAGTTTCTTGGTGTTTTCTAAGGGTAATATGACCTACTATCAATCAGGGTCAGAATTAGCCACTGTGAAAATCTAGCCTTATCTCCTTTGAAAAGCAATTACAGAATTCCCTGATCCAGGCCATAATTGCTGATTGAGTTAAATTACAACTTTTAAACAGAACTATAACCCTGCTTTTAGGCTTGGAGACATCACATCCTTAGATAAACTGTTTCAATGTTTTATGATACATTTGATTAAAAAATAGCATGTTGCATACAGTTTTCACTGCAAAAGCAAGTTTCCAATTCTTTCTATTTAGTCAAAAAACTATAGTCATGAGATGTCCTAAAAGAGACAGGGTTCTGTCTCATAACCATTGGACTAGAAAATACTTAGCTTAATGATATGCCAATATGACACAAAGCATATTTCCAAATTCAAACTTAAGTATTTTTAAATATTTTGCCCTTTTTTTTTTCAAAGTTGCACAGTGTATCAGCTTGACTCTTTATATTTAATAAATAACTTTCAGAGTTCATAAGGCCTACATTAGGCCTAATAAGGAAGAAAAAGTTACATGTTTACATTTGCATCGTTCACATCTGAGGGGGGAAAAAAGTCAAAAAAGTGAAGACGAGGGCCTTCTCAGTGCTACCGTGGTAATTCCAGAGTGGACTGACTTTGCTCAAAAGTGAGTTCATATTTGTAATAAATATAGATAATAAATAATCCTTTGACCATCCCAAATTATCATTAACTTCCTTGAATTTTACTTCAGCCACTCTGCATTCATTCCTATCTCATTTAGGCACAAGTGAAACAATCAAACTTTGAGTCCTTTAGAACTTTCTTAATTATAGAAAGACTGTACTTTCTAATCAATGACAGCTCTGCAAACATTATTATTAACTACTGATCTTTTTCTCTCACCATAGATCTATCACATCAGCATACCATTTGCCCACTAAGACCAGACTGGATGGTGGTAATTGAAATTTGAACATATAAAGTGCTTCTACCATTTTACTACTCTAGCTGACCTCTTTCCTCAAAAGTGAGGACCTTTGAGAGACATTATTTAAGTATACTGTCAGAGACAAGTGACATTTCAAGAAGAAAACTTCAACATTAAAAACTGTGAGGCAGCTGCCTGGCTTGCTCTAAGCAGATGCTGTTAGTAGCTATTGCAATGGTTGATGGGTTTCCTTCAGCAAGAAAGCCATGGGTTGTGCAGAGCTCCAAAAGTGACTGAAGCTTCTCATGCTGCTTAAAAAGGTGCTGAAAAACGGACAGTGAGAAATACCATATTCTGTATGTGGAGTTTAATTTGTTTCTGGCATTGTATACTAGTCAAAAAATTCATGTGTTGCAAGCTCTTTGGGTGCCAAGGTGACGTGAGAGCCATACATATAAAACAGAGATCTTGACCAGTCTGACATAGAAGATAACGATAACATCCATTCTGCAAAATCACATTTTTAAGAATCTTATTTGTGAAATGATGGAGAAGATTAAGCTTGTGATCCTGTGTGCAATAGCATTGTAAACCAGGGTCTCCAATCTTAACACCACACTCCACCATGTAACCAAAACCAGCGATTCTAAAATGAATCGAGAAGCTTAGTTGAAATCTTGTGTATGAGAAACTCAAAAGTTTGTTTTTCAAATGTGATTATAATCATGCAGTGATCCATTACTGAATGCATTTGCCTACCACATGTATTCATTAATATCTGTAGTACTGTAGCCCTGTAGAGCATTAGATTATTCCATACTAAGCACTATGTAAACATGGAGGAAAAAGACAGTCATTGCCCCAGAGGATTTACAGATTGTTTGTAAAGCAGGAGCAGATTGTGTGCATACAGACCAGCAGAAGAGTTCGTGGAAACTATGGCAGATACTTCCAGGTCTCATAAGCTGTGCCTCAAACAGCAGTCTAATACACATGAAGTTTGCTCTTAAACTCAGAAGTCACCAGAGGACTAATCTTCAGATTTGTATCTACCATGCATAAAGGTTATTTTTTCATTTTTTTCAAGGTAAATGGATTTTTCAATAGTAAATCTATTTTTAAAAGGAGTTGAAGTTCATTCATAAGCAATTGCATCCCAATTAATACCTACTATGCTTTAAAAAGAAGGTAGAAATTTCAAGTGGCATAGTAAGTAAGTAAGTAAATAAATAAGACTGTCAAATATAGTTCATGCAAAACAATTCCGAGGAAACTTGTGGGTTTTACAACCTTTTGGGGAATTCTTTTCTCATTTTACAAATTTCCATAGAAACAGTTATATGTAAATGGGAAGTCTAACTAAATAAACCTACATGTGAGCTAGAATAAGAAGTGATGTAATTTTGTTCAATTTTTACATTAAAAACTTCAAGAGAAGCTTCAATTACATTGTGAAGATATTCGTAAAAGTCCTGAAACTTATTGGGCTAATATATCCAGACATTTTCTTCCAGGCTTCTGAATTGATTCAGCTCAGGGAAATGCAGTACAGTTAGCATTCAACTTTAATTGCAATGAGGTGACAACATACTGGGTAATGAGTTGTTTATGAGTTGTAGATGTGTTTACAATGAGTTGACAATGTGTTGGATAAAGTGTTCTTCTAAAGTTGTAGATCTATTTACAGTGAGCAGTGGGGGAATGTTCATTAGTTGTCGATTTGTTTGTTTACATTGTTTTCGATTTGCAATTGCTATAAAACAAATCGCAGGCTGATGAAGGATGATTGTTTGTGTGCTTTAATGATTTACTGTAGTAGCTTGTCTGAAAAAGTACTTAACTCTGCTTCATCTGTCAGTTCCCACTGCAAAAGCTCCCAGTCACAATAGTTTTATTAGCACAGCATGGGCCATTTGTAAGAACATTATGCATCTAAAAAAATCTCAGTGCTTTCCTGTTCAGTCTGTTGTATTTTGGCTGGCTGAGCTGAACAGAATTCCTTCTGCTCTGTACAAGTTTATACCTTTTAATATGCTCCAAGATGTACATTTGAAGCTATACATATACCATCCCCAGAAACTCTTTCCCTGCTATCTCCTCAGTAATGTCACATGCTTAAGATAATACTGCTGTCTACTCTTTCTTACTGCTGCTACCTTCTCAAAAACAGTTTAAAAAAAAAAATCTACCATCAGGTTATGCTGGGTTACATGACATGAAGAAAAACAAATATACACTGGAGGATAGGATATTGGCTTTTTGGTTACAGAAAATCTTTCAACATTTTGCAGCAATTTGGCAAAATATACATTGTAACATACTTTGTTACATCAGTCACTGTGTGTTTAATAAATTTTGTTCAAAACAGACACAAAAAGTAATATTTGATTGTTTTGTTCCCACCTGAGTTTTTCCCAGTTACATTTCCTGTGGCCCAGAACAAGCGCATTTCACAGGTTTTCTCCTTGTTATTTTCAAAGAACATTACATTACACATTCCACACTCCCCCTTTCACTTTACCCTCGCTATGCTTCACTGTGCCCATGGTAATTCCTGGAAAAAAGTGATCATCTAGCAATGATTAGAATGGGATTTTTGTGAAGCCGAATTTGGGGTTTTCAGCTAAACTGGAAGCAGCATTGACTCTCAAGAGAAACTGAGACAGTTTCTAGCTCTGGATTTACACAGAAAGTAAGAACTAAGCAAACTAAAAATGTACTAACCCTGATTTTAGCCTTCAGCTCATTACAGTATAGGCATATATTCCCATCACCAAGAATCTGCACTGGGGAAATCCGAGGAAAATGTGCACCCTCTTGGTTGCAAACAGTAGCTTTACTTATTTCCACTGGCAATTTCCACCACAACAGCTACACCATATTAAAGCAACACACAATTTTGATGTAACCCAGTATGGTAACATCCAGAATCTCCAGACCCCTTTGTGTGTTCCTATGTGAAATTACCAAAATGTGTGGTTGTGAAAATGTAATTCATTGGCACATCAGCACTAACTCCGATTGTCCATTGGAAAGGGGATGGTGAGCTTCACACCTTCTCATGTCATATCACGTTGCAGAGGTAGGCCAGTGGTGTGGAGAAGATTGAGAGGAGTCTAGTCTATACAGCAAGTATGGAGCTTGAAAGTGCTGAAAAGGGTGGGAAAGTATGGGAAGGTCAAAGGCAGGGACTAATGGAAAAATGAAAGTCCTCTTAACCCTCCCCCTTTCCCACCTGGAAAAGCCACACCTGCTTTTCCAGCTGTACAAAATTTGTGCCAGTAAATACAAAGTGTAGGCACAGGCATGCTCTAATGGACTAAACGGAAGGTTTGCTACTCATTTTGTTCTGGCAGCAATGGGCCTAGAAGATGCCAGATGCATCTTTAAGATTCCATCTTTTCAGTATTAAATGCTAGAGACAGGTAAGCTGAGCTCAGCATTTCAGCAGCATTAGATCTCTCTGGGGAAAATAATACCATTCTGAAAAACACGAAGCTTTCATCCTCAGTTTTGCCAGACTAAATGAGTAAGCAAATAAATAAATGAATAAATAATTTTTTAAAGCAAGCAGCTAATATTTCTGCACCTTTAAAGTACATGTTTTTCACTAAGTTTTTCCAACCCATATCTTATCATGGGTTTCTCCAAGTGTTCAAACACATTTTGTCCTCAAATACCTGTAAAACCTCACCAAAAAAACTGGTAAAGGAGTCTAAGAGATGTCTGAGGTCTGGATCACATTGCTATGCAGAAAACCTGCACTACCCAGTCAAAGCGAATAGCTTCTGAACCATGTCAAAATGTGATTTTGCATGTCCTGAATAATACAAAGACTAGTCCCAAAATCTAATGACTAAAATGTCAGGCATCTGATGAGTCTCTGAGATCTTAGACATATTAGAGAGATCTGGAAACCAAAAGGCTGAATATATAACATTCAGAAACTGTAAATTGCTGGCCCTAATGTGAATGAATTACCAGTGTCCTGATTTTTTATCTTTCTTCCTTATTATGCCTTTATCATTAGTTTGTAATTAGCAATTCAATTGTTTGGAATTTATACACTGTAATTCTCGATACCCTTTCCCACAGTGATTATACATAAAGGATGAAAGCTGTATCTGCAACGAGAGGTGCCGGCTCCGTGGCCTTCCCACTCCTTGGAGAGCAAGGTTTGGCCACACTGGGGGGAAGGGGAAAAGACGATTGATGGGAGCACTGGCTAGACTCTTCCGTAATTCTGTCCCACAAAACCAGGAGTGGGCAAAGAGCTAATCCATCTCCATTTTTATGCTGCCTGGGTTTTCTTATCATATCAGTCACGATGTTAATGTGCTGAAGCTGGGAGGCTGGCAAGCTAAAAAAGCATAGGGGCAGCGTGTCAGCACAAGCACTTTCTGTGCACACCTCTACATGGCTATAGACCCCAGCTGGCTTTGCGATCGAAATCCCTTGCCTTTTTGAGGAGGAAAGAAAGAAAGGAGAATCAGCAGAAAAAAAGAAAATTAACTTCTCCCCAAGTGGAAACTTTCTTAGGTGTTTCGGCAGCTAGAGCTTGCCTTTTTCTGTGAATGACCTCAGCATTATCAATGTTGTCCATGTTGATGCAGTGTTAAGTCTGCATTTTTTTATCCCATTAACAAATAATGCCTCTATAGAACCCTGAAGATTTAAAAAAAAAAAAACAAAAAAAGAATTTGTTTTATCCTTATATTGTCTATCATTGACAAATAGCAGCATGAACATTTGACTTCAATAAAATACGCTTAGTGAAACTTCGCAATATGGCCATTTGTCCAAAATAAATAATAATCTTAAATTTAATGTACTTTTCTGTTGGCTTGTTGGGAGCAGATTAGTATTGTAAGACATGTATATGTGCATGATCTTTCACAAGTATAACATTTAAAATAGGATATATTATTTTTATACCTCTATATCACATTATAGCACATTTATACTGTAATGGGAATATTTTTTTCATAGCATATTTTTTAAAAAATCACAGTCCCTATATAAATATTATATAATTTTTTAAAAAATCATGTCCTTTTATACGTGATACTTTCTCTGTCAAGGTAGAAGTTCTTATTTTTTCAGTTACTTATTAATTTGCTATTGATATTAAGTCTAATTACAGCAACTGGAAAATAATACTACAAAATCAGCTGCAAAGGCTGAGAAACCCAGTTCAGGATTATTTTCTCTCACTGGGAAGTATTTCAACATATAAGCTGTTGCTTTTCACATTAGGAAATAAATAAATAAGGAAATAAAGCAGATTTTTATGATAGATAATTAGGGGGGCAATTTTCTAAAGCATGAATGGGAGGCACTCATAGAAATCCCATTAACGAATAATCGAGGCTGCGGATATGCATCCATTCACACTGCTTTTGAAAATATACCCCAGGATGAATAATTTTCATATGTACAGTAAGTTCACAGCTGATGCTTTATTGTCCACTGAGCCATCATTGTCCTCAGCTGGGAAATCAGCTATGCACATGTTTTTCCATCAAGAAGTAAGGTAATGTTTTTATTTACTAATATGCAATGCCAGGAAACTTTGAAAGGAATTTTAATGATATTTGCAAATTACTTGAGTCTAAAACTCACCTAGCAGCAAAGAATACAGAGAAGGTAATAGAGAAACTGCTGTTCATGTCATTTTCATAGCTTCTTACATATTCATGTTCCAAAAGGATTTCTTTCACAGAAGCTCGTGCTCATCTAACCAGACACTTTGTAAGTAAAAATGCATGAAATTTAAACCAGCTTTTCATATGGACATTTTTTTTATGGCTGAGTGTTTTAGCAATCCAGCAATGGTAGACACCTATAAATGTATAATGTGATGGATTAGATTGTAATGCAGTCTGGATGCATATGGAGGTGGTGTTTGCCCTTCAGTGCAAATCCATTTTAATGTCAAAAGGAATACGTTGGAATTAATAGTACATTGTCCAGGCAATAAGTAAAACATCACAGTAGTTTTTCCTTTGAAAAAGAATCCAATCTGGCTCCCAATTGTAACAATTATGACAATGGATAAAGCTACTTCTAATGAGGAAACAGTAAGAAAATCAAAATATCAGTGCCTTGGTTAGGTTTGGATTCCTGGTTTGAACCTGATTTTAAAATAATAATTTTAAAGAATTTGTTAAAGAAGATTTGCTGTCTTCATGGTTTGTCAAAGCACATTGTAAAACCAGCAACAAACTTACACCTTACAAGGATATGCATAAATTTGGGGCATATCAACCTGGGGAACTTGGGAAAGTTAAACCAAAATAGCTGAAAGGTGTGAATGTAAAGCATGTTATGTAAAGTGCTTTACAGTTCTGTGTGAATGCACTCACTGAAAACCAAAATGCTTTTGTAGCTTTTCTGCAATAAGACCACTTTGTTTCTCTGCAGGGCTCAAAGGCACTTCAAACTGAGGTCTACATTCACATGCTTAGGCAACTCGGTTAAGCTTTTCTGAGAATCTTCTGCTAAGTGTAACCCTAGTTTAAATACTACATTAGAAATCATTATTTAAGAGAAAAAAACCACAATTGGTTTCACTTCTGGGCAACCTATAGATACTTTAACACTATTCATGTTTAAAATAAGGAACATACTTAAGTATCATGCTAGATTTCAATGAGCCTAAGAAAAGCTTAGTTGGACCCTCAAGATAAAAAGGAATAGGTGGTAAATACAAGACGATACACTGGAACGGTGCTTCAAATAAACATAATGTATTAAGGTTGCAACATCTCCATGGATCTTCAGGCAAGCCACTGATGCTTAAATGGCACCCATTGAGCATATTAGACCCCAAAGTACCTACCTGTTCATTTGACTCAAAGGAGGATTTCCACAACAGTCTGTTCTGTAGCAACTGAGGTAAAATGCCCTTTCCTTTTTTCAGATATCAATTGTCAACATGATTTTACTTACACTGCTTGATTTAAAATAAAATCAATATTTTGTTGTAATATTGCTTAACTAAGGGGATATGTTTTTCATTTTTGTGAATAAATCCTCCTCTCCTGATACTATGAAGGATCTCTTCAGCAGCCCTCAGTGCTAAAATAGCAAATATACACAAATGACTCTTCTTACCTTTTTTTCCCAAGACCATTCACATATTTATGAGGATTTCCAGTGATTTACATCACTGGGAAAATACTCTGCGAAATAATTTGTCTGCCAGGATATGCTGGGGAAAAGAATGCACATGAGCTCCACAGTGATGTGCAAGAGTGATGTCCCCTTATGATGTCTCCACTGAAAAACAGTGCACAAGGAAGTGACATAAATGACTCAATAGCACTGGTCCCAAACATTCTGCAAATAAAAGTTCCTGATCTTTCTCAAATTCCCCCAAACTGATAAGAAGAAGACATTTTAAAACATAAAAGGCCTCTCAGTTTTTCAGCATTCTGGTTTTAGTTTCAAATTTTTTTATGTGATAGTAAAAAACTTGCTTCAAAAACAAGAAGAGAATTAATAATTTAATTTTACAAATGGCTTACATTTAAATTCCTTGTGGCTACAAGTCTCAGAAAAATAAACTTTAAAAAAAAAATTCTCAGCAGATATTTGGATTAGAGAAAAAGCTGTAACTGCACATCCAGCTCCCTTAAACTTGAAAAATTACTTTTCTCCTAAATTAATTTACATTATTTTATATTAACTCTTCAGTATTATGCCCAAAATTTTCAAATGAAAACAAGTTACCCATATTTCTGCTACATGCAGTTTCTGTCAGCATATTAATTGGCCATTGTTTTTATTTGAATCAAGCTTGTCCCAAAATCTCATACCATCATATTTTGATATTCATGTAACGTTTGAAAAGTCACAAAATTTCATTTTTTCAAAAAGGTTCTTCTGGGATATGGAGAGAGTTATCCATTACTGTAAAGTCACAGAAGGGCAAGAATGGTAATGTAACGGTAAGAACACAATCTATGCATTCAGGTTGCGTAGAATGAATGGCAATGAATAGTTTAAATCCTTTTTTACTAACTTTTCAAACTTAAAAAACCTGATCTCTCTCCAGGACTTCATTAGTTATTAAAAATCTTTTTTTTTTTTTTCCCAATACAACCCCCTTTGAAATACAAGTTATATTCAAGCTGCCTGTCAAGTATGACTTACTGTGAGTGCCAACAAGATATTTTCCTCCCTTTTCTAATTGGGTAACACAGCTAATTACTGTTGTCTGTGGAATCATGTTTGATTGGCAGCTTGAATGTAAACGGAAACCATAATTTCAGATGATATTGTATAAACATTTGGAGTAGGGATGTGCAAGCAATGAAACTTCAACCAAGGGAAATTTATATGCTAGATAATAAAAGTTACCTGTGTTTCATGGCTATCTAATCTCTGATAACAATTCTTTAAAAATATATGGATTTCTGCCAAATGCCCACAATACTTTCCAAGAATGCTTTTGGCAAACTATTCATCAGAAAAATCAGAAATGTATTGGAAATTACACAGAAAACATGAAAACCACATGTCAAAGTAAAGCAGTCTTTGGATACACTTTAAAGCCCTTCTAGATTAAGTCTATAAAAAGTTAAGAAAACAGAGATGTGTTCCATAGTACAAAAGCATAAGAATGAGATGTTGAAACTAAGTTTGAAAATGTCTCTTAAAATACTGTATACAAATTAATTTCAGAAGTACTAGGATTATTCATAGAAGGGACCTACATTATGTCATGAACATTATCAATATGTCAGATTTCATAGTTGTACTGCAGCATTGTCTCTCCAAGTTTGCTTCATCTCTCTATCCTTTCTGACCTTAAAAAAAGAAATAAAAAAATTGAGTGTGTTACATAAACACCCGGGTCAAAAGACAAGATACTTGGGACTGGAGAGGGAGGAGGAGATTGAGTCCTGATTTTTTTTTTCCCTCCAAAATTTTATCCAGGACATGAAAAACAGAACAATGCAAAAGCCAATAGAAGGGATGAATATCTGCCTGACACATTTATTTAGCAAACTGATGTCCTTACTTCCTTCACCTTTTCTTTATCTAGTGCTTTACCAAGTTAGCTTAACCACTGCTTTTCAGATTCCCAGACCTTTATTTGAATGCTCATATTTCATTTAATGAAAACATCTATGGAATGTTCAGAATTACCGTTGACTCATTGCAAGTCCTGATGGACAATTCTAACTGCTTCAACATGTAACCAAGAACCTGTTAAAACACTGAGTTCTTTCTAAGAAGAAATTTGGAAAGCCTCCTAATTCTGAAGTTTTTATATGATCTGTTGTTTCTACCAAAAGTACTCAGTAAAATATCTTTTTAAAGTTTACTCTCAGGTTTTTGTGTTCATGAAACTGACCTCTCTAAATTTCATATTTAAAGAAAAGAAGGGAAAACCACATACACCATTTAAAAATGTACAAAAAAAAAATATTTCTCTCTTAAAAAATATTTTAAAAAACAGAAAATAAAATATAAGCACAATCCCCAAAGAAGTCTTGGTTTTGTTCAAGTTCTATATTTCTAATAGAAAAACATTGTTGTAAAATGCTTCATTGAGTCTAACGGACATGGAAGTTGCAGTTTTGAGTTGCGATTGCCAATTGGAGGGCTGAGCAGCGATATTTTTGTTAAAATTTGTTGACTGAAGCTAGTTCTAAAGGTTCTGCCCTATTGTTACAAAGAATTATTTTTCCAGAGCCAAGAGATACTGTGCCTTGTACTCTGCAATACATAGGGACAACCGCGTTCTAGAATATTGCGCATTGTCTCTTGAAAGACATCATTTGGGAACAATGGCATCTGGCAATAAATGAGGCAAAACATGACTTTATGTGGCAATTCAGGCATTGAATGCTGTTGTATTACTTTGAATGGCAACTGCAGTACTGAGTGTTTTCCATTCGTGAAATTTTTGAGAAGCTGAGATACTGCAGAATATTGCATGATTTATCCCCTGTGCCTTCTTTCCTTTGAGCCTGGCTGAATAGTTCTACTATCTGAACTGGAGTCCTTGATTTATTCACGAAGTAGGGAGCTCTCACATTGAATTATTCTCTCTGGCCTGTAATGCTTGCTTGCGATTTGGCATAATTTGTACCACAAAAAACACACTACTGTGGTTGTCTTATGTGTAAACGATCAGTTGCCTTTGTAACAAATCTTTTTACATATGTAAAATTGCAAGAGCATATATAATTTTGATAGCTGTACATTAAAATTAAACATTTTTCACATATGACGTGCAGTTACATAATGTTTATTTCTGCAAACACAAACCTTGGCTTTGCTGTGATTCAATACAGTCTTATCACACCATCCTTTTTTAAATTTTGTATCATATACTATAGTTCCTGTCTAATTATTTTGCTATGGACAGGTTTACCTCCTGATTTCGTAAATTTAAGACACAATGTGGCTTTAAGTTTTTTAGCTCAATGCGTATTTTCAATGCACTAGTCTAGATGGCATTGCTGGGAATTGAATTAAAATGTGAATATATGGAAAAAACCAAACTGATTTATTAAAGGCCAACAATTACATTATATAATGACTCAGCCGAGCAACAGAAGTTAATGTGATATATCTGCTAAGAAGTGAATCTGCTTTCATGACTGGAGGCTGATAGCTCAGCAGGAGGAAGCACATGGGAATAGCTCGCTCACAACAGTCAGCAGCAGCTGGTACATACGCTGCATCTAAGGAGATTGCAGAGGGGATTTCTACCACAATGTGCAGAACAGAACCATGACCACCTAATCTGCAAAATGCCTCCTAAACATAGACTCACAGGGAGATCTCAGGCCTACCCTTATTTGCAAGGACTTTTGTCTGTAAAAATCTTAAGCATATCACAGGGTTCACAGTCCTGCCCTGCTCTGAAAAAGGGCCAAATCCCTCTTCCATTCCCAAATAAGATGTTTGTCCGATTGCCAGCAGCATGTCTGGTCAGAGATTTGGATACTGCTGTATGCCAACTAGTTTAAAAAATGCAGCACCAAAAAGGAAATTAAATTCCAGCTTTTCACACTACTATAGTCACTGACATTTAGGACAACAGCTACAGGCCATCTTCTGCCATCTTTGCAAAAAAGCCTTTTACAGCTCTTATTAAGCATTAGAAAGAATTAAAAAATGCAAGATAAATATTTTAATGTACTGATATTTGAAAAAAACTTTGCTATATCACTAATAAAATCTTACTTAATACATAATTTGTACTCTAGATATGGTTCATATTAGGATATATCTTGCTCTCTGATCCAATTATAGTTGATGCTCATATCAAGAACAGATATATCCTCAATACAGATGTTCTACTTCCTTCCACAAACCCTTTCTTATCCATACAGCATCTCAGAACTCCTTGTTACACACACAGAGTAATACAGATTCTACTGGAGCTGACTTTCTTTGTGGTATAGCAAAGGCCATTTGGAGGGGCTAAGTGCCATCATATTACTCAGCGTAATAAATATCAACTGCAAGGTGAGCTGACTGGTACTGACACTACAATAAATAAAAGGCAAAAAATTTAGTGAACCTCACAGTGTATGAAAGGGGAAATCTTTAGAATGCAAAGTTAGACCTTGTTACCTGGCAAGAAGACTCAGGGCTGATGAATGTATGTAAGTTTTACAGCTATGGGAGTAGGCCAGTTAGTTGTATGCTTACAAATTTATTAGCTGATAAACATTGATCTTCAACAATCCTGCCTATTAAAAGTAGAAGTGGAGAAATGAAATATCATATTGCTGAAACCTGTCATGTTTAAAATCTGCTACAGAACAGAAACAAAAAGTTCAGTTAGTCTCAAACACTTTAACTTACGTTCTTTTACATCTACTACTACTTCTTACTTTATCAAAGGAATTGGATTTTCTTGGTGGAGGATTTAAGCCGTGATAAAAGCAAAGAACACATTTGGAAACCATTTTCGATTTATCACCTAGCAAGCCTCCGAGATGAGACATCCTCTGAACAAATAGCTGTATACAAGATACCAGCACTATGATTTCTGCCTCCTTCCATTACAAAAAGGATAATAACTTATTTAAAGATTTTATGCTTTGGAAATATCAAGAGTTTAATTAGAAACCATCAAGTCAACCAATGCAAACATCTAGCTTATATGCACATTCTCTATTTACAAACTCATAAGTATCTGCTAATTAAATAAAAACAAAACTAATATTTCAAGACTCGCTTTTTTCTGCACATAATAGTAAATCAAACATGAGTCCTGAACAGTGGAACAACCCTTAGACAAATAGTTAAATGAAGGTCATATAATATTCAAGGAATCAACAAGACACTCAAGCAAATCATTTACTCTCAAACACAAGGTAAGCCTTGAGTGGCTGGCTGGCTGGCCTAGCCATTTGAGCTGTTTCTTCGGTAAGCATATTTGCAAATAGCAATCTGAAATACAATTAATTTCATTGTATTTCCTCACAACTCACTTTTTCATTTGATCATTCTATTAGGAAACTTACTGGAAAAGTCACAGAAGTTAACTTAAAGAGAGAAAAAGTACATGTTTACGGTCTGTTATTATCTAAATAGGACTTGTTTTGGAGCATTGTTTCATCTTGCAGACAGAAGCATAATGTCCAATGATTGAAGGTGGAAGTCAGTAAAGAGCAAACTGGAAATAAAAGGCAATTTTTGATGGCAAGGACAATTAACTATTGCAACAGTTTTCCAAGGTTACAATAATTTTTTTTCATCATGTGGAATCTTTAAATTAAAATGGGTGAGATTCCAAAAGATAATCTGTTATGTCTCTGTGGGTTATTGTTTGCTACAGGAAAGCTGGATGAAATCTCTCATCTTTTTTGTGCAAGAAGTCAGACAACATGATTATAATGGCACCTTCAAAATGCATTAGTGTATTCAGTTAGCCTTCTAAAATTTGAACAAATATTAACAGGGCTTTTTTTATTATTATTTTATTTCTGTTTTGTAGTGTATTCTGGTCTGAAAAGGAATGTCATGCTTGTGACATTGATAGAAGCAGCATTCAAACACCATCATTTTCTTTGCTGTAATCACTCAGACACCAAAGAGGGAGAGGCTTCCACCTTCTGCCTTGTTGTTGTATCACCCACAGGTAATTTGCAAATAACAGTGACTGGCTGCGCTAAAGTTTGTCCTTGTAACAAAAAGGAGACAGCTGAGGAAAGGAGGCGGTGGAGGCAGAGGGGGAGAATTCTGCACACTCAGTGGCAGGTTGGGGATCTGCCTGTGTCAAACTATCATTTCCATTTCATCTTGTGATTGTAACCTTCATTGCGAATTAGAGCATTCATTCTGTAGCATCATCTTGACACCTAGTGAGGGAATCATAACAGTCTATGACAGAGCAATCAACAGCTGAGTTGAATCAGTACTGAGTGGCTCTTCCTTCCTAGATCAATGATATTCGGATTGGTAGAGCCATTAACTATGAATAACTATGGAGGCAGTGGGGGGGGACAACAGACAGCAAGGGCTTAGAGCTGAAACCTGGACCTTTTCCTGCCCACTTCCAACTCTTTGCACATAATCCAGATGGGAAGAAAGCACATATTAAAAAAAAATTCTTCCCTGAGAAAGGCAGGCCAGCTAACACCAGAGGCAATAAGACCAGGCAAAGCACCACAGGGGATTTGCTTGATCTAACTCAGATGTAGATCAATCTTAGGACTCCCAGGTGCAGCAATATCTAGTCCTATAGACCACCAATCAAGAAAATAGTGTTCTTCATACAACCAATGTTACTGCAAATATCCCCATTAAAGAAGATAAGAAGAGGTGTTGAGGAAATGTTTCTTTTTCTGCTGATTGTCTCATTAATTTTGCTGCTTCAAAGACAGCAATAAGGTTTTTTTCCCCCTTATAATTGTCACAAGGAAGCAACTCACTTAGCTATGTTCATCAGAACACATTACAGCTCAGTGCTGGGGGGAAGGGAAGTTTCAAAACTAAAAATGGCCAACCACTGTGTAACATTCTGTCTTCTGCCTGGTGGTGTAACTGGAAAACCCCATCCTAATTATGACTGGAGGTTTATACAGTCAAATATACATTTGCTCAAAGTAGCTCACTTGTGCATTTCTGTACCACCCATTCTTTCTAAAAATACACTATTACATATGTAAGAGAGTTATTCTAAAGAAACAAGTGGTATATTGTATAATCAAAGCTAATTTTATTTTGAGCCAAGTCACCTATGCCATTTGTTTATTAACTTTGTCAATTACATTTATTAATTGGGAATTTAGCGTGTGATGTACAACAAAATGGTTGAAATGATCATTTTTGAATACTGAATACATAACTCATAAACAGATGGTGACTGTTGAAAACCATATACAAATAAAATGTAAAATAACTTATTAATTAGAAAACATTCCCATATAAATTCCTTTGCCAATATGCCAGCAAAGTTGCCATCTATAGGCATATTTAAAATGAATTTTCTAGTAAATGTGATTTATAATTGTACAGTACTAAGAATTATGGCTGACTATTTTCAGCTGAAGAAACTTCAATAAAGGCATCAAAGTCCATGAAAATCTCTTCATCTTAGATGTATTAGGAAAAATCATTATTAAGGGACTCTGCAGGTAGATGATGTGAAAAAATAAAGACCTAATTGCATAGGTTGTGAAGCAGCATCTCTAAAACAGGATAGACCACAATATAGCAGGATTACAAGCAATTGCAAAATTAGGCCACTTACATTTAGAAAATATATTTTATTTTTCACAAGGAAAATACATGACAAGAGTACTGGTATGATTGGAATAAAACACCCTCCATTGTTATACTAAGTCATATTGTCTTTCAATAATGTTATGAAATCACTGGTTTTCAACTTCTTTCTCCATCTGCACTAAATCTCTCCCTGATGCACCAGTGAAATCAGCAGAGTTTTGCCAGGTATATGTAGAGCTCATTGCCTTTGAAGACTGTGGTTTGACATTTTAAAACCTCATTTACAAACTGTTATGTCTTTCTCAAGTTTCTTAGCAATATTTCCACTGAGACCTGAATATACACAAGGGGTTTTTTTCTGGGTAAAGAACCAGAAGAAAAGGAAACTCTCCTTCTTGGGTCAACAGTCCCTACTGAGGAATCCATCCATTTGACCGACTTGATCAATTAGCCATTTCCTTTTTTAAAAATGACAAATTCTTTAATTCAGCAAGTCCACCGGACAAGTATACCCAAGAATATCGATATACAAAAAATATATGAGAAGCCAGAAGACCATTTTAGAATCAGTCAGTGCCTGCCTGCATTTTTTCTACTATTAAAAGTGAGAAGATGACAGTAGAAAGTGGCTGGTGGCTGGTACTTTGTTCTGAAAATTAATCATTATCTTACATTTATCACTTCACAAAACCCCTTTAGTATGAACAGATGGACTAAATTATTTCTGAACAGTTCCTTAATTATTGGACATCTGATCAGTTCAGTATAGTGAGGGGCATGACTTGCATTTTTGGGTATCAGGTCTACAGTTCAGCCCCACATATCACACAACATTTATTTCTGCCGTTATGCCTTCTCTTTAACATATACCTATGTAAGCACACCGGTGGCATGGAACTCTGATGTATCTGATGTGGAAAAAAAATCTCTCACTGTTAATACTGTAGTACTGATCAGAGGCCATACCCTGACTGGGTCAACCTTTTGCGGTATGCTGTAGGTTTGTACAGAAAAAGGCCATCATTGCCCTCATGGATTTACAAGCTCCTCTTGCTGGAACCCAATGTTTTGTCTGGTGAGAACACTATCATCTCCCACTCAGATCTCTGAAAGAACTCTACATGAAATTACAAGTCTGATACTTTTAGAAGAAAACTAACAACTCTTTGATGGGAAATGGGGAAAGGAAGACTTTATGAAAGATTTTGAAGGAAAAGCTAAAAATTTAGAAATAAAGTGTAAGTAGGTTAAAACACAATGTGTGGTTTACCAAAGCTATATTCTGAGAGGATAACCTAAAAATGTATCCTACCTGATAGACAAAAGAAATGCAGTAGACCTCGTCTTTATCAAAACATATCAGATAATCCTACATTGCAAGTTAACTGTCAAATTGAAGAAGATGCAAAGATTATCAAGGAAATGGAAAGCTTGTCTTATGAGAGCAGTCTTCTGAGCATGGCCTTTGAGGCTGAGGGGAAAGATGATTGCTGTCTACAAACATATCAGGGTGTACATGCCAATGAGGGAAAAGAACCATTTAAAGATACAATGCATTTAAAGAACAAGCACTGATGCCAAAATCCCTTTACAGTGGAAAATAAGGTTTCCAGCTGTCAGGACAGTGAAATTCTGGGACCATCTTCCAATGGGAGAACATGGGAGAGTAACTTACTGCATTTCTGAAGGGAGCTAGATAATGCAGTCCCTGCAGGAGCAAAGGGCTCCACTCAGTGACTTAGGAGGTTTCTAGTTTTACTCTCTGAACAAAAAGAGAAAGAGGAAGAAATTCTGCTAAATTTGGGAGCCATGCTTTTAAATGTCTCTTAAATATTTTTTAATTATTATTGGAATTATTCCTTCACACACACATACTTCAGCAACTTTTCTAGATACTTCTAATTAGAAGTCAAGGCTCTTCTTTATATCCGTTATCCCTCCAAAAAACATCCAGTGTAAGTATCTGAAAGAATACTTACCTTTAACTGACATGTCTCCCCTAGTACCAACACTTGTATAAATACGAAAACAGAACTTCAGTTGCTGGAAGTTGTGGTGAATGCAGGACTTTGCTGCCATGATAGTTTCTGGTCACTGAGGCTGTCCTCCCTTATCCTTGGTGGTGAAAAATCTCATTTCATGTACTTTTTTCAGATTCCAGAAATAAGCTGTGAGCTAATCCCCACCCCGTGGACTTCGTAACACATTAAGTATGATCTATTCATGTTGCTTGGCCTTTAGCTTTAGCTGACTTGCTTCTTACTCCATAAAGGCACAAAATTTTGAACAAAGTTAACCAGTAGGTCATTTCTAAAAGTGCCATTGTTTTGTGTTAGAGCATGAGTAAAATTCACATGTTATGGACAGTATGTTTCCTCAGCTGCTGAATGCAATCACTGAGGGAGCTGTGGAGGCTGCCAGTACCAGCAGCTGAATGTCATATGCGGGTAGTAAGAGATACTCCTCAATGTGGCATCCCTTTCCTGCTGGAATTTGCAATGGATGGGTGCGATAGTTAAACAATCTCAACAGAATTTCAGCTGGAAGGACTTTTTGTGGTTTTACAGTTGTGACATTATGATATATGAAAGATATGCAGTGTGGGCCTATTTTGACACACTATTAATGTAATTATTAGTTGTACTATACTTTTGCCTTAAGCCTTGCCCCCCACCCCATTACAATAGGCACTGTATAAACAGGTAACTTAATGGACCTCAAACAAAGGGGACTCAGCTGAATAAAGGAAAACAAAACCCACACCAAACCGACAGATTACTTTTAAAATTCCCTCATTGGTTCATTGTTCTTCCTCCTGGTGGTTAGCTTTTCCACAGATCCTTACAAATTTCATTTCCTTTGCTAGTTTTAAGAACTTGCTCCAGGAGTCTTAATTCTCTAGGGAAATCTTCCATTTGAATGCTGTTCTATAACACTTTGAAAAAGGTTATTTTTAAAAGCAAGTCTTGTAATTTGCAATGCTTTCTTTTTCTCATGGCATCTATTCAGATACTCTTCTCTCTAGTTACCATTGTCCTCATCAGCCTAGGTTCTCTATTTACCTTCTCTATTTGTTACTTAATAGCCAAGACAAGCGGGGAAATAATTTCTTGGCTATGATGACAATAACAGACATGTAACATCTCAACCATATTGAATTGCATAAGTAGCCAAATAATGCATCCCTATCCAAATAGTCCTAAATATTGCTAAAGATTTTATTTAAACAGATTCAAGCCTATATCTCCTTCTTTAGCAAAGTCTTTCTAAAACCAGCATTCCATGTCCTGGTAATTTTTTGTTTGAAAGAATATATGTCTTTATGCAAATATCTTTCAAAACCTGTTTGACCAAAATGGCTTGCAAGCAGGTTTAGGATTCACTTCACACATTCTGAAGCTATAACATTCTGACATATTAGTTCAGTTGGGTTCTGAATGGTTCACCAGTCTTCATTTTCCAGCGACTCAATGTTTATGGCATGTGCTCAATTGTTTTAAGGCATGACTAAAAAGTGTAAAACTGGTCTATGAAATCACTAGTCCAGAAAAAATTCTCTGCTCTGTTGAATTCAATAAGCGGTATGTATATTCACTTTCTTTGTCTATTACTTTTTTTTTTAACCTTTTGAGTGTTTCAGAATTGTAGGGTTGGAAGTACTTATTCAGAAATACCAATTTTCTGTATGCAAACTTTATAGCACAGAAAATACTTTTTTTAATGTGAAAATGTGGATCTCTACAATAATTACAGCTTTGCAAAGCAGACCACAGAATTGTACCTACTTCCTCAAGACCACTGAGAGAGGGAGAAAGAAGGGGAAAACACACCCTATCTCTGTATTCAGCATTCTGCAGTAGGGAAAACAAAAACCAAACAGAGCACTGTAATTTGGAGTTTTGAGGACAAAAGGACAATAAAAGTCTGTTTCCCTAGAATAGCACATGCAAAACCACCTTTTCTTCATAGGCTTCTTCAATCTGTACATCGTGAAAGCACATTGAAATAAATCTTTGAAATAACATTTCCCCTTTGGATGTTAACAGCTTTTTCAAATAATCTGTTTTTCTTAATGATGAGAGAGGTACAAACTTTAAGAAAACCAGCAGATGTTTATGGCCATTTTAAACTAATTGTATTGACTGTATCTTGTTGAACTGATGAATTGTACCCATTAGAATTCTCTTGTCTAACATTCTGTCTTTGCTGAAATTTTCTGTAGTGGCAGTGATCATTTAGGTAACTTTTAAACTGAGAGCAGGTTAGTTATGTCAGATTCTCTTTTTGACCTCAGCTCTCCATGGCTGTGAGGAAGACATAATAATGAAAAAAAAAAAAAAAAAAAAAAAAAAAGAGAAGTTGTATGAATTGTGGGCTTTTTCTAAAAAAGCTGCCTTTGATTTGTATTAAAAGTGTCAAAATTGACTACATGGAAAAATAAATTTTCTCCTCATGATACGTTAAAAAAAAAATTGAAGGCAAATGCATTTTCAGTTTCAGTACAGGTAGAAAGTGTGATGTCTAGTTTTACACAGCTCTGTTAAACAGGTATGTATGCATCACTTGAAATGGTGTCTAATATTCCACAGATGGCAATTACTTTCAGAGGAATGGCTAGGGACTTAATTAAAAGGTTGAGAGTTAGCAAACTAAAATGCTGGAGAAGCACATGAGAAATCTATACATTATGCAAGGGACTCTATAGAATATTTAGGAAGCTAAAAGTGTCGCTTTAAATTTTCCCTTCATTTCTCCACAAAAGGTTTGCTGTGAAATAAAGGTTAGGTATCCTATGTTTAAAATTATATTTTAGCTAACTGAACCTACTACAGAACAAAGCAAAATATATTTGACTGCACAATATTGATTTTACATGAAAGCACATCAGTTAGTGAAATGCAAAAACCAATAAAGCATCACCCCTGGCTGGGATAGATATCTCCAGACACAATTTATTTTTACATTTAAACCAATTATTGGGCTTGTTGCATTTAAAAATGGGCACCATATATCCTTACAAGGACTTTTTTATTCAATCAAATCAATTGCATTGATCTCCATATTCCATATTAAACACCAATCTTAAATTAAAGCTGACACATTTTGAAGGCTGCAGTACAAGTTTCTAAGCAGAAATAAATTCTACAAGGCTTTCTTTGTGTGTTTTTATGCCCAAACATGAATACAAATATTGATTACATTTTAACACACAATTTATAAACTATTTCAATGCTTATTTCTTCCTAAAATTTGTTCAATAATAATACAAACATACAGAAATAGAATGCTCCCTGAATTTCTTTCTATTGCACTGGAATATGATGATGGTTTTCATTAATAGTGGAATGACAGAATAAAAATCGTTCCTTAGGCATAATTGTTGATGAAGAATCTACGACTAAAAGGATCTACAACTAATCTACTACTTGTCGAAATGCAGATATAGGAACAAGATTTGTTTCCATTGTGGATGTTATTTAGAAAAGTTAACATCTACCATGAGCCTGACCAAGTTGTTTTCTTTCCCAAGGGGTGTCTACAAAGAGAAAGCAGCAAGACTGTAACCTCAGAGGGTCCATTCACATGGACAAAGCTATGATGTGTGTATGTGTAGGACTGATGCTAAGTATTCTCTTGGTAAGAGTCTTGGTCCACTGAAGGCAGTGGCAAAGCTCCAATTTTGTACAAAGAGGACAGTCTGTATTTATCCAGCTGCCTTTACCCCTTACTGCATCACCTCTTTATGCCTGGTAGAAAAACCACCGTGCCGCTTGGAAGAGAACTCTCACTTCTCCCTGGCTTATCAGTTTCCCAGCTTTTAAAGCTCTACTGACATTGTTTGTACTTTGCAACTTCTCTCTCCCAATAGTTTTCAATTAGCTTTAGATGCATTATTCAACTCTCTGAAGCTTTCTAGAGTTTACACAGAGTTTGCATAAAAGTAAAATGGAAACATCCAGACTTCAGAAATATTATCAAACATTCAAAATGTTCACCATCCTGTGTTAACTTCTCCATCTCTTCATATTGCTATGTGCATACCTTGCAGTCAAATGAACAGCATAAGAACCAAGGCAGGAATTTATCAAATACTCCAAATAGCTGCACATCACTACAGATTATGACTGCTTGGATTTAGGGAACACTTTTTTGGCTGAGGAAACATTCCAATGGGATAGATTAATCTATGTAAACCACACAGCTCAGCTGAAACTGCTGTTCAGCATTCTAAATTGCCACCTTCGTCTTCTTTCAGCACAAAAATGTGCATTTCTTCCTATAATAAAGATATTTTATAATAGCAATAAGGCAACTCCAGGGTGTGCGGTTATCACGAGATAATCATACCCTGGAGGGATTGCAGATACTTGGCTGTGCCTCATAACACCCCATGTGTGTGTTTATCTCATGATAACCCTACTCTCTTTTGTATCTTATTGCCTAATTATCCTCTGCTAATGCAAAATACTAATTTTTTGTCTGAAACAATATGTGCAAGAATGCATTGCTAACAATCACTGGAGGACATTGACAAACAATGCTGTCACTACTTTGTACTCTCCTCCAGTCAGAAATTTACATAAAGAACTAACTTTGAATATGTTTTTCCTAAACCAGTTCAAATTCTTATAGGCAACATCAACTGAAATATTGGAAGCAGGCCAAGTAAATATCTATAAAAATTCCATGTATATTCTTACAGTGATTTATATGGTTTTACTTACATAAAACACCAAAGTTCTTTCTTATGTATTTACATTTCTTTGTGTTTCTAATTCTAATATGCAGAATGTGGTTTGCTGACTGTTGCTTATGGACCTGAAGGGACTTCATTTATATCCCAGAATCACCCATCTGATATTTATTTGAGGATATCAAATTTTTTTTTTGTTGTTGATGTACATATAGGAAGTAATACCTACATTTCAGATAACATTAGGAGATATTCAGAGAGAGTAAAGATTCTGGCCCTCTCTTGAGCCACTGGAACTTTTGTTCCTTGCATCATGCAACAAACAGATGTTATAATACCTGTTTTCGACTGATCTTGAAATTTGAGACATTAAATACCTACAGATAATGTCCAATAACCCCTCAGTTGAATGTCATAAAAATCACAGCAAATCACAATCCATTGAAAATAAACAAACTAAAAAAATGAGGTTTAATTTTTCACTGATAGACTTATTCTGCTATTTAAATTGTGAACATTATTATAAAACATTGTAAAAGCTAACCTAACACATCAAAATAGTATGTGTAAGAATTGTCTTTTCCTCTTTTAATAAAAGCTGTATAGATTGAAAATTGGCTACTGGTCAAATGATAATCTGGCATATTAAGATGACATCAAACTGCATCAAATGTAGTGGAGAAAATGTTATCAAAATACAGAATGATATGTTAATCCCAGAGTTTAAGTTATACAGATTTCATCATTCTACGATAATAATAATACTGAATGTTTATTATGCATATTGTATTCACATATCAAAACACTGTATGAGTTTTAACTAATTTAAAAGTGTTTTTTTCCATGGGTAATCTTAACAGAATAGAAAAAGAAACCTACAGACTATTCAGTAATGACAAGTAATTACAAGATAAATTTTTATGTAAACAAAAATAAGAGGAGAAGGCAAACTGTTAATTATTTTTGAGAGCAATACATTTAGTACAATGGTAAACACAATTAAAAATGCAATCCTGGGAATTCAAAATGTAAGATTTTATATATCTATCTTATATATGTGTGTGTGTGTCTTTGTTTTATGTCTATGTATGTACACATAAATATTTGTTTTTCATCTTGTATTTTATAAGATATCATTCTTTTCCATACTGTTTACATTGAACAAAATTCTACTTTTAATAGCACCACCTGAGTAGATCTGCAGGCTTTGGCCTCTTATTTCCTTTGTTGTGAGCTACAGTTAATGAAATCAAGATTTTTCCTCTTGGAATATCT
Organism: Aquila chrysaetos chrysaetos; assembly: GCF_900496995.4. NCBI lineage: Eukaryota > Metazoa > Chordata > Aves > Accipitriformes > Accipitridae > Aquila > Aquila chrysaetos. The sequence goes on from NC_044005.1 coordinate 34,793,554, forward strand.
ATTTATACATGCTGTTTCTATGTAAAATGCTTTCATGTTCCCTGTCCTCCCACTCAACCAGCTCTTCTGAAAAACACGCATGTTTATCTCTCTTAACATTGCTTACAGATCTCATTTCTCAATCCTTTGATTATTTTAGATGGCCTTCTCTGAATTCTAGTTTCATGGTGCCAGTGGAAGAGAATTGCCTTAATACAGTTCTCCTCAGAAGTTGTTAGCTCTGCTGCTGTCTTGCCTGTGGCATTCCTGGCAGTGCTTGCCACTGTACATTCTTGGAAAAGGAATCAAGGGGCATATTCCCAATCAACATATACCAAAAGAATTATAAAAAAATACCACCAATACAGGATGATGCTGATATGCAAAACCCACACCAGTCACAGCAGCTGCTGTTTTAGAACAAAGAGCTGAGCTCACAATTTCTTTATCTTAATAGAAAAAGATCTATAAAATTGTGTGAGGCAGGAAGAGGCTCAAAGGCAAAGGTACATGCACTAAAGTTAGCAAGATTTTTCTCTACAGTGGCCGCAATACACTTATTATTATTACTATTATTAACAAATCCTTGAACTGACATGAATGCGCTGCTGTGAAGATGTCCTTCATAAGAGATAGCTACAAAGAGCTTTACAAGTAAAGAATAGTCCATCATGCTATCCCTGTCTAAAATTCTCTCCTTTTTTATTATTTATGCCATTAAAATTCATCTTGGTCTTTAAATGGGACATCGATTTTCCAGCAGTAACAGAAATTACCCTGGATAGCCAGACAAAAAGCTTTATGCATTAGAACATGGTAGGAAATCTACCTGAAATCTTCTTCATCAATTGGCAACTGAGAAGAACTGGACTTCAGTTACCACAGTCAGGTTTTCATCCGTTGCATCAGCTTTCCTGGAGAATTTTGCTAGCCTTTACCTTGAGCCATATGTTATCGACAGACTGCAGGACTGCTCCTCCTCCACAGAAACTTCCCTCCTTCCGGTATTAGCGTTAGCTGTCAGCAAACATTTAAATATGACTAAATGAAAATAGTCCACCAAGTGCCAGAGAAAATGTTTATCATTAAAACCTTATCATGTGTATTATGAAAATAAATTTTGCATAAAAAATATTTTATTTCAAAGAACATTATAATACGTATGCAGCTCTTCTGTAATTTTATTTCAACATCAACAAAGATCTAACAAGACTATTCCTCACCTAAGCTTTTTGGGGGAACATATGATGTAATAAAAGTCACTTATAATTGTAATGGAGAAGTCCTATTTTGACACATGCCATTGTCTGTGGTCTTTTTTAATTCAGTAGAGTAATGGATATATTAAGGGTAATGCTATATATTATTTCTCTGCGATCAAACTATTCCTTGTTGATTTATGCCGAATTAAACCAAAGACTAAATAATCTTTCATACTAAAAGCGAACACGCTGGATTCTGGTTCCAGTTCTTCGCTCATTTATGAGTTTTGCATTAAAAAGCTATTGAACTAAAAACAAAATAAACAAAACAAAATTATTACTTGGTAATAAGTACAATTTTGCATTCCGTAAGTTCAGACAGCTGAAAGATCTTATATTTCCTTGTTAAGTGCCCCCTAACTATGAGTATTTGAATGAAAACAACTGCTGTGTTTTATGCTGACTTCACTGCTGCTGATGTGGGCAAAGGCCCCTAACTCAGTTGAGCCAGCACTCTGGCTAGTGTCATAAATGAATTTAAGACAAAAAGTAGATAAGACTTTACCCAGAGTGCAGATAGAAACAGTTCCACTTTGAGCGGGAAGTCTTCTGGATGACCTCCAGAGATCCCATCTCCTGCTCATTTCCATGACTCTTTACAGAGAACTGCAGTCACTTTTAAGAATTTTCAGGTTACAAAAGGTGGAACCTAGCAAACCTAGTAAATTTAATTAACTCAAGACTTCATGTGGATTTTGGACTGAAATTTGAGACTTTCCAGTCTGTGTTCCAGAGTGGAAGGAAATAATTTCTTGCTTACTTTCACAAAAGAAAACTACTCATGTAGTCTTCCTTTGGGACTTTACAGATTCTTTTAAAAGTATCCTTATATCTTTTTAGATGTTTGACAGTTATTATTTTGCCAGTGTAAGTTTTTTGCATTTTTTTCAACTAGCAATTAGAATAGAACAGAACAGAAAAGAACAGAACAGAATAGAATAGAATAGAATAGAATAGAATAGAATAGAATAGAATAGACTATTTCAGTTGGAAGAGACCTACAATGATCACTTAGTCCAACTGCCTGACCACTTTAGGGCTGACCAGAAGTTAGAGCATGTTATCAAGGGCATTGTCCAAATGCCTCTTAAACACCGACAGGCTTGGGGCATCGACCACCTCTCCAGGAAACCTCTTCCAGTGTTTGACCACCCTCTCGGTAAAGAAATGCTTCCTCATTTCCAGTCTAAACCCCGCCTGGCGCAGCTTTGAACCATTCCCACACGTCCTGTCACTGGATCCCGGGGAAAAGGGATCAGCACCTCCCTCTCCTCTTCCCCTCCTCAGGAAGCTGTAGAGAACAATGCTCTCACCCCGCAGCCTCCTTTTCTCCAAACCAGACAAGCCCAGAGTCCTCAGCCACTCCTCACAGGACATTCCTTCCAGCCCTTTCACCAGCTTTGTTGCCCTCCTCTGGATGCGTTCAGGGACCTTCACATCCTTCTTAAGTTGTGGGGCCCAGAACTGCACACAGTACTCGAGGTGAGGCCGCACCAATGTTGAATACAGCGGGATAATCACCTCTTTTGGCCGGCTGGGTAGGCTGTGGTTGATGCACCCCAGGACGCGGTTTGCCCTCTTGGCTGCCAGGGCACCCTGCTGACTCGTACTGAGCCTGCTGCCGGCCAGCACTCCCAGAGCCCTTTCTGCAGGGCTGATCTCCAGCCACTCCTCTCCCAGTTTATACTTGTGCCCAGCGTTACTCTGTCCTACGTGCAGAATCTGGCATTTGGACTTGTTAAATTTCATACTGTTAATCATAGCCCAATGCTCCAATCTATCTAGATCCCTCTGCAAAGCCTCTTGTCCCTCAAGAAACTCAACAGCATGTCCCAGTCTGGTATCATCAGCAAACTTGCTAATTAAACATTTTTCGCACTTGCATTTGTTATTAAAAGTTCACTAACCTTTTGTCACAGAAAATCTTTATGGGCTCTTTATTAATTTCTCTGGGTTTTGTTTCTTCCAGACATTGTTGTTTGGAAATGTAGTACATTGGTTCAATTTTTCTGTTATTCAAAATCTCTGTTCATTGAAAAGTGAAGCCAGGAAATGGTAGAAGATCAGATCTCTCAAGCTATAAACAAGACTAAAGAAAGTAGCTGTCTTCAGGGAATGATGTGAAATTGTCAAGGCAATAAGATCTACCTCATAACAATTTTAACTGATAGGATTTGCATGCCTAATGAGGGTTTACTGTCTTCCTGACTACTGATGAAGTCTGTTCATAGCTGAAATACATGTCCCTCATTTACACTGATCAACCAGTGTTGATGATCAAGACCTCATTATCAAAGGTCAAACAAAATTCTTACTACAGCCTAAATCTGATATAAACAGCTGTGGAAAGCAAGTCAAAGGTTCTGATGGACTCTGATAAAGACCTGAAAAAGCAAATTGAACTGTATGCAAATAATATAACAAATATTTTCATCCTATAAGCTTAGCAATATCCATCTAAAATGCTGAGATGATATGCCTCAGTAGGGATACTGGTGAAACTATAGACCCAAAAGCTTCAGTGCCACAGAACACAAACAATTATTCTTTTGGATGCCATCAGTGACTGAACCTTGAGCCAAATGGTTGGTCCTCCTGTAAAATCTCAAGCACATTCCAGATAGATTTAGGAAGCTGGGGATATATTAACAGCACATTTGTGCTGCTGTCACACTATTTCAGTCTAAAAATATTTGCAGGCAGCATCTCCTATGAGTATTACAAAAAATACATTTAATGAGAGTAATAGCAATGGCTTAAGGATAAGTTTTTAATATCTCCTCTTCAATGTGAAAAATGGATTTTGAAATATCTGAGTTTTTCATCTTAAAATGTTGCACTTGTCATCATTGTTAATAAAAGATTATTTAAAAAGATTAAGATGTTTTTACTAAGGTCCTTCAATATATGAAACTAAATTTCAACTCAGCTGAACACCGATATGTGCTTAGCACCTTACAACAGTAAAGACAAAAAAAGAGATACACTTACTTAAATTCACTCAGATTTGCCAGGGATGGCCTTTCAGTTTGCATTTTCACCCTTGAGTCCTGCAGTAAAGCTACACTCCCCTTAGGAATGTTGCTTCAGCTTCAGTACGGCCAGGATTTTCTCCTATATTCTGTTACCTTTACATATAATTATTATGTTGGCCTTATTTCAGCAGAGCACTTAAGCATATATGTAAATTCATTCCTTCCTGAAATATATTTAACTTTGTGCTTTACTTTAAACATATCCTTATGCTGCATTTCCTTCAGTGAAATGTAAGTACTTGCTGAGGTACTTTTGTGGAATGAAGATCACGTTAAGGTATTGCTGGCCATAATGAGATATTAAAATCAGGGCCTCAACTAGGTTTTAAGAAATGAAAGACAACATTGTTTCTGAAAGGAATGACAGACTCCAAGACCAAATTCTGCCCTGGACATTTTAATACCAATACTTTGCTTTTTATACCCGAAGGAAGAAAACTCGGACTGCTAAGTAAATACTAATAAATTAAGACTAAATTAAGGTTATAGAGCTAGCATTAAGAAATTCCATTCTGCACTGCAAGAGCTGTAACTCTGGATAAAAGTTGGTCTTTTCTACTTGTGTGGCTCCCAGTTCTGCCTGTATCCTAAATATTCAGGATCTTGATTTATTCTTTTATTAATATTCGTTATGAATGCTTCCACTCACATTTTCATCCTACATTGCTATTAGAATCAACCCAGAGACTGGATAAGTTTTTCAATAGAGTTGCATACGCATGGTACACAAATGCCCACATTTTTCATCACTGTTCCTACTCATACTTCAAAATGCAGACTTGCTTACCTCCAGGGATTGCCAGAGAGCTTCAATTCTTGCGAATGCATGTTTTTCACTGCGGATATCCTGAAAACATTGGAGTTCATAGAAACCACAGTGCTGCTATGATTCCTCAAGGAGATGCAGCAGAACCACATTCCTTTGAGTGAAAAGTGATTCCCGGTGAGACAAATATGGTCTCAGAATAACAAAACCATCACTGCAGAAAAAAACAAAACAAAACAAAACAAAAAAACCAAAACACTACAGCAAAGGCTTCTACAAGTTGTGCTAGACACTGATTTTCACATTACTTGGGAGAAAAGAAATAAAATTTATTCTGCACAACACTGCCAGTTACAACTTTTTGATAAGTAACTGAGTGGCCGAAGAGACATGTGCATGGCATTGCTGCCCATCTGCTCTCTGCTCCACTGGCCTTTGCTAACCAAAGAGTGGAACCAGGTGCTCAGATGAAAAGACAGAATGAGAAGGTCTACAAAGCGGGGGGGGGATGGGGGGGACACACCAAACATAGCAAAAGGGAATTTTTGTTCCAAATTAAACTCCATACCTAGAGAAAAATATTTTAAAACATTTTTCAATATAGGGACATTTCCTTTAAGGCCTAGGATTCATTGGGTTGATAATACTGGAGAAATAGCCTTAAGATAGTCTGATGAAATTTTTCTGTAGTATTGGGTGTCTGGAATGACTTTCTAAATGTTGGAAAGGTTTCACTTCAGCATCTAGGAGCAACATCCTTTCCTTCCCTGGAACACTACACCACAACTTGAACTGGTCAGTCATAAAGCTGGTTAGGCTTCCCAGCGTAAGAGTACTTTTGATCACTTTCCTTCAGAAATGTTCTTGCTCTTGCTTCTTGCTATATTACATTAAGAAATAGGTCTTGCCATTTCATAATTTATGTTTAAAGGCTTCATCTGATTTTGCACACTTAAAAGTAATGCTTTCTTTTTTATCTAGCAATTGTTGATGTATGATTTCAAATCATGTGGCTGAGAAAGGATTACAGTCTGTGTGAGTCACACCTCTTTCGACACATAGTTGCAGTTATTTTCTGCATAGAAGTCTTCAAAATGGGATGTGCTTTTCTGAGTAAAGTGAGATTTAAGACTTGTCTATTTCAGAAAATACTACTGAAAAGAAAAATACCCTCTCCTAAGCAGTGCAAAGCTGTTTGCACCCTCAATTTCTGTGATTTTATTTCTTTAATATGAGTTTTTCGGAGGAGTTTAATAAATTAAAACATAAACAGTTATAGCCAAGATCACTAGACATCAGAAAAAGAATATGAGTCGTGTTCTAATCCCAGAGGAAAACCTTCTTTAAGTGATGAAACCCTTGCAGTGGAAATCTTGGAAATCTCAGTGGGTGGAATCTCTCATTGTCAGAACTTTCAATAAAAGAGCAGCTGCAGATACTGAAAGCATTAAATAAAAATTACCAACAAGCTGTCTTACCTGTGCGCACTCGACAGAAAGGAAGGGCAAACATGAGCAGGTAGTGCTTGTACATCAGTCAAAACTCTGACAGCTACCGTGTAACATCTGACAACACTGACAAGTGCTGTACTCCCTAAGATATTCCTCTAACTGAACCATAAAAAGACAAATAAATTAGTAATAGTACCTTGCCTGTCAATGTCCTTTCCTGCAGACTTCTCACACTGTTGATTAGCATTGTTTGAAGTGATTCATCAATACATTTACTTTCTGAGGAAAAAAAAGGGATACTGAATTATTTTATTACTTTTAAAAAAACAGCAAATAAGGGGCACCTGATTTCTCATGATCACTTATTCATTTCTAGGAAAAGGACAGACAAAAATCAGCATAATGCTTCCTTACTAGTCAAACATTACAGATGAGACTTTGTCTCCATTCTGCTGTGTTGCAGATGAAGCTCTCTTAACCAAACCAGTATTCCCGTATAAGAAAGAAATCAGATGGTCAGCCACTACCTGTCAGATTTTGTCCCTATGTCTGCTGCACAGTAAGCCAGGATAACGTTTTTCCATAACAGTTTATTTTTTCAGAAACTGAATACACTTGTTAGTAAATTTTTTCTTAGTCTATCTTTTTGCAGCTCGAGGCATAATTGTTGTGAAAAAGAAGGTGACTGGCAGGGCCCTGAGTGCACTGATGAGCATTAATGGTCCTGACAAGCCTCACCCTGAGCTTCCACCCATGGCCCTGCCCATGGGCTCCATCTGAGCTCAGGTGTGGGCTGTGTCAATCAGAGACAAGGAAATCTGTGCAAGTAAGAGGAATATCTGTACAAGTCTTTAAGCCTTAATTGATATTTAATTTTGATGGGAAATATAACTGAATAATACACGTTGGGGTTTTCACTTGCATTCAAGTCAAAGTTTTCCATTAGGAAAAAAAAAAAAAAAAGAAAAAAGGCCCTGAAGGAATTGGTCTTTTCTCAGGTCGTTTCACAGGCAGATGCAGCCTTTCACACAGACTGTGGTACTAAAAATGTGGTTTATTGGTTAAAAAGTTATGCATGGAAAGCAGGTGGTGCAGGTTTGGCTTTGAGCATGTAATACAGGGATTGTGTCCTGGAATTGCCATAAAGCATATTACATATACACAGTTTACAGACATCAAATTCTTACCTATGTTTTATATCTGTATATTATGCAATGGCTTCAGGCCAACAGAAAAAAATCCCAAACCAGTGTGAATCTGAGCCATTGTCAAAGACATTGTGTCCACATTTCCTTGTTCTACTCAGAAAGCACCAAAGACTTTTTTTTCACTTTTTTTTTTAAATAATGATTCACCTTCTCCAAAATATGTTTGTATGGCATTTCAGTCCTTTTGCTTTTCTTATATATTCAGTCTTTCCTACATATTGTCCTATTTAATCATGATTCAGGACACATAACCAGCTTTCTGTTTTTAGTTTTTCTGCTAATCTCTGGACTACATTATCATAATTGGACAAACCAAATAATCCTGCTCTGCCTGGCTTATACAGAAAAGAAAATATTCAGTTTTATGATATCCTCTATTTTTATTCTGTTCTTTTATGACTTACCATATCAATCTAAGGAATAGAAAATGGGATCATTGAGATTTGCATGTTACATAGATGTCTGACCACTATTGCAGAGCTCTGCGTCATTGCACTCCACCACTTAACTAGTGCATCCTGGAAACTCAACCTTTCTCATCATTGAGAAATATCATTCTGTACAGCATAATAAGGTGAAAAATTGTTTACTCCTTCCACTGGGTTGTGGAATGCTGCTTACATGTTTAAGGGGTTGTGCTACTATTTAGTAAGACATTATTTAAGCAAAGTTTATTCAATCACCTGACTTTCTGGAGTTTTTGCACTTCCTATCTAGGACAAGGCTGTATTTATTATCTTTACAGAATCTGCATGGAGTCACACTAAAGCCACTGAAGTAATGGAAAATCAGACTAATCACTGAAAGCAGGAATGTCACAGTCAGAAAATATAGCTACTTATTTATAGGCTCAAAGAAATTATATGTGCGCACTACTGTGATCTACATGCCTCCTGTTTCACAGTCATGTATAGCCAACACTTCTACAACCACAGAACAAAAACTGCAATAAGAACAATAACTTGTTCTTATCCATACTTGGTTGCTTATGGCTCTTCTAGATTTACCCTCCCTCTAGCAAGTAACTCTGTTTCTTTTCAGTGTAAAGCAGGATGCAGTGCACACTTATGTTTTTCCTTGATTTAAATTCGGTGAGAGCATTCATCTGGTCTCTGGAGCTAGGAAATTGTGTGGTTTAACCCCAGCCAGCAACTAGGCACCATGCAGCCACTCACTCACTCCCCTGCCGCCCAGTGGGATGGGGAGGAAAATCGGAAAAAAGAAATAAAACTCGCGGGTTCAGATAAGAACAATTTAATAACTAAAGTAAAGTAAAATATAATACTAACAATAATAATAAAAATATAATAAAAATAATAATAGTAATGAAAAGGAATATAATTAAATAAAATACAAAGAAAAGAAATAAAACCCAAGAACAGACAAGTGATGCACAGTGCAATTGCTCACCACCCACTGACCGATGCCCAAGCAGCGATCCATGCTTCCCGGCCAACTGCCCCCAGTTTATATACTGAGCATGATGTCCTATGGTATGGAATATCCCTTTGGCTAGTCCAGGTCAGCTGTCCTGGCCATGCTCCCTCCCAGCTTCTTGTACACCTGCTTGCTGGCAGAGCATGGGAAACTGAACAATCCTTAACTTAGGATAAGTGCTACTTACAACAACTAAAACATCAGTGTGTTATCAACATTGTTCTCACACTAAATCCAAAACACACTGTACCAGCTACTAAGAAGAAAATTAACTCCATCCCAGCTGAAACCAGGACAGAAGTGTTCCCAGATTCCCTAGTTGTGGTTAGCCTGTGTATCCATTTCTTTCTTGGCTGACTTACAAATGTTGCTTTTAGACTGTTACATTATGAGGTTTTAAAAGTTTCCCATGATTAACAACTGGTTAGCACAGTAATCAAAATGAACTTGAAGAGCAAGTGAAACACAATCACTTAGCCATCATAATGACATTTTAGGAACATTTAAAACTTTATTTTCAGATTACTCTGGCCTGCTTGTATTAGTGAGGACTAATCTTTTGCTGCCTTGTCCTACCCATATGATTACTGAAGATAATATGTTTGCATCTAACAATCCCTCCATGCTTACCTCACTTGAACTCTCTTACATTTATGATGAATCTCCCACAGAGTAGCTATCTGCTTCCAGCAGCCTTTGAGTCTCAGTCCTTTTTTTAGGGAACTTATTTTCTTTTCAGCTATGAAATGATCTTATATTCTCATTAACTCTCAATTATTTTGGGCCTTGTTCTAAAATATTACTTTCTTCAGGTTAGTGAACACAGAAGAAATTCTTTATTGTGAATACAGATAAAGCCTTAATAATAATAACTCGCTTTTCTTATTCTTTATGAATCTAATAAAGTTTCATGCATATTAGGACATATAGAAAAGTCTAAAGCTCCTAATTTGTCAAAGTGTAGAAAAAAAATATAAATATCATTCTAATTTTCTGGATATTTTAGGACATTGGCATGCATAAATTGGGAAGTTTTGAAAGCCATTTAGCTACTTATACTAAGAAGTATCGATATGTGAAAATGGCTTCTTATTTCAAAGAAGCAGTGTTGAGGGATTTCGCATGCCAACCTTACAATCAACATTTATAACTTATTCTTTTTTACACAGATCTAAATAAGCAATTTACATGAACCAAAATAAACACAAAAACCCCAAACACATGAATGCACGTGTGTAAGAAACTCCTTCAAGCCTACCTACTAAGCATGAAACACAACTATTTCATAGTTGAAAGTGGAAGTAAAAGAGAACAGATGTACTGTTGTGGTGACGTGACTAAACCAGGCTTACGCCCTTGCTCTTCACTTGCCTTTGGGGTTAGTAAGCATACTTTATGTTACAGTCTTATCAAAAGAGTATGTTATATTATGTTCTCGTTGAGACATTCATTGGAAACCATGCAAAAATCAACCTCTTTCTAGACCTTTTCACCATCATACGTTCATCTCAGACTGTTTTATAAGCTAGACCCTGCACAAAACAACAAATATATGGCCTTTTTAAAGTGGTTGATTTAAAAGGTTGCTTCTCCTTGGAGCAACCTTTCAATATTGTGATTTTTGATGTAGAGTTTTTGAAAACTTTGAAATTATTTTACTTAGCAATTAAGGCAATCATGACAATATTTCGTGAGTGGATGTGCAGTGTGTATAATGCAATATGTGTGACCTATCTTTCATTGGTTAGAGAGAATGGGTGTTATATAGATTACTTAAACCCACTTCATGGGATTTTGGATTGCACGTAAATGAAGCAAAAGACACCTTCAAGTCAGTCAGTCATCACTCTTACCTACATAAAGGGTACAGTGCAGCAGGACTCAAAGAGAAAAATGAAGTACTCATCAAAGATGAAATATAAGTTCTGTTTCTTTGCCAGACAGATAATACAGTTGTAAAAACTCTTGGCCAGCTAGCAGCTGTAAAGAATTGTCATGGTTTAACCCCAGCTGGCAATTAAGCCCCACACAGCAGCTCGCTCATTTCCCCTGTGTCGGGATGGGGGAGAGAATTGGAAGAGTAAAAGTGAGAAAACTCATGGGTTGAGATAAATACAGTTGAATAGGCAAAGCAAAAGCCACTCATGCAAGCAAAGCAAAACGAGGAATTCATTCACCACTTCCCATGGGCAGGCAGCTGTTCAGCCATCTCCAGGAAAGCAGGGCTCCATCATGCATAACGGTTACTTGGGAAGACAAACGCCATCACTCCAAATGTCCCCACTTCCTTATTCTTCCCCCATGCTTGAGCATGACATCATATGGTCTGGAATACCGCTTCGGTCATGTGGGGTCAGCTGTCCCAGCTGTGTCCCCTCCCAATTCCTTGTGCACCCCCAGCCTCCTCGCTGGTGGGGTGGGGTGAGGAGCAGAAAAGGCCTTGGCGCTGGGTAAGCTCTGCTCAGCAGTAACGAAAACATCCCTGTGTTATCAACACCATTTCCAGCACAAATCCAAAACATAGCCCCATACCAGCTACTATGAAGAAAATTAACTCTACCTCAGCCAAAACCAGCACAAGAATATAATGAGTAATAATATGTCAGTAATATTTACTTTAGAAAGTGAGTTTATGATTGGGTATTAAGTACGAGTGGTATTCTTTGCAACTCCTGAATATGATGACAATTCCAGAAAAGAACTAAATCCAAAGGATAATAAATTAAACATTGCACTCTTTATGACAAAAGAGTAATTTTTAATGCCAATAAAAAAAACAAAAAAGATTTGAGAGAGGAGGAAAAATGAAAAACAGAAAGACTGGAAACCTCAATTGTTTTTACCTAAAGTGAGATTTTTCTCCCCATTTTTATAAAGACCACACTCAGGAAATTGCTTGAAAACCAATTCCAACAAATGGCTCTGTTCATCTGTTCTATGAAGCTCTGCTTTATTTTATGAAGCATTGTTATTTACCTAACAAAACTGAACATTAGAGATTAATTACTTGTGAAGTACATTTGATGGCCCTGAGGTTTCTTTGGGTGGCATTGGAGCCTACACACTGTATCATAAAAGTTCTGTAAATTTAATTAAAACACAGCTTTTTCACAAGGCCAGTTCCATGCTGGTGGAGGTCCTTGTTTTTTATAGCTCCTATAAAGAGCTCATGGATTCACACCAGAAAGAAAGCTAGAAAAAATACTCTACATTACAAATTCATCCATGAGATATCTATTGATGTTGGTAACCAGAAGGGAATTTGGTTCTGATAGTCTAGCTTTGCCTCCAGAATAAAACCAGACTGTCTCTGATTCATTTCCGTTGTAAAAATGTGCATGTTCGAGGGAAGAATTCAGAACAGTTTTGGAAATAAGGATTCTACTAGTAGATACAGATCTTTATGCAACTGCTTGTGGGCATGCAGACATTTCTATGGTTTATTTCTTTGATACTTTCAAAATCAAATGAGGATGAGTTCTCCTTATTCAGGTTTCCATTTCTTTATTGTTAAAATGAATGAAATGTTCTCTAGTGTCTTTAGAATAGATTTAAGGCAGAGGACAGTTGAATTGTTTTTTAGTTTATTTAAGCCTTTGTAAGAAAAGCTTATACCTGACTGAAAATCAAGGACCATTCAATCTTGGTCTCAATATACTGGACCTCTGTCACCTTTCATTGAATGTAGGAAAGATAAAACAAATAGACATCCTCCACTATCATCTCTCTAATAATATGAAGGATATGGCCTCTACTTGGGAAAAGAAATAATGATTTTCTTCTCCATTGTCTCAACAGTTCAAAAGAGATGTAGCTGTCCACTTGTTCCCTATTCAGTCATTCTCCAGTGCTAGAGAACCAACAGCATGCCATCTCAGTGTGGACCTGTTCAGCTTCCTGTATGTCACAGCTCAGCTCCCCTCCGTAACGCCCTGAACCTGTTGTTCATTGCGAACAGCCAGACCACAAAAGTTTAAGGGAGAAACTAAGAGTGCAAGATTTTCAGCCCTGCAAGCTGGGCTTTTTCACGTGACCCAGGGTTTCCCCTGAAAGCACACTTGACACGTTGAAGAAGCTCTCGGCTCTGAGGGTTTCTCCTAGTCTGGGTTGAAAAGGTCATTTCCATTGTCTGAATCCTTGCAATTCCAGATCTTTTTTAGCAGTAAGAATGTTATTGGGTTTTGTCCAGAATAAAACACTGTTTTCTTGTTGCACAGTGTGATATCGGCAGTTGCCTCAGTAACCATAATTATGAATAATAATTTTTAGCACTTTTTAATGGAGATTCTCATACATCCTATGCATTAATTAAGCATCAGAGACCTCTGTATCTGAGGATATCACTAGCAGATGAAAAAATTGAAGCAGTGAGGCCTAGATTCACCCCTCTTAAATGTTGATGCAATCATTTAAGTTAAGAACATAGGTATCTGTTACATACAGCAGAGAACTGGGTTGTTCCAGAAGGTCATTCAGTCCTTAACTGGCCTGAACTGCAGTTAGGTGCTTCAAAAGTTAGGCAGGATGAAACTGGGTACTAAAGATTAAGTCACTTAACTATCCTTTAATTCTCAAAGCACTACAGAAGATACAGAGCTAATCTAAGAACTGACATTCAGTCAGTTCTAATTGCCTTCCTTTTTCTTCCACAGATCATTCACATGGAAGAAAAAGATGCAGATATGGATGGGACAGTCCTATCAAAGCTGAGGCTTCCAGTCTGAAGTCAAGACATATTTTAATGATAGCCTCCCAAACCACAAATTTGCAGAATCTAAAATGACAATACATCTGGTAAGGAAAAGTAAATCCCTCTTTACATGTAAAACTAATACCTAAGCAGCAAAAATAATTTTTAAAAGGCCTTTTTAATTATTCTCCATAGTAACCTTTTCTTTTAGGATCACCATATGTACCCCATTACCTAGTGATCTCACTTTAAATTTGTATGGCACATTAGGGCCTTATTGTTCTGGATTGCAAAGGGATACATTAAAATGCCACATATTTTGCTATTTATGTTTCCTTGGCAATTAAAAAAAAAACAACACACCATGCCATTAACAGTGATTAGTACTAAGGTCACCTTTTCATTTTAAGAAACAGAATAAAAGCCTCAGAAAGCTAATAAAATGCAGCGCAGAAGTGTCACTGGATAGAAGTTTGCAGAGAGGAAGCTGCAGAAATTCAGACTTGTTTGCTGCTGACATCATAACATGAACTAAATGATCAGTTACTGAGGCAACACCAGAAATACTGTCTTCTGTTTGTCATTAGGTTCCTCCATCTTCCACTTAACTTGCGATTATAGGCTTTAATATCTGACATTAGCTAGGATTTTGGTCAATCTATTCAACACCAATACTTGAAGATAAGGTCCCTGGGTTAATCAGCTGGAAATCACTCCTGAAGTTCCAGAAAATCAAATCTACATGCAATCCAGTGATTATATTGCCACAGTAAGTTTTAGAACAGATGTTTGATGCTATAGAAGCCTCTTTACAGTAGAATTTAAATCCCCCTTGTTCAGTAATGACATAGGTTATTAAAACACACTTTTTTGGGTGACCTAATTAAAGCATTCTATCAAAAACAATCAAAGCAGCCACCCTTCCACTGATGAGGTTTTCCAACCTCTAAATGCAACCCTGATGAAAGCACAGCATGAAGAATGGATAAAATTATGATATCTGCTGAGAAATTAGCCTTAAGCACTTGTTAATGAAGGCAAATAGGATTTCACACACCAACATGTAAACTTTGTAAGTGTGGATTCTCTTTTATTGCTTTTTGCAGCAGGTAAAGTAGACTGTTATAATTATCACCCTGGTATTAATGTTTAATTCTTTGTTAAGATTTTTTAGTGATGGGAAGCCTAGGAGTTAGACCATGATCTCTTACTAACCTAGCTGTCTGTCTCCTGGGTAAGCTATGATTCCCTGCAGCCCTGTCAGACTTTTGTTAAACACAGTCTTAGTCTTTCTGCAGTTAGAGAGTGCAGCTTTGGGGTTCTGAATGCTGCTACTCAATAGAAGATTCACTATGCATCTGGGTGCAGCAGTAAGGTTTACTCTGTCCTTTCAGCTTTGGATTTATTACCCAGTGAGATAAAAAAAGGATTCTTTTAACTGTGCTTAAATAGAAGAGATACTAGTCAATCTTGAAAGGTCAGTCTTAGTTGTTATCCAGACTCTGCCTTTCAGATTATTTTCTGAAGGTGTCTTTTCTTTAGTTGATTGACATTGCTAGCAAGCCTAAGAGAAACTGTGGTACTCACTTTACCTTTTGAATATCATTTTCCAAATAGAAAAACTCGATTCAAAAAAAGCTGTGAAAAATTATCTGAAAATTAATTTAGATGATAGTCTACAAATTTGAAATATTCTCTTTTTTTAACACCAACTGGAGAATTGTCAGATTTTATTTATTTTTTTTTCCCATACTTTACATCTTCACTATGGCCTTTCTTTGTGGAAAAAAACAACAACAACAAAAGAAAAAAAAAGAAAAAAATTACTTTGACCATAAACAAAAGCAGCAAAATTGCAAAGCTCCAGTTCATTTAAAGGATCTTAGTGGATCCCATACAATTATATATGGCATTTACCTCTGATTGTAGATATCACTGAATAGCTTTTGATCTGTCTTTCTTCCTTTCCCAACCCCATGCCCAAATTAGATAGGGAAAATGATTATTTCAGTGGGGAAAAAAAGCTTTTTCAAGTTCTACAACTAAATACTTTTTAACCTTTTAATAATACTTGCACTACACCATGTAAATCTCAGTTGAGAATAAGTTGTAGGTCTGAAATTTATCTACTCCATCTGAAAGATGTGTAGGGAACTGAGAAGCAAAAAATAAATTAGCAATGGAAAAAACTCCCATTTTTCTTTTCCCAGAAAATCTACTCTGTTCTTATTCACTTCAAAGACTCAGAATAATTTTACAGTACTTCCTTTTTTCCTTCTGTGATCCTGAGGCTAAATAGTACATCTCAGTTTGCATTTACATGGCTAAACTGTGGTGTAAATTTACCCTCCAAAAGGGATTGGTTCCATCCTAACAGCCTACTGGGGATAGACAGACGGGCACACTATTCCCCAAATCATGACCTGCCATTGTCTGGGAGAATGCTAGCTGGCACGGAAAAGTAACATTCCAGTGTGTGTGCTAATACTGAGAGAACAGGGACATATGAACAGCAATACTCAGGTCTATGCCTTCACTGTGCTTTATCTGCTAGTAGAGACATAGCCACTAAGGCTATTTGAGCAAGGTAAAGTGGCTCACTGTAAATATCTGAATAAGATAACCAGTTAAATCTTCAATGTTAAAAGGATTCGTTCCCTCCCTAAAGCAAATGGCCTCTGGATAGCATATTTGCTTCACAGCAACAGAAGGACAAGCATGTCTGTCTGGCTAAGCCAATGTGATCCCTCCCAGCTAATATTCTGAGCTAATTTTCACTATTCTCATTCTTCCTCTTCTTTTTTTTTTTGGTTTTTTTTTTTTTTTTTTACTGACCGGTACTCAGTATTTTCAGTTTGACACAGCTCTCACGTTAGCATGTTATTCTCCTAATATGATAGGAGCTAGATCTATTTGGAGCCTTGAAAAGTACACCAGCAATGAACCTCTGTAATTGAAATGCTAATCAACTTTTAAATTATCTCTTTTTTAGTAAAGTTAAAGAGAAAAGTAATTCATTTAATCTAAAAATTAAATCAGAACAGGAACTAACAAAAACTAGATTTTGTTTTTAAGATAGGTGATCGTTTTTACTGAGTTTATGTTCAGCCCTGAGCCAAAAAAAGTTGAACTGATTTGCACACAAAGAGAAACAGAACTGATGTGGCTGTATCTGTGTCTTGCATTAGGTGAACAGAGAGCAGCTGATCAGATCGTGCATGAGATGCATGTTTGTAATATGCTGTCCTTTTGTTTAAATATTCTATGACACTTTGTATAGATATTTCATAAACTGCCACATGAATTGCAAGCTAGCTAACTAACATCTCATTGAGAATTTTGTAAAAAAGTTCCAGGTTAAAAATATTTATTCTGCATATATTCATTCTTTCTACAAGCTGGCTTCTCTTCTGACATAGCTTTTTAACAGCTCCTTGTAAAACAGCAATGTAATGCTCAAGAGCCATTCAAAATGCCCACTGGCAAGAAGTGTCTCTTTCTAACATCAGATTTACATTAGACTTGAAAATTGGTTTGAGGGCATCTTTGTTTGTTTGGGGTTTTGTTTGCTTTGTTTTACGG
The DNA here is from genome assembly GCF_900496995.4 of Aquila chrysaetos chrysaetos. Taxonomy (NCBI): domain Eukaryota; kingdom Metazoa; phylum Chordata; class Aves; order Accipitriformes; family Accipitridae; genus Aquila; species Aquila chrysaetos. The sequence goes on from NC_044005.1 coordinate 34,810,964, forward strand.
AGAGGCAATATTACCAGTTTGTACTATAAATTAATAGAGCAGACCTTCAGAACCGAGACAGCATTCCCATTCTGGACTAATGGGAAAAATGCCAGATAGAAAAAAGAACTATGAATATTCTGTCCACTGTGTGCAAACTGAGTCTTTATACCTTTGGTTAGTTTATAACACATTAAAAAAAAACAAACTGGAATTGTATTTCCATCCACTAACTCAGACACTTTGGAAACTCATTTTAGACCTACACACCTACCTACAGTGTGCTGTATAACACACCAAATAGATAAACAAGGTTGCCAGATCCTTGTGCATGCTATCTACTTAGTGTTTTCTGAAAATAATGCAGTTTAATATGAGCAAAGCACTCTTGGGCAATAATGCATAATGGAGTCTATGTCTGACATCACCAATTGTACCTGACACATGCACCCAAGAGCAAACAAGCCAAATAGCATGTAGTTCATTTGCAAAGCCCTCAGAATGAGGTGATTGTCTTCTCTGATGTCTTCCCTTATGTTTTCAGGAAAGTGAATTGGATGTCCTCATGTTCTGAGCAAGCAACATAGAGAAAATGCACTAAGAGAAAAATGTTGCTGCACAGATATCCAAAAATACTAAAGTATGTGATGGTTATACCTACATGCAACAGTAAAAAAGAAAAAAAAAATATTTCTAAAAACTTTCAGTAAAATTTTAACCTATTGACTTTTTGGTCACTACTTTACTGCTGTCCTTTAACCCAGGCATTGTGTAGTCCATTATATAGTATAAGCTATTTTTATGTTACATACTTGTTTATCACTCTCAAAACTAACTTCTCTAAATAGTTATTTTGAAGGATGATACACTTTATTAGCATACTCTTTGACAAAGCTGAATTTTACAATTTTAAGAAAGGAAAATTTATGAAGTTTAAACTTCAGACTCATTTTCTTCACCTACCTTCAGTGAGAAACCTTTAGGCATTTATGGACTGAAACGGGAAGTAGAAGACACGACATCTCAAAATTTCTCCTCTGGAACATCTGACCATACTATAGTCTCATCAAAATGCTTTGTAAACATCAGAAACTTCATTCATCTTGGGGATGACCTTTTTTCACTTTTTAAATTTAACTTTTTGAAAACTAGTCAGTGTGAAGAGAAAATAAATACTAACTAATACCAGTGTCCAGATCTTATGTAGCTTAAAGGACATAGTGTAGGTTCTAAATATAAGTTCTTGAGTCCTGATAACCCTAAAAATTGAATACTAAGCATCAGACTTAGTTTTAGGGCTAATGCACTTGCTTACCTACAGGATTTCCAAGTAGCATAGCTGCAAACACTGTTAAGGTGAATGTTAGCAGTATCCAGTGCCTCTCCTTCAACCTTACCCAAACAACTTTTATCATGTCTGATAAAACTAGTGTCACTAATATGTAATCCATGTAATCCTTGACAACACTGGAAATAGATGAACAAATACAATTTGGATTATTCTGAGAGTTCAGAAAAAAGCCACATTATAGAATGGAAAAGCTGATCTATGAGTATGCTTTTAGAAACTATTTATATACTCAATAACATTGGTTTAAATTTTCTGTGGGAAATTATTTGGATTTTTAGTTGTGGGAAGGCCTGAAACCTTTAGATCGTGAGTTTTCAGTTTGGGGTTGTGGTTTTGGTTTTTTTTTTTTTTCCTCCTTCCTCCCTTTTTTTTTTGCATATTTGTTACTAAGAAATAACAATATAGTAATTATTAGCAATATATGTCTCAATAAAAAAAACATTTTGCTGAAATTGAAAGAGGAGATCATTGTCAGTGAATTCACTAACTCCTGAAAGCATGAAAAAGTTTTGAAATGTCATACTTCAACACTTTGGTGTGTTTAATTTTAGTTTTCCAGTTCAAAACAAATTTTAGCTTTGAAATTTAAAACAGTCCAATAGATTACAGAAATGTTTTTGTAGCACTTTCTGGAGTTCTTTCTCTCTCTCTCTCTTTTTTTTTTTTTCGTATTTAGAACCTTTTATGACCATTCTTGAGTCCCATTCAGGGATGTAAATGACCATAGGAAACATGAAGAACTGGGGAATCTGGTTCAGGGTCTCCAATTAATATCTTACATTTTAAATCTCTGTTAGTAGAACAGCATGGTTTGATAATGGTTAATAGTTATATGAAAAATTATTTTCCCTATCCTGTAAAACAAATTCAAAGGTTTCTATCTCCAGTGAACAGAGTCTTCTCGAGATGGATTTTTATAAGCACTTTGCACATATATATGTCAAAAAAAAATCCAGAACAAAACCTACTCTAGTTATTTAGCTATATACATTTGTAAAATTTTTGTATGATGCACAAAATCTGTTTATCTCGGTGAAGAATGACCATTCCCCATACTTGTTCTTAAGTCTTGTAGATTATGCATGAGAAAAGGTGTACAATTAAGTTGTTAGGCCCTCTTCCCTGATGTTATTAATTCAATTTAGTTGAGAAGCAGATAGTGCTTCTCTTATTTCTCCGTCCACATTACAAATGGTCTGTATAGCACCTGTGTGCAAGTTTGTGCATATGTATCTATCTGCTGATACACACTACCATAACATGCGCCTTGCACTACATAAATTACTAATAAATAGTAGGTCTGATTCATCAATAAATTCCAGCTGCTTTGTACTGCTCCATCCAAGAAAAAACAGCTGTATGCAAGTCTCATCTGGCTGAGTCAGATGGATTTACAGCTATTTTGGCTTGGTGACACCACACAAATCAATCCACATATAGTGATGAGACTTGGCCAATACCTCCTCTTTAACTGCCCAAAATACATAAGAAAATCTATCCTTTCAACAATTTTTTTTAAACATCCACCTTAAAAATCGGAATCTGAAGAGATAAGGTCATATTAGTGAAGATAGCTAGTAAAGGTTAACCATTTCAACAGTACATCTGTAAGAAGTTAAAGTACACTGCAGCAATTAAACTCATGAATATAGGTCAGCACTCTAATCCCATGTCTAGTTTAATCTGATCTAGAAAAAGGACAACTTTTAATCATTACAATTTTTTCCCAGTGCAAATTTACTGTAAAGCTCAATGTAAAATCAAAATATCTGAAAAAGGGATGAAATCCATTTTGTTAGCAAAACAAACTTCATCAGAGACAATCTTGTAAATGATCTGTAGCTTAAAAACATATTTCTGCCTATTCCTGAAAAGGATCTTCGTAAGATCAGAGGCCTATTAAAAATCAGAAATGTTCAACATCTGTTGCTGTGTTGCATGAAGGCAAGACAAAGATAAATTAATACCATATGTGGAGGAATATGATTCAAAAATCCAGATTTGTTGGAATTTCCTAAAATAGGCTGCCAGGTTTGTATAATAAATAAAATCAAAGATAAAGGATTTTTTTTTTAATTCTCATCCTGAAAAATTAAGAAATCCCTCAATCAAAAAAATAGAAAAGTATGGTTTATATATAATATAAAATATCTATTACATTCAAGGAAGTGAACTGGTGTGTAAAATAAAAGAGTGAGCCTGAAAAGAATCATGTAAAAAAGTATTTAGATTGAATGATGTCTTAGAGGAATTGAGATGAAATAACATAAGAATATTGCTATTTGCCTTTGGCATTTGTATTTTGTCTAGTTTTGAGACACCATAGCATTTCAAAAAATTCTTCTGTCAGGAAAGGTTATGTCCTAGGAAGGTTATGTCCTAGGCTATGGCTTGTAAATTTTTCTTTTCTTTTGCAGAGAAGCCTTCATTTGAGTATTCCCATAAAGAAACAGACAATTCACATATCGTGGGCTCACATTACATTTCATGAACAACCAGGTTACTGGATGTCAACAGAGAAAGATGATGACGTACAGAAAAGTTGTTCAAATTCCATGCTGCAGTAGATACAGGCCTTTTTAGAATGTTGATGTGCTGTTTTGTAGATCACTATCCTTGTAGCTTCACATTATGTTCTGTTCTAGTGCTGCCCTGCAGATATCCTACTTCAGGGATACCTCAGCCATGTATTCTTTCTTAGCTATGGGTTCTTCCTTGAATTATGTAGTCATTTATTGCCCCTATAGTCTCCCAGACAGAGGTCAGAATTTGCTCCAAGATATTTGTGGAGAAGGTTCTACGGTTCTGTCATGGTTTAACCCCAGCCAGCAACTAAGCACCACGCAGCCACTCACTCATTTCCCCCCACCCAGTGGGATGGGGGAGAAAACTGGGAAAAGAAGTAAAACATGGGTTGAGATAAGAACGGTTTAATAGGACAGAAAAGAAGAAACTAATAGTGATGATAACACTAATAAAATGACAATAGTAATAATAAAAGGATTGGAATATACAAGTGATGCACAATGCAATTGCTCACCACCTGCCAATCGATGCCCAGATAGTTCCCCAGCAGCGATCCCCCCCAGGCCAAGTCCCCCCACTTTACATACTGGGCATGACATCACATGGTATGGAATACCCCTTTCGCCAGTTCGGGTCAGCTGCCCTGGCTGCGTCCCCTCCCAACTTCTTGTGCCCCTCCAGCCTGCTTGCTGGCTGGGCATGAGAAGCTGAAAAATCCTTGACTTAGTCTAAACACTACTTAGCAACAACTGAAAACATCAGTGTGTTATCAACATTCTTTGCATACTGAACCCAAAACTTAGCACTGTACCAGCTACTAGGAAGACAGTTAACTCTATCCCAGCTGAAACCAGGACAGATTCATACAGAAGTGGCAGCCTCTTTCACTGATAAAGGTAGTTCAGGCCTACTTTGCGGCTGATAGAACAACATGAATATCCACTGGCATTGACTGTAATCCTAAACATAATGCCTAGTTGCTGTCTGGGGTTGCTGTAAGACAGAAGAGATGCAGAAGAGATGATTCTCCTTGATTTCTTTCAGCCAGGGAGACTAAACAATCCAACTTAAAATGTTTATAGAATAAGGCAGTAACCAAGGTATTGCCAAATTGAGGGAAAAACCTAAGATGTTTTCATAAGTTTAATTGATTTTGAAATTTGATGAGATTCTAGGCAAGGAGAAAGAATGTTTGGCTCTTAAAAAAGCATAGTTAATAGATAGGTATCCTCTTACTAAAATGGTGTTCAAAAGCCAAAGTTCATACAGGAAAAAAACCCCAACCAACAAAAACCAAACACATGCTCTGATGTTGCTAACAGTCCCACAAAGTCACTGCCACTCTGTTCTGGCTTGACAAGTAAAAGCTAAGTGGTTTTCACAGCATATTTCCTTTCAAGCAGTGCTGCTTACAGGCCAGGGAAGAATGGAGATTACTGCTCTAGACTGTACCTTGAGACTTATGTAGGGCTAGTCTAAGTCCCTTCACCAGAAATAGGGGTAATAAATCTCACTCAAAAAGATCTTCCCTTCCCTTCCCTTCCCTTCCCTTCCCTTCCCTTCCCTTCCCTTCCCTTCCCTTCCCTTCCCTTCCCTTCCCTTCCCTTCCCTTCCCTTCCCTTCCCTTCCCTTCCCTTCCCTTCCCTTCCCTTCCCTTCCCTTCCCTTCCCTTCCCTTCCCTTCCCTTCCCTTCCCTTCCCTTTTAAACATACAACCATGAAAAACAACTGAAAATTTCATGAGAGTCAACTGGATTTCAGTCATTTGTGCAGTGTAAGATCTGGGGGAGAGGTGAGCTGTAAAGTTTAAATGTTTCTCCTTCCTACCACTATCCATGCGTTTGATCCATTTGGGCATTTGTCCTGAAGAGTCTGCATATTAACTATTAAGTGAACCTAGAGACTTTTATAATAATTGTGGACAAGAAGAGGTTAGGAGAGGGGGAGTAATTAGTGGAAGAGAAGTCCCTGGTGCCTTTCTCATTTATATCAATGTGCATCCACAACAATAAGTATCTTCAGAGTTGTCAATCTGGACTTACTTACATGGATGTATCTGAGAGTGCTATATGATCCTCTTTTTTGAGAACTCGATTAAATGAACTGTGCTCAGAGGTTTAAAGAAACGCTTGGGAACAGTGTGAACACAGTATTAAAGGAATTCACCTGAAGAGTGAAATAATACATGATTTTACACTGAAAAGTTATTCTGAAATTATTTTTTGAAGTCATCAAAATACCACATTGAATTTTCATTTATAGATGCTAGATGACTTTAATTTCAAATACTGCAGACTGTAATTGCAAACAAGGTCTAGAATCAGAGCTTGAAGGTCAGACTGGACATTCAAAGAAAATTCACAGGGTTTGTTTTACTATTAATATATAGGTTTTCAATGAATTCCTAAACTCTCAGTTCGAGGTGGAAGTGCCCTTTATATGACCCTCTCCATCAGAAAAACGTTCATTTGCAGTGCAGTGAAACATATGGTTTTCTGACTTTTGGAAACAATATGGAAACGAAACTTTCTCCAGTCATATTTTATTTTAATTTTTCAACTTTGGAGATGTGGAAATCTCACAGGCAGTCCCCTTTTGAATTTATGAGGCTGCCTATATTTCTTTTTTTGTGTAGCTGCAAAGTATTTTAAAAGGCTCCCTGTATAAATCAGGAAGAATAAGAAAGGTGGAGAAAATCAGGTTTTATATGCAAAGTATAACGTCAAGGTATATAACATCTACTGATAGATCACATTAAGAATTTTTATTGGCATGTGGTGTACTTCAGAAAAGAAAATCTTAAGAAACAGCAAGAGAATATAATATCATCTAAAGTCAATACTTCGGAAGGCTGTATTATTTTCGTTTAATTTATATTTCATATGTAAATCTTGGTATATTTACAAATTTCTCTCACTGAGATCTTTTTCCAGTGAAAGTATTGCCTGATTTTAAAAAATTAAATTTTCATCGGCCGTTTGAGGAAGAAGTAAAATGTAAATCACTCAAGTCAGAATAGCGAAAGATTTAAAACACGCTGTTTATTTTAAATGTATATCTTAACTGTACTGTTGATAAACTCCTAATGTCACAACTGACATCAACATTAAAAATCTGCCCCTCTATCATACAAACTTACAAAAGTAGGACATATGGCAGTGTGACTGGAGTGAGCAGTTGGATGCCACTGTGAATCCTTTCCCTATATTTCTAGCTTTTTCACATCTGGAGGCTCCAAACTGCATTTGTTGGCATAATCTCTGAGAGCAAAACAGTTGCTTTTCCAATTTAAAAAAGACTATAAGTGGTAGAGTGAATGATCCTATTTGCATCACAAGGGCAGTGCTGGGAAAGGTGTATTATTTTATATAAGGAATTAGTCCTTCTTGTTGGTTTGTGCTCCGTTGCAATCTTGCAACTTTGATTTAGCCATCAAGTCCTTGAAAAAATAAAGATGGGGAAAGAAAACCAAAATACTGAGTAATTTCTTCTATTTTTTAGTGTTAAATTAACAGCAGAAAAAAATAGTGGCAAAACTATTGATTTTAAGATAATCACAAAATATTGTGACGAAAATTAAGACCAAGTGCTTACTAACGAGGGACTCTCTAAGAATATAATCACGTACACAGCGTACATGTACTGACCACTCTAGTAATAAGAGCACAGTACCAATCAAGAGATTTCAATAATTTCCCATTTCAGCGAGGACATAAACCCTGCCCTTCAGCATTGGATATCATGCTGCTTTTGCATACATGGGTGTCACAACAGATGCTGGTAGATCACCTTTACCTTCATTTAAATAGCTGCAAAGCACCTAATCTCACTGTACAGAGGGCAGCCATTAATACGTAACCTTCATTATCCAGAATAAGTGTCTCCTTTCCTGACAGAGTTTATATGTGACAACTCATTCACCTGAGTTCCATTCATTCTCTCACAGCTAGCATTCAAGTCACAGTACATGAAGCTGAGTTGAGTCCTATGAATGATCTGTAGATGGTTTGAATTCCTGCCAAAGATAATACATCTACTGAGGAAAGGAGGGGGGAAAAAAAAGCAATAAAAGAATAAGCTTTATGGGAAGAGCAGCCTCTTTTCCCATAAATGATGAATCAATCCATTATATTTGTGATAATCAATGCCATGGATCCTCTTCATGTCAAGGTAAAAAAAAAAAACTTGGTAAAGAGGCAAAGCATTATTAATTCATTCATTGCAATAACATTAATCACGATGAGCTAATGTGATATTAATGTGGCTGTAATATGTACTTCCATAGGAATTTCACTGTAATATAGGAATTAACTAATGTACCATGGTTTTAGAGAGTGACGTAAATTGATAAATAACACTGAAAAGCTTTTTAAATAGGGGTAGGCATGAATCTACTGACATGCTACCTTCTGGTGGAGACGGGAGGGTGCCCACATCCCACTCCCGTGCCCACACTTGCAGGTAGGCTAACGCTCTGCTTTGCATTTTCCATGGGTTATTGCCTACAGCAACAGCCAGTCAGCTTTTCAACATTGTGGTCCTGTTCCAGGAAATATTGTTGTGGGAGATTAGTAGTTCTGGGAATGGAATCAAAGCTGTGATGATGCTCGCTGGTGTCTAGGAGGAGTTTGGGAGTCATGCGTGCACTCGGTCTTCTGAATGCTCTTGCACACAGAGGGAGAGGACTGCTTCACAAATATGTCTCCCATGAGAATCTTCAAAAGTGACTTCCGCCATATTCTTATGTTATGGGTAATAATTCAAAGCAGACACATCCTATGTGACCAGTTCTTGAAAGCAGATGATAAGGCATGGGGAACTGCCTTAGAGAACAGAAAAGGACCTTACGGAGTCCTTCCCTCTCAACGCAACCCTGAGTTTGACGAGGTAGTGCAGTCCTCAGCTGAGGTTGTCGTCAGTGCTGAGGACCAAACCTTAATGGAAAGCAGTCAAATGGAGGAAATGGAAAACAAAAACATGAGAATGCCTAAGGAAAATAATGAAACAAAAATAGTAAACCACCTGTCTACCTAAAGCACTGTGGAGATCCACTGTATCCCTAAACTCACCTAACACAGAAAGTTGTAAAACTCTAAAATGATGATGATAATCCCACTTTGAGCAGTAAATTGGACTAAACCTCCAGTAGTTCCTTTCAATCAACATTTCCATGAGTATATGATTCAAATTACCAGAGGAAAAAAGATACAATTTTCTTGTACAATCTACTTGATTTTTTCCCTGAAGTATTACCTGCACATTACCAGACATATTAAATGTATTTAGGGTATAATTAGTATTTTTCCAAGCAATAAATTCTGCTGTTATACTGAAAATGCTCTGTTTCATTAAAAAAATTCTTTATTTTAATGTGTGGGTTTAATAAATTTAATCTTCTAGAGATATCCATTATCAAAGCATTTCAGCATTAGAAATTAAGTTATTTCTGTAACTATACTTGGAAGCTCAAAACAGGTTAGTTAGTTTGTTTCTAAATATCCCGTATTTATGCCTTCTTTGAATGAACAATTTTCAGTGTGGTAACGAGCCTGTCTTCTAGCACCATACACTGAATCTTTGGCTCTGCAGTTCTGGATTCTTGGTTTGTATTTGTAGACACCTAACATATACAGAGCATCAATACTGAACCAGTTTTTCTGTAGGATATTAATATTTGTTGTCTACAGCAAAGTTAGCTGTAGACTTTAATCTGAAATATTTTCACAGCAGACTAATTAAAGTATATTTACTATGAACTTTCAAACTTTGCTTCTGACAAGTTGTCACTCCATTCAATGCAGCAGCAATGCAGTTTGATCTACTTGGGTAACTGGAAGTGAAAATTATTGCATTTTTAAAAATCTTTTAGAAATTCTGTCTGCCATCCCGTACCTCGGGATCATTTTTCACACCTCTGCATGTTTTTCTACTCCTTAAAATCCAATTATATACACAAATAACCAGAAATTTTTTAGCTCATGGTGGGAAGGCAAGGGGGAAACAACAGTTCCACAAGGTTAAAAGTCATTAATATAGTTTGGAGCCACCAACAATATTTGTATCCTCTACTGTAGCCTGTTACCATGAGAAATTCTTCATACTATACTTTTAATCAGCAGAACGAGTCAGTGTGTACAGGACTTCTGTACCTTAGCGGCTTATCGTAAAACTGGGCAGTTAACACTTCCTGACTTTCAGCTTTTGTCTGTCTTGCTAAGTGACTGATAACCCTCAGGGAAAGCACACTTTTTGTAAGTGCATAATACAATAGGACCTAGATCATTGTTGACACCTTTACTGAGATCGTATCAAATGGTCATAAGCAGTTGTTTGAAAGGATTTTTTTCAATGAATGAGAGTTATGAGAGTTATGATAAACTGGAAAGATTAACATTTGTGTTAAGACCACAGACATAATATAATCATTGTATAATCTGCAACAACAAAGATATACCACAATATTCTCTATTACAGAAAAGGAAAAGACTTTTGAAGATATTTTTGTTAAAAATCTTTGGTACATGATCACAAAGGATTTTGTCTGAAGATAATGATGACTGAGCTGCTATTTTGCCCAAGCTTCTGAATGGTTTTGTAGCAACAGAGAAAATTATACACCTGAAGGTAAAGGGGCACAGTGGACATGGGGTAAAATTTGGCTACGGTCTTAAGTATTCTTTTAACTTCAAGAAATATCACTTTGATATGCCTGTGATATTAGTTTTAAATTCTTTTAATTTATTCTATTACAAACCAGAAGAAAAAAACCCAGTATTTTGAAAAATGTTCCCTATTAAGCAGGGGTTATTTAAATTGACAGAATTAGCTTGAATTAAATCATCAATATTATAATGTTGATTTTATTTCAGTTACCTGACTATTTCCCTTACTCTTTTAAAACCATGACAGGCATGTCGAGATAATAAAAACAATGGACCATTTATTGTTCTTTCACCTCAACTGTTTTAATTTCAAGTCTTTTAACAATAGGCATTGTTTTAAGTCCATGTCTGATACAATGGCTCCAACTGGAAAAAAAGAAATGGAGGCTAAAGTGAACTTCAGTAACTGTTATTCTCATAATAAATCACAGGCATCTTATATCTTAACCATGTCTTGAATTTTCTTAGCAAATGGATTGGGAATTTACTTCTTTTTTGAGAAACCAGACCAAAATGTAACATTCCTGGAAGCACTCAGTAAGCTTCCAAATCTCTTGATGATACCCAGAAACATGGTGTTTCTTGTTTTGGTTTGGTTTTAGAAATGGAAAAATAATTATAAAACATATTGTGCTAATAAATCAAAAAAGGCGCTTGAAATAATCTCATAAAATGTTATAGCTTAAATAATGCCCTTCATCAGTATTCTTTGTTTAACATTTTATGTTTATTGATAAATGAAGATGCATTTAAATAATTCAAACAAAACATTAGCTGCAAGCAAGGAATTAATAATTGATAGGACTGGAAGGGCTTTTTTTCACTTGGGAAATAGATAATATTAGCTTAATGTGGGGTTGTAGGAACAGAGGAAGTGTAATGGATCTGCCTGCTTTAAACTGATGATGGTTATTGTGGTCTGAAAGTTGCTACAAAGGCAAAAGCAGGACAGCTCTGTAACTGCAATAGATTTCACTCATAGGAGCTGACAATGCAAATTGTGGTTTGATATGCCAGATTTATACATGGGAGGGGATCTAATAAACTTAACATACACTAAAGGAAAAAAAATAACTGCTATTAAACTTAAGTCTGAGAATTTTAAAAGTACAAAAACACAACAGTTATGGTGTCTAAAAATATCTGGATTTCCTCCCTCCCCCCGTCTCCTCTTTTATTCATATCTTCATCCATAGTTTTTTTTAAGTCAGGGAACCACTACTAAGGATACTGTAACACAGAAGCCAATGCATTCTTGAGGATTCTCAGAGGAAGACCATTTAGTCTCGAAACACTCATCATAAGGTTTTATTTAGATTTGCCTGTAAAGAAGCCAAACCCTTCCAGCTGTGCATTTGAACATACCAGCCTCTTCTGTGGAGATGTAGAAAACCAGCTTTGTCAGGCCCTCTGTTAGGAGGCAAATTTCTTTTGGTGATCCTCAGGTTGTGTCTAGTGATCGGAAAAACCACAGAATTACTCTGAAATCAGTTGCGTGACTCCCATTTCCATTAGCTTTTGGAGATACTAGATTCATAGTGATCTGAAAGTCTACCAAATGACATGTTCATTTCTGTATGGTATTTATGAATCTACAATCCAGATGTTCATACTACACTCTAGGAGCCAGAAATTTGCATTTGCACATGTAACCAATATTTGACTTTATTAGTTTGATATGCAGGACAAAATTTAAAATAAAATAAAAATACTGTAGCATAAATCTATAATAATTTCATAGATGTTATTGGTCCAACAGCGTAAGATTATAATCAGGTATTTTACCACACAATTAGAAAATTAATGTTCTTCTGATCAAAATTTTTTAGACAGTCATAAACAAGAATATAAAACACTGTAATCTGATCTGAAAACCAATAACATTTTGCAGGTTTTAAAATGAAGTTCAAAAGATCATAGCCTTAACATACTTGACCCTTACTACTAGAAATCATGCTGTTATGATATCAGGGGGGTTTACTTAAAGGTAGTGCTAGAATAGCTGAACACTTCTAATAAAAAAATCAAATAGAACACTCTTCATTACTTAAATTAGTTGTACCTTGTGTCATCACTTACGAAAAATGACTGAGCCATATTACTGAAAATGAACAGTTGTGTTTTTCTACCTATTTTCCACAGGGGTAAATGGTTATAAAGGGATCAAGGCAGTGAAGAATCAAGTTCTGTATCTCTAGTTGTGTGTGCCAAGTTCATACCTGAGCATCTCCCAGAATAGGTTTTCTTAAGCGGACAGATTGTAAGCCTGCACAAAATTGATTTCAGAAATGCAAATGGGAGAAAGCAGCTTTGTTTTCCAGCCATTGCAACACTCGACATGACATTTAGATAGACTTGCTTGCATTGACAGTAGGCACATATGTCTACTATTTTGTTTTAAAATATATGTATTGCTTTTAATAACAACATTACAGCTGTTCACAAAATGACGCCTCTAGACAGAAGCACTACAATGAAAAGAGACTATCAACAGAAGGACTGTATCTGCATGCAACTCTTACAGTTGCCAAGAAATGAAGATATAACATATGGTCACTTTGTAAAGGTGAGCTGAACAAAAAACAAGCAGCAACCTAGCCAATTTTTGTCATTTGAATTCTCCTGTTCAAAACCCAATTTAGTTTCATATGACTCTTGCTAATTTGAATGATATATTTATTAAAATATGAAACAGCCAGCCCTGCAACTAGGAAAACAATTTAAAAATAAATTCGTGGAATGGTACGTTGCCAATTTTTCACTTGTCTGGAGCTATCCTTTAAAAATTAATGTATAATTTTGCAGCAGAAGAATCGAATGCTATTAACAGCTTGCTAGTGTGAAGAGAGGAAGTTGTAACTTATATTAAATATCCCACTGTTGATATGCTTATGAATGTCTTCCCTTGATTTATCTGTTTATTGAACTGCCTTGGAAGGGCCACTCCTCATAGGAATGCATGGGGGAATGTTAACATAACCCAAGTGTCTTTGATAATCTTTCTGGACATCACCCAGAAAATGACAAGACTTAGGAAAAAAAGTGATAAGCTTGGAAATGTTTAATTTCCCACTGTAACAATTTATAGACTCTGTAGGGAAAGTGTGGACTCCAGACAAGCTGCTGGTTTAGGCAACATTACTGCTTTTGTACCTGAATAGCCAACAAAAATTCAGAGTTGTGTGGGGTTTTTCATCAAGAGAAAAAAAATCAGATCCTTGATAAATTCTGTTTACTGATAATGAACGTATATATCTCTGGCTCCCTGAGTGCCTGAGGAAAACAACGGGAAGGAAGTTTTTTTTTTGCTTATAGCACTATATCGCAAGCTGCTCTTTCCTTTCTTTTTTGCTATTTCAGGTCTTTTTGGAGATGCATTCTACAGCTCCTTTTGTGCATGGAATTTGCTCAACATTTCTTTTCTGATTGTCTAATTCTCAATGTCCCACTTGTCCACAGAGGCAGAAACCTTTACAATCAGTAGCCTACACTTATATATGTGTTGTTTGGGATTATAAAATATGCCTGTGTTTAGAATAGAACACATCACTTTTCCAACTCCCTTGTTTAAGACTATTAATTGTTATTAAACTATGTCACACAGAGAAGTTACAGTTACTTGCTTTATTTCCAATGCATTTCAGCTCTGACCTTACCAAGACTATTTATAATGTGGGCAGCAACATATTGCAAGATTGTTTAATCCAAGATAAGAGTTAGGGTGTTCCCTAGCAAGACCCAGCTGGTATTTGGCCAGCACAGTCGGCTTAGAGAACTTCTTCTGTCTTCATTGCACCTCAATTCTCACTTCTCAGTTTCTGTAACCCAGAAGGTTGAATGATAAAAACAATAAAGGAATGGAAAAAAAAAAGGAAGGAGAAAAAAAAGCAATTATGTATATAGCTTTTCATGAGGATTAATTCATCTCTGATTTATCGGTCATATCCATATTAATTCTCTGCAGGGGGTTTCTTCCTAAGTATACTAGAAGTACTGAGAAAGCATTTCGGCCCATGCTGTGATAAAGAACTGGAAGAGTTGTGTATCCCAGTTCCCTAGCAAAACTGTCGCAGCCAGTACAGTCTGTACAAGTGACTTGAGCAGAAACATTAACTTACCACATTAAACTGGAAACAAATCTATCAGGCAGGAAAAATAATTGTCACTCTAGCTCTGACATAGTCCTGATGAAAGAAGAGAACCTGTGAGAGAGAGAGAAAAATGCCAGTCTGCATCTCAGAGCAGCTACCTACTTTCCAGGAACAATTCAATGGCTGTGGCAGGGGTTTCTGCCCCAACTACTGTAGCTATTTCAGACTCCAGAGTCAATGCCGTGTAAAGCTCCAGGTCATTGCACTAGCTGCTGGTCAGAGCAAGAATAAGATTTGCTAAGACTAACATTTGCATCTGGGTCAATAGGACGGAGCAGTGGGAGGGCTGAGAAAAGATCAGCACTCACTAATTAGGACAGTGCTCAGCTATCCCCATCTAAGAAGCATCTTTTGGTTTAGGATAGATGTTATGGGGAATATCAAACAAAATATCCAGCAGCGCAATTTTTTGGTTGATCAGGTAGCCACCACATGTTCAGCCAGTTCTGCAGGACAATCAAGTTCCACAGCAGTTCCCCTACACACACCGCAGAGAGTACAATGAGACCCTCTTTTTTAAGATCTTTCTAGAAGAGAGCTTCTATTCAACTCACTACTTTTCATGGCTATAGGTTGAAGGAGTTTGCATTTGCCCTGGTAAATTCCAAATATTGAACTGAACCCATGGTACTGTCAGTCTATTTTCTGAGAAGAACGTGACGCCCGGAGTCTACTGCATAGCCGTTGTAAGTGTAGCTCACCTTAACCCACAGTAACGCCACTTTCCAACCCATCCACCCAAGTACGGTCACTGAAGTCAATGTACATCTGGCAATTAGGGGGGATGACGAGTCAGTCCTTTCTCTTTATGATAACAGGAAAAATAGCTCATGTAACGGAACACTGTACATTGATCCTTTTTTGATCAAGGGAAAAAGATTTTGCAGAGGCATCAGATCATCAGAAAAGGAGGTGAGTGTATATCTCTATACAGCTTTGATAAGACAGTCCCTTGTGCATTAGATTTTGTTCTAATCACTTCAGTGCTCCAAAATACAGACAAATCAAAATGAGTGCAGTGCAAGCTGAAGAAATAAAAGTAATATTGAAAGCTGTGACCTCAATTTAAGAAAAGCTGGATGAAAAAATATATTACCTCGAGTGAGGATGAAGTGATAACATGATAATTATCTTTCCATTTCTAAAGATTGTTTGGGTTAAAAAAAAATATTTGTGGGGTTGAAAGGCTGTATGAGAAAAAGATGACAAATTTTAGAAAGGGTAAATTTGCTGAATATCAGAAAAGACTTGCTTAGCTTTCCATAGGCTATGAAATAGTTTCTCATGAGAAAAGGAGAAAGTCTGGGACTTTTTAGAACAAACCTGAATAAAGCATAGAAAGATTTATTGCAGTGCTGCAGGTGTGACCATCTTTTACTTCTAATTCCTTTTTTTTTGTGTTACAAAACATCCTTGGGTATCCAAGTTATACTGGGGACATGCAACTTAAGCTATTTTATAGTAGCTTTGTATAGTAGTTCCCTTATTCTTATTTAATTTTTTTTTTTTTTTATTTTTTTTTTAACTCCTCCTGGCAGGTACTAGTTTTTTGCTACAACTTTTTCTATTGGAATGTTTCAGTTCCAGAAAAATGAAAGGACATAAAAAGTATTTAATATTAATTTAAAAAAAAGAAAGAGTTCAAAGGTATTTTTGGTAAGGATGGTGATTTATTGGAATGGAATATTTTCATATCATGTTTTTAAATTATTTTCCATCTATGCTGGCCAGTTTAAACTTAAATAAGTCTCAGTAAAAAAGAAAGATTTCAACAGAATATCTCATTTTGAAAATTCAAAACTGATTTTTTTTTCCTCAGAATTTAGATTTAAAGATACTTTGAGTTCTTTTCTTTACATTCTATCTAATTTAGGCCCTACCCCTGAACTTGTAAAACTTCCCAAGAAACAAAATAAACATTTCCTCTTCAACTTACTGGAAGCGTACTTAATTCTTCTACTTCACAAGGTGCTGTTTCTTTTATTTATTTATTTTATTTTATTATTTTATTTTATTTATTTATTCTGCTTCAGTGTATTCAGAGGTTTTCCAAGACACTCACTGTAGCTTCGTGATTTTGAAAGAATGTTCTGTTTCTCTGGTCTGTCTCCTTTCCAGCACTGAATAATGATAAACAGATCTTGCAAAAATCTTTTCACTGATGTTTAAATTGAGGAACAAAATTCAGAGAGAGATAAGGTATCACTTTTCACCAAACATGTTACTCTAGATTTATATCCTACATCATGAATTGATGCAATGTTTATAACAACATGTTTTATGTATAATGCCATGAAGTGATGACAATCTGCTCTACTGTCATGGTGTGATGTTGAATTAATAGGAAACAAGGTGAGGGCAGAGCAGGCAATCATTGTATGTGTTAACTTCATGATTAACCATTGGGTTCTTAATAAAGTCTTACTCTACAGAAAAGACTGCCAAATATTTTTGTCACTTTTACAATATTTTGTCAAGATATATGACCTTGAAAGTCACCTTTAAAGTTTTCTTAATATTTTACGCAACTGAGACTAATGCAGATGCAGCTTTTATGAACTTCAGTGAGAACACACCTGATGGGTAAATTAATCACTAATAGAGACAGGAATTCCAAAAAACAGATTACATACAGTGAAGCATGTTGCAAGAGAATGCACTTCATTTCTTTCAATTTAAGTAAACTTAGTGCATTATATTCATTAATTATGCTAGAATGTTTTTCCTTAAATAGAAAATAGAATAATCGGTGCATACCATTTCCATCACAGTTTGTGAAATCTTTTTGGCAGATTACCGAGCTCAAAAGCACTTGCTCAATTTCAAGATCATCAACTGCTTACTGCAAAATTATTATTTGCTTGGCTTGCTGTAGTATTTCAAGAAGAACATCACACATGCCCTCAGTGCAGAGAAGACTTCTCATGATATAAACTAGTGTGTCCTTATCTCTCAGTGCTTAGACTTTTTGCAGCCATGGTATATAACCATAGAATCATAGAATGGTTTGGGTTGGAAGAGACCTTAAAGATCATCTAGTTCCAACCCCCCTGCCATGGGCAGGGACACCTTCCACTTGACCAGGTTCCTCAAAGCCCCATCCAACCTGGCCTAGAACGCTTCCAGGGATGGGGCATCCACAGCCTCTCTGGGCAACCTGTTCCAGTGTCTCACCACCCTCACAGTAAAGAACTTCTTCCTTACATCTAATCTAAATCTACCCTCTTTCAGTTTAAAACCATTGCCCCTCATCCTATCACTACACTCCCTGATAAAGAGTCCTTCCCCATCTTTCCTGTAGGCCCCCTTTAAGTACTGGAAGGCCACTAGAAGGTCTCCCCAGAGCCTTCTCTTCTCCAGGCTGAACAACCCCAACTCTCTCAGCCTGTCTTCATAAGGGAGGTGCTCCAGCTCTCTGATCATCTTTGTGTACGTCCTCTGGACTTGCTCAAGCAGGTCCATGTCTTTCTTATGTTGGGTGCCCCAGAGCTGAATGCAGTGCACCAGGTGGGGTCTCACAAGAGTGGAGTAGAGGGGGAGAATGACCTCCCTCGACCTGCTGGCCACACTTCTTTTGATGCAGCCCAGGATGCGATTGGCTTTTTGGGCTGTGAGCGCACATTGTCAGCTCATATTCAGTTTTTCATTCACCAATACCTCCACATCATTCTCCACAGGGCTACTCTCAATCCACTCATTGCCCAGCCTGTATTTGTGCTTGGGATTGTCCCGACACGTGCAGGGCCTTGCACTTGGCCTCATTGAACTTCATGAGGTTCGCACAGGCCCATCTCTCAAGCCTGTCAAGGTCCCTCTGGATGGCATCCCTTCCCTCCAGCGTGTCGACTGCACCACACAGCTCGGTGTCGTCAGCAAACTTTCTGAGGGTGCACTCAATCCCACTGTCCATCAGCTGTTCTTGCCTACAGACCATACTTTATCTAACAGACTCAGGCTGATTCTCAGTACTTGTTGATATGACTATTGTCTCCATGATAAGGGAACTGTAGTCAAAATGCAGTATCACACTATACTAGGTGAGGTAAGGGAGCATAGCAAACAAAAAGATTCCTGCCCCATGAAGCTTACACTCCAGGTATAAACAAGAGATAGCAAGTAAAGTATAAACAAATAGTAATATTGGTTGTTTAACAATTAATCATCCCAAGAACAAGAAATTTTCTTTAAATTTTTTTAGACACCATCGTAAAATAGTTTAAAGGACCTGTTGATAGTAGACAGAAAAATAGTTTCACAGATATTGTTCTCAAGCATGGAGAGTAGCAAAAAGGAAAGCTATAAGGTGCCTACTTCAAGTTTAACTAAATAAGAAATGAACCTCTGAAGAGGAGGTTAGTTAGAAGCACATGTTAATATATTGATAGTAATTTGAGGTGATAGGGTGGGGCTAGGCTATGAAGAATCTGAAGCATGAGATAGGAAAAAAAAAAGAGGCTTTTCTTCTCCATCTCAATGGGCCATGCTCAATGGGAAAAGGTTTGGGCAGGGCTTTTATGTAGCATCAAGAAAATTTTGCCTGCTCATTCCACCTGAATTTGGTTAGAAGACTGATTAGGTAGTAGTGAGTGAAAGCACTCACCCTCAAAAAGGAGCAAGCAATAACTGACCAAGATATGCAATGCATAATTGAAATCCGTGTTTGGGCAGACTGTCATAGGTCAAGGTTATCAATGGTCATGCAGTTTAATGATGTTACAAGCCTTTATTTCACACATTTTGCAGATGTGTGCGCCTTAGTTTCTGCATTTGCATCATACGGCTGAGTGTAGTCTTTGTCAACCAGCATTAGAAATGAAGTATCTAGAAAATAAATCATTTCAGATATATTTATTCTCAAGCCTTTCAAGTTTGTTTGTGTTAGCCATAGAAATATCTTATTGCAATAGAAAGGAAATTAAATTTTGTCACATCCCTGCTGCTATGGACCAAAGTTAACCAAATAATTATTGTGCCCCCCAGAAATAAATCCAACTGAATCTATGCCGCTCGGAAAGGAAAGCTAACAGTCATATGCAGAAGCCTACATTTGTAAAGGTCATAAAACATCTGGTAAAAGTCAGATTTTCCTCTAGAAGGTTTTTACACTTATTTTTATAAAGCCTTTGTACATCTCTATAGATGTGAGTGAGATTCATGCTCATATTCTCTAGGATTTTTGCCTGAGAAAAAAATTTCTATTCAAGTTTTTATTTTTAGTAGAGGTTATATAGCATATATTGTAATTAACAATCCACAGCTGCAACAGGAAGTTTAGACGACCGTTTAACAACTACTCAAAAGCTTTATTTGTTCTGTTTCAGCAGAGGCTAACATGTAAACCTTAATAAGACAAATCCTTCCCTTTTGGCCATCATTCATTCGCAAAATACCCTTACATTTTCTACAGCCTGCTTACAATGCCTAATAGAATCTGACTGAATCAAGGCCTTGAAATTCTGACCTGTCAAGTCTGCTGCTCAGCCACTTTCTGTCCAAAGTTGGTAGCATAAATTCAATAGCATTTATCTATTGCAAATATTTATAGTATTGCAATACTTTATTGATACTTGGCCTTGCAAAGCCACTGTGGGCTTGCCTCACCTATTGCTGCTGTCAGCCAGCAGACTGCTGATTTCAGGTGTGAGTAAGCAGGTAACCAACAGAAGAGAGGTGACAGCTCGGAAACTTTGTGGAAACTATGAGATTGTAGGAGGCTGCGGGTTATTATACTGCAGTATGTCTCTATATTTTACCGACAGCAGTTAGATGTTGAGTTTCATTGTTTCTGTACAGGTAGGCCAGTTTTCAGCTATCTGACAAAGATAAATCATGTAAAAGTCTGTAAAGAATGTAATTTCTGCTGTTTGAGAAATTGTTTGAGACCTTGTGACATACAAGCTGAGCATTAATGAGGCTGGGAGATCCTAGAACAAGGCAGTCTTGTAGTTTTAGAGGAAAAAAGACTTGATGACAGAAGATATTTGAAATAGGTGAGCTCTAGCTATTGAATGAAAGCTCATTCAAATACTTCTGTTACAAGTGGAATTGAGGTAGGAAGTACATCTTCTAGTGTGTTGTCTACAGATTAGAATATGTTTTTTGAGGAAGTAGATGGTCAAAATCTCTATTTAGATTATCAATAATGTTTTCAAAATTGGTCAGGACTTGCAATCTCAGGCTCTGACCTAAGCTTCCATGCAAGATAAACACAACCTTATTTACCTCCCTCTTCGTGACTTTCTTTCCCTCCATTTTCTCTTTATTCCAGAACCTTATAATGGTACTGGGAATTGAGGTCTGAAATAATAGCCTAAATAGTACATTTTCCACTAATGCAATGAAATGTGCACTTAATAGACCACATTGGCCAGAAATAACATTGTTATTATAAATCAAATATACCTGGTTGTATTCTGATGCTCAGTTATTCTAAGGTTTATAGTTCTGGTATAAACCAGTCAGTCTATTTTGCAAGCAAGACACATATTTTCATCAAAATCCATTTAAAATTCTCCCTTGTTTTTCTTATTACACATAAGCATCAACTGCTACTTAATTCCAAGCCTGAAAACAAAAAACAATGTTAAGAAAATTACAGTCTCTGTGTTCCTCTCACTCCCACAGCCTGTCTCTGTCTGCCTTTCCACCTTCTAGGTCTCTTTTTTTTTAATGCTAAAGAATATATTTATGTGTAAGAGAAAGCCACAAGAGTAAAAAAGTCCTGTCTGAGAAAACAAAGAACAATTAATGAAGAAAGAAAAAATATGGACAATGGAATGCCTGTTATTTGCCCTTAAGTGATATATTAGGTACAGGAAATCACATTACAATTTGATGTATGTGTCACTTTAAGAGTGATTCTTGGATTGTGGAGGTAGCTTGTGTGTCATATGATGTAAGTACTTTTATTGAGTAGGTAAGTATGTAATAGCTAAAAGCCTCATAAATCAGCTAAATGTTCTCCCAATTTATAGAGAATATTTGATCTGAGAACATTACCGTCTGGCGAGCCACTGAGAAAAAGAGAAGACATGAAGAGTGATGGAGATGGATATATTGGATAATTTTTTTGGATATATAGTATTTGGGGCTGGCTCTTCCTTGCTTGCATCTTTTGTACTCATTAACACCTTTGCAAGTGTAATATACTACCAAATTAAAGTTTTCTACTCACTTTAACACTTTTATAGCTCCTTCTCAGGGGTATAGTCACACAGAATGAAACACAGGACAGGTTTTTAATCCAGAGGTCTTTCTCTTAAACAACAATAGCAGTTAACAAATCACATGTCTGAGGATTGTTTGAATTATGTAAAATTGTCCAAATTAGCCATTGTTTCCAGCATTATAGACAGCCCTATGTTATTAAAGCAAAGAAATACACCTTTTCCTAATTGGAACTACAAATGACCAATGTCCAGTCTATCTCTGCATATTAATTTTTTATTGGAACAATGAGGGACTTTGAAAAACTGTATTTGTAAGTTCATATATAACTATATATAAACTATATATATAAAAGAAACAATACCATATGGATTCACTTTGATTCTCCTTTACAAGATTCTTTATGTAGTACTTAATAAGTGCATTAAAAGTATTTCATATATAACAGCATCTGTCAGTAGTATAATAATCTGTACACTATGATGAGTCTATGTATTGACTGAAGCTGAACTTTTGAACCTGTTGCAACATAAGAAAGCAAAGAAGTGTTATTTATTTGCCATATTGTAGTTATAAAATTAAATAACTTCTATTTTCTGTGGTTACTCAAGAAGAGTTGTTGAACATGCCTCTGATTGCTAAATGGATGCTTCAACATATTTTTGAAATTGTGATTTGTGAGGGCTCTGATGCTCTGAGGCATTGCTTGTTGGATTGTTCACCTATTCATATTTTATACAGCTGAATACCTTCCACTTTAAGTCACATCAGAGGCCTTTAAAAACCTTATTTCACTCAAAGCCATTTTTCATCAGGAAAGTATAGAAACAGTGGCAGTCTAAAGTTTCTTTTCTTTTTCCTTTCAGGGCCACACAGGTGGTATATAAGGCATCATTCTCTGGAAAAATAAGCTACTGTAGGATTTATTGTCTGGGTGAAATATTTAACATTTGTCCTAAAATATGAATTTAAAGCAATTGTCTTTGCATGTGTAAACTTTTCTGGATATTTTGCCTAGCAGTTTGGACCGATTCATTGAATTTTGGGGGGTAAGAACAAAAGACTGCCTAACAAGATATGGGGCACACTACTCCCTGACTAAACATGCACAAAACAAGTTTAAAAAAGAGAAGTGGGTGGTTTGGTATATCTGTCCATGAACAACACAAGATGAGGAAAAGATGCTAATCCTAACAGAGGTTCAAGAATAGAACCACCCTTTCTTCCTGATCCAAGACTTTTGGGTTCACAGACTGCTGTTCGTTTGAAATGTTCGGTGCTAAGACCGCACAACAACTAAGTCAGCTGTGAGCTAGGCCTGCTTGAGCATCAGCAGGCACAACAGTAACACAGACAGTGTCACAGAACGCTTCTGTGTTCCTTTACAAACTCTGTTTCTAGGAAAGAATATAGCCTAGTCTTACAAATTAGAGCCAGGCTGCTAAAGTGACACTCTGCTTCCCACTCCAAGTTGCATTTCTATATGTCATTCCACTTGAATTCTACCTGACCACTTGTACTGGCTCTGAATGACACTTAAGTTCAATCTGTACTGGTATATGATCTGCTTAGTAAGGTCTATAAAACACTAACAAGGTTAGTAATTCCTGTTGAAGAATGGTCCTGTTCAATTATCCTAATAATTCCTCTTTGACCTTAACCTCTCTAGAAAATAGAGATCATGCATTATGTCTTAATTCTAGCTTTCCCTTCTTCAGAGTATACCCCAACTCTTTAAATTCCATTTACCCTAAGCTTTTTCATTTTAAAATACACCTTCCTAAAACTCTTTTGCAGCCCTATTTAGCTAGCTAGCCAACTCAAACTGCCATTTCTTTCTCTTTCTCAAGAAATCTCCTTTCATGCCGAAACACATGCACATTGAAAACTGCAAAAAATTAAAGCATGACTTCTAAAAGAAAGTCAAGGCTTAGATGTCCAAAGTTTATAGAATTAGAAAATAAAAAGAGAAACATAAGTCTGCCCCTATAAACATGACATCAATTTCAAGACTGCAATCAAGATGAAATTTCCCTCAAAATCAAATAAATAGCAATGGCAGGATATTCTGAAAAAAAAAAATGCTGCAGGTCATGTTGCTGTTGTTCTTTGGGTTTATGTGGTCCTGATGGGTGTTCTACAAATCAAAGATCTTCAGGCATTCTTTCGGAAAAAATGCAAAACTCTGAAATGCAGACTAAGATAACTACAACTGTCACAGTGACACCAGCTGTAGAAAGTGCTAGTGTGATCCTTCTAATTTAGAAATGAGTTTAATCATAGTATAGTTGTTTTGTCATCAGCCTGCTGTCGAGATAAATAATCTTCCTCTGCTGTATCCACATGACAAATGTCAGTCAAAGCAAGGCAGAATCCTTTGAAGTAAAATTGTAAGCTACAAAATTTACATATTTGAGAAAGGATTAATTCAAACATCACATGAAACCATTTGGTTTTGTACTGAAATACAGTTAATTTTCTCTTAAGTGATACTCTTGGTCAGTCTTATATAACTAAGGAACTTGAAGTTCTAGAATTAACTGTAAGATTGGCCAATGTAAGAGAAAAGATCATATTTAGAGTAAAATCTTGGTTATTTGTCCTTACATTTCTGCCTTAGTTGCACTCAGGGGTCCTCATCCAACTTCTAATGAAATAGGTAAGAGCTGGAAAGGGCCATCACAGCATAAGCTTTGTGCCTGCAGGTTTTTTTCATCTTGATGTAAAAAGAATAGGTATATGGCTTTGAACATGTGAGGGGGAAAGAACTGCTGTTTCAGAAAAGGACTATGGGGATATTTTTTTAAGGCATAAAGGGAGTTAGGCACCTAACTGTGACTTTTGCCTTTGAAAATACTTGCTTTGTAGTCTAATAAGACAATATTGCCAAACTGAAAGTACAGATTCCTTCTCAGTGAGCTTATCTTGAAAAAAAGATCTATTGGTTTTTTGCTAATACTCTTTGCCTGTTCTTAGGAATATATTTTTCTATTTTTAGTACTTATTAAATATTCAGTACTATTAAAAGAGCAATTTTTTAAAAGTCATTCTTACGTTAGCAAGTGAACATGGAACAACACTAAATAAAAAAAAAAAAGGAAGAGAATGCTTCAGGACAGTTCACTGTGGCAGCTTCGAAGGCAACAGAATACCTAGCATAGCACAAAGGTGCTGTCTAGTTTTTTATTTCTTCCTGAATTCACCTCAGACATAACATTTGGACAGTTTTTCTCTTTGTATACATTGTTCTTCAGATAACAAATAAAAGCATATGTACTTTAAAATAGGTTTGTATTTTTCACGTTACTGTTACTATGGTCCTACTCAGGTCACCTATCTACAGAAAGGTTGGTTATTTTCAAAGTCACTAAATAATAGTAAACATTTCATATTTCAATACTAAACATATTTCAATACTAAACATATTTCACAAGACTTCCAAAGGAAAAGATCTTTGCCAGGAAATCCATTAATGCAAATTAGGATAACTGCTTGTGCAAAGGTTTACATTTTTCAAAAAGAAACAATTGATTTCTCTAATCTTCTCATAAAGATGTTGATTGTTAACGCATTCTGACATACCGTCTGCTTTTGCGGATAAAACCATCAAGAAATTCTGTCCAGATTTGACAAAAGTAATATTACTAGACTTCTAGATTATACAGAGACTGGAAATCTTACTTCCCTTATGGCAGAAGCAACTATGTTGGAAAAAATAAGTAACATTTAAATAGTCACTTGCTAGATTTAACATCTGAAGATATAAGTGAAACTTTAAGAGGAAACTGAATTTTTTGATAGTTGCAAGTTATTTGACTTCTAAGAAAGGCTGATCAGCTCCATACAGAAAAGATTTCTTGGCACTTACCTTACTGGATTATATTGTCTGCTTTAAATTTTTCTTGCTAAGGTCAAGCTTACTGGTCACAAGTCATCCAGTTGCTGAGGAGCTTCCTAACCACTCATATGATTTCCTCCAGCTGTGAACACTGAATAACTGATGGGCACACTCTTGTTTTCTTAGCTGGATAAAGTGCCTCTATATTTTAGTGACATTTCTACATTCACCTTTCAGGAAGCGAATGATCACAAAATATGGAAGGCAAACTCTGACTATGATTCCTTGTAGATCAGTTTTACACTGGTGGATTTCTATTGCATCAACAGAAATACTTCATGACTTTCTGCAACACTTTGGCTTTACAGGCTTCAAAAGACAATATGTCACTTAGCACAGTTTTATTTCAAAGATTTTTTTTTAATGTAGGTTTTTTGGTTGGTTGGTTGGGGTACAATAACACACTCTTATTCCTTTAAAATAAATTCCTATAAATGTTATCAGTAACTCCATTTTTTAAACTATCTGGATGTAGTAAAACAGTAGAATTACTAGTTGCTTTTTCTTATTGCCTCATATTAAAAATACATGCCTGTCATATGTTATTATACTCTCTTCCAGCTCTGTCATCTACTTCGTAGCCCACATTAATGAAAACGACAGTCGACTCAAGCCCTCTCTTCTTCCTTCAGCCAGCCTACAGGGGAAAATAGTTCTCAAAATAGAAGGGAAAAAATAAAAAGAAAAAACAGGAAAACATTCAGATTCACTATGAAATGAGTAAGTGGATTTAAAATCATTCATACATCTCATGTACAAACAAAATACCTTTTCCCTTTTATTTTCTTCAATTTATACCACAGACAGGCCACACAATGCACTTCTCTGACAATGGCAGCCCTGTAGAATCATTTTAACATACAATCTTCCATAAATAAAATCGAGAGGTAATAGCCAATCTACGTCTGCCAACACAGGGAACCAAAGGCCATTCCCCACCAGAGGACCCAGCACTCCAGTGCTCTGGCTTGTAATGCCTGAAGTGCCACCCAGTTCACCATACTAGCAAACTTCCCTTCTTGGTATGTTGCTTGATGGCATTTCTTAACAGATCTTGCAGGTTTCTTCATCTAGTACCAAGCCTTGTAGATAATTCCAAAGATTCTCAGAAAATTAGAGGAACATAAAGTCAAAGCAGACTGACTTCTACAAAGAATGACTTTCTCTGAGGACCCATCCCAACAAGGCTTAGGGAGCTCTGACTATAGCGAGCTCTGACTATAGTTTAAGTATATGCCACTACAATCATTCTGTGGGAAAAAATGTTCATGGCATAAATGCTGTATTTCTTAAAGGTATTTCACTGCCCTTTGTATTGGCTGACATTGGTTTCCAATAAATAGTTTTGTCTTGTTTATTGTGGTTGTGCAGCAAGTAAAAAGACCTTAATACTGATACATTAGCATGCTTGGTAAAGACATATGATGATTATAATACAATTACATAATACTTACTGATGTCATGGCACTACTAATGTTTTTCTTATGCTGCATTTGACATTTCTGATTTAGAGCCCAGGTTTATAAACAAAGGTATAGTTACAATACTGTATGTGCACAAGTAGTTATTTACAAATAACTCCTCATTAACCTGTATCATCAATAGCATTCACAGATTGCTGCTGTGACAACAACTTAAGTTGTTGTTCCAAATGGTCACATGAAAAGATTTTTCTCCCTTTCAGTTGAGGACAAAGTATATCAAGTAGGAATTTGTACAATCACCTTTATTCATACTGAGTTATACATAGAGACTAGCAGCTACTTTACATTTCTGCTTCCTCTATGTCAAGGTCTAAGAACAGCCAACATGAGATGTCAGAGGAAAAGGTCTGAATATTTTCCTTTTTTTTCTGGTCTCATATCCAGGTCCTTTAGAAGCCTGACCATAGCCCATGCTTCTCCTGTATTTTGTACAGGTGTCCCTTGGTATTAACTGCTTCCCACGAGAGGACAATGCCATTTTTTAATGGTGGAGCCTGTCAAGCCATTTGCTCTGTTCTTGAGACTCAGGCAGCATAGGTCCCACCACACATGTGATGTGAATTATATGGTATTTACTGCTGAGCCATCCAACTGCCAGTTCCATCCAATGGCCAATCAGTCCAAACTGGTGGCATTGCCTCAGCTCTGGATATCTTCCTGTGATCCTGACCTACTTTCAAAGGAAAATTCTGAAGTCAAAAAAACTTCACTGAAACAAGCTTTCTGCTAGTGGAAAGAGAACAAAATTTGTCCATCTACCTCTATATGTTCAGATTTCAAATACTGCAATGAATGCTTTATCATGCAGTTTGGAATTAAATGTTGTGACAAACTCTTTCTTTCTTTCTTCTGCAGTGGCAGAGATCCATACAGGGGGTGTCTCTGAGGTCAGGAATGGGACTCCCAGGAAAACCAATGCATCCCAGACCTTATCCTGAAGATGTGTCCCCCTGTTTTCCACAATGCTCTTCTATCTGCAGCAGGAAATAGTAATTCCTACCACCCTTAATCAGTGGCTCTTTGAAGCTCACCACTGGGTTCCAAGCCCACATGTCTCCTGAGCCTTTTGGGATTTCTGTATGAGCAGTCTGAATGACATCTGGTAAGTATAATACTCTGCATTGATCAGATACAAGGTAAATTTCCTGCATCCTAATTGCTAACATTTAGAATTGAGATCAAGTGCTGAAGAGTAGAGATTTTAACTCATACCAATCTGTTAGTTTTTTATACCTGTTCTTTATTTTCATTTCAGCCAAATTTTCAGTCTCAGTGTTTCTTGGCCTCAGTGACATCTTTTGCAGTGAATTCTGAAGTGCAATTATGTGTTAAAGGAGAAAGGTATTTTGGAGCAACAGTCTTTTAAGTGCTTCTTCCCACTTCTGAAGAACATTGCTTTCCTTTATCATGAAAAAGAGGCCCTCAATCTATCTCCTCCATGTTCTTTAATAAGATACGTAACGTGATTTTATAAAAGTTTTTTCTTTCAAAAATAAAAAAGCCCAAATCTTTCTATTCTCTTTCATACAAGTCTTTGCCATTTCCAATTCCATTTCTTGCCTAAATTGTCTCTAAATTCTCTAAATTCATAGCAATTATTTGGTCTATATATGGACAATATTTTATATATGAGAAAAGACACGACGCATATAAGGGTACTACATAGTTTCGCATTATGCTCTTCCACTTCTTTCAGACATCCAATACTTCATTTGCTCTTTGAATGCAAATGCACATTGAACTGAAGTCTTCTTTGAGCTGTTTTCAGTGATGCTGAGGATCATTTCCTGAGCTGATATGATTAATTTAGAAGCATGAGAGTGGTATGAGCACTTAAGGTGTCTCCCTTCTCTGTTAGCTGTTCTTCTTTATGGTATCACTGCTGATTTTAATCTATCTCTGTGTTGTCTGTCCATTTATATATATATATATATATATTCAACAAATCCTTTTTCTTGATTAAAATTGTCATTTGCTTCTCTTTTTTCTGATTTGTTAGCCAGTTTAACATAACATTTGCATCCCTTACCATGACCATTTTGTTTTAGTAGCTTACAGTAACACACCTTGTCAGATGCCTCTTAAAACACTAAATACATTATGTCAACTGATTTTCTCTTTCCCTCTCCTATATTACTACACTCAAAGAAATCGAACAGATTGATTCTCCATTGTCATAAATCGTACTGGTTTAACCATTCTTATTAGATGATCTTCCAGGTGTTTTATTATTCTGTTTTGAAGTTTCATTTCAACATTTTTACCAGATACAGTTTTAAGGTTTACTCCTCTGCATTTCCCTGGATCACCCATACAGTATTTAAAAAACATATGAGTATGCTATATGCTACCTTCTAACCCTTCATTGTAAGAGCTAATTTATTACTCAGAATCAATTCATGATTACCTGAGTAACCCTGAGGAGGAGCTGCTTATATGAATAGCCTCTGATTTCAGTGGAAACCTCATGTGAGTATCTGATCACCAGTATAATTGAGACACTTGCAGTTCTTCCATGTGGATATTCCCATGATTGAACTACACTGAGTAACATTTTGCTATACATATCCACTCATCATTCTGTACCACATCCATTGGTATCAAAGTATTACTTGAAAAAAGGAAGTGAAAAACTAGTGCTTGTTTTAAAAGGATCACTCAGAGAGTAAGGTACTAGTCAAGATGTGTAAGGGGCAAATTTTTGCCCTTAGGTAGCATCTGCTTTTTAATCTTATGCAGTCACTACTGTAAAATTTAAATGAAGAAATAGAAAACAGTGTTCAAAGCTGGATAGCAATAGATGAAGGAAAAGTCTCTTCACTGACACTAGTCTTTGATGTGTACTCATCTGAGAGAAAACTTGGTCCAGAATTGTATTTACATTTGTTATGCAAGTATTACTGCAAGAGGGCTTATGAGTGTAGGGAACATATGGAGAGGCTGGCAGGCATGGATTCCCTGGTGTGGTGGTTGGATTCTTTGCTCTGAAAAGGCAAGCTTTTAAAATTCATTTGAAAACTATAAAATACACAACCAGTATGCCAAGTAGGTCTGTATTTAGAGAAGAATTATAATTGTGAAAAGGAATCAAATATTTTAACATCTAATGCAACTTTAGGCTTTAAATAATTATTTTGTAAGTCTATATGATAGTCAAACATTACAAGCTGAATTAATTTTCAGCCCTGTCACACAATGAATGCATCAAACCTAATGAGTTTCTTTGAATTATTTTTTTTAGCACCTGGGCTCCCCCACCTTTACTTATTTATCAGTTATTGTACTAGCTGCTCTTTACAATCCTGAAAAATTTTCCAGTTCCATAGTGACAGCAATTCACTGCCTCAAGAGGTCTCTCCATTGCAAGATGTCCTTCAGTTAGACTAAGTTGATCCACAATCCAGCAAAGTCACTGGGAGTCTTTTTATCAAATTTCAGTGGACTTTTTAGATCATGTGTTGGAAACATGTGACTAACTTCTAGCTCCTTCATCCTGATCATATTTAAATCATCAGTGCCATTTAAAATAGCGTATACACTTACATACTTGATGAATCACAGACCGTATGTGTCTAGATCTCTTTATCAATGTTATATATAAAATGACAGCTATATATTTTTTCATTGGACTTGTCTAATATTGCAACTATTTCAACTATTTGATATAAAAGTCAAGAATATGCCCTTTGTTAAACTTAGATTCATTTACATTATATATACATATATATATACACACTATATATACATATACACATTAGCAACAAAAGGAAGGCTAAGGAGAATCTCCATCCTTTATTGGATGCAGAGGGAAACATAGTGACAAAAGGATGAGGAAAAGGCTGAGGTACTTTGCCTTTGCCTCAGACTTTAATAGTAAGACCAGTTGTTCTCTGGGTACCCACCCCCCTGAACTGGAAGACAGGGACAGGGAGCAGAATGAAGCCCCCGTAATCCAAGGAGAAATGGTTAGCAACCTACTACACTACTTAGACACACACAAGTCTATGGGGCTGGATGGGATCCACCCAAGGGTAATGAGGGAGCTGGTGGAAGTACTCACCAAGCCACTTTCAATCATTCATCAGCAATCCTGGCTAACCAGGTTGGTCCCAGTCGACTGGAGGTTAGCAAACGAGACACCCATCTACAAGAAGGGCTGGCAGGATGATCCAGGGAACTACAGGTCTATCACTTTGACCTCAGTGCCAGGGAAGGTTATGGAGCGGATCATCTTGAGTGCCATCATGTGGCACGTACAGGACAACCAGGTGATCAGGCCCAGTCAGCAGGGGTTTAGGAAAGGCAGGTCCTGCTTGACTGACCTGATTTCCTTCTGTGACAAGGTGACATCCGCCTAGTGGATGAGGGAAAGTCTGTGGATGTTGTTTACCTGGACTTTAGTAAAGCCTTTGACACCATTTCCCACAGCATTCTCCTGGAGAAACTGGCTGCTCATGGCTTGGACAGGTGTACTCTTAGCTGGGTAAAAACCTGGCTGGATGGCCAGGCCCAAAGGGTTGTAGTGAATGGAGTTAAATCCAGTCTGTGGCCAGTCACAAGTGGTGTTCTCCAGGGCTCAGTATTGGGGCCAGTTCTGTTTAATATCTTTATCAATGATCTGGACGAGGGGATCAAGTGCACCCTCAGTAAGGTTGGAGACAACACCAAGTTGGGTGGGAGTGTTGATCTGCTTGAGGGTAGCAAGGTTCTACAGAGGGATCTGGACAGGCTGGATTGATGGGCTGAGGCCAATTGTATGAGGTTCAACAAGGTTAAGTGTCAGGTCCTGCCCTTGGATCACAGCAACCCCACACAACGCTACAGGTTTGGGGAAGAGTGGCTGGAAAGCTGCACAGAAGAAGAGGACCTGGAGGTTTAGGTTGATAGCCAGCTGAATAGGAGCCAGCATTATGTCCAGGTGGCCAAGAAGGCCAACAGCCTCCTGGCTTGTATCAGAAATAGTGTGGAAGTATATAGTAGTCCAGCCAGCAGAACTAGGGAACTGATTGTCCCCCTGTACTCAGCACTGGTGAGACCGCACTTTGAATACTTACTTCAGTTTTGGGCCCCTCACCGCAAGAAAGACATTGAGGTGCTGGAGCATGTCCAAAGAAGAACAACAAAGCTGGTGAAGGGCCTGGAGCACAAGTCTTATGAGGAGTGGCTGAGGGAACTCGGGTTGTTCAGCATGGAGAAGAGGAGGCTGAGGGGAGACCTTATCACTCTCTGCCACTGTCTGAAAGGAGTGAGGTGGGTGTCGGTCTCTTCTCCCAAGTAACAAGCAATAGGACATGAGGAAATGGCCTCAAGTTGCACCAGGGGAGGTGTAGATTGGATATTAGGAAAAATTAGGAAAGGGTTGCGAAGCACTGGAACAGGCTGCTCAGGGAAGTGGTTGAGTCACCATCCCTGGAGGTATCTAAAAGAGGTGTAGATGTGGTGCTTAGGGACATGGTTTAGTGGTGGACTTGGCAGTGCTAGGTTTATGGTTGGACTTTATGATTTTAAAGGTCTTTTCCAATCTAAACAATTCTATGATTCCATATTTAAAATGTATTAATCAAATTTATATCTAGATGCAAGCATAATACTTGTCAGACACTCTCAGTACAATTTAAAAAATAAACTAAATGTAAACTGCAAGCAAAAGAGATTATTTTTTAAAGATTGATCTTTAGGTATATTGACTTAGTATTTGAAGACTAAGGATGAATACATTTATGAATATTAGACTTCTAGAAGAAAACTGAAGCAAATGAAGTCATTAGTCATTTGAGTATGTATTTCTGCATGTGAGACCAGTTTAATCCAGTCTTCAGGAAAGCATAAGGAGAATGTTCATTACCTGGAGAAACACAGTATCTAATGATAGAGCTTCTGCCTAAGGATCATGAAGAAAGTGCTCTATTTCACTGTGTGCTGGTTTTGGCTGGGTGTATTGGCTTTGTGTGGCAAGGTTTTGGTAGCGGGGGGGGTGTTACAGGGGTGGCTTCTGTAAGAAGTTGCTGGAAGCTTCCCCTGTGTTCGAGAGAGAGAGCCAATACCAGCCGGCTCTAAGACAGACCCGCTGCCGGCCAAGGCCGAGCCCATCAGTGATAGTGGTAACGCCTCTGTGATAACATTTTTAAGAAGGAAAAAGTTGGGACAGGCGGTATTCGGCAGCCGGAGAGAGGAGTGAGAACATGTAAGAGAAACAACCCTGCGGACACCAAGGTCAGTGAAGAAGGAGGGGGAGGAGATGCTCCAGGTGCCGGAGCAGAGATTCCCCTGCAGCCCGTGGTGAAGACCACGGTGAGGCAGGCTGTCCCCCTGCAGTCCATGGAGGTCCACGGTGGAGCAGATATCCACCTGTAGCCCGGGGAGGACACCACGCCGGAGCAGGTGGGTTCCCGAAGGAGGCTGTGACCCCGTGGGAACCCTGCGCTGGAGCAGGCTCCTGGCAGGACCTGCAGATCTGTGGAGAGAGGAGCCCACGGAGCAGGTTTTCTGGCAGGACTTGTGACCCCGTGGGGGACCCACACTGGAGCAGTGTGCTCCTGAAGGACTGAACGCCGTGGAAAGGACCCATGCTGGAGCAGTTCGTGAAGAACTGCAGCCCGTGGGAAGGGCCCATGTTGGAGAAGTTCATGGAGGACTGTCTCCCGTGGGAGGGACCCCACGCTGGAGCAGGGAAGAGTGTGATGAGTCCTCCCCCTGAGGAGGATGAAGCGGCAGAAAACAACGTGTGATGAAGTGACCGTAAACCCCATTCCCCGTCCCCCTGTGCCGCTGGGGGGGGTTGGTGGAGAAGCCGGGAGTAAAGTTGTGCCCGGGAAGAAGGGAGGGGTGGAGGGAAGGTGTTCTGAGATTTGGTTTTATTTCTCATTACTCTGCTCTGGTTGATTTGTAATAAAGTGAGTTAATTTTCCCCAAGTTGAGTCTGTTTTGCCCGTGACGGTAATTGGTGAGTGATCTCTCTCCTGTCCTTATCTCGACCCACAAGCTCTTTGTTATATTTTCTCTCCCCTGTCCAGCTGAGGAGGGGGAGTGATAGAACGGCTTTGGTGGGCACCTGGCAACCAGCCAGGGTCAACCCATCACACTGGGAGTTAATTTCCTTCACAGTAGCTAGTATGGGGCTGTGTTTTGGATTTGTGCTGAAAACAGTGTTGATAACACAGGGATGTTTTTGTTCTGGCTGAGCAGTGCTTACCCAGCGCCAAGGCCTTTTCTGCTCCTCACCCCACCCCACCAGCGAGGAGGCTGGGGGTGCACAAGGAGTTGGGAGGGGACACAGCCAGGACAGCTGACCCCAACTGACCCAAGGGATATTCCAGACCATGTGACATCATGCACAGTACATAAAGCTGGGGAAGAAGAAGGAAGGGGGGACATTTGGAGTGATGGTGTTTGTCTTCCCAAGTAACCGTTACGCGTGATGGAGCCCTGCTTTCCTGGAGATGGCTGAACACCTGCCTGCCCATGGGAAGTAGTGAATGAATTCCTTGTTTGGCTTTGCTTGCATGCACAGCTTTTGCTTTACCTGTTAAATTGTCTTTATCAGCCCACAAGTTTTCTAACTTTTACCCTTCTGATTCTCTCCCCCATCCCACTGTAAGGGAGGTGAGTGAGTGGCTGCGTGGGGCTTGGTTGCCAGCTGGGGTTAAACCACAACACACTGCAGCCATAACTCACAAGGAAGTAATAGACTGCACAGAAAGGAGTATTGCAAATTACTATTACAAATTATTAGAATTGTACTGTCCATAGGATTTCATTTTTTGTATGTGTTATATTTTTTCTTTAGCACTCTAGAAAACCAACACCATCTATCACCTTCTTGTTATCAGAAAGTTATTGTTCTTGGTTTTATTTTAGGACACTTGTTTAAAAATATTTGAAATCAATCTTGGTCAATTGACCTGTTTCCTCTCCTCTCCGCTCCTCTCATCTCATCTTTTATTCTGTTCTATTCTATTCTATTCTATTCTATTCTGTTCTGTTCTGTTCTGTTTGTACAACATCCTTTAAACAACTTTAGTATGTGACTGCCTTCCAAAAATGCATTAACTAATGTTACTAACATCTGTCATGTGCAGTTCATTTTCCCTCTCATCTTCTCTGCAGGGACAGGATGAGAAAGAAAATGAACCACACATTGTGTGTGCAATGTAGTGTTATATGCATATGCATTATGATAGAGTCTTTAATTACATACTCTCATCTTGTTTTCCCACAGGACCCCTGCCTCATTCAGTGCACAGGACAGACACATGGGAGAGATTTAGGAGTACATAGGCAACCACCAATTTAGCAGTTCCTGACTTGGCTCTTTAATCTAATGTAGTGCTTTTAACTGTGTTTCTTCTTTTCATGGTTTTTTTTTCTTCTTCACATGTTATTGATATTTTCTATAGAAAGAATAGCAAGATAAGATAGTAATCATAAGACAATGAGATACAGATAAGCTATTAATTAGACCTGAAAACAATACATAGTTAATTCTCCAAGCCTCAGTGCACCTTTACATATAATCCCAAAGTCTATGGTTTCAGAAAGAAAAAACAGAGGATGTTTTTCCCACCTGCTCCACCCTGACTGAAAATTGAAGGATATAACTGTGGATCTGTGAAGTTGGAGGAAGAATGAACACTGCTAGTAGCAAGGATTTGGAAGAGATACTCCTCTGTTTCTACATGGCTTGAATATTTAGTGCATCTGTGTCATCCCTGCAATCAGTTTCTTTTACAAATAACCAGTTAGAGAAACTCTGAGTCCTCTCTGTCATTATCTGGTACCTGATATGTACCATTCTTTGCCTTACATTATATCATAAGAATGAAAGTAAATTATTTGAAGCACAATTAATCTCTCAAAATGCCTATTAATTTGGTAGCAAGATGCTAAGGAATATTAAATGGTAGCATGGGATTTTGTCCCCCAAAGAAAAACTGACTTTTTTTTTTTCAGTTATTCCTTATCAATGAGCTAAAATGTTTGTGCGTTGGTTTGGTTTTGGGGTTTTTTTCTTACAATGCATGGAAGTATAAGGTAAAGAATACTGCAGATCAAACATATAGATAGATCATGTATTCTTTTCTTTATTCTGCATAGCAGCTTGGTTGCAATTCTTTTTAAACAAAATATGCTTCCATATTTTACAGCAGGTAACTATTTTGTCTTTTTGGAATACCTTCAAAACCACTTTAGACTGACTGCCATAAACATTTATGTAAATGAAAGTAGGCATGGCTTTCTTTTAATGAAGTAATATTAAGACTTTATTTCTATCTGTTTATAAAAACTGTTTCAGTTTCGTGAATACTACTAATTTCTGAAGGTAAAAGTTTCCCCTCTGTTGCTGTGTGCAGTAGTTTCATACAAAAATGGGCATGGATGCTGGCTTCTATGTGTGTTTTGCAAGTAGTTGCCTACGGTAGTAGATTAATTCCATCTGTTAGTCCACAGGCAGGGTAATTTGAATTTTGCCTGTGAAATCTGAACCCAGACTGAAGAGGGAGTCTGAACCCAAATCTTTTTTTAACTTCAGATCATCTGAACCTACATAAATGTATTGTAGTATGGAAAACAGCCCTGTTAAATGAATTTCAGACCAAACTTGGAAATGTTTGAACAGCTTTAAAGCTTTTAACCTTGAATCTTATTGTAGTTTGATGGGATTTTTTTGTTTGTTTGGGATATTTTTTATTGTTGGTGGGTGGGTGAGGAAGGTATCCAGATTTTTCTCTTCAGCTATGGATCTTTGATCTTTGCTTCTTTGCAGAGTGATTCCTTTGTTCCAGCTATAGTACTGCTATCATATGAAGTAAAATGCAAAATTGCATTGTTTGTACATGTGCTTCGCTGTAGACAAATGAACAAACCTTACCTTCACATTTGTACTACCCATAAAAGGTCAAGTGCAAATTTATCAAGCCCCGATATACCTAAATCCAGGCCTTTGGGACAAATATGTTTACTACCTGGATTGCACATCTGTCTTCATGCCAAGAAGCCTGAGTGTCCATTCCAGAATGTTTGGATGCACTGCAAACAAGTGTCAAAGCAAGTATTACATGTCTGCTAATGAACATTTTCAGATCAGTTACGTGATGTTTGACAGGATTTATCTCTTGCTGAGTAACTCCACTCTGAATGTTCGTAAGCATAAGGTTATAAGCAGATAGTGAGATACATACCATAAACAGCTGTTACAGGGAAAATATATTTCACAGGTCCAACACTGAGGATTTCAGATTGATATCCAAAAATAGTTTTAAAGAATGTTGATGATGCTATGAAGATCTCATTCCTGTTTTACAGAGAGTAAAGCTGCATGCCTGTTTGATGGTCATTTGTCTGAGATGAGTGAAGAGGAATTTTGGCTAACTGTGAAGAGAACAGAGAAGCTTTTTCTGCCTTTTGATGTGGTGTATATTGCGTAGAGAAGGGCAGCGGGGGGAAGCTTTGCTATCCAGCCCTCTTTTTCATTCCCTGAAGCAGTTGGGGATTTTATATTTCTGTCACCACTCTTATCAGCATGGATGTACACATATCAGCACTCTGACAAAAACTACAGAGACATGCATACTACCTGCCAATCCTACAATCTCCCTGTCCGGTCTAATAATTACAAGGTATTCCAAAGAAATACCTGGATTAAAAAGCTGGTATATCATCCTATGTTATCTCTTGCTGCAGGGTTTAAGATACAGCATTGCCATAGTTTTTGCTACTTTATTAGTTGCATTCATTTTAGCCTATTTCAAATGTGATATGTGTCAGTAGGATGCTTACATTGCAGTTTTTATTGAAAGAGTAATACACTGCTATTGACAGTCATATCTGGTAGTGCAATAGCTTTTATGCTGAGCTTCTTTGCTTCCCTGTTTTCTTTCAAAAATTCTCTCCCACTTCTGGTGAATTACAGTGCATCTTCATATACAGAGTTAGAAATCATTTTGCTAAACAAATGTTTCTTTTACATATATCCCATAGATATAGGGGAAAAGATATTGCACCATCTAACATAATACTTTATTTTCAAGAAAATAAAATCTATTTCTACTGTACTCCTAGGAGTTTGGGGATCTCCTTTATTTTAAGAGAGCGAAGACTTTTGGGTAACAAGTTAGCGTATTTTAAAATGATTTGTCTTCTGGATAATTCCGCAGGTTCACAATGCTTACAAATACAGTTTGTTGCTCATCAGCAGAGTCATTTCACAGCACAGCCCTTTTTTTCAGCCCCTTTAGAATAAGTTATAAAATGCCTCTCTTCTACCTTTCAGACTCATCATTGCAGTCACTTTTTTGAGTATAACATCAGAAAAGGACAGAAAAGCAGAAAGTAAATTAAGCAGCATAGTAAGGCTTAGCCAAGATCACTGAAGTCACTAGGACTGCTGACACTTTCCACATGTTGCAGCTGACAGGCATAAACCAAGATCACATACATCTTATCATTTAAATCATTACTAAAATCAACATAGCCTGATGCTGTTTCAGCAGTCCAGGTATGTTTGTATGTACCACTAAATGAGTTATAAACTCAGGTCTTGTGTAGCACTTTTCATCCACAGAGCTCAAAGCCCACTTCACAAAATATAGGGGTTTTTTTGGTTTTGGGGTTTTTTTAATTTTACAGATGAGGAAAAGCTGGAGCAAGAAGAGAAGTGATTTGCTCTAATGACCCAGCAAATCAGTGTCACAAGGTAGATTTGGACTTCAATTCAGACCCATATTGACCACGTCAACCTATCTCACTGATTTGGTGGGAATACTGTTACGAGAGGTCAGTAATATTTATATGCATTTTATACATTTTCTGTGGCTGGTTTACTGCTCCTCTGAAGACTTGTGTAACTGCATGAGATCATCACTTTAGTTGCTCCTTTTTTTGAGAGAGAGAGAGGCTGTCCGTGTGTAGCCAAAGAAACTTTCTAGTTTGGCAACATTTTTTGTAAAGTATTTTACTGCTTCATTCAATACTTACTCAACCTGAGTATTACGTATGCTACATATTATCTGTTAATTTGAAAAATCTGCTGTCTGGATATATATTTAGTTATTGACTTACACATACTTTATTTGTATCACTTTTATGCAGACATTTAAATAGTTAATACTGTGTATTTCCTAGGTTTACTCACTCTAATGCTGCCTTGATAATAAAACTCAGCAATTTCAATATACTTAGATTAATTTATTTTCAGTAAGTATTGCACATATAAAGAGAAATTGTTGGCCGGGGGGGCGAGTGTCTGAATCTTAGATATATCACCACAGTTAATACTGGCTCATGACAATTGAAATAATGAGCAAGGATACAGTTACAGATCTGGGCTATACTGTGATCTTCACGTAGAGTGTTATAGATTCAGTTAAATTTCTGAATCCAAGAAGCTACCTCTAGGTTTTCTCTAGAGTAGCTGAAAGCAGAATAAACCTCTTTCTTTATTAGTCTTAGATACATACTGTCTGTTAATATGCTCACTATGTCATAGGCTGTAAACATTTTTATCTTACTAGTTTGTTTTTTAAAATATATTTGGCAACAAAACCACACTTTTTTGCAGATCAGCAAATATTGTCTACAGTTAAATTTTATTGCTTCATCAACAAAGAATGCAGCATGATTAAAGAAGGATATGAAATTTCAGTCTCTGAAGTTCACAGCTTCACTGGTATTCAACCCACTCAACAAAGTATGCAGCTGTACTGCAATTCAAACTACTGTATTTTCCATTTAGATCATCATGGTATTCAGTCCAAACTATTAAATACGGAACTGGAAAAGCAATGCATGTAGTTTGACTCCTATGTTAAACAAATTTAAAAGTATGTTCAAAATCTGTGCCACAGCACTGGTTAAATGTGTTCCTGATCCTTGACTTCAGGATCAGGAATATGTTCAATCTGGTGACCAGCAAACACCACATGAACTAGTATTTTACCAGAGAGCCTGAGGTACACTGACATTTTAAATATTAAAAAAAATGGTAAACTAGATTAAACTATTACAGCTATAATGATGTGCCATATGGGAAAAGGTTGAGACTTGCGTTTCTTCAGTCTTAAGAAAAGATGGTGGAGAGGAAATCTTACTACTGCCTTCAGTTGCCTAATAGGAGGTTATAGAGAAGGCAGACCAGACTCTCCTTGGAAGTGCAAAGGACAACAGGAGACAGACACAAGTTGCAACGAAGGAAGTTCTGCTTAAATATTAGGGAAAAAATTTGCAACTATAGTGGTTAAAGAATGGAAGCGGTAGCTCAGATTGGTCTCTTCGGGTATTTGTTTTGTTTTGTTTTGTTTTTATAATTGGTTTGTGGTTTTGATTTAATGACATGGATCATCGTGGTTGTATCATTAAGCATCTATTGACAGGAGTCTGCTGATTTCAGTGGGCAATTTGGCCTGAATGTGAATATTCTCCCCACACAGATTCTGCTTTTGCAGAAGATTTGTAAAGGCTTGTGAAGGAAGACTAGGTCCTCAGCTAGTGATTTCATCTTGGAATGTGTTTATCCAGACATAATAAAACTAAATTTCTGTTATTTTTAACATCATAATTACCTAAAGCAGCAGTCCTTTAGACTGTGCCAATTTCTATTCAGAATAGGTAATGTCTCTCTGAAGTATTTACTAATACTTCCCCATAATTTTAAGTAGATAATTATCTCTGTATTGGTAGTTGTCAAGATGTGTAAGTAAAAAACTGTCCAACATCAGTGGCCAAGTTTGAAAGATTTTAATCAGCTATACAAGTATCTATGGGACCCAATTATGTACTTAAGGTATGTTTCAAAGCCCAGAATAGTAAAGAGAAGTTTTATTATTGATTTTATTGGAAGAAGAATCAGACCTCTAGGGGATGAGTTTGAACTAGCTAAATGACGAAAGAGAAGCTTTTCTTTGCTCCCTCAAACCATGCTGTAATAAAACATTAAGTATTTCCAGATCAGTTGGTATAATAAGAAAGCAGATGAGTGAGAAAACACTTTAGATTTCAGAGTAGTTTAAAAGCATACTTCTTCTTTGATCTCGTTTTAATTCATCATGAAATGTCTCTTCCCAAAATATTCCTATTTCTGCAGAACACTGTAAGCATTTCCATTTCCCTCCTTTCCCACCCCAATGAGGAAAGGTGATATACTTGCAGCACTCCATGCTTATTGACACAGAGGGGACAGAATACTTTGAAATTCTCTAGTTTTCCATTTTCAAATGTTTTCTCTGACACATTAAATGATTAATTGAATTACATTATCTGCACAAACATCTGATAGTTGAAAATGTACCAACAGAAACAACGGATCTAAAAAAGAGATTTGAAAAATTAGTTAAAGTGCAATATCACAGCTATGGGTGCCTTTACTACATGCAATTGTTGGGTCTGTTCCTTCCCCCAGTAGATCCCTCCTGGCTCACAGCTTTCTAGAAGTTGTATTTTTATTGTTCTTTTCTTTCTCATTTGCCTGCACAATACAGCCAGGTTTTTTGCTAGGGGTTGGCTTGTTTGTTTGCTTGTTTTTCATGGCAGCTTGGTTGTATTGATGAAAACATGTATAATACAACTCTAGGAAGGGGATTAGTCATAAATGTTCCCCTCTCCAACAGCTGAGATTCAATGACACTTGGGTTCAGGTTGCAAATATTTAAAAAAGAATAGCTCATACATTGCACATCCATAGCATTAAAATAGTTTCAGCTCACAAACAATACAATCAGGTGAATAATCCTGTTTGCTGGAGAAGGAGAAAAGTTTTTCACATATGTGTTTGTAGGACAAGGGCTTCTAGAAGCATAGAAGGAACAGTGTACAGTTTGTGCATTAAAAATGAAGAAAGGGCATATTTTTCTTTCCTT
This sequence comes from Aquila chrysaetos chrysaetos, assembly GCF_900496995.4. Lineage (NCBI taxonomy): Eukaryota > Metazoa > Chordata > Aves > Accipitriformes > Accipitridae > Aquila > Aquila chrysaetos. Next base: position 34,853,030 of record NC_044005.1, read on the forward strand.
AATCAGCTCTCTCATGACTGCATCTTATCTGACATTTTTTCACTGCATGCCGATGAAAAGATGTGCACACTGTGCAGGAGTTTACTTCCTTATCTTAGAGTCTTCTGTCATCAAAGGCTATGCTGTACCAGGAATATTGCAATCCATTGCATAGCATACATCGTAACATGAGTTCATCAGTAATGTCACTGATGAACAAAATATGAACACTTTTTTTTCAGATGTAAACTCTAATTAGTTTCCATCACAATCTGTCTCCTCTGCATTACAAAGAGTTCCAGGATAAGACAGGCAGCAGGGACGCTCTTCCTCGGGGTCTCAGTGAAACGGAACCTCTGTATATAGTTAAATAAGTATAAATTTTAAGTTACGTAGTATGTTAAGTGTGGATGCCTTATAGTGCCTTGGTTTATAGAGACAACATGGTGATGGAGCTTGACATTGTAGTCAGCAACTAAGGAAGATTTCAGCAATATAATAAAGCAAGGCCTCTTATAAACCCCTTGATTTAACAAATTACACAAGTGATTTACTACTGGTAACCTGTCAATTGAAACAAAGCATGCTGTGACCAGGGCCTGACAAATGGAAACAAATTAAGCACATAAGAATGCACAGTTACCTTGAATTTCATATTCTCAGAACTGAGCTAAATTCTAAATTCTACAAGGAAACACGTTCTCAACTTTCCTAACAGATTCTGAGGGGTAATAAGGTACTGAGGCATTATGTGTTACTCTTTAAATGATCCACCTCTAAGGAGTACAAAAGCAGGATGCAATCTTAAACAAGAGATGCTATCTGTTCTTAGGGTATGCTTATCATTAATTTTAATGGAAGTTGCACATACGCGTTAAGGGAAATATAGGCCCCCTCCCCTTCAGTTTCTCATTTTGTAACACAGTAAATGCCTAGCCATATGGTATTTTTTTTAATGGAATACACATTTGATCATCTCTGTTCATTTATATAATTTCCTAAGATGTATTTTAAAAGTGAATACATCAGAATGTATTTGTTAAAGAGAAAATTCACTACTAATTGTAGGCATACATTTAAGGAATGCTTTTTAGTAACTAAAATATTTATAAGCTGTACTACACTTATTTTATATAGTGAAACTACGTTTGCTGTTAGATTCCTAATTTTAGAACAAACTCATTTGCATTTTAGAAATTCCCATGCTAAAAATACTTTTTACCTTTCAAGTGTACTCTAAATTGCCATTTTGGACTGCCATCCTTCATAAAAGGCAGGAAGTAAAAAAAACTTAGAAATATAGATATCATCTTTCTTTGAGAAACTGCCTTCAAACTGATAGGATGTGTCACCAGGATAAAGTACTACATGCCATTAATTATACATGGTTCAAGTTCTAAAATTTAATCATATACAGATTCAAACTCATGTCTTGGTCTGTTATCACAAGAGAATACCTCTTACGTGCACATGCACATTTCTTGTGCTTTTAAAGATATGCTTCACATATTTGCCTTCACTGTGGCAACTTTTGTGGTTATTCAATGGCAATCATTTCTGTTTCACAGCAGAGTGAAAAATAAGGCGAAAGTTTAAGACATCCTTCAGAAACAGGCTCTGCTGTTGCTGATGGAGATCACAGTGAAAGCTATTTGCTAGAGAAAGAAACAATAATAAGACTATCATTCTCATAACAGTCATAAAACTGTCGCCTTTAGCACTGGGCATCACTGAGGCCCTTGTAAATGGCCTGAGAAAACATAGCTGGTGGAAACTTCCAGAGAAAATTAGGGTCAGAATTCATATAGCTTTCCTATCAAATCAAAATCAATCAAAAATCTTCCAAAATGCTATTGAAACTTCACCCTAACATGTTTATGAATTATATCATCAGAGGGCTTATTGGTGCAGAAAGAGGATGCTAGTCTGATCAAAGAAACCTGACGATACCAGTCCTATCAAAGGTGCATATACATAGGACTCCAGGAGTAGTATCTGGTCAACAGAAAGTGCTGTCAGTTTAGAAGTGAGATACCTCACCAAACTTTCTGTGTGTAGATTACATATTGTAAGCAAGCTACTTCTTTTCATTCAAATACTCTGATTTCTCTCTGAAACCTTATTGAGATTAAAGGGTTCTGTCTAATCTCAGAAAACAATCCCAGAGAAAACAAAACTGCACAACCTCTAAGAGGATATGCTGAAGTATAAAGGCTGAACACTGAATTGCGCACACCTCTCAGTCTTTGTCAATGGTCGTGGATAAAGATATCTGCTCCCTAGGAGTTGTGCTGCTGTCAGGGTGTGAAGATTAGTTGATGTAAATTCATTTTTCACAAACAAGAAGCCTGTTTCATTCACTACCAAGACTGACTTGTCTCATGGAGAGTCTTACAAAATGTTTTTGAACATACAATTTTTGTTATAGCCCATTATACTGAAATACCAGATAACACTAATATTTGGCATTATCCTATTACCAAATACAGCTCATGCTTAAGAGATATAGTTGTACTTTATTTAAAGAAAGAAAATTTAAAAAACTGTGAGATAAAAAAGACAATTGCCATAATTGTTTGTTTGAAAACAGCAGATTAATGATATATGCTCATTAGGACCACCACAGTTTAGCAAAAAATGAATGTTTATGGGCAAACTACTGAACTGAAATCATCATCAAATCATCATTCACAAGACAAGGTCTTCTGTGAAATATATGAAGTCAGTTGGCAGAGAACCACCTACAGAACCATGATATCAACACCAAAACATGCAAAGAGGAAACTCAGATAGTGATCTACAGGAATTCTATTCAATGCCTCATGTCTGAATAAAATTGACTTTGTGGATATATGTATATATATAATCATGCATCTTACAAAGGCATCGGTATTTTTTCCAGTATTGAAAGCAATCTAAGCTTTTAAGAATACCAGTACAGTGAGGTCTATATGCAATAAGGGGAACCACACTGATAGCTACTGGTAGTAGTAGATCATCTGAACAAATAATAGGTAAGTGAAGGACACGGAAAACAAGTAGTTTTGAAAAGGTCTGGCACCACAAACTTATTCTTAGAAAAGCCTCCCAAAAGCAACACTTTATGGATTTCTGGTTTCCTGCTCTAACAATTTCTGCTCCTCATTTCATTACAATGTTAGTAGAATCATAGAATCATTTAGGTTGGAAAAGACACTTAAGATCATTGAGTCCAACTGCTAACCTAACACTGCCAAGTCCACTACTAAACCATGTCCCTAAGTGACACGTCTATACATCTTTTAAACACCTCCAGGGATGGTGATTCAACCACTTCCCTGGGCAGCCTGTTCCAATGCTTGGCAACCCTTTCGGTGGAGAAATTTTTCCTAATATCCAATCTAAACCTCCCCTGCTGCAACTTGAGGCCATTTCCTCTTGTCCTATCACTTGCTTCTTAGGAGAAGAGACCAACACCCACCTCACTACAATATCCTTAAAAATACTAGTAAAAAACAACATCCGGAGTTAGGTCATGAATCTATGCCTCATTTGTCCATTTACATGACTGAGATGGAGACGAATTGCTAGTTAAGAAAAATGCTTCCAAGTTACATACAAATGAAATTTTCAGTCAAACTCCGAGTTTCAGCTATGAAGAAATAGAAAATGGACTTTCAGCCATGGAGTACAAAAAAACCCCACATAATGGGTAATGTGAGATTAGGGAAGAAAGGGAAAAACAGGAGGTATAAAACAAATACATGGAGAGTGAGAGAGGAGAGATGTTCAGAAAGAAATACTTAAATTATGAGATTAGCTCATTCAATTAGGTAGGTGGTGAAAGTGACAGGCAATGCTTACTGCTGTATATTTTTTGGCTGAGTTTGACAGGCAACTTTTCTGATTAAGAGCAGTTTGATGTGGTAAATTTCTATAGTATGACAATATTTTCAGTAAGAACAACAGCTTTATATTGTAAAAAATGCTATTCAAAGCAAGCTATCATATATGAAGTTGATAAAGCAATTTTATTATGTGAAGGGTTTTTATTACTTCATGTATTGAATATTTTCTTGTTAGATGCTTAATTTAAAAAAAAAAAAACTCAGTGTAAATCGACCTTTTTTTTGAGATAACATTTAAATTGCCATTCTCACAATTTCATGTGTTTTAAAACACTATTGTGATCAATCTGATGTATGAATAAATACTATTTAACATTATGTAAACTACTTATTACTTACAATCACTATTTTTAGGAGAAAAATGAAGGGATCCAGAAATAGCCTATAATGAAACCAAATACTCAGTGAAAACTAGCAGTGCTTTGCTTCTTGATTTACAGGTTTTGGTACAGGACTGTAAATGCTAGACATCTGTACTATTTCCATTTCCCAAGCAGAAACTAAAATTGTTGATGAAGTTGAACTTCATATTCACTTTAAATTTCCCAAAGCAGTGAAACTCTGCCAGTTTCTGAATTTTAGCCAGATGTAATATGTGGCTTGCCCCCAGGATCTGTTGGATTTCGCGCTGGCTGATTTAATACAGCCAAGAACCTATTTCTGTTATGTGTTTGGAGAATCCAACTTGTTCCAGTCCAGCACTGAGTCTGCAACTGAACAGTTTACTGCTTGCATTTATCTTTATCCTGCTCCTTATTCAGATAAAGTGTTGAGGGGGACAAGAAGAATGCCATCTCTCCTTATTTAAGGTACAAAAGAAAGGGAAAAAAGTGGGAGTAATTCTTAAATCTTTTTCTAAAATGACAAATGAAGGCTAGATCAGAACACACTTGGTACACTACCTCATTCACAGCTAAAATATTCTCAAGTACAGTTCACTATTCTGCCACATTTCAACAGCAAAAGGTCTATTCTTTCTACTTAAAAGTACCTTGCAGTGCTGAAAGACAGAGGAACCAAAGCACTCAGTGCTTCCTGGGGGCTTAAGGATATGGAAAGAATCGAGTGTGTCACAACTTGAAAAAGAAGAAAATGTATTGTCTCCTTTTTAAGTGTTGCAAGCGGTAGAGCTACTGGCCTGATACTGAATGAGTTCAAAACTTTCCTGACAGTACTGTAAGTCATGGTAAGAACTGGCCTGAAACTTTTTATATATTATTTGTGTGCCATAACACCTAAAAGCAGTAATCACAGAAAAGGATTTTGTTGTGCTAGACATTGTTCTAGCATGGAACAAATGTGTAAAAAGTTCTTTTCTGGACTGTGATTCATTTTGTCCCAAAGTACATCCTTATATACTGGCCAGAGATAACAAATCAACACAATCAAACTGCAGTCCTCATTAGCATACAAGATTTGATTTTTAGGATGATCCAGAACCCTAAAATGGAGTAAATAGAAATGGAATACATGGGGAAATTAAGCCTCTTTATCCATGAAGGTCCTACATGCATTTAAAAATGCAGATCCAAACATACATACCAGTTCAAATACATGTTACTATCTGCATGCTCTCTAGGGTCAGATCTATTGCAGTCCACCAAAATGTTTTCATGCGTGTCAGGAGGTTGTAGCCCAAAGATGATATCATTCTAGGAGCCAGAGGTGGTGATTCTGTGACTAGGTGTTAACTTTCAGAGGCCTTTTGTCAGAGGCAGTAGAAATTGGTTAAACTGATCCTATGGCAGAGAAGGTAATTCCAAACTGAGAGACTGCTTCGCTTGGGAAAACAGGCAGGTTTTGTCAGTGCTGCCAGTGGGGCACAAAGAGGCTGAATACGAAAGAGAAAGTAACTATGAGTTCACATCTACGGTCTGCTTATTAGAGAGAGGCTTAGTCAGCCATTATCATGTCTGTTGAAAGTGAACTGCATGGTGCTTCCCTGCATCATTCCTCACGACCTGGTGACAAAAACTTTTCCCAGGAAAGGAAACACTGAGAGAGTTCAGGCAATATGTTGATGACAAAACAGAGCAGGTGGAGAGGCAGACTCAGCTATAGCTCATCAGCAGAGTTCTCTGTTCTTGTAGGTACAGTTTTCTCCTTTTCTGCTCAATATCATTCTGAAAGTAGACCATAGGCTTTAGTTTACATGGTTTAGTTCTGTATGAGAAATTGTAGGCTCTTTGATTCTGTTACATAAAACCAACCATGTGTTAGAGAAAGTAGTAAAAAAGGGAGGGAAGACACCATAGGAAAACAGGCCAGACTTGCTTAGCAATGTGCATTCCATGAAAGACTTGCATTGGAAATGACAGGAAAGCATACATTAATCTGTAAACCTCTCTCACTATGAGGTCTAAAAAAGCAACTTATTCTGCCTCAAAATAACATTATACGAGGTCTAAAATAAATATATTTGGTAGCTTAGCAACCACAAATATTTATATATACATAAGTCTGGTCTGTCAAAATATCACAGAAATTGTATACCATGAAAAACATTTTATAGACAGACAAAATTAGTCTTGTTGTGCAAGGTTGCCATAATTACCCTTCATGGCAGAGTGGAAGTGTTATTTAGGTAACTGGCAGTAAGCACTAAGTGCCTGATAGTCTTAGGCTAAAAACAAGTTGTGCAAAGAGATGTGCCTCAATTGGTACTGCCTATGCCAGTAACATTTGCTAAAATATTAAAATAGTCTCTGCCAGACACAAAGTCCTGGATCATCTAATGGAAAGCCTGTTCTGACATGATAGAAGAGCTGTAATATGTACCTTGAATGAGAATCAACTAGTCACAAACATTGCTATTTCTAGTAGACAGTGGTTGGCCAAGACTTAATCACAGAAAATGTTTCCAAAGTCAGTCCCCAGCTTAATTGTCATCAGAAATAAATTTTCATCCTGAAGCATTTTGCATACTAGGTTCTAGCTCTTCAGCTAGCATGCACTGAATGTTCTGTTCCTTGACATAAATAGCTTTATATTAGTTAAGGATCTTTATATAGGCTGTTACCTTAATAACCAGTAACTTAAAAAGTAGTTAAGTAGTTTAAACTAAGAAGGGAAGAATTCAGATTATGTAGTGATGGGTAAGAAACAGGATACAGAATGTAAGACCCACAATTGCCTTTTCAAGTTGAAGTTATTTAGATCATAGAACAACTGAAGTTGGAAGGGATCTTGAAAGATCATCTGGGCTAACCTTTCATGGGAAAGGGAGCCCTAGATGAGATCATCCAGCACTCTGTCCAACCACATCTTGAAAACCTCCAGTGATGGGGACTCTACCACGTCCCTAGGGAGGTTGTTGCAGTGAATGATTGCTGTCACTGTGAAAAATTTTTCTTATATTGAGATGAAACCTCTCCCAGTGCAACTTGTACCTATTGCCCCTTGTCTCCTTCATGTGGCTCCTTGTAAAGAGCGAGCCTCTGTCCTCTTTGTAGCTGCCCTTTAAGTACTAGGATACTGTGATGAGGTCTTTCCGAGCTTTCTCTTCTCCACGGAGAGGTGATCTAGCTCCTTCAGTCTTTCCTCATAGGGCAGGTTCTCCAGCCCTTTGATCGTCTTCATGGCCTCCTTTGGACCCTCTCCAGTCTGTCCATGTCTGTCTTGAATTATGGGGACCAGAACTGGACACAGTACTCCAGGTGTGGCCTGAGAAGTGCTGAGTAGAGTAGGAAAGTGCTGAGTAGAGTGGGAAGAGGAAGATGGTTATTTTAGAAATTGGCACTATCATTCCAGAGGACACAACTGGGACACAAGATGCATAGAGTTCAGTATAAAGGTGAAAACATCCATAGCTCCCAGCTTCAATCCCCTGTTTTCAAAGGCTGATGGTCCATGACCAGATTTAGCTGAATGGTAATTAAAATACATCCTTCCTTCATATATAGGACAACTCCTGCTCAGTATAGTTTGAATGAACCAGTCCAGCAAGATGCACCTTCACTGTGCAGGGAAGCAAAGAAACATCTCACAGGTGTCTTCATGACAGCCACAAATATAGGCTACCTGTGTTGACTAACACACAATTTATACTTGCTTGATTTAAGTATAAATCTTAAAACTTTAAAAAATCTTTTTTAGTTTGATAGTAATAGTAAAACTAGTTACCCATTGCATAGATCTTTTTCTGCAAGGTAAATTTCTAATTTTGAGTTTGGTGTATTTGGCCTTTTTTATTATTATTTCTTGCTTTTACTAGCTTTAGAATGCTGCCATTCACCAAACTTGGAAATTATCACAACAATCTAAATTTTCACATAGTAAAAATATTTATTGCCCTCAGGCACAAAATATTTTGTCATTTATTCAAAATCTCATTTAAATGAGAAATATAATCAACATTTAATCATTTCTTTAGAAAATAACATTCAGACATGCCAAATTTTCAATGAACTTATTCATACTGATTCTAATAAGCTGAACAACTTGTTTTGGCTGCAGCTATCTTTTTTCCATATGGAAGTGCTTCTACTAGCTTTCTTCCAGATTATGTGGTTGAGAGGAGGATGTGGAGAAAAGTCCTGTGTTGTTTTTTGTGGCACAAATTCATTTTGGGGACTGAAACATGCAATATAAATTGCTCTCAGTAAGCCTGAATCCCGAGGGCATATTTTGGCACTGTGACAACCGAATCTTTACCTTAACAATCTGTGTCTAAATTCACGAAGTATATAACAGATTTAAGGATGCATCCACGTTACACTAAGCATACATCTGCCGAGACAGCATGTATTTTCACTTAGGTGTATTGCACTACAGCTAATTCTTTGGTGTTGTGCACAAAGGCAGTTTTAGCAAGGTTACGAAGGAAGACACTGGTGATGTTACAGCAAAAAGAGCACACAGATCAGTGCAATGAGAAGAAAATATGTAGTAGAGAGTAGAGAGTAGAATAAAATTACTATCCAAGAAAAGAAAAGCTTGTTTTCTAATTACCTAAATCAAGAGAAAAAAACAATCTTTTGTACCAAATAAAAATTTGAAAATTACTAAGAAAAATCCACGGTTAAGGTTGTCCTGGTTTCGGCTCAAACAAAGTTAATTTTCTTCCTAGTAGCTGGTATAGTGCCATGTTTTGGATTTCGGATAAGAATAAAGTTGATAGCACACTGATGTTTTAGTTGTTGCTAAGCAGTGTTTATACTAAGCCAAGGACTTTTCAGCTTTTTATACTGCCCTGCCAGCAGAGGCTGGGAGTACACAAGAAACTGGGAGGGGACACAGCAAGAACAGCTGACCCAAACTAGCCAAAGGGGTATTCCATACCATATGACGTCATGTCCAATATATAAACTGGGGGGAGTTGGCCAGGGGACACCGTGGCTTGGGGATTGGCTGGGCATTGGTCAGTGGGTGGTGAGCAATTGTATTGTGCATCACTTGTTTTGTATATTCTATTATTATTATTATTTCCCCTTCCTTTTCTGTCCTGTTAAACTGCCTTTATCTCAACCCACAAGTTTTACTTCCCCCCCCCCCCCCCCCCGATTCTCTCCCCAGTGCCACTGGGGGGGGCAGCGTGAGTAAGTGGCTGTGTGGTGCTTAATTGCTGGCTGGGGTTAAACCACGACAGGGTGCAATATAACAAGCAGAATTTAAGTCCTTCTAATGCTCAGCTACCACCAAAAAGAATATTCCTTACCTCGCCGTAACTTCAAATACAAATTTCTGCAACCCCTTTTATGCCATATCAATGATATGATTGGCTGAAAATAGGTCACTTATTTTATTAAATTCATTTTCTGTAGCTGAGTAATGGACACATAAGCAGCCGCACCAGCAAAAGGAGGTAGTAATAATGTACAGTTAGGACTGGGGAATATAGGACTTCACTTGGCAAAAGCACCATCTAAAACTGCTTTAACCTGCTTGTAAAACTTCAGCCATGGAAAAGAATGGTCAAAGGATGTGACAATGTAACATCAGAGATGTTGTGCTTTCCAGAGAATTTTATACTCGGATAGTTGGGCAGAAATTTTTTCATGAATCCAGATTTGATATATTGTAGAAGAACTTTAAATCACCAATTCTAATCAGAGTCAGGGACCTGTTTCTTTGATCTGCCCTTAGCAAGCAATGCACCGAATGAAAAGCCTTTGAGAGGAGAGCTGGTTGTTCACTGAGCTGTTAGCCTGAATGAGCACCATGCTCTTGTCTTTGCTCTCACCATCCATCCGGGACACTGGTCTTCCCTTCACAGAGACTCAATGCATGGTGGAGAAGTTAGGACAGAAAATGTGCACTAAGAAGAATTTATTGTTGAATTTATTGTTGAAAAAAGACTTTTTTATGGCCTATATCAGAAGAAGAAATTGAGACTGGAGTTGATAAGGCAAAAGGTAAACAATTTGCTTCCATAGCCATCCTGGAATAAGGGATTTCTGTCCCAGCTTCTTGTTGTCTTCTTTAGATTTTGAATTATCAACTGTCACACTACAGGGAGCAGAGTAAGCATTAGTAAGTGAAAGAGATCATCTTGAAAAGGCCAATCCCAAATGTAATAAATTTTGGTGGAACAGAGACCTATAAGGAAAAGAAAGTCTGGATGACCATACCATACCTGGTGTGCACAAATTTCTGACACATACATGAAAAAATAGTTGTGGAACCAGACAAGAGAACAAAGCAATGAAGAAGTTCAAATAATTTCCTAAATGTCTCAAGTCATCTCAATAGATTATTTAAAAAAAAGATATAGAATCATCCAGATTGCACTGTATAATTGTTTTAACACAATGAATACAAAAATGAAGCAATTTTCAAGAACTGGAACAGACTTCTTGAAAGTTTATGTGTATGGAGCCACAAAATGGAATATGAAAGAAATAGGGGAAATTAATAACAGACACAAAAGCCAGTCTACTGAAGGAATAAACTTTCACAGGCAACAAGAAAAAGGAAAGGCAAAAAAAACCCCAAACCACCCTTGCTAAAAAATAATTCTTTAAAGTATTTTTCATGTGCATCAAATCAAATTATACTTAACAGAACAGCATTCATATGTGTATATGGGATACAAATAGCTCTGTAACTAATGGTGGTAGAAGTGCAAAAGCTTCAAAGACTATGAACAATTTCTCAAGCATTTGAATTCTAGGAAAAGCTTATCTGAGCTATTTTGAGTTACTTCTGGATCTGTAACACTGAGCAGGAACCCTCTGAAGAACAGCCTCTCTTGTGAGAATTTCAGACTCTTTTTTTTGGTCATCCAACAACACTGGGATGGTTTTTCAAATGTCTTCATTGTCGGCCTGAACTCTGAACATGAGAAGGTCAATGGAAAAAGCTCTCCTATTGCCTTCAGTGGGAGGGAGTGAGACCTTGTAGCAAGCATTTTAGAAAATTCTACACGCTGTGAGAATGTTTTTAAGGTTTTTCGGCACTTTTTATAGCATCAGCATTTTCTCTTCAGATTTGAGTAATTTTCCAGCCAAAGATACAACGGGCATATCAATTTTCTTTTGATCTAAAAGCTTTTCCATTCTCCATGTGCTTAAATTAACTTCATAAAGTTGATATACTGAAAGTTCCTCAAATTACGTAACACTAACAGATCCTAAAGGTCATTATACAATCTTCAATTTTTTTAGCTTGGAAGGTGAAATCAAAGTTTAAAGTTTAAATGCTTGCAGTGCTTTCCCCTTGCTTTCTCTCTGAGGTCAGAAAAATAGCACAGATGGATGTGTTGGTTTATAGTACACATGCAAAAAAGTGCACCTACTAGAACCCACAAGTAAATGGGTTATTTAAGAAAAAAAAATAGTCAAATATCATAATCAAATATAATAAGTTTCTGAAGCCGTTTCTCTGTGTAAATAAATTGTTTCCTTTTAAAACTTTTCATTCAATAACATGTGATGAATTCCATTTAGGGAACTTGGCAAATATGTAAGTATCTCATGTCGTTTTATGGCACAGGTCTTTCTTTCTTCAAGTAGGATGTCAGACGCAGCTTAGGCTGTATGAGCCGAGCTGTCTGCAAGTAACTATCATACAGAAGCAGATTCAGGCAGAATATGCACAGCTGAACCAGTACATATTTCCGATCCAGCAGAGTTGTGGCTGAACGCCAAAGGGGCAAATAACATCAAAGCATTTTACGAGCAGAGTGAGGTGAATGATAATGATCTACAACAGTGTTTTTCACATTGTAGTCTGGGAGACAGTCCAGTCCCTACAAGCAGCTGGCATCAGCAAGGCCCAAGAAACGCTTCAGGTGGTGGTGCTTCCTGTTGGTTATTTCGGAATGGGTTGTGCCAGAGACAGATTACATCAGCGGTGTCCTGTCGTGGGCTAGCTAAGGCCTACAGAGCTGCTTGCTCACTCTCCCCAAATGGGATGGGGAGAGAGTTGGAAGGGCAAAAGTGAGAAAAATCATGGGGTGAAATAAAGACAGTTTAATAGGTAAAGCAAAGCTGTGCACACAAGCAAAGCAAGGTGAGGAATTCATTCACTGCTTGCCATTGGCAGGCAGGAGTTCAGCCATCTCCAGGAAAGCAGGGCTCCATCACGCGTAACGGTTACTTGGGAAGACAAACGTCATCACTCCAAACAATCCCCCTTCCTCCTCGTATCCCCCAACTTTTATTTCTGAGCATGACATCATATGGTCTGGAATATCCCTTTGGTCAGTTGGGGTCAGCTGTCCTGGCTGTGTCCCCTCCCAACTCCTTGTGCACCCCCAGCCTCCTTGCTGGCGGGGTGGGGTGAGGAGCAGAAAGGGCCTTGATGCTGTGCAAGAACTGTTCAGCAACAGCTAAAACAGTGCGTTATCAGCACTGTTTTGGTAATAAATCCAAAACACTGCCCCATACAAGCTATTATGAGGAAAATTAACTGTATCCCAGCAAAAAACAGTACATGTCCCCGGTTCTCGAAGGCGATGTACCCAGGGGAGTTTTCTCAAAGTTCTCAGCATGAGAAGGAAATCATCCACAGTCAATGTGGTGGGTTAGCCTCAGCTTGCAGCCAAGCACCCACATAGCCTCTTGCTCACTCCCCTGCCTCCAGCAGGGTGGAGCAAGCAAATAGGAAAAACAAGACAACGAGAAAAGTTGTGGGTCAAAATAAAGACAAGGAGATCACTCTACCAACTACAGTTGCAGGCAAAACAGACTTTTGAGAATTTAATTTATTGAAAATTAATGTAAATATTTGAGGACAATATTTGGGTGTTGGGAAAAAAAACAAACGACAACAAAAAAAACCCAGACATTTACACACTTAGGGAAAACACCTCTCCTCCCCCTTTCCCAGGCTCAACTTCACTCCCATACTCAGCTTATCTTCAGGCACCTCTGCTCCCCATTCATAGTCTCAGCCTCACCTTTTCATCGACACCTCTCCTCCACCCCTTGGTATCACCACAGATTACACTCAGTCCCTTCGGTTAGACAACAAGCAGTTGTGGTTTCCTTCTGCTGCTCCTTCCTTCCCACTTTTTTCCTATGCTTCCGTGTGAGTCCTCCACAGGCTGCACTCCCTTCAGGGAAGTACATGCTCTGGTGTGGGTTCATCCAAGGGTCTTAATCACTTTGGGGATATATCTGTGCCAGAAGCTTGGCTGATGGGGTCAGCTTTGGTCTGTGGTGGGCCCGTTGTGGAGCTGACTGGAACCAGCTGTGTCCAGTGCAGGGCAACCCCTGACCTCCTCCCACAGAGGCCATACCTGAAGCCCCCCCTCACTCCCAAAACCTTGCAACCTACACCTAATACATTTATTTATCACTATGCTATGCGGTTTGTCCATTCCTTTTTGCTGGTTTCCCTTAGCTCAAATAGATACAGGAAAGATAAATGCTCTTCAACACTTCTGACCCCTATAATGAACTGAATAGTCCAGAATAATGAGTAATCAGTTTCATAATTTCCAAATGTAATACCCATGTACATGTGGAAATTTCATCTAGAAATCATAGCGTTCCTGTAAAGAAAGTTCCAACCCATCTGACATACATCACTGTATTTTCTCATATCTTTAACCTGTCATAACTGCAATAAAAAACAATTTTCTCTGAAGGTTTTGAGGCTTCCCTGCACCATTAGTATAATGCTGTAAAACTTTACCTGGTTTTACTATTGGCATTATCATAAACAATGCCTAGTCTCAGAGCATTCAACATTTGAATCAGGGGCTTATCTGAGTTGAAAAGAATGTTCTTATAACATGAAGTAATGGGGAAAGTCTTCCAAACAACTGATAAGTCTTGAATCATGCTTTTCCAAACCTCTGGACTTTTGAGACTCTGCCATCACTAAAAACCTGTTTCTATAACACTGCAGATAATGGGTCTTGGTTATTTAAATATATGTCTAAATTGCTACTGGATTGCTATGCCTTGCTTGCATTTTGTATTAAATCTTATTTTTTGAAGGAATATGCTTCTACTGTAATATAGGTAAATGCCACTCAAAATCTTCAAGGACAGTGATTACTAGTCCCATTTGAAGACATAGTACAGTTTCTTGATTTAAAGTTAGTATTAGTAATGTCCTAGCCTGCATTTTCCTTCATTTCTGAATTTTCTAGGAAATCAGAGTATGTTTCATAATCTTCTAAATGAACACTATGATCCAGCAATTTTTGTGTTTTTGCCAGAACTAGGTTCCTCTGAAAATAATTTTTGTAGTCTGTTGACAGTCCTGTCTGATAAGGTCATAAATAGAAAAGTTCTACTTCATACAAATAAGGAAGAACTCCCTTTCCTTGTTAACTGTGATATTTAAAATACAAGGAAGGGTTATTATTAAAAAATCCTATTTCTATGCTGATCACATTCTCAAACACATACAATTTAAGCCACAATTACATTTAATATGCAGACACAGTTACAGTTTAATGTAAGTACACAGTGCAGCAAGGCAAAAGAGAATACACCATTTTTCAACAACCGATGTTTACTATTGAGAGAGTGATACAAATTATTGTTATACGATATTATTCAAGTACATAAATGTATCAACTTACAAATTAGGAAAAATGCAGCTGATAACATGGACAGAAAGCAATATTGACTTCTCATACAGATTTTCTAGTTTCAGAGAGAAGACAATACAAGAATAGGCTTGTGGTCGTTTTAGGACTAGAACTAATGGGGCACAGTTCTGCTCTTGCATCAGTATTCTTTTTAGATCAGAGGACAGTTGCAAAAGGCAACATTTTCAAAACTAACTGGTGAGTTTTGACTGTTCAGCTCGAGCTTCCTGATATTATCAGGCTTCATATTACAGTGATGTCAGAAAAGCAAGTCCCTGAGAAGTATCTCAGCTCCTGAAATACTCCATATCAATCACTTGAGAGTACATACTTCAGATCATTATCGTGTGAATAGTATTACTTCCTTTTTTCCTGTTCGTCAGCATCATCTTCTTAGTCTATAAACTCCTTGGAGAGAAGTTATGTCTAGCTGTAATTTTGCACAGTTCTTGCCACAGTGGGGCCCTGACCTTGCTTAGGATTTCTGTTTTCTTCAGTATGATTAATTACAATTAGCAATTAGAACAATAACAGAAAAACTTTGATGTTCCATTCAAGACTTAAAGAGAGAGAGGAATTTTCATTTGGATTTGTAATGTGGGGTTTGATCAGTTAAAAAGTAATGTACAAAAATCCTTCTGGAGGGTAAAATAAATTGGTTCCACATTTGTCCTGTCACATAAAACTGCTGTAGACATTGTCATATGAAAAACAGTCCACATTTGTGTTAATTTCTGATTTGGCATAAGGCACCATCGGTTAGGCTTGGTGATGGCAGCTGAGAATTTTGAACTAGGAGATCCCTAATTTAAGACATTCGTGCACTCTGAACAATGCAAAGGTATTCAGAAATTAATGCCATTATATGTAGTTAAAATCCTGGATTCCTTTAAAATAGCCTTTCAGAAATATTTTTTTTTAATAAATAATAAATGAATTCATGGTAAGGTGTGTATTTCACCATCTGTGAAAATGTCAATAAAATCTACATTAGTCTGAGGAAATGTATATGTTATCAAGATCTTCCTACCAATCACAGCATCTGCTCTGACTACCTCCAAAAATGCTTTGTAGGAAAAAATATTGAAGAGAACTGGACAAAATATACAAATGTTACTGTCTGTTGACTGATATATAAACTGTACCTAATAGACATGGGATCTAATTTTGCCTTGTGGGATTTTGTACCACTGACTTCAATGAGAACAACACTGTATTATCATGAAGATATGTCGTTGTATAAATTACCTTGATTAACTAATTATCTTGGTAATAACTTTTGACAGAAACATTGTGGAGAAGGAAAAATTCAGAAGCATTTTACCATGAGAAACATTCACATAGAGAAATTCATTCCATGTTACTTTCTGTACTGTGTCAGTAAAGTGCAGTAATTTATAAGCAGGAGTATCTCAGTCTCCAGTGTTGTTCCTTTTAAAATGGTAACTACAGGTAAATAGGAGAAACCAGTGTTTACTTTCCAGCTATGTGTATTGCAAATAATGATGCTTTGAAAAATAATCAAATGCCCTTAAGAGGTTTACAAATTTATTTGGCAAAGTTTACATTCTAAAGTAAAATAATCTTTTTACCTGTGTAAGACACAGGTTCAAAGTGTTGCTTACAGTAGCCTGTAAAAGGCTAGGATTCCGAACACACCTCTTCTGCAAACTACCTGTGATAAAAGATTACGATTGCAGCTCATTGCAGCATCTTAACATCATCCATTGCAATATTCATCTAAATATTTTAAATCTGTGTTTCTCAAGCAACCTTCTACAGAGGGTTTTGCTGTGATATCTCATCAAAACCAAAAAAGAAAGAGCTAAATGCCTGTTATGGTTTGTCTGTACGAGTCCAGCTCAAATAAAATGTCACTGTAGATTGTACAAATCACTATGAACAAATACAGTCTTCAAGCCTGGTGTAAAACATCCCCAGATAAGACTCTAAGACTATCAAATGCAGCTTTGGGACACGCTTTTGTCCCCTTCATCTTTAAGCTCATAGCTCAATCCAATTATCCACAATTTAGCCTCTGCCAGCGATTTGTGTACACTTGTGTTGCAGAGAAGGATTTTTTTGTATGACTCAAGTGTAAAACTTTAGCTTACAAGCCAAAAACATCTTCAAAAGAAACCCATGAAATGAAATAGTAAAAAGCATGAGACAGGACTCTATGATACAAAAAATGACAAAAACCCCAGTTTCTAATCACATATATTAACTTTCATTTCAATGATAACTTCTTTTAAATTAAATCTGCAGAACACAATTTGCTTATTTTGTTCATCAGTTAAAAAAAACATTGTATGTAAAAAATTTTCTTCTAACAAGAACAGGACTGAGGAAAATTTTGGGTAGAGCTATATAAAGTTCTGAATTCCAGAACAGAAGTGACTAGGACTTAAAACAAGTCAGCAGTTTTCCAGAAGTTAAATGCTTGTTTGTGTATTACTTTTTGACATTATTTCCACATCCACTGGAGTTAGAAACACAGTATTAGATCTTTGGTTCTATCCAACTAAAGCCATCCAGAACAAAGACTTCTAGAATATTCGTCTAGTCCTTAAGATATGAATATTTTCAGTTTTTCATGGCACACATTGTTGCAAGAAACCATTCTGGCAGCTGAGGACTAAGTGACCAAGAAGCCTTCTCTAGCCCTCTTTACATTCTAAATTTGTCACACCAAGTGAGAAGGCCAAGTGAGTTTCTGTTGACTTGATTCTGCTTGAGGATTCCTCAAAATACAGTCACTGGCCTTAAATAGCTGTAGACCACCACTAGAACAAGACTGTTTTGTTCAGCTTTGGCATCATTCTGGAATGCATTTCAAGTTCTGACTTGCGTTATTTTGGCTTGGTCACATTCTTTTAGTCACATGATACTCTAACAGTTTAGAAGTCACATTTATTCTTATAATTTATTCCATGGAAATATATCCTAAGAAATATCAGAGGATTTTTCTATTGGCAATGATTCTTCTTCCCAGTGTAATGGTTCTCGTCAGAGGTTAGAATCTCCTCTTGAAACAGAAATTATGTACAAGATTTTATTAATATCATTTCATCTTGCATAGCATTTGAACACATAGGCAGCAAAAGGAGGTTTCTACTAAAAAATTTGAATTTCAACCAAAGTACTAAGTTATTTGATAGGACAACCCTTGAGAGGCAAACCTAACACTGCTAGGATCACCTATGCAAAAGAAATAAAATTGGTGGAGTCCAACAGTAATTTCTTAGCATTCTATTACTACTTCAGGAAGAAATGAAACTCTGTCTAGGAAAAGGGGCCCAACCAGGATTACACTGTGTCAAACTAACCTCTGGCTGCTGTCAGAGTACATCAAAGCTGTTAAAAGTATTGTATATTACAGCAGATGGGTCAAGTCGCCTTAACCTGGCACTGGACACTGCAAGAAACATGTGACCATAAGATCAAAGGATGGAAAAATAAGGTTTCAACCACAATTCACAATGATAAAATCTCAGCACACATCACATGCCACCTGAATGTCTTCTGTTCCAGTGATCCGGTCATATGGGGTAAAGGGTGTGTTTCTATTCTAATCAGTTTGAGTGTCTAAGTTTAAACAATCCACAGCAAAACCACAGTGGTTTAGAGTAAAAATTACTAGTCATATTTATTTATGTTAAGTGAACGTAATTGTTTTTTGTGTGATATGTAGTGAAATGATAGTCTATACTCATCCCTGATATTACATTTATTTCCCATTCCAGAATTAAAGGACCCACGATCCTAAATCCTAAAAACCTAATAAGCAGACATAATATATGTACAGCCTTCAGGCCCAGGATAAAATGTAGTACCCAAACACTCAACGCAAATATTCCTATTGTTCCCCCAGCTGAGTGCCTCTCATCTACTTGTTATACTTTTACCATCTCTGAGTTATCATTGTGAAATGATTTCATGACTTACAAGTCAAGTATGGTTATGCATGTTTGGCAGCTTTCAGATATGCAGTACAAATGGTAATTATAACCATTCTAAATGATGCATCTTTCCAGTGCTTCAGATTCAGTGAGTTAACCTTAAATGCAAGGCAGATTTAAAGATTAACAATTTACTTAGATAAAGGAAAACAGAAAATATAATTAATCATTTGCCTATCCTTCAACCCTAGTTTACAAAACCATGGTGCAACTTTATTGAGCTCAAAATTGAAGGGTGACAAGGTTAATACATAGCTTTAGACCTCATGGTTTCATTAGCAAACACATTACAGACTGCAAAGCTGAACTGACAGTAATGCTAGGCCCAAACAAAGTAAATAATTACTGGCTTGGCAAATGAGGAAGCACTTGCAGAGTTTGTTTACATTTGGTTTTTGGAAAATTCATGTTGGCAACAAGTCAAATACAGTTTGACTAGTAACTGTGACAATTGCTCACAGATGCAGCTGGAAGAACAACAAAAGAATGGATTTATGGTTCTTTTCTCTCCTGCATTTTTCCCCTTTGTTGCCTTTTTTCTTGTGTTGTTTCTTCTATCTTTCTCCTTTCTTTTCATCTCCTTTTTTTTCCTTATCTTTACCATTTTGGATCAATAACAAACTTGTTGCCACAAAGATAAGTGGGTTTTCATGGCAGATGGGCCTTGGAATGTATAAAAATCTCATGTTGCATTTTGTCTTTTGGCCATATATTGGAAAAGACACAGCTGTGTTCAAGCTGCACTCATAAAAGCCTTGCTCCCCAACAAAATGTATGAGTGCCCTCAATTCTTGTAGGCCTGTACTGGATTTTCAAGAGAAATGCATCACTTCCATGCTGGTTCACTGTTAACAAACTTTATCAGATGCCAGGGGTACAGAACTGTGTCTAGCCTCAATTCCTTTTATGAAATTCATTGTTTGGCTATATAGAACGTGAACATATTGCTTGGAATTCAAATAATAAGGCAACCTATGAAAATGGAAAATAATTCAACATCCTGTAGTTGACCTAGAAAAATTTTGAAACTACAGTTCCCTTTCCAATATTTTATATAGAATGCAATTATTCTAAACACTGAATATATTCAACTTCCTAATATGCATTAGTATCAGAGGATAAAGAATCAGAAAGAATCAAGCATTAATAAAGAAAGCTCACATAGAATCAGACAATTATATAACACATAGTCAACTAATTATACACAGAAGTGGACTAATCATGTAAACTCAAGAAAAGTTTACAAGCAGAAAACAACATCAATTGTTAGAGATCACTTTCAATCAAAGTGAGCTGAAAGAGTTTGGTCAATTCTTGTCAGATCAGCTCATTTCATTAAGTGCATTTCACATAGGAAAATTAAGATTCCTAGTCTCATCAACAGAAACCTACTTTATCTTCCCACCTTAGCAAACTACCAAATGAAGTCTCATTAACCTATGCTTCTGAACACTAGTAACACCACTAAAATAATTTGAAATTAAGCATACAGACCATAAAAAGAAACTTTAGTGATCACTTGTGTATCTTAGTTATTTTGCAGTTATTTACCATTTATTGTTTATAGTATGCTAATGTCACTACATTTTCATTGGTCTGAAAATAATTAAAATACAAACTGTGTTAAATTACATTTCTGCATTTCACAGAGCAACTATAAAATAACACAATAATTTTCAATGCTCATTGCATTCGTCTCAGGAAAACAGAATGAGAAGGAACAGTCCTCTCTGAAGAGTGATCAGGCCAGGATACCCTAGGCATATATACTCCTTCAAGACCTTGGGTAGATGACAACATTTTCTCAGCTTGGTCACATTCACTGATTAAGGACCAGAAAGGGCCATGTGTGCTGTCTCTCCAGGCTATAGATGCATTGACATCTGAACATTGCATAAGAGATTGTCCTGTGACCAAGATATGCCATTATTTTTCTTTAACTCCTCCATCATTCTCTGCGCGGGAGAGAGCGTGTAGGAGCAGAGAAGAAATATATGTGGCAAGCTGCAACATATGAGCATTCTCAATTGAAATAAGTGAAGCTATTCAGTAAAATTGAGTATTGTTAATTGATGCCATCATCACTAAGTTTTCCCATAAAATGTTGGAAGAAAGTGAGACAAAAAAGGTTTAGAGAGATTAAAGTTCTCAATAGCTGCAGAGAAAAGTACATTTGTAAATACGAATTCAACTAGGGAAAAATCCATAACAAGAAAAAACAATGAGAAAATGGCATGGTGGAAAGTACTTGCAGATGGTGTATGAACAGAGTGAAATATTGATTAAGGTATATTCTAATCAATATACAGATACTTCAATGCTTTAAATGCAGTGGCTTTGATGGCCTAAAGGCAACACTGTTCCACTGAGCGCAAAGGTTAGATACCTTTGCTCTAACAACTGTAGACATGTGATACAGTCTAATTATTATGGGGAATCAGATTCTTACACAAAATGCAAAAAGTGCTAAATATCAAGGAGGTAGGCAACACTGGCAGAAATGTGTTGTTTGTTTCATTTTAACATAAACATTATTTGAGTAAGCCTTATAATGACATTTCAGCAATATTGCATTTATCACCTCGATATCAGTAAGTGTCCTCTAAATTTATCCCTACTAATGTCAGTTAACAGTAGAGAACATTGGTGAACTGCATGGAAGTTTGAATTTCTTTGCAGAGAAACATCATCATTACACTCAGTGTATTTTATAAAAAATACCTGGTTTTTCCTTACCTTTTGTCCAAAACCTATCAATATTATTTGGACATCAGAAAATTTGCCTTACTCTGGGCACTTTACTGAGAAATAATCAGTAGAATGACTCTAAAGCTCCTCCAGAACTCACAGTGTTCTGCTGATGCCCAGTGGAAGATCTGTGCATAGAATAAGTGATTGTGACTCAGTGAGTGACACCTGCATTGGCTTTACTTTTTCCCTTCCCCAGCGTAGGACACTGGCTGGAAATAGCACCTTCTAAATCTGCACAGTTCTTAAAACCATATCTGCCGTGAGCTGACTTATCTTTAATTCTCTGTAACTGCCTCTCCAGGTTTAATGGGAGTCTCAGCAATTTGGCAGAAGAGTGATGTCAGTTTTCACAACCCGTGTCAGTGCCAGTTCATGAATTTGCAGCTGCCCTATCCTCTACAGATCAAAACCTGTTTGATCTCAGTCTTTACCATCTGCTATCTCATGACTAAACCAGAGGAATCATCTCCCAAACTCAGGTAACCATCATCTGCATTAATACAGGTCTGGGTTGGTATGCCCCAACAGCATTTTAGTCTCTCCAGAGATCTGAAGTTGTCCTCTATTGATTGCTATATAAAAAAGTTTTTTTAGTTTATTCTTTTACACTGATTTTATTTTCAGGAAGATGAAAATTGAAATGCCTTGGTAGAAATAAAAGTGGTAGAGCTTTATCTGCATTACATATAACCTGACCAGAGTTTAAAACGGTCATCAACATCACCACTGTATCACTTTGTGCTATGCAGACTTCATTTGTTGAATTCAGTGGTAAATACAGATGCTTAACATCTCTTAGTATCAGGCACATACAAAATAAATCTTCTGAACAAGCTATGCATAAAAATACATATATCTGATAGGAGTCTAAGATTGCCTCAATAATATGCAATATGTTCCACTAATCCTTTCCAGTGATAAATCCCAGCTAACAGTAATAAACATCTTTGGATATGCATCACAATGCATTTAAAAGTCAACATAATTTTTCATTTTTAGAACCGTTGTTAGCTTTTTTCCAAAATTGAAAAATATTTGCAAAAATGCTTTAGAGTAAATCTGAGCAATTTCTGTGTTCATCAGCAATTGATAGTTGTGACAGTATGAGAAGCAGTTTTTCAGGAGTGGCATTTGATTTTGTAGACTTACATTAAGATGTCAGATAAATATATTATATTAGAAGATCCAAATTCAAGTTGCAAGCTCAAACAGGAAAAACATAATTAAGGATGACTAAATGTAATGTCTCTGTCTTTACTAATATAATGTATCAGTCCAGTGTAACAAAATACTAACAAAAATGTTGTCATGGCACTGATAGACAGATTCCACATTTACTCTAGGATTACGCTAACAATTACTGGCAAGGTCTAGGTTGAACATGCCCTGAATAATCTGGAATGCCTGGCAGTTAGAAGTTTTTACATACCAGAGGACTTTCCTAACTAGAGCAAAGAAAATAATTTAGGATGGTAAGAGACTATTAATTGTTTTAATACCTCAGAGGGTTTCTAGAGCTATTCTGCCTAACACTCTGGAGCTGAATATATGTGAAATATTGAGACTTGGAGGAAAGCCCTCTGAACTACAGGAAGGACAGTGGAAGTGAATGCTTTGCTCAGGGGAAAAAAGAATTGCATTTGATCCCACTGCTCTGTCTTGTGGTCCTTACAAAGAGCATTTCCAAAAGAGAATAAGTACCAATAGTACTTACCGTGCATTGGTGAGATCTTAGCAGGGTTTTTCTGAGATTAATTCATTGTAAGATGAGTGGAAAAGAAAATAAACTTCAATAGCAATTCAAGTATACAAAGTACCCATATATGCAGTACTGCTTGGAGACAGAAGAAAAAGTGCTGCTGCCTGTAGATGGCTGGGAGATTGGTTGGCTGCTTTAAAGATTTTTTAATGGCCTCAAGAAAATAGGTCTAAGCTTAATCAAATTTAGCACAGGCTACCTTTTAAGAAGCAGAATGCATGAGTTAGGATTAACATTTAAGAATTCTACACAGTTGCACCTAACTACCAAACCCACAAAAGACCTGAGAAGCTAAAGCAAATCACTAGCATTCAAACTGCTGAATTTTAAAGCACTGAAATTTAAGTCTGAATGTTGCAACCTAAGATACCTCCAGTCAAAACAGGAAACAACTTGACAAAAAAGAAGAAACTACTCAATGTGTCCATTCTTTTTACATAAATCTAGTTTAATTTGTCTCTATAATGTGATCACATCTTTGCACGTTCATAGTGCTAGTCAGGATTTTGAAGTCTAATGCAAATGTTCAGATATATACCCAAGTAACATAAAAACTCATGCAATGTGAACCTAAAATATTAATTTCTCTTTCAAATATATCATCAAAGTCTAAAATATAAGAACAACAGTTTTATTTTTTCTTACTAGGGAAAAATAACAAAGGGAATGAGATCAAATAGCTATATTATAGCAAAATATAGATGAAAAATGTCCTGATACAGAAAAAATTAAACCAATTCATTGCTATCAAGATCTACTTTTGCTGAGACTCTTGCAAGCCATCACCGAGTAAGTCAATAATCTTATTTTACTATCATCTCCACCTTCTCTCTGCTGTTGCCTTTCGCTTTCCACTGTCCTGTAGCTTCTGCATTTTCCTGTGAAGAATTAGACTAAAATATCTTTGAGACAGGGACCTCACAGTGTTTCTGAATACAATAAACTGCCTAGCCCAAACTGGGGAAGTGTGAAATAATAAACAAGCCAGCCAACCAGCCCTCACACTTCATCATCTCCCAGTGGCTTGCAGTAATATTTGAATGCATTGTTCCATCTCATAAAATCTGGCCATAATACAGTACTTTGGGGAATCAGGAAATAATGAAATTGCTGTCACTGTTGGCTCTGTCTACATTATACCAGGGCTGAGTCTGATGTGGCTAAGGGACACAGATACCATGTCTGCTCTGCTTCCTCAAACAAAAGCAGTCAGGCAGGTCAAAGCAGATATTTCCCATTACACCTCCATGATCTTACATATGACCCTTCAACAGACCAAAGGCCTACCTGGCCAATCAACCAGATTTTTACCTTCTCTTGGTTTTGTTGTCAGGACAGAAAACAGCAAGCTAACCAGAAATTCAGGTCTAGGACATTTTAGCTAATAGCTGAGGGGCAGTAAGGAATAATATTGGGCATGGGTTTAGAGCACCTACAGCATGCACACAAGCTGCTGGTCATTGAATTGGTACAATCATACTGTTGGCTGAAAACTATTTAAAATCTGTGAAAGGGTAACTTTGTCACCATATGTTTCATGCCATATTGAGTATCCTTTTTATTTCTACAGTCAATATGAAAGACAGTGAAGATAAAGCAGTATAAAAATCATGTTGTATGGAATTTCAAGAGAAAAGCTTTGCTGCATTTACCTCAGTGTGAAACACGTTCCTAATGACAGCTGATACTCAGTTCAAAGAACATCTTTTAAGCCTGATGTTGCTGACCTTGTAAGCACACTAATGAATTTTAGTATAAAATCAAGCAGATTATCCTAAGCCATCTTCAGCAATAGCTTTAAGTGACTGAAAGTCTTTAGTATGAGTTCAGAGACAAGACAAACCACACACAAAAGACATTCCATATTCCTCAGACTCTAGGAAAGTTTAAACCACAGTTTTCATGGAGAAATCATGAGATGCAAATTGGTGAACAGGCTTTATTAATTCAGCTGTTAAGTTCTTTTGTTTACATACTCCTGGGCAGAACAGCGAATTTCATTGGTTTTGTTAGATTGAAGCTGTGTTAACTCCAGGTATGTACACCAAATCAAACACACAGAAAATGAAAATGCTGCCTCCAAATTTAAAAATACCAACCATAAATCAACACTGACCAAATACAGTCATTGGTGGGGACAGACTTTTTAGTAGGGCCTCTTACAATAGGACAGAGGGTAATGGTTTTAAACTAAAAGAGGGTAGATTCAGACTAGATATAAGGAGGAAATTTTTTATGATGAGGGTGGTGAAACATTGGAACAGGTTGCCCAGAGAGGTGGTAGATGCCCCATCCCTGGAAACAATCAAGGTCAGGCTGGACGGGGTTCTGAGCAACCTGATCTTGTTGAAGATGTCCCTGCTCACTGAAGGGGGGGTTGCACTAGATGACCTTTAAAGGTCCCTTCCAACTCAAACTATTCTATGATTCTATGAAAGTGGGGTCAAAAAGCATATCTGTGGCAAAATATACAGAATTTAGTAAGATTATAGCAAATATATGTACTGGGAGGGCTGTGGGTGGAATAGTGATAATCCATTAATAGTGTTGTTAGAGAAGAGTTATATGTAATGTCTTTTTAAGCTTTGAAGGCTGTAGGCTTTCCCTCATATAACCCAAAGTTGCTCGAGAACTCTGGCAAATCTGTAGTAGGTGGGAAAAAGATTTCACTCTGAATTAAAATTAAAAAAGTAGAAAATAATAACAATACACCCCCTAGATGTGGGGAAAAAACCCACTCAGCTACTCTCTCCCTCTCTCTTGTTACCTCATAATTTTTCTTTATTTCTTCCTTAGTAAGCTCTTCCCTCTTTCTTAAAGCAGTAATAAATCACACTATTTATTGATCTATTTTCCTCACATAGAGGAGTTTCTGAGCATACTTTATTTTTTAAAGAAATGTTTCTGCATAACCTTGTACTTCATTAACCATGCTAGAGGCATCACTGGAGTAACTTATTTCTTGAAAGCCCTGTTTGGGTTTCTCAAAACAACAGAG
This sequence comes from Aquila chrysaetos chrysaetos, assembly GCF_900496995.4. Taxonomy (NCBI): domain Eukaryota; kingdom Metazoa; phylum Chordata; class Aves; order Accipitriformes; family Accipitridae; genus Aquila; species Aquila chrysaetos. Next base: position 34,879,356 of record NC_044005.1, read on the forward strand.
AAACCTTTATTTCAGCTATACCATGTCTCCTTTGTTCTTTGTAGTCCCTCTGGGCTGCTTAGAGACAAAGCAGAACCCTACTCTGCCGCTCTACCCTCACCCTCTGGATTCTGAAAGCCAAATCACATCCATTTTTACTTCCGAATAAGCAAATTTATCTAATTGAAATGTCTGCAATTATAGCATTAATGAATGAAGAACATCTAACATATAAATAGACAATAGGTTTTAGTTTATATAACCATGTAATTCCACACAGAAGAATCAAAATATAAATACAGCAAAACTAGCAAACCGTGAACAAAAATATATCATCAAAACCTTTACGTTCCACAACCCCCCCCCCCCCAGGTTTTTTAAATTTAGGCAAAACTAATTTATGACCAAAAGCTGTTCCATAGTATTTTAATGCTTCTTATATTAGACACCAGATCTTAGTTTTGCATTTCAGTGTTTCTGGCCCATACTTCAGTTTTAATGTGAAAACACCACATACAATTTTGCATAGTATTGATAGTTTCAAATCGTTTAAACAGATTACAGTACTTTGCATATTTTACATATGACTATGTAAGTGTGATTTTCACAATCTTGTAATTCATATTTTAAATTGTTGGAAGCATGTATTTTAAATGTTTATATGTAGTTCTACATTACATATGTATTCTGCATACCTCCGGATTCCATCTGTGGACATGCTGAGAGTAGCCATTTATTATGAAAACTTTAGCTTAGCAAAACTTTAGGAGGCTTAATTTGTACATCAAGAACTAGACTGTACTTGCCTGCTATCAAGTTCTTTAAATAAAGGCAAGAATTTTAATGTCTTTTTACAGGCATTCACCTAGGTGATGACATTTTGCCAAAATCAGATTTTTCTCAGATCCATAAATAGTGTAAGTCAAGAATTGCAAATAATCTTACTGCAATTTTTAGGCACACTATCAACTATGTTTTCAACATGAGAAACCAAAAATTCAGCCTTAATTAATCTCTCTTATCTATTGTAATGGGTCCTTTCTATGGAAAAATCAATACTTTTCCCAAATAAAGGTACACAAACCATGTCACAACATGACAGACCACTAGTCATGTTTGGATTTAAGACTAGGTGTTGCTAGAAAAATAATACCATGTAATACTACCACACCTGAGTTACGTTCATGATCAGCTACAGTCCATTCCTAAGGAAGACAACCAATTGTAGAGTCTTGTTTGTTAATATGCTGAGCTATGAACCTTCAGCCAGACAGGATCGAAGTGCAGCTTTGCTCTGCAGGTACAAAGTAGCCTTTTATAGAACAGTGCATGCTGGTGTTATTTACTTCTCTCTTAAAATACAACAGTAACAATCTAGCAGGCTCCTAATCTGTTTACTGGCCTCCAAATGCAGAGGATTTATTTAACATTTATCATCAACCTGACCTACCTCATAATGACATATCGTATTGCAGGAAATGAAAGAATCATATTCCCCTGCTTTTTCTGTGAAAATAGAAATTTATGTTCAAAGATTCTACTTTTCTCTACTCGTTAGATGTAAATATGTCAGAGATACATTAAAATGGCATTCAATATAGACTACTATTTTTAAAACAAAGTTGTCATTCTACTCCTGCTGAATTGCTCATAAATTCAAGTTTGAATAAAGAGATCAGATTACATTAAATGCATTTTGGTATCTATAAGTTTCTGCAATGAATTAAAACTGGCTGATCATGTCTCAAGTGCATTTCATTTTCCATTGATTCATGTACTGCAATATAACCTTCAAAATTCCCTTATGCCAACAAACTCACTCAGATATGCTGAGTGCAGGAGCAGATTAAAGTGGCTGTAAGATTGAAAACTGTATCAAGACATCAGATAATGCAGTAGAGGTATAATGAAAGTGTAAACAAAACCTGTAAATGTACAAATTACTGTTCATACAATCCACTGCTGGATTCAAAGGAGAGTTTTGGTGTAAGAAGAAGATATATTAAACCAGAACAAATTGGTAAAGTCACCATATTGAGATTGTTTCATTGTGTTCCATTTAAGAATTTTCTATTCAGGACTCAGCACTGAAAAATATTTACTCTCCCATTCTCTGGAAATAAACTTTCTCCCAAAGTCAAATTTAAAGCTAAGGTGTTTTAAAGGCAGGACTAAGAAAGCACTGCATCTCTCTGTCACCTGCTTGCTTTTTAAGTTACTTTCAGAAATAACCTTTCATACTTTCCTTCTATATGAGCTTTTTGTTCCTGTGTTGTGAAATCCAATCCATCCTTTAAAGGCTTTTTAAGCTGGCAAAAAATGCATTATTACTGATCTAGTAACTTCTATTGTTTCAGTGGTAGCTATGGTTATGGATGAATGCTTTCAACAGAAGTTAAAAGAGATAATGAGTCTTTAATGATACAAAATCAGAGCCTTGTGTGCTTAGTGAAGCCTGACATAAGCTTCAGCTTTCAGTTAGCAAGGGGAGCTTACACAGTATCTTAGTTTTCCACAATGAAAATATTCACAAAAGTGTTTTCTTGCACAACGTTGTATCATCTCCCAAGATACTATCAGCAGAAGCTACCTATGATGCTAAACGGTTAAATGAAATGAATGGGGGGGTGTGAGGGGGGGGTCAGGTAAAAAAGAAAAAAAAGACACATCTGGCAGTGATGAAAATAAAACTCAGTTTTGGTAATTCAATATCTCTGTTTATGGATCTTTTGCTGTCATCCTTGTGATTTTCCTGTAGCCTTCTCCTCCCCAAATATATGAAAGAATTGCACTCATCTAAGACTCCAGCACAGCAACACTGGTACCAAAGATGCCTCCTTACATACGTGCTAAAGGATATGTTTAAAGAACAGGATGCTCTTAATCTGAGCATTGATTGTAAACTGTGATAAAATGTGCATGTCTTTGCCTTGTAGCTGTGTGGGTCCATTGATTTTGAACTAGATTGGGTTTGCACACATTTACAATGCACTGTACATGATTTGCAAGTGGGAGATTGTGTATCCAGAGCAATGCATTTGCACTGACTGCTGCGTTGGGGCAGACCTGATTTCCATGCATTTGACCAGTCTCGTGCCACTGTACATCCATATTGGTATAGTAATGTGTTGAATCAAATCCACCACGAAAGGCACAATATCAAAGAAAGAAATACTTGTACCATTCACCCAAGCGTCTGCCCTTTAAATAGCTTGCCTCTTGCACCAAGTAGAAGATTAGCGATGATAAATAGATTGACTGCAGTTTCAGTCACAGTAACATGCTATGAAAACATCTTGCATTCAGTGGCTAATCCAGACTTCTCCCTTCTCTGCCAGACCGCAAACCTTTCATCATAAACTTCTCCATTCATCTTACATTGGCATGAAGGGACAGCCCCTATTGAATACATCTACAGATGTTTTATTAGTAGCACATGTTTTAGATGCTGGAGTTATATGAGAGCATACTGCGATTCAGCTGCAGGTGTTTACTAAATAGGAAATAAGTAAAAAAATCATGGAGACACTCTAGGAATGAAGCAGTTCGGTATAAATTTAATTTACTCTGTGTTTATGTTAACTGATTTAAATAGAAATCTGCTGCTCTTCTGAGTTTAGCCTGATTGCCCATAACACAAATTTCCCTAGATATGCCTGCTTCAGTCCTCTGACCACCCCTTCTACACTGTCAGGTTTAGTAACGAAATGTCAGCTCCACACCAAAGGGAGAAATATACTGTTCACCTATCCTCAGGGTGCCATGGGGGGCCAGGGAGGGGCGGGGTGTCGCCATGGAGGGGCTCAGGGCAAGGCCTAGCAGCCAGGGCCTGTCCAGGAACGGGGCAGCCAGTGGGCACCAGGGCAGCCCCAGCCACGGGCATCGGGCGCTCCCCTGGGGACGGGCCGAGGCTGGGACGGGGTGTAGGCCGGAGGACGAGCCTGGCTCAGCAGGGCCCGTGGCCAGGCAGGGCAGGGCTGCAGGAGCTGGAGACCTGGCCCGCTGTGGCAGCGCTGGGGCCCAGGGGGGTCTGACGGCCCTGGGGGGCTGCCGCGGGGTCCTGGGCTGCGCAGGGTGGGGGGAACCCCGTGGGGCTGCCGCGGGGTCCTGGGCTGTGGGCTGGGGGGGATCCCCGGGGAGGGCTGGGCAGGGGCGGTCAGGGCTGTGGGTGCCCTCGCGGCCGTGGCAGGTGTTGCAAAGAGGTTTAGATGATTCTATATTTAAATTTACCTAAGTATGTAGTATCCAATGCCTGGTTATTTTTTTCTTACAGTTGGTCTCTACATGTTTTACAGAAAGCTCAAATTGGGTGAGGTAGTGTGAGGAAAGAGGGGAGTGGAAAGAGATGTTTTAATGCCATTAACAGGTTATTGAGTCATGGTTGTTTCTCTTTCAAAAACCGAAGTGATAGAAAGGGATTTCCAAGTGAATTGTCACGTAATTAGTACAGAGAAGTATTCATTTCTTCTTATCACTCATGGTAGTAACTGGTTTATCCTTCCTCCATGTAACTTTTGTTTGTCTTCTATAGTGTAGCTGTAATTCTGAAAAAAGAATAAAACATAACCTGTGTAAATTTATTAACAAAAAAACCCCATGAATAAATATCACATCTTTTCTGGAATGGATACTTTACCTTAAGAAAGACAACTGTAAGCCCCTAAATAGCAGGAATCTGAGATAACCACATAGGATATAGCAAAGAATCAGATTACCATGTTCAGACTCAGAGCCATGTTCAGATACAGCACAAGAAAGCCCACAGATAAGAAATCAGAGGATAAAAAAAAAAGCACTTCCTTTCACTCAATACTTTTAAACTTGAAGATCAGGTTATTTGCAGGTACTAAAGTTTTTTGCCCCTTAATGGTCAGCAAAAAGGAAAACATTTCATTTGTTTAATATGCTCATAACGGAGGGTTTAGCTTTTCATTCACTAACAACATAGTTAAACACCCAGTTAATTTCAATCATATTGTAAGTCCGAAGAACATATATTAAGAAAAAAAGCAATTTAAAATTAGATTTACTCTTGTTAGAAGGTGCATCCTTTAAGCTGTCAAGACATGTAAGAATGCGGCAAAACATAAATCAGTGCAGTGAGATATGTCAGAAGTCTAACAAAAACACTTTTCCTAAGGTTAAAAAGTGTTTAAACTGCTGTCATTAGCAATAGCTTCTGATTATTTTATGGGCACATAATAAGAATCTGTGCTTTCTGTTCAAAATGTCCACATTAGCTTTTCAAGTACATGTTTATAATATATATAACTGGTTTCATCTTAAGGGGAAAAGGAAAAAAATCTTTTCTAACAAGAATAGTAAAGATAGACATGGGTTGCGTTTTTCGGAAGTGTCTTCAGGAGCAGGAACAGTAAATCACGTACATTATCAGTGTGTATTTAGATCAGCTTTGCATGACAAATAGTCCAAATGTATATAATGCAACTCTAGGTATTACACTGGGATCCTTCAGATTGAACAGCCCCATTTCAAAGTAAGATCAGTTGATGATAGCAGGTTTCTATCAGTTACCATCTTTGCACTTCAAAGTAAATGTGTGAATAGTTCATTAACATCTTACCAAATCTTACCTAACCATATAGAACTACACTGTGTTTATACAAACTGCTGTATGCAGGCACTGAATAGCTGTTCTGCCTCTGAACTACCCTCAGGAATGAAATAAATTGAACAAAATTCAGAGATGAGTTCTGTTGCTAGTGTTTACAACATTTTGTTCCTTAATCTCCTTTTCCACACCATTCATGAGTTTATAGCTGTCTATCCTACTCATATTCAACCATTTCCAGTTCAAGAATAGTAGTATATATCTTTGCTTCCTTCTCTACAGCTTTTCTATTATATGATTCCTGAGATCGTGGTAGAACTGTACACAGTATTCAAAACATGGATACACTAATTACACAGTGTTGATTTAATGATATTTTGGGTTTGATTTCTATTTCTATTAAGAAAATTTACAACACTCTATCTACCTTTTTGACACTGTGCATTCAGCTGATGTGAGCTGAGAACCAAGCAACTCCAGACCTTCTAGAGATGCAACAGGTAGTTTATATTCCATCACTTTTATCTATAATCAGGTTATATATTTCTTACATGCACTATATTTCACCCAGTTATTCTGAAATTCTTCTGCAGCTCTTTGAGGACTTCTCAAGAATTGGCTGGCTTGCTTTATTTGGTATCATAGACAAGCTTCGTCACTTCTAGCATATTTTTTCTCAGTGATATGCAAATAGGTGTCCTGGTTTAACCCCAGCCAGCAACTAAGCACCACGCAGCCGCTCACTCACTCCCCCCCCACCCAGTGGGATGGGGGAGAGAATCGGAATGAAAAAGGTAAAACTCGTGGGTTGAGATAAGAACAGTTTAATAGAACAGAAAAGAAGAAACTAATAATGATAGTACTAACAATAATAAAATGGCAATAGTAATAATAAAAGGATTGGAATATACAAATGATGCACAATGCAATTGCTCGCCACTCGCCAACTGACGCCCAGTTAGTCCCTGAGTGGTGATTCCCCCTGCCCTCACTCCCCCCAGTTTATGTACTGGGCATGATGTCACACGGTATGGAATACTCCTTTGGCCAGTTTGGGTCAGCTGCCCTGGCTGTGTCTCCTCCCAACTTCTTGTGCCCCTCCAGCCTTCTTGCTGGCTGGGCATGAGAAGCTGAAAAATCCTTGACTTCAGACTAAACACTACTTAGCAACAACTGAAAACATCAGTGTTATTAACACTCTTCTCATACTGAACTCAAAAACATAGCACTATACCAGCTACTAGGAACACAATTAACTCTATCCCAGCTGAAATCAGGACAACAGGCTAAACAGAGCAGAGCTTGGGAAACCTCTTTTCATTTTGAAAGCTGATAATGAATTCCTAGTCTCTGTTTCCTATCTTTACTCTGTTATAAATCCATAAAATTACCTTCCCTCTTAAACCATGGCAACTTTTCTGTAAAAATTTGTAGTGAGAGATTTTTATCAAAAGCTTTTTGAAAACAAAAGAAAAATTTAATAATGCTATTATGCTTAACTGCTTTCTTGTTTCCTCAAATATTTAACAGAAGCCTAAGACATGACACTTCTTTGCAAAAGCAATGTTGAGTTTTTACTGGCATATACTTATTCTTGTCTTTTAATCCTCTTCTAATTACATCTTCCACAGTTTGCCTATGACCAAAGCTTTGTTAGTCAATAGTTCAATACATCATCTTGTAATGCTGCTTAAGATCTTTTGCCATCTTCCATTTCTCTCATGTGGTACATTCTGCCTATGAGACAAGAAATAAAATCACATTTCATCACATTGCAACTTTAACCTAACAACATAAAATGGCTTTGGGATTCAAAAGAAATATTCAGTTCACATTGTTCTCTAGGCAGAAAAAATGGGAAAAATATTTATCTATTCAGCAAAGTAGTTACACATTGCTCTTTTGAGGACAACATCTGTGCATATGGTCAGAAATACATAACATTATCTAGCATAACTATCTTATAAATGCCTGTACTCTTACAGTTCAAGACTGAACAAGGTGTGTTTAATATGTACGTAAAGACGCTCTCTATGTGTTTCAGGTGGGCTTTTATTGTCTATATTTTCAGATGACAGATTAAAAACTATTTCCATAGTATCAGTATTTTTGGTTGATGAACCTCATGTAACTTTTTATTTTTATTTCAAATTCATTAGTGATATTATTTCTTACACTAATTGAGAGCTATAATGCATTACACAAGAGTGTTCACACAGGATAATTTGAAGTACCTAATGTGTAGTAAATATACACAGCAGATTAGTGCACACTAGTATCCTCATGTTAGACAAACAATCTCAGGTAAAATGCAGAAGCCAACAATTTCTGTTTTCTAAATTTCAAATATGTGTTGAATAAGTCTTTTGTTCCATTACCACAAAAACTCTTGACTTTGTTCTTCTCTATGGCTATTTTTTCAGTTTATGGTCTTCATTTTGCTATTTATAATATATCAGAGAAGAGCCTGACTCATTGTCATGGTTTAACGTCAGCCAGCAACTGAGCACCACAACAGCCACTCTCTCACTCCCCCGCTCTGGGATGGGGGAGCAAATTGGAAGAGTAAAAATGAGAAAACTCGTGGGTTGAGATAAAGACAGTTCAATAGATAAAGCAAAAGCTGCGCACGCAAGCAAAGCAAAGCAAGGAATCCATTCACCACTTCCCATGGGCAGGCAGGTGTTCAGCCATCTCCAGGAAAGCAGGGCTCCATCACACGTAACGGTTACTCGGGAAGACAAACACCATCACTCCAAATGTCCCCCCCTTCCTTCTTCTTCCCCCAGCTTTAGATGCTGAACATGATGTCACATGGTCTGGCATACCCCTTGGGTCAGCTGGGGTCAGCTGTCCTGGCTGTGTCCCCTCCCAACTCCTTGTGCACCCCCAGCCTCCTTGCTGGTGGGGTGGGGTGAGGAGCAGAAAAGGCCTTGGCGCTGGGTAAGCACTGCTCAGCAGTAACTAAAACATCCCTGTGTTATCAACACTGTTTTCAGCACAAATCCAAAACATAGCCCTATACTAGCTACTGTGAAGGAAATTAACTCTATCCCAGCCAAAACCAGCAGACTCATAATGGAACATTGTGTAAAAATAGGACAAAGAAAGAGAGATAAATCCAGGGACTGTGGATGGAGGAAAGAAAATTTATTTATTTGCAGAAAGGTTTCTGTGGACTAAGCCTGGAAATTAGAATGTGTTGTGAAATGCACAGGGTTTTAAATCATGGCTAAACCTAAACTAAAACATCCAGTACACTGAAGAGTTTGGAGAGAATCACAAAAATTATAGATGAAATTGCAGTGCTAAAAACAAAAGGGGAAATTAATGTGTGAAGGCCATATGTATTGTAACTGCACTATGAAGTTCCAGATATAGAGTAGGAATGGTAGAAATTTTTGATAAGTTAAGACTTGTCAAACTCTTTTGTCTTCAACAATTTCCTAAGTTTTACAGGTGAGTTTCATAGCTTGAAAAAAATGTTGACATCCTGCAGATGCCTACAGCAGTTTGTAGCTTGAATCCAAGGAAAACATGTTTTGTGCCAGCAGTCACTTAACAAAACTTGGTAAGGTCTATTTTTACGGAAAAAATATTCTAAAATCTTCCTGTCCAGAATAGGTAGGTAGATAGATAGATAGATAGATAAATGGAACAGATTTCAAGGCTTCACTTACCTTTTGATACACCTTTTGTATTGACACTAAGAAAGTATTCCTTTTTCTTTCTTTTCTTTTTCTTGTCAATGGAAACTTATTTGTAAAGGCACAAGACAGTGACTTTCATCAGCCGTGTAGAATGCTATGTTTAGTGTTCAGTGTCATTAGATTGCTTTTTCTTTTGTGCACATCACCCTAACCTACCTGTTTTTCCCTTTGACATGCAATCATGTCCTGTATAAATTTACAAGCTGTGAGGGGAAACTTTCATTGAACTTAACAGTATTCTACTCAAAGCTTTTGCTACAATAAGATATTCTAGGTTAAACTCAGTAAAACTTTAAGTTGCACGTACAACCCATTTGGCCATGTATTATTAAATTCATAATGGTTACATGTAAATGGCATTTTCTTCATATATAACTGTCTGATTTCTCCGTACAAATGCTTTTTTCTTCACAAGAAAGATGTTTTCTGTATAAACATTATATATTGCAATCTGATAGATGTGAACAATTTATATGATTTGACATCATTGCTTCTTATCCCACAGTTTGTGTTGCCAGATATAAATGTAATCTTAAATACAAAGTACTTGTATAAATGTATCATAAATGTAATTTTGTTCTGATTTCTTAAATATTTTCTTTTTCATAAAAAATATATCATTAAGACTTTAAGTAGTGTAAAATTTGACTGTCAGGTCCTATTTAAACAGATTTTTTTTATACTTCCCCACTGGTGTAACCAGGAGCACTAGAGGATTTTGTTGTATTTGTTTCGGTGAAATGTTTTGAGGGACAGCTATTGACAATAACTTCTGAGATACATTCTGCCTTTTGTTTTGAAACCGTCTTCTTTAAAATGTATGGTTTTCATCAACTTTGGAAAACAATGTAGTCTCAGCAATCTGTGAAAATTTACATGAAAACTCCATTGGAGGTCTTATGGTTTCTTTGAATGTACAACATTAATGGAGTTTATTTTGTGAATAATTATTGATATAACACGATCTAATCCTAAGAAGACACATATGAGAAAGTTTCAACACTAGTATTTTTACTGAGATATATTAGAAAATTTCTATACATAAAGGTGTGTAAATGTTTTCACTCTGGAACAATCAATTAAAACTAGAAAGGCTGTAAATAAGTCATAAGTGTCTATCATGTCACAGTTGATGAGTGACTCTTCTGAAATACTGATATCTAAATTAAGCTTAAAAGTCTCTGTTGAAATTGTTACAGATTGCTGTCAGTACACTCCCCATATTTAAATTAAATTAATATTAATTTACTTAATTTTCATGCTCTGTATTGGACAGATGCAATCATAATGAATGCCAAAAAACGTTCAACAACATAAACTGTTATTTATCTACAAAAATTTGGGGTTTTAACCTTGATATCAATATCTATTACTCATTAATTAAAAAATAAAGTTCAAAAGCAAGAAGAAAAGGAGAGGGAAATGTGGTGATAAAATGTATATGGAAGAAATTTTATTCTATTTAGTCTCTATCATATTTGACAGTCTCATGGAGCACTGTAGAATACTACAAAAGTAACTGACCACTTGCAATGCAATGTCTTTAAAATGTTGGAAGAAAATTTTGAAGATTTTGTACAACTATGGAAGAAAAATAAGCTTCTGATAGTTTAAAAAAATCAAATTTACATAGTATTCTTTCATAGCTAATACAGGAATCAGGATTATTAAACATGTTGTTTACTTCCCTTTTAAAGGTGGACAAACTGTTGTAAGAACCATTATAATCAGAATACTTATTTACTGGAAAAATAAAATTTCTATTTTTTTGCCACTCCATTTAAAATTCAGGAATAAGAGGATATGAGAATCAATGAAATTATATGAGCTAAATAAAGTTGATGAGAAATAAAGTAGTGGATAATGCTTCACAGGGAGAAATCCATACCATGTGAAAGAATCTTTTCCTTCTTTGCAACTCTTTTTGCACAGGGACTACCTATACACTCTACAAGATGAGAACGTGTCAGTACTACTGTGAAAAAATTATTTTTTCATGAAAATAGGCATGAAGTATGTTTCATTTAAAAATAAAAATTTCTTAAGTATATGATGAAAATTAATACGGACATTCTCTCCATCAATAATAGGCTTTCTTGTTCTGTTGGATTTTTTACATTTACATTTTTTTACAATCCAAAATATTTCATTTGGACTCTCAGATCCAAGCAGTATAACTAATTACATTTGTATATTTTGCATAACATTGAAGCAAACAGTAGCAACAGAAGCAATATGATAATATGAAAAAAAGTGTTTATTTTTCAGTTCAGAGTACATTTTAGCTGGCTACTAAACCTCTGAACGTAAAGAGCTATAATACAATACCCTTAATAAATAGCAATTTATTTATATAGCTCATATATGCCTAATAATATAGCAGTTGTTTTACAGATTGCAATAAACATATTCTCAAATTGCAGTTGGGTTCTGTCATGAGCTCTCCAGTCACATGGAACTCTGTAGAGTGTATTGAACACTTTCCTCTGAAATAAGTCATCTGAATTTGGACTAAGAACATTTATTACACAACATTGTTTTTCAGACTGCTTCTTGGAATGGTAGATGGGCTAAAGATTATAAACACAAGCAAGCAGGAGACGGGGGGAGCTGAAAAGTATCCTGCAAAACAAAAAACTTGAGATTTATTTTATGGTATTTAGAAAAGATAGCTAGAGCAATGAAATTACAATTCTTGACACTTTAGTGATGCAATAGGCATAAAAATAAAATTTAAATATAGAAATTATTTAGCTAATTACTTTTCTCAGCAAAAAAAGTTCACATTATATAAAAAAAGGGAAAATGAAGAGTTTGCAAACAAGATGATGCATTCCATGCAGTGTACAGTTATATGAATATGTATTGTAAACAGCTCATCTTGACTTTCAGTTAAAATCAGTGGACACTTGAAAGGCAGCTTGCTTATTGTGGGTAGAATCTTCAATGCTTAAGTTAGGTGGTTACTGAAATTACAGGCAGTGAGTGCAGTTAGGACAGTTGATCCACCTGAAATAATTACCTCTGCACTAACTGGAAAGAGATAAGGAGTTCTGAAGATCTGCCAATTTGCCTAAGATAGACATCTCTCTCTGCCTTTCACTCTCCTCCCATCAAATGTGTGGGGTACTTGGGTATCTCAACATGCCAGTCCACTTAATAAATTAATGTTGGCCTCCTTAGCAAGAAAGTCTTTAATTAGGGGAAGAAGACCACCTTTCTATGCTAAATTTAGCTTGAAAATGAACTGCTAGCTTCTACCTCCTGGCCACAGAAAACTAGTTATCTTAAGAAATACTGTTTAACCAGTATACCAGAGTGAAATCACTGCATAATCAGAAATTCTTGGAACCAGACCATGCAACAGCCAGCCTCATCTTAACACTCTCTGGTCCTTTTCCATCATGAATTTAGGTTTTAATCAATAATGGTTGAATGTAGAATAGCTGTACACTTAAAATGTGGAACCATGTCCTTCCTAAAGATGAAGATGAAGTCAGCTTCCTCTGACTTGTGTGTGTGGTCCCATGTCTCAAGCATGTTCCTGGATAAACAGAGGCTCTGCTCTTGTATGGGCAATGAAAGAAACTTTCACACAGGCAAGACATTTCTCCAAAGCTGCTTCCTATGGAAAGCTTTTGGAAATAATACAAGTTCACTACCCTCAGAGGGGAGAGTGGAGAACCATTTGGTTACTAGATGAGTGATCAAATACTATGTTTCTTTGGGAAAGGTGAGAACTACCTGCTTACCAAGTTGTTCATAAGCTTGGGAACATTAAACCTCATACATTTTAAGCAGCGTTAGGATGTTAATTTTCCTAAACATGGATCTCTCCAAAGCTTTTATCTATCCTTCCCAACTGACACTTCTGTGTATACATGTATCCAGGGCATTTGCAGGCTATGAAGATATCAAATGAATTTAAGTTCTTTAGGTGCCTAGGAATGTAAGCACTCCAGGCTATGTAGAGTTGAGTTGGGTTTTAAGCATGAGTCCCAGCTTTGGCTGGATTTAATCATATGAATCGTTCAATATATAAATATGTCTTTTGGTGTACAAAAGGCTAAAAGAAAAATTATTTCAGTTACGAAAGCTACGGTTTCCTCTTCATTATTATCACAACAGATCGATGCATTAAACAATTGAAATTATTGTCAAGAATAGAAAAATAATTCACACTACTGAGGTAAAGATGTCGAAGGAATCTACGTATCATTTGTTCTGTTCGTTGGTCAAACACCCATCCCTGTGGCGCCTGCCAGTTCTTAGGGCAATATTTTCAGTGGACTTGACTGTGCTGTCAGCCCTAACCTGGAGAAATCACTTTTGAGGGTATGAGTCCTATACAGCAGAGACCTAAATTGGCCAATATGGAAGAGAGTAAAAAGTGGAACCCACATTAAAAAAATGAAATAAATCAGTGTCATCCACAATAAAGGAGAAATAGTACCATGGTAAAATCATAGTAAATTTACCAATTCAAATCTCAAATGACAAATCATTACTTCAGTGTGTCATATCATCCTTTCCCTCTCTTTGGACAATGGGACAAGGCTCTGTCCATTAACATTCAAGCTGAATTTACACAGATTATGACTAGACTAAGCCTAGAAGCCAATACTTGCATAAATAAATTCAATTTCTTTGCTTTCAACATCACTAATGGAAAATACTTATCAATATGGGTACTTCTGTGCTGTGATTTACTTGAAAAGGAAAACTGGCAGGAATTCATCCTGACTTTGAGTGATGACTTTAGCTACTATTTTGCAGAGTAGAGATGTTTGGATTTCCTTCCCTGAATATCCGAGATTCAAAGTTGGCTGCAGAACAGGCTAAGAATTTTTTTCATAAAAATTATTTTTTGCTCAGAAAATTTCCCAGTTCTTTTTTGCATTTTCTGTCAAAAGCATGATTCATAACAAGTCTGGTTTTGAATAAAGAAGAATCTTACGGATGTAAGGATACTAGCCCAGGAGGTTAAAATCCTTTGTTATCTATACAAAGGTACAAGAGTTTTATCTCCATGCTCTCCATCCTTTCCTGTCTTGTGGAAAGCTATCTCAGCTTTGTAACAACGGAGTAATAGATTAGTCCCGTAGGTGGTTTTTAGCTTTGTTTCTGTTTTCAGCTGCCCCATTATCTCTTAGTTCAAGCTAGCTCTAGTGGTATGATACAGTTGATACAGAGCCAGTATGACCAACACAGAGCTCCTAATTTTGTCACTTAACCTGAGAGAGGAGGTGGAAAAATGAAAAGCATATTCCTCCAAAATTAAATGTCTATCAGAGAGAAACCAGTAATTCTAAAAGCCTCAAGAGACTTATCCACTGTGTCTAAATTAGTTGGATATATCATACCCAATAAACTTTTTATTCTCATTTTAATGCTGCTCCAGATATCTCCATTCCAACTATTTCTAAATATAAATGGAAAAATGACACAGGTAATGACTTTGGACTCAATAACTGAGAAAAAACCTCACACGCAGTGTTAGATATAAATTAATTTATGCTCATGGAAGATGGCAGAAATTATTCAAACAGGGTGGAAGCCTCAGCTGACTTCCTTGGCATCAAAAAAACCAAATTGAGGCAAATTATACAATTGAGGAAAATTATACTATTTGTAGAGAGACTTAGATTAAGGACACATGATGCATGGGAGATGAAATTAAATGCCAAGGGTCAATAAAAAAGTGCAACTTTAAAATAATTCACTCCCAGCTCTGCAATCAGATGACTCTTATCCTAGACATGTGCAGAAAACCTGTGGGTCTATGTCTACGTGTGCTTTGAAAGCTCCAGGCTTTTTCTTCTTCTGTTGTTAAAAATACTACTTGAAAGAAAGACAATCCCTACTTCTGAAAAATGATCCTGGCCTATTATGAAAGAGAGCACCCTAAAAGGGTTGGACTTTTGGGCTTTTTTATAATGCTGGCCCAAATATTGCTCATGTTGCATTAAAACATCTTACAGTTCTGGAGGCTTCACTTGATATCAGCTATCAAAGCATGTTCTTTGTAGAATTCAAACTGTTAACATTTACACGATGGAACAAAACTTGAAATACCTTCTTAAAATAGGCCATTTTTACAAATCTGGCATTAAAGCATTTCCAAATGATACCATAAATTAATAGTCGTAAAGGAGTTGCCAAAGATTTGGAACAAACAATAGCAATAGCAGTATTTATTAACTATTTATGAGGCTTAAAACATTCATTGTGAAATACTGTGACAGTGTAGAAGCCTTCGTAGATCTTCAGACTTGTTTTACAAAACTGAAAACACATTTTTACAGTATATATGTAGCGTGCATGAAAAGAGCTTAAATTAAGCTGTGCAACCTCTCACAAGCGACAGACCCAGGATATGCATGGGTACAGTTAGTGCACTATACCTGACCTTTGGCTAGTTTCACACGCTGCTATAAATTAGTCTTGTACCTGTACCTTTTAACAAGTGACGATGTAACAAACGGCATGTACAGTTAGTCAACAGGCCATGCATTTGTCATGTGTGTCAATGCAAACAGTAATAATGTGTGCAAAGTATGAATTCAGGTGTATGTATAATTTTCTAGCTCTTTGGACTTTTATGAGTTCAGATCAGGTCAGGAAAGAGGAGCAGTCCTGTGTCCACACAGCAGCACAGTCTGACAGAGGAGATTGGCTAGAACCAGGCTGGTTCCATCTCCAGGTCCCACAGATTTTCTACAGGCTTAGACTGGTTGGTTCTCTCTGTCTAACAACTGCTACAGTCCAGAGGTCAAAGTAGCAAATCTTCTCTTTGTCAGTTCTGAATCTATGAACAGTGAAGAACTAATTGACAAAAATTCTGCAATAATGACTACCCACAAAATTCTGTTTGTGTACCAAAATACGTATATATGTGTTTGTATAACACTTTGGTTTGTGCCAGCAGGTACACTCATTAATTTAGAATTTTAAGCATTTTAAGTCCGTTAGAACTATTGAGCCCTGGAGCAGTATGTGATGTCTAAAGTTAACATGAAGTCTAAGTTTCCTTTATGGGTGACTGCAAAGTATTCTAAAATAGCCATGCCATCAGAAGTAATATTAGGTGTCTTGGTACTTGACCTCCCTTTTGACAAGAAGGGCAGTGTTACACAGCAGCACTTTACACCAGTAATTCTGCAGAGCTCTAAAATTGCTGATAGAGACCTAATTTCACAGACTTTGCAAATAATATTTTGGACTTACAGGCACTGCTTTGGATTACAATAGTCCCCAACTTAAGATTTTTGTCCATTTCTTTGTATCGCTGCTCTATCTTGTAGCGACTGCTTGTGAAAGATTCACAAGTTTCTACATTACCTGAAACTCTGGAAATATTACATTTTCTCTTGTCTGAAACACGATCTGTGACATTATTGCTTGGAGAAGATTTTCTACAGCTAAAGGGTTAAATATGAGCTGTAAAAGACTAGATTTGAAGGAAAACTAAAAATACCTAAAACTGAAGAAATGTTCTGGATCAGAATTCAGATGCACACGAGGAATTTTTTTAAAAACATTATAAATTAAAAAGCTAATTAAATATTCTTAATAATATACGTTCTTATTCAATCATATTTATTTATTTATTCCAGCGCATGTATCTAAATCTTGTATTTCATTGTTATTAAATGTAAGCTATAAACCTTAAGTCAGAAACTTCTTTATAAAAAGGCATCATTTGACATATCAAATTTTTTCAAGGTAGTACAAAACTTCATTTTGGAGATTGGAATCTTTTCCCTATTCTTTCTTTTGCCTTGCTTTTTCTTTTGGCATAATGTCAAATATTGTCTCCATGCTAACAACTGATAGTTCTGTCTCTCCTCTCTTAATCTCCTTGTTTTCTCTCCAAATTAATTTTTTGTCTTGTTCCCCTGTTCTTTCCTTGATTTTGCCTTCTTTGCAGTTTTCTTAGCTTTGCTAAATCAGAGCTTTTCTGCCCTCCTTTCAATTTTTGCATATTATTTTCATATTTAGCATAGATCCTTCTGTGAGCATCACAACAATCTTGCCTGCCAGTCAGGCACATCCATAACCAAGGTTGGTTCTGATCTCACTCTTTCCTCATCTATGCATAATACTGGAGATTCTCGCTCTAAAATTCAGCATTCCTTTCCACCTATACAATCAGTCTGTGCATCACCTGAGGTGTCACTGAATGCAACTGTACTTGTCTTTGGCCTTGATGCACATCATCTTGTATCACTCACTAGTAGCCAGTGTTACCTCTCAAGAATTTTAGTGAAAATGCTTGGAGAGGCAATACATTTCAAGAAGCAAAATCTAACACAAGCTATTTCTGGTACTAACTGACTCACACACGCTGCCTGCAGGATTGCTTTACTTACTATCACTGAAAAGCAATGCCTAAACCTTTCCTTTCCTGTTGTCCATTTACCTTTATTATGCTGATAGAATCTGAAAATACCAAGGAAGTAATTTAAAAATATGTAGAAATCTGTAATAATGCACTATAATGTATTACCCAAACTGATAACTTTTTTTAGTATATGAGCTGCTATAAGAACAATATACTTTAAATAATGCATTCTTGTTGAATCTGAAGAGATCATGAAGTTTAAGACAAATACATAAAAAGAGAGCAAGCAAAAATTAGCAGATCTTAATTTTCGGATAAAATTAGGGTAGGATAGCAAAAGCAAAAGTAACTAAGGAAATGTAACTAAGAATCATACGTAACTATAGGAAAAGAACTGAGAGATGTTATTTAGAGTTGTGCTATTTTTGTACAAGTTACAAAAAAGTGAAGCACTGGGGAGTGGGTAGAGCTGTATATTCTTAGCATTTAATACTCACTTGCTCTTTCTGTCCTTCTCCCTCTGTATTGCATGCATACACATTTTAAAAATATATAGATATGGAGGCATCATATATAGCATTGATGCATAATGGGAGCTTTATATGCTGTATGTAACAGAAAATTATTAAAAATAATTTCCTTATGTAATTTCTTTATAATGTTCTGTGGCCATAATTATGATTTTTAGTAGTATCTGAGAACTCCTCCATGAGTTTTATCATCTTCATCAAGACAGTTACTAGGGGGAAAAAAAAAAAAGATAAATAAATTTGGATTTATTTATTTATTTGAAGATATATACAAATAGAGACAGGTTTTAGTGACAACAAGTGCTGAAATCTCTGACACTTGCAATTACCACTCCAGCTGTGTAGTTCTGTTCCAACTTAACTGAAATCAGGAACGCATCATGTGCATTGATCTGTGCTTGAAGTTCTGCAAAGACACACACATTTTATGCAAATCTGTAACCTCTTAGGTTTGAAGTTTCGTGCTTAAGTCTTCTTACCTACTTTTTATATCTAGGTAAAATGGGTATCTCTTGATCTCAATGAAATAGCTACTTCTGAAATTGCAAATGTACAATGTACAGGGAGAGAACTATATCACTCATTTCTCTGAAATATCGCACCTTAGCTTAGGTTGGGCAACATTCTAATTAAAATTGCATCCTTGTTCAGGCAAAACTGTTTTCCTGTAAAACAAGTGAGATTCCTTGTGATGGAAAAACCCAGAATTTTGTACCAGTGGTAAGAAAAGGTTTTGCGCTTTGAATGCCATACATCCTTATGCCTCCACACAAGACAGGCAATACACCCCACAGTTTCAAGATGCAAGATTAGCACTTTGGTGCACTCTGGTACCTTCTTACATTATTTCAGGCATTTTGAACTGTGTGAAAAATTACTCACATTTTGCAGTATTTCTTCTGCAAATCATTTAGATGCAAATCAGATACAGAACCAGAAATAAAGTGTATCAGTGATGTGCTTTTTTCTGTTCATGGGGTTAATTTTTTTGTCTATTGTTTGTTTTGAAAACAAAATAGATCATATCTGCGCTGCACGTATTCAGTCAAATCTTGTCTTGCACTCTCCAATTCACACTGCTCCCAACACTAGCAGTTCAAGTTTGTGATTGTTTTGCTGTAGGAGGATTTATAACAGACTGAGTGAACTTTTTATTCAAGACACAGCATTTTTATTGCTTTTATCTAGAGGTTTACAGTAAGAGCTGAGAGTGTGTTTTAAGAGATTGAAGTGTGAAGTGAAAACGTTTGATTTTTTTATGTTACATATTTATGTGACCTGCTTATCCAGGTCTCTTAGTGTAATTATTAGCACAACTGAAAGTCTTTCCTTCTAGGTTCATGTTTCTCCATGTGTAGCAGCTGTAAACCACAAGTGAAGTTTCTAATGTTAGACAAGGTGTAGCCATTAGTTCCGCTAAAAAGCTCTAACCACCAGTGCTCATTGATTTCTAGTTTCATATATCTTTAATGAGGAGATTAAATACTTGTTTAGGAAGCAGAGCCTGGCTTAAGTGGTGTTTGCTCATATAGCATGTACAGTCAAAGACCTCCCTAATATTTCCCTTTGGTAATAGAAGTGAAAAAACCTTTATTGCCCCAAATATAAACCATTTAGCTAGTTCTGCAGCACCATGGGATGTTTTATTATGGAAAAAATCATTAGAGATGAAATGCTGCAGAAAAAAGCCCTTTCTAATTGATAATAGACTTTTTTTTTCCCTGTTCTCTTATTTCTTTATGAACACCAGGGAGTATGCTAAATTCCCATTTCAACTAAATAAAATAAAAAAAAAAAAAAAGAAAGAAAGAAATCTCAGCTAAGTTTCATTTTCTGCTCACGCATTAAAAAGAAGAAAGGTTCTGTCCCAGGTGAATGAAGTTTAATGCAGGTCAAGAAAGGTGGGGATGCATTAACTAGTTCTCACTGAGAACCTAGCGCGAGGAGAAGACTAGGGAAAAGTGGGACAGGTGCTGCAGTAGCAGATACTTCTGGAATGAGTGTCAAATGACAAGACTTGGGAAAAGTACAGAATCTCACTCTTTATGGAAAAAGCAATGAAAACATTCAGAATTTGCTAAGGATGTATGGAGAAAAGAAGTAGTGCTGTTCTCATGATTGATTTTCCTCACTAAATTAATGTAAAGTTCCTTTGCTCAGGGCATCAAAAAGCTTCAGCAGGGCTGCAATCAGATAGATAGACAGATATAGATATAGATGATGATAGAGATAGAGATAGAGATAGATATCTATAGACAATATGTATCTAGATAGATATATACATATTTTCTGATAGTGGGACTGGAAATCTGATGTTAGAGAACAAGTAGGTTTTTGGGTTATGTGCTTCCCTCCCTGGTTCAATTGGCTTCCTGAAACTGCAATCATGAAGCAACAGAATTAAGTGTATAATGGAAAAAAGGTATTGGTTAAGATAGGTAGTCTAGAGAGCTTTGCAGAAGCCTTGGGCTTTCAAAAGTATCTTGCTACCCATCCAGATTTCAGGAAATCACCTGCTAATGGATGTCAGTCTACTGCTTCTTCCATGATGGGATGAAATTATTGTATTTCCAATTCACATGGAATGATACAAAAAAGTGTCCATTGGTCCCATTTTATGTGCCTATTTTGGGGCTGAATTGGATCATATACAACTTCTGAGAATTAGAGCAAAAATCACTCCTCACTGTATTTAAAACACATTAAGTCAGAAAATATTAACTGAGATGTAATTGAAAATGCTATTTCCTGGTGTTTGCTCTATTTTTAATATATAGAGTTCCCACTCAGGCTGCTGAAAGTGAGACATGTGAATAGGGAGGGAACATTTAGAATGCACACTCGGCCAGCTGAAACTCAGATTGTTAGGGGTATCTCAGAATGCCTTTTCTACTAACAAACAACAATATTTAATAACTCCTTTTTCTAGGGCTGATAATGGAACAAAAGGATTTTGTTTTAAGATACAAAGTTTAAAAAGACTCTATTCCAGAAAGCACTTCCTTGAAGTGGATATTGAAGCTTTTTAGTTTGTGTAACAGGATTTAAAAGGAAGGAAAAAAAATCAAACACAAAGAAAAGCTAAGTGAAAGTATTTCCCCTGTCCTGTGTAACACACTTATGCTGTTAGAGAAGAGAAAAGCAAGACAATTCCATGTGCCCAGTGCTCATGGTTTCTCACCTAAAATGCCAGTATGACTTTGTAATGTGCAAAATCTGTAACTTAGAAAAAAAGAAAAAGCGTATATCGTTATTTAAGTGAAGCACGTCTGCTTAAGGAAGGAATAAGCTTTTCACATTTAAACATGTAACATTTCTCAGAATTCAAAAATCTATTTATTCTAACTTTTTGTCACTAAATATTATTTTATGCAGAATTCCATAGAAGAAAATCCCAGAAAGATATTTGAAACAAGAAGATACCAGAATCCTAATACTCCTTTTCTCAGTATCATTTGCCCCATATCACAGCAATTTGCAAGTAGGATCAAGAGGTAGAAAATTGATAGGGGAGGGGATGAATCTTGGAAATCAGCATGCCACTAAATTGATACCATGTAAACACCATATAGTATTGGAAAACCACTGCTGGGGGTAAATGAAATGAATTCACTGGGGCATCTAATCCTATTTCTGGAACACTTAAAGTGTTTAAATGCACTGGAAAGCAAACAAACTTCAAAGTGATCATTATACCCCTGACACTAGTACTTGTGTGGCTGAAATCTTTATGAGATTAACCCCCTACAGGGAAAGGAGTTGAACACGGTCAAAACCACTTTGAAACTGTCAGGAGGATACCAGTCTGAAAGCTCAATGTTAGTCAGAAATGCAGTTAAATGCTGAATATTAAAGGCAGTTCAATATCTCACATGGAACTCACTAATACACCTACAAGAGTAATGGACACAAAGTGAGTCACCTCCATGTCTACATTTTGTTCTTTACTGATTTTGTAAATGCTAATCTAACATCAACAATTTCTTGCTAAGAGAGAAAGCTGGGTGACTTAATCACAGTGCAGGCTAAACACAAACATGAGTTATCTCCAGTGCAGTTCAACACTCTTTCTGTGATGAAAAAGCTCAAAAGCATACAGCCACCCCAGTCAAGAAGAAATCACTAAAACATTTTAAAATCTTTCCACAACATTAGAATTGCAATTCTAACAACTTTTCCACTAACGGCATAATTAAATTTAAATATTGAGTGTGTGGATGGTATGTTTGTAGCATGTATATGGATGCGTGAACATGCTCTAAAAAAAATCTACCAAGGTTGCGAATAAAAGATTTGTTTGCACCTTGCAAAACAACCACAAAGTAGTTTATTTCATTCTACAAATCATGCCTCACACATTTTCTCCAGGCTTTTAATGAACTGCACTGTCAGAGATGTCCCTTCCCTTTTGAAGAGAGTGCTCTTTTTGCTTTTCAGTCTGAAATCTTATCAATATTTGCCACTCCAGCAAAAAGTTTTACACAAATGAACTGGTGTAATGGAACGTTAGCCTATAATAAGAGTTTGTCACACAACAGTCACACTGGAGGAGATCTACCATTGATTTTTCAATAAATACAGCAAAAGGCAAAAAATACAGCACACATTCCTCAGCAGTAAATATCTTGGTGACCATTTTTCTTTTCTGCTGTTTTCTGTTCTTTTGTCTTCTGGCAATACTTAATAAAATGTGATTTCTTTAAGTGTAACTTCTGCAATGTGACAACCAGTTGGGAGTTGTATGGGAAGAGGATAATTAAGAAGCTACTCTTATTGCAGGGATGTGTGGTACTTTTGCTCATCGGCAAGGCAAAAAATAACAGATTGTCAGTGATGTGAACTGAATGTAAAAACAGAAAAACAATATTAACTATTTTAAAATGGTAATGTAATTGTGAATAAGGACTGGAAAATTCTAACTTTGATATAACAGATTTATGCTTTTGAAAAGAAAACTGCATATATGTCTTTTTAAACACTTGGGTCTATCTTCACTGACATACTGTAGAAATAGGTATGTATGTGGTTTTTTTATTTCCTGTTGTACTGACTGCTGCGAGTTTGGGGTCCTTATCCAAAGCTCATTGAATTGATGAAAGTACGGACTAAGACACTTAGTCACCTCACTGAGCTGCCAATGTTGCTGCAGGCAGACTCCAGGCCAGCCCCCGCTGCTTGGCTCCGCAGGGTGTCTGACCGCCCCTGGCCTCTTAGTGTCTTCTGCAGCCTTGAAGATTTCAGGAGCCCCAGAGGGCTTCTCCCTTCCCTGAAACTCATATTGTCAATGGAAATTCTAAGTTTCATAGGATGCCTCTGGCCCTGATTATTTTCAAGGTATAAATATTTGTGTAGATAAAGTCTGTGGTGTGGCCATAGTAAAACTATTTTAAGGTGGGAACTCCATCCCCGCAGCTTCTATTTTATATATCTCTATACACATGCATAACCACCTGTGTACACACTACTCTATAGATTCTTAAGCAATCATAGAGTTGAAGCTTATTTGAAGGCCTTCTAAAGTGGACAGAAAAGCAATTCTTTTAACCCATATAATTCTGTAATTAGTGTGTATTATTAAAGGTCCCAGTGTATGCTATGGTGTAATGCTGCTTGCTGTACAAAAAACTTGTTAGGTCATTTCCCTTAACAAGCAACACTTCTTTAAACTACATTTTAAATGTGCATAAAGTTTCAGTACAAGCATTCATTACACAGGACTTGTTTTTCTATATGAAGAGGAAATATATTTTTTTAACAGGTTTGTTCCTCTGTAGCCTACTTGTTTAAGAGGTGTCCCATGGCATTCATTTAGCTACAATGCTTCATCATAAAAATACATGAAAACGGAGCCTCTTATTTACAACGAGGCCCTGGAGGGAGAAAACAAAACACAAGGGAACTACCATTAAGAACACTTCTTATCACCGTGGCACAAATAAACATTAAGGGTTGGCATCTCTGGGCAGACTTTAAAAATTAGGAGATGATTGATCAGAAGCATTGTGTGTTGCCTGCAATTTCATTTCCTCAATATTCCCTGTATCTTCCAATTCAGTTGTGCATCCTTTGTTTATAATGATTAATTAAGATGACTAGTGGGAGTAAGTGACAGCTACAAAAACCTAATTAACGAAATGGAGAGGATACAGTTCTTTCAAAATTTATGTAATTACCTTTTCTTGGAAAAACACTGAAATGTACAGGATCTTACCTTCTCCTGATACAGTGGCCTCAGTGAGTATTTCATTGTCTTGAATCAATTTGGTCTACACAGTTAACACTGGCAGTCTGCACCAAGCACAGGTTGGTTTACTTTAACTACAAGCACTCTTCCATTGCTTTAAAGTTGGGTTATTCTGTGGTATATCTTGTAGTATAATATGTTTAGGTAAAGTTTAAATTCATATAACTAGTTTTGAAGGAATCCTTGCTGAAATGGCTATTCCCAAAGGCTAACCTCAGCCTAGAAAGTACAATCTCTCCAGGCTCCCTCTAGCGTAAATTAGGAGGGATCATTTCCCTTAGAAGAAAGAGTGCATGAGCTTAAATTTTAAATCATGCTCTAGAATAATCTGTCTGTCACCATTGACTGGAGGCTGAGGCTAGGGAGACTAGCAGCAGTATGCTGACTTGCATCGGTATGCTCATTTTAGCACTTGTGAATATTGCTTCTTTTCTCCTGCCTCCAAAAAGGTAATTAAAAGAATATGAAACCCTATCTTTATGTAAACTGGAAAGCCTACATACACTTTCAGGCTTCATAGGATAAGAACTTGGTGCTGACAGAAAGCTTCACAGTTCAAAATTTAGACTGCGCTACTACAACTGTGTGAATGAGGCTGGTATGATAAAAGATACTCTGAAAGGTCTCATATTTAAACTGGAAAAAGTTTCCCTAAATAGCTTCAGCACTTCACTGGACTTCTCTCAAAATTCAATTTATTAACATTTTTCATAATCTTTTTCAATCAACAAATCATTACTCAGGCAGCACTGCATAACAAGTAGTACTAAGAAAGACTGCTCAAAATTTTGGTGCTGAGATTTGCATAAACTCATTCTTGAGATCCATAACAGCATACACATTTCCATTTCAAAAACTGGAAAGTGAAAGCATGACAGCAGACTAAAAAATAATGCTGTGCTGAAAAGAAAAATAAAATCTTTTTGTACACCTTCATCCTCCCTCTTCTAGAAGAAAAAGGTATCCGGGGAAAAAAATGATTAAGGACAAAAAACAGGACAAATTCTGAACATTTTTTGTAAGCATGTAGGATGTAAAAGAATTCCTTGCCTAGGAGCATCCATCACTATTAGAATGGAAAGCACGGGCAAGCCACCCTCCTGTTAAAGCAAATAAAAATGCCAGCGTGTTCCAACTCATTGTTCTACACCTGAATGTAGAAGGAAAGCCTGGCTTTAAATGTCATGGTAATAAGTGAAAAATCAGGTCTTTTCAAAATTTGCACCTCAGTAGGTGTCATGCTTCTTCCAGCCTCTAGCTTATCTGGATAGAGGAGACTTGGAAGCAGACTTCAGTGCCAGATGACCACTGTTCTTTGGCGTAACATCTTGTTAGGAGCTCACTGTCTAATCTCAAAAGTTTCTAATTGGAAGAATTGTGTTGCGAGACAAATTTGTAACACTGGTTACAAACAGTGGGTGACAAATGAAAGCAGATGTTCTCTATTTCTTCTCTGGCTGTCCAGCATGGTGTTCAAATGGCCTGCTCAAGCACACTACCAGATAACCTGGTAGCTGGCTTCCACTATTGTCATGCTTTACATGCTGCATAAGTTGTCTTCTCTGCTATGCTGTCAAGCTACCTGCAGGTTTAGTGTGTATCTTCTAATGCTGCAGAGTTATCCCCAGAAGGTATGGATCAAGCCCAGGAGGCCATGGTAGGAAGACAAGGTATTAATCAGAAAAACACTACCTCTGCCCTGGTGTTCTGCTTCTGCAGTAGTCACAATCTTCTATTAATTCTGTAAAATTACCTTTATAGAATAACCTGTCCATGAGCACCTCTTTCTCAAAATCTGCCATTACGTAGAATTCGATCTGTGAACTCATTCTGAAACCCTTCCACTTCTGCATTATCTACTGTGTATATAAATTATGAATCCCACTAAGTTATTGAATTTGACAGTTCCTTGTGAAAATGAGTTTCATGGAGCCTAGCATTTCACTATGTTTAGAAGAAATCTTTCACAAAAATTACTAAACATGTAAATTTAGGAAACAAAACCTCACAGAAGTAATGCTTTTAAGGTTTTTTTTCAAGACCTCTTGTTATTGGTATTAAGTAATGTCTGGTATATCTTCTCCATTCTGTTAATTTCTGTACATCTTTGTTCTTACAGAATTTTGTTGGTATTCAGCATGAAGCTGTGGCATTGTTTTATTTAATGGAGTATTTCTGTTACAATTTTTTATCTCTTTCTAAAAATAGTTCTTCACACATTTCTTGCTTTTTAAAATTCCACTGCATATAGAATGTTTTCAATCAACTATTACAACGATTGCACAGAGCACTCACTGCTAATTCAGAAACTCACTAAGTGCAGTGCTTGTTACATTTATCAGTACGCTTTGCATTTACATTACGGAACAGAACTTCACCCACCATCATCTTATCTTCTGAAGCTCTTTTCTATTGTACTTCACATTTTTTCTTTGTTTTGACCCATCTAAACATTGTGTCAAATTAAAAATTTCCTGCTTCACTGACCAGTCCTTTCCCCTTTTCATCAGTCCTGAGATATGATTTTAATATTTTAGCATGTTTTAACTGTTCATTACCACTCTTAACACCATTTTTTATGTATAACTACTCTATTTCTCCACCTACTCACTGTTCTGATTAGTTCATCCTATTGGATTTTAGCATAAGAAATTAAAGTCTCCAAATAAACTCCTTTTTAAGCCATTCTCTTTTGAAAAGCAGTTTTTCTTCGTGGAATTCTGCTTGTTTGTCCATACTTTAACAGGTCCTCTTTGTATTCCAAAATCTGGTGTTTATTTATTATTTTGTTTAATTTTCCTGGTAGTGAAAAGGTGTTGATCTGTATTGCCCTGGATGATTCCTTCTTCAGTTACAAGAGGGAGAAAAGGACAACATCTGCTATCATCTAGTACTCTGGCATAGTGGCCAGTTTAAATCAAAGACTGTGTATTTATGTTAGCAGTTCAACCACTCAATCTTAAATTACCTTGGAATTCCTTCATGTACAGTATCCAGTTCTCATTACTTTTTTTTTTCTTTAATTTATCAGCTTGTTCTAGTACATTTACTTTTGAAAATTTGAATCTCTGACAGGTCTTAAACTTTTTTAAAATAGAAAGGATATTCTTAATATACTCTATCCAGAAAGATAATTTAGAGTTTTCAGTACTTTGATCCTCCTTAAATGGCTCTGTTCTTCACTTGGCAGATCACCAACTCATCATTTTAGGTTTGTTGGTTTTTATGCAGGTATTCTTTAGTAAATACAGAATCTGCAGAGAATATACAAATGAATCCCTAGTTTACATCTATAGTCAAACCTTTATTTTGATACAGTTATGTTACTGTTATTCTCAGGAAGTTTCTTCTTGCAGGGAAAGCATTATTTACTTTTAAGCGTTTTATGTTAAGAAAGTGAAACAAACACTTAACCTAAGTATCAGTCTCGGCTTCCAAAAGAAAATCAGCTTGTGTGTTGCAATCCATAAAGTTCAGTACCCTTTTAATTTTCAAACTGCAATGAATTATATCTTCGCCTAGCAAAACAAAGGCTTGTCCTGGCAGGCTGTTCTATTTTAGATATAAGTGTCCTTGGACAAAAACCGACCTATAGGTTTGTGTAGACACAGCATGATTTTCTTTAGCCCAAAGGAATTGCAGAAGCTCAGTTTGTGCTTGTGTTTTGGGGCAAAAGGGAGAAAAGCCAGCGTGAAAACAGTGTGAGTTATGTTCAAAACCATTGCTCACAGCAGGGAAAAAACAATTGCTTCTTTTCCGGTTTCTGGTGACTGGCCATATGTGCAGATCATAGTACCGCGGTGCAAATCCAAAATTGCACATTCAACATGGCTTCCTTATGTTGTTGCTGGTTTCCAGAAACCAAGTCAAATTACAGAAATTACCAGATACCGGAGTCCTCTAAGCTATAGCTTGACATTGAAATGCTGCCTATAATACATGACACACTAAAACTTCCATCCAGTTGATATTCTTTAGAGATAGGTTTAGTGTTAATTTGTAGCATCAAAAAGATTGAGGACTTCAGAAGTATCACTAAGCAGTAGTTTTTTAAAGAGACGTCCTACAGGACAATGCTGTGTACAGTGCTTTTACCTCCAGATTTTGTTATTGTGGCCTTAGATACAAAGCAGCAATTTTGCATGCTTTGCTTTTCATCTCCATTGTTAACTAGCTAGAGTAAACTAGACAACTCACTCATCATTTCCAGGACAGGTGACAAGGGAGAACAAAGACTGAAACAGGTTTATTAATATTTGTTTGTAGAGAGATGTTGCTGGGATTAACTTCTATCTTCCAACTTAAATAGGATTAAAAGGATTAGCTTGAATAATAGAAGCATACAGCACATTATAAATACTTATGCTTCATTTAATTAATAGGTTTGGATATGAACATAAGATACATCAAATTATTCCAGAATAGCCTATAATTACATTATTTTTAAATAATAGAAAAGAAACTCATGAGTCATTAATAAGGAGATGACTTTGGAAAAAGGCAAACTCATTCAGCAAATATAATGTTTTACAAGACACATTTTCTATTTATATGTATAGTTAATAACATCTATTATGCAGTCTTCAACTTGGAAGCCTGTGTTTGCTGAGAAAAGTACTTTAAAACAGAGATTTAATTACATGGTGTAAGAGTTCTTTTGGCAACATCAAGAGGGAGAAAGTCATTTGTGTTTTAATGAAATGTTTTGAAGGAGAAAAACAACTTTAGTTAAGTACTCCACAAGTTTCAAGCAGTAGGAAGAGAATGCAGATTACAGTTTGTTCTTCCTGACACATGTCAGCATAAAAATGACTAAAAATATGCTATATTTACCGTGTTATGTAAGATGATTGCACAATTTTCATCTCCTTTATTCTTTGCTTCTCTTTGTGTGTGTGTGTGTGTAACAGAAACAGTAACGGCATCCTGAAAGTGATCTGGAGAGAGGAAAACGATTATTTTAAACAATGTCTACAATGCTTTTACACAGATTTTGTTAAATGAAGCGAGTGTAAGAGGAATATATGCAACCTGAGACAAGGATGTAAGGTGCACATAATCCATCCGCCTTTTTACTTTTTGTTTTTGTTATCTTGACTAAGGTCATCCAAATCTGGGTTTCTCAGGTAGTAATATTGTGGTTTGACATTCAAATATAGTGTGATAGCTGTAATGAAAGGCTACAGTTAATTTCCTATGGTTAGTCTCCACACAGGATTCTACTCTCTCTTCTGCTGCTCATAGAAGAAATAATAGAAGCACTTTACAGATCATATTGCAGAGTGCTTCTCATTTCTAGCAATGGGATCTGCCAGAGTATCACTTTGAGATGTTAAACACCTATATGAGTGCACTTATGGAAGTAAAACTTGTGACTAGTGTATTTGGTTTAGCAAAGCAGGACTTTCCTGTGTTGACTCACCACACCATCTTTCTTTTACTCTGTATTAGCTTTAATTATCATAAGAGATACTGGAGTAAGAGGCTGACTGCAAGTTAAGTAGGAGCAGCAGCAATACAACTTTTTTTATGCCATCCAAGCAATGTTTCACTTCTGCTCTGGCAACACCAGGCAAGCAAGGGAAGGGTTAGTCCATTTTCCATAGCCCTCGTCTCTTCTGAAATTTCAGAGTTGCCACTTAGTATTAGGTCTGGAGGAAGCATCCATGGTACGGTGAGTTGTGCAGTAGTAAATGAACCAACATCATCAGAAGATTTCATGAAACAGCCAGAACAGATGGAAATAATTTTCAGTCACTACTGATCTATGCTGGCTTTGAACCACTGAGCTAAAAATAGAAGGTCCTTATTTTCTGTAACTATTTAGCCTCCTTTACGCTCCTGTTTCCTTTTTTCCCATTTTTGCCTGTGTTTTTATTATGAAGAGTATCTCAGTTTAAAATTTAAATTTGATGACTACAGCTGTCAATAAAAGCAGTTGTAAGAAGCTGGCTTACCTTTTTGCTTTTCTTCCACCATTACCTCCTTCTCCACTTCCCACACAGATTACCTTTTCTCTGCTTACCAGATGTTTTTCCCCCTTTCTCTCTGATATCATCCTTGACTGATTTTCTTTCTCTCCTGCCCACTCCATTTCCTGAGTTGCTTTAAGGTCTTTTTGCTATTCTTTTCTCAACCCCCACTCCTTGCAGTGATCTCTGCTTACAGGTTGTGTGAGTGGGTCTCGTTTCAGAAAGTATCTTGGAATGTGTTTGCGTGCTTTGCTAAATAAGGATGTCTTGGCTGCCCTGCTGCATTACTCATTTCATTATTCAGCAGCTGACCTTTTATTGAGTGTTTTAACACATAAAACAAGTCTTAGCATAAATAGGGAGATAAACCAATTAACTATGTACCCTGATTTCATCTTTCTCCTTACTTCTGGTTCATTTTGGACTCATTGTTTTGGGTTGGATCTTGAAAGGAATTTACTGCAAAGCAATTTATGTAACCAGCTCATTTTTAATTTTCTTTTTTGAGAGATTTCAAATTGTTTTAAACTAAGACTCTCCATTTTAAATTCATAGGAGTGGATCGCTGAATGTAGTCGAACAAACCTGTATGCAATAACTATTGAACGCCAGATGTGTATGCAATGGTGTGCTATTAATTTCACTAAGCGTTCATTAGCTGTTCAATCTTCATTTCAACAAGGCACTTGATAAAATGCTGTGGAAAAACGCAAGACTATGTGTGCATGCACAGGTGCTCACATGTGCACACACACAGACACATGGGCATGCGTGCACACACACAGAGTACCCATTTTGCATTTCCAGTACGTCATTGGTTCTCAAATCTCCCTGACATGCATATTTGCATTAAGAACTAAATATCATTTGAGATTTCTTGGATTTAGGTAGAAGAAATATAGTTTAAAGTTGTAAGTGGATGGCTGCTGCATTCTCATCTATTTCAAATGTAGGCTGAAAAGTGGAGAGTGGATGGGAGAGAAATTCTCTGCTGGAAAAAAGACCTACTATGCTGTTGCCAAGTTTTAACCCAGAGGGAATTTCTAGCCCTAAGTTATAAATTCCAGAAAATAGGGGCCTATAATAGAAACACTGACAGAACCTTAACTATAGCATTGCTAAAGGCAATGCTGCAATAAAATGGAATGACCTGTGAGATAAAATGTTTAATCTTTTGAGTGAGATGTGGCCTAATAACTCAGAAGCAGAGATGGGGGATGATTCAGGCTCTTCCTTGCAGCCTCTTATATGCCCTTTATGAAATTCACTGTCACTCTCAGCTGCTTTTCCCTTTCAGGCTGAATCTTGTTTCACTCCATAGCCAAATGGACTAGAAGGGTCATAAAGAACCAATTTATGGCCCCTAACTTTTCAGCAAAAACTATTTTTCAAAATGTAAATTAATGGCAACAGAAGCAGGAGGATCAGGAAAAACACCTTTGCAGATGACAAGAATAATAGAAAGAGAGAAATGGGTGCTACAGATGTGGGTTTGAGTCTCTCTCCTATTTCTCACTATTGTCTTTCCAAGAGAGTAAATCAGCATTTGAACCTTCCTTTAGTTAACTGAAAACAGTTTTGTGAAACCCCTTCTTCCCAAAATCAAATTCTAAATCTTGTTCTTGTGTTTATTTTTATATCACAGGAGGGGTAAATAAAACCCTGCCTATCAAAAGATGGACTCACACAGATTTTTGAATTACATGGTTGATATTAATTTTATATGACATATTTGCCTGTGCTAGCAAGTGGAACTGGGCATAATGACCTAGGAGGTCTCTTTAAATGCTACGTCCCATCAAATAAAGAAAGATGTAATCACTAGGTCCATAGTCATCTCTCTCTGGTCAAAAATCTCAGATTAGTTAGAATTCCACTTATTTAAACAGTGCCCTAAGCCAGGACAAGGGAATGCCATTGTCACTACACAGGCAGAGCCAGGTTTCTTTCTGTAGACTTTTTATTTTAAATTTTTTTGCTATCCTAGAAGCAGGAAAAAAAAGACCTACTCTGACTTGGTTGCTTCTTATTCACTGAATGCTTCTACCTGAAGATTCTGGTTTAAAAGCAAGGTTATATGAAAGTAAATTCTTTGAAAGTCTGTGGGTAATTTTTCAACCTGGTACATAAGGAATTAGACATGTCCCATTAAAAACAGCTGGAATTATGTATGTAATTCCTTGCATACCACCCAGAAAATTTACCCAGAGCCTCTAGCCACTTCTGTTTCCCAAACTTTCCTAAGGCTAAAATCACTATGAAGAACATCTGGGCTCTGTTCTTTGGGGATTTCTATTTTATTCTATCAATATTTTCCCTCGTTTTAACACATGAAAATGGTAATTAGATATTCCCATATTAGGCATATGGGAACATCCATTGCAGATGATGCTCCCAGAAAAATGTGGTTTGTGAATCTCCTGTGCTTGCCACTATTATACCTGTCATTTCTGATTCAGTAGCATTTTGCACCTGTCAGTCGTAGCTAAATGAGGTGCTATATATTGAGGATGCATTTGCTTGCTGTCCCAATGCTAACACTTTGTCAGGATTGCACTGGACTTTGCAGGGGTGACTTACAAACATGCTCCCAAATATTTAAGGCAACAAAAAATCACCCAGTGGTGTCTGTAAATGTGCAATAGATTGAGGCTAAAAACGTTAAAAAATAAAGAATATTTTCAGCATTTCATATTAACCACAAAAAATAAATTAATTTTTTTTTTTAGAAAGAGAATAAAGAAATTGAGGACTCATTAGTATTCGGTGAGAGTTCCTAAATATATATACACATAAAAGTATATTTTGTTATATATATTTTACATATATACTTATATATGCCTACATGCAAATATATATGCATATATATAAAAGTATATGTATAAATTTTTGCAGGAGACTGAGGCAAGCACAGAATGGGCAACTTGTCCTTAAACATTTTGTTATCATGATGAAATTATCCATAGGCAAGCTAACTAAAGCATGCAGAGATCATCCACAGTTGTACAGTTCAGCATTTTTATCAGTTCTACCATACTTCCTCAGCTCAGGGAAATAAATTATGCCAGCCAATTCCTTAAAACAGAAGGCTTGCTTCTTCTTATTAATTTGGTCAGGAAAATATTGACTCTACCAGTTCAAAAGCATCTTTTGACTGCTTTTTGATTCAGCGGATTTGGGTGGAACAGGATTATGGAGGTTTAAATGCCCTTTCTTAATATACATGGCCAGCCCAATAATATAGTTATCTTCTGCCATCATAAATTGGAATTACTTAATGATAAGATTGTAAAATTATAATTTCACCTAACTATATATGCATATATTAAGTTGGCCTGTTGAAAACATAAAAACTCTACTTCAAAAACTTTTTTCTTTACCTGAACGCCTTTACTATAACTGGCCTGTAGTTTACTCCTATTAGAGTTTGCTTTACTCCTATTATACTAATTTTTTCTCCTACTTTGCTAGTAAACTCCACTGAACAGTATGTAATTGGAAGGACCCCAGTTTTCACCCTAAGCTCATGCAGAAAAATGGAACTGGCTCTTACATATAAGCAAAAGTAAAACGTTAGATATCTGGAAAGGAACTTTTTTCTAAAGAGAACAGACAGCATTGCAGTCAAATGTATGCTAAAGTTTGCCATTCTCTCGAATCTGCACAAGATAGTCTCCAGTGTTGAAATGATGATTTAAAAGAAGTGGATGGACCTAGTTTGGTCAGTATTCTGTGTTTCCTTGCTTTGTGTACTTAAAAATAATATGATTCCAAAAGCCAGTTCTAATCAATATTAATGTGTATATTTCTGTTATGCAGACCAGTGTGCTATTCAGCTCTGAAGATCTGGTTGAAAGTGATTTTTAATTATACCTGATGCAAAGGCAGAAATACATAATTTATTTGCTTTCAGATTACAGCTTTCAGATCAGTTGTTGCTTTCCATGTTCTACTTTGCCTTTTTCTTTCAAATAAAAAAATTACATCTTTTGAAATTAATGTTTTAAAAGTATTCAAAAATTACATTAAAAATTATATCAAAAATTATATCATAGTAGACCTTGCAATAAAATTTAATCATTTCAAATGTAGCCAGTTTGCTTTGATAGACATCTGATCTGAAAGTTTCCTTGGTGTCTGGAATAAGATTGGGTGTCTTCAGTCAATCAACTTTAAGTTATCACACCTGAACCTCAAAGTTCACCTCCAATACCGATATCCTATCCAAGTTCTCTCAAAGTGTACGGGTACATATAACATGCATACATATTGGTGCTATGCAGAAAGAGATTATTAATATTGACTTCTATGTGCAATGATACTTTTTTGGACATGCGTGAAAGTAGGTGACTCTGCAATTAATATAGAAAAATATTGAGCTATGGAAATAGAACATAACCATGAGAGTCACAGCAGAAAAGCTTGTAAATAGATTTTGTAAAATTCCTGTGTTCAGCAAAGAGCTTCTGCATGTGTGTATCAATAAATTCTCTACTTGAGAAAGCAGTTTTTATTAAGGTTATGTGAAGTCTTCTGAAATGAACTGTGTATATGTGTTCATGTGCACACATTTATGTGTGTTACACAGACAGGCTTTTGTATGAGCTTTGGCATATTGCATGTGGCAGGCTGCTGAAACATG
Organism: Aquila chrysaetos chrysaetos; assembly: GCF_900496995.4. NCBI lineage: Eukaryota > Metazoa > Chordata > Aves > Accipitriformes > Accipitridae > Aquila > Aquila chrysaetos. The sequence continues at coordinate 34,914,349 of NC_044005.1, forward strand.
AATAAAGACAGTAGGAAAAAGGCAATGCACATCCTGCTGGTAATAAAGGGAAGGGATTGCTGCAGACTTCCCTTGTGCCAAATCTCAAAGTTCGCCCAGAAGCTCCCAAGATCATTTCTCAGCCCCTAGATTTTCATGTTGAATTATCTGTCTTGTTTGCTAAATGAACCTACTTCTTATTTTATTTAAAGCGCATGAGGTAGGTGTATTTGACTTCCTAGTGGGGAATGCAATATTTAGTCATTTCAGTATGCACAACTGTGAAAAGGTGAAGCATATTTTGTGAACGTAATTTGGGGGTAATTTTAAATGGCATACCTTTTTCTCAACTCCTTTCCACAGCCTGAAGCTGGAAACATAAAGTGCAGCTCATATGCTCTTTACAATTTACTCCTGAGAAACACTGACCACAAAAGTCAGTAAACATTCATCATGAGCTTTAGGCTACTTTCCTTGGATTTGGCCTCAGGCTAAGCTGAGGGCTAAAAAGATTTCATGAGGGGGTTACAGTTTTAAGAAAAATAAATATATTGCTAGTACAGTATGGTTACTCAGCTTGGTCTCATGCTGGAAAAATTCCTTCTCCCAACAAATACACAGAATTTTATGTTATCCGTCTATCACATTATAACTGATACTGTGGTTGTAAATCACCAATATGCTAATCAACATAGCTGTTGTGACCTACTTACCACATATTTCTGCCAGAGCTTCCTGTAACATGTCACATCATTGAATCCACTCTGAGAAGTACAAACCAAATCTACTTCAACCCATTTAGCACAAAGATTCTGGGGAAGGAAAAAAAAAAAAAAAAAGAGAAGCACAGCAAAGCAAAAAAGCTAGGTCAAGTTCTCTTGTTAATCCTGGGCTTCTGTGACATAAAGCCATGTTTGCCACCATGTACTGCCATAAGCAATGACATGATTTCTCATGAAAAGGGCTACAAATAGAGAGTAGAAAGCCCCATCTAATACTATTTCCTGTATTGCAGAGAAAACTTGAAAAATTCCTCACTAAATGGTTGGTTGTCTTAGTGCGGTTACTGGTATTTTTAAGCTAAACAATGCTTACAGTAAAAGGATTGTTGTTTTAAAAATTGATTACATTTTTAACCTTTCAGCTTCCTTGCAATTTTTGTTTAGTACTTAACCCTACCTGAGGAAGGTCTTTCTACTTAAATGAAACAAAAACACATCAGAAGGAATGATGTGAAAATATATCCTTTAAAATTTTTTAGAGATTTTAACTATGTGTCCATAAGGTATTTTAATTGTCTGGGGGGGGAGTTTTGGTTTGCTTGGGTTTTTTTAAGTCTAATATATTTTGATTTTGTAATGTATCATTAATACAGGAAAATAAAATATCATGGAATATATTCATCGAGATTCATTTTACTGTTAATATTCAGTTTAGACAGTAGCATCAGTACAGTGACCTTACAGCATGAGGAAAAGGAGCTGAAATAGATTATAACACCAAGTGTTACATCAGATCATCTAATTGATGTTAGTGAGGACCCTTACATTGTACCGTTTTTGAATCACTGTCTAGGATATTACAGATGTCTAGGACAGTATAATATTATCTTAGATGAGATGCAATGCAAGAACTTGAAAGTTTCTATCTGCAGTGAAGATTTCCTAGCACATTTTTACAGGAAATGCCTTTAAACCTGCTGCCCTAGACAAATTCTAGCCTAGAGAGCTACAGCCTCTCTTCCTGAGTTCTCCGTGAGTTTTGACTGCACACATATGTAAGAAGAACAGATTAGAACATACCTAGACTAAATTGTATAGAATTGGAAATGCTGTTATTGGGTGAAGATTGCAAAAGAGTACCTGAAAATATTATTTGCAGTAACAACTTAAAGCTCACTATCTCCTGAAAAAGAGAACTAACTCATGCATGGTTCTTCTCAAAGTCATTTCTTATTCTGGCCCTGATGGTAGTCCTCAGTGTCGTGGGGTCAAATACTGTTTTCCACTGCAGACGTGTGACTTCTAGTGAAAAGAAAGAGAGATTCACTTAGGCAGCCAAAAGCAGAACTTGTTTCTCTGTCTCAAATGGAGTGCTTTAAACTACACTGCAATAATCACAGATGCTCTGCTCTTGGCAGAATGAGAAAAGCTTGATACAGATTCACAAAATAGCTCCATTAGGTAAAGATGCCATCAGTCTTTATTACCACTATTATCTTAAAGCAAATTTCACCTAACACAATATGGAACTCAACTTAGGAAAAGACTGAGGAGGAAGCTATGAATTAATATAAAATGACTAGTACTGAGGCCCAGTGAGCTTAATCCTACTCAACACCAAAGCAAAGAATAGCAATCAAAGCTGTAGAGCACCACAGTAATTTGTTCCTGTGTTGACTAGAGCAGCAAAAAATAAGGGTCTATCATGTCAGCATCTGCTAGTGAGTTAAAGTGCCTGTAAGCATAGTTTATAGTTGACATTTGTTCAAAGTAGCTTTTTTTAAGGAAACAGTTTAATACTTCCAACTTTGTCCTCCTAACTTCATTTAATTTCACAGGTTATGTCCAACTTTATTATACTTTTTTGCTTTTTTTTAAAAGACAAAACTGTACGGTTTATTTTTTTCAAAAACTCTAGCTAATTTTACAGGTAAAGAAGATTGCTATTTTTTAGTAAGACTAATTCTTTCCCTTCAGTGGTCATTATCACAAGATAAATTCCCATAAGGCCTAATAGAATTTTCTAGGATTTTCTGAACTATGGGACACTTGCCTGTCTTCCTCTATTTTCTGAAAAGCACAGTAGCATACCTTGTATCTGGTCTGATGGGGAAGGGAAGATCCTTTGAAAGTGGAGGCAACACAAAATCATTTGTGAAACGCTGCCTTAGGATTGCATCACCTTCAGTTGCCATTGCAGAATACCTAATAATGAAATGAAATCATTGTAAGAACATAAATCATCCTTCAGGACTTTGAATCCTAACTAACTTTTTTTTTTTTTTTAATTCATTCATTTAAAACAGGAAAAAAATAGTAAACAATTTTTTTTCTTGAAAAAACAAAATTTCACTTACAAACTCAAATGCCTTGCCTAGGAGAAAACATCAGAAGAAAAAGAATGCGCATTCTATTAAATTTCTTCTCACGAATCCTACCTTTTCTTTCTCTGTATCTCCAAAAGCTTCTACAATTGTAGCATGATCAAAAGAAGCAAGTTGGGATACTTTACATTCTGGTTTTTACTTATAGCCCAAATAATGTGCCAACATCTTGGAAGTGTTAGTCCTCCGTCACAGGAAACTTTCATAAAGAGGAAGAAATATAGTTTGGCATGAACATACTGGAATACCTTCCACTGTACTGTATCAACTACTGTTTCCAGTTACACCCTAGCTGTGTGCTAACCAAGTCACAACTATTTAAGCAGGTTTTATTGCTGAATTTCCACTCACAAAAAATAAGGTGGAGCAAATTTTGAAGTGGTGGTATTAACAGGTGAACTTCCATAAGTGTAAATGGTGCAAAGTTGATTTATACTAGGAAAGAATGCAAGGATCCGAGGAATAGGTTATAGTACTTGCTTTGCAGAGTCCAGTAGCTTACTGAAAATTTTCTGACATAAAGAAGAAGCCTTTGGATAAATTCAAACAGGAGGGTAGTGAAGAACATACCTGTGGGATCTATCACACAGTTTATATTTCGAGCACAGTACAATTACTGCACCTAGTTATAACTAAGTTCATATACAGGGTTCTTGAGTCTGTGTACGTGATACAGTACCATTACTTTCAGGGGAAAACAGCTCTAATGCTATCTAGATTGCTCAGCGTCTTACTAGAGATATTGTACAAAATAAAGCCTCTGAGCCTCAGGGTATGATTTTACACATTCCTAGTGTGTTACCTAACTCCATTACAAAGAATGCACTCTGGCAATCTTCCTCTGAGGATGAACAAATATTACAGGGAACATGCTACATGCCAGACAAACAGCCTCAGCTTAAAGTCCTGCCAGATGAATATGTTGCCTTTTATGGATATGAAATGCATTTTAAATCCACAGCAACATATTGCAATCTCATGATGTGCCTATGATCCTATTAACACAACCAAAAAGACCTTGGGGTAAAAGGTAACCATGGATTGGAACAACATAGTAATTACCCCTATGTCTTGTCAACACTAAAGTTACCAAGAGTGACTGAGATAGACAAGCCAGAGATTGCAGAGTCTTAAAATACTACATTGAAAAGCTTCACTGTACTGTCCAAAGTTCAGACCTTCAGTAGGAAGAATGAAGAGATTAATGAAAAAGATATCCAGATAGTTTCTCCAGATAATAAATTATAAAAAAAACCCGTGTATTTGCATACCAAAAATGCCATAGGGTTACAAACCTTGAGTCTCTTTTGCTTAACTGAATTTGAATCTTCCAGTGGCTTATTTTTGTTTGCTTTGTTTTTTGAAAATGAAAGAGGTGGGTAGAAAGGCAACAAAAACCTTGATCCAAACCTTTCTAAGTGATACAGTTTCAGTCACAACCCTAAGACAAACCCCTTATGTGACAGGTGTGAAAGTCTTCATAAGAGTTAGTGTAGCATCCTGAGGTTCATGAAAATAAGACATTTTGTGTACATCCCACACAAAACTGACCCCTTACATACGAACACAAAACTGTGACCTTCATACTTCGCTATCAAAGAATCAACTTTAATAAACTCTGATATAAATAAAGGAAAACCAGCAAAGTACCATTTTAGAGAGCATCAGCTGGGTCATACTTGGTATGGAGAACAAGAACATATTTGAAATGTTGGAGTAGCATGGCCCTAGGACAACCCTACTATGATGTGGAGTGCTTTCAGTACAGACAGTCTAGCCCAATATACTGAAATCTTCTGCCCTAAATCTGTGGCAGCCTGTTTGGCAAACCCAGCCCAGAGCTGCAAATCCTGGAAACCTGCAAAACATGACAGGCCACGTCTGTAAAATCTAGATGTGACAGGATACCTTGAGGCTACGATACATTATTAAACCAAACAGATTGGGCCCATTCTCTGACTCTTAATCCAAAAGGCATAGCATGGTTTGTGTTAATAAAACCAAACTCTTTCTCTCTCTCCTGCCCCAATACTTTGTCATCCTCCACAATGCCCAGCACACTCTCTGTTCCCTGGCCTAATGCTATCCCTGAATCTTGCCCAGGTACCGACTGGGAAATTACAGTTGTCATGGACTAAAACCATGGCAGGGATCTTGCTCACAGTTAAATGGTGTGGATGATTGCTGAACAATGCCCAAGCACGTGCCCTGGCCTTGTTTAGTTTATTAGTATATATAAGATTATAGCCTTAGAGACTTCAGGGTTTCCAAAGCCTTCAGTCTAGAAGTGCTGACTCAAGTCAGGGCTGTACAGACATGCATGCTTCTTGATTTGTATCAGGGAGTTTGGTAACAGTAAAGTCAAACGTGTCTGGCCAATCTCAGTCGCAGGGCTATTCCAAGAGTTCAGACCCTTGACCCAGAACATCCTGGGATAAGGTGACCAATAACCACGGACTATAACCCTGCCTGTGCTCCTCACCCCAAGGAGTTCTAAGAGCCCTAGCTTGGGTACTCTTACTTCTCACCACTCCCTGGCTCCCAGCAGTGGAAATAGGAACTCAGTTCACCAATTGTCAAACAGATTAGCTTCTACTTTTTTTTTCTTTTTTTCAGAAAAAAGACCCAAAACACACACACACACACAAAACCACCAACCAAACAATAAAGCAGCACTTCCTTACACATGCTGTGCTAGCTCACTTCTTAGGATGAAATACATTCATTTCTCCTGATTGAAAATGAATGTGGGAATCTCTAATCATGAAAGATAAAACTTTTTCAAAAGGTTGATGCAAGCCTGGGAAGCTAGCAAGAGCACAGTTTTAATGCTGCATGGTAATATTAGCCAGATGGCCACAACAAGAAATTTGGATCTGTGTCTGGATGTGAAGAATAGCTGTATTTAAACCCAGAGTTCTTACAAAGAAAGGATGCACCTCTGTTCAGAGATGGATCCAATCTACCCAAAGACTTTGTTCACAACAGTGATTTTGGCTTGTGCTCAACACCACACATATATTTACATTTAACACACCAGTGAGTCACAATAGGACTTCTTAAATCACAGCACCATAATCCTCATCATTTTTGACTGACAAACCACCCCACCACCACAAAATGACTGTTTCTAATGAGGGAGAGCATGCTAATTATTTAACTGCAGTAGTTATTTAACTACTCTTTTGTTAGCACATTCCTCCATTTAACCACTTGCACTCACTCTGGGTTAAATTCTGCACTCCTTAATTGAGAAAAACTTTTATTAGCACCAATATATCTTTTGTGGGCAGTGGATTGGGCCATGTATTCTATCTGTGTAAGGAATGGTGAGAGCTGCCTTCTGCCTTTCATGGCTTTAAATGCAAGACATTTCTGAAACTCTCTCTTCAGGTTGGTACTACCTTAATCTTGGATTTACCTCCAAAGATACCAGTCTTTTCCTATCACTTGACTGCAAACAACCCCTTTTTTCGTAGAACATAAACATCACAGACTACATTGATTTGTCCTTGAATTACACTACAGACATGTATGTGAAAAGAATCAGAATTTGTGAAACCAAATTGTGATTAAGGAATGGCTGTGAGGAGGTGGTAGTGTTTTTAGGTGCAGTAGATATAGTAGTAGGAAATGTGATTCAGAATAATTTGAAATGCCTTTCAGAAGCTACAGATAATTTGCATGCCCTCTTCATCACATCAGAACCCTCGTGTGTGTATATATATATATATATAAGGTTTATATATACATATATGTTTATGATATGTGTATTGTGGAAAACTCAGAACTATTCACTAGTAGAAGTTTCGCCCTGTTCCAATCAACCTGTTTGTTATTGAGAGTGTATTTTTTTCATGAAGTTATCCAGAAATGGTCAGGTAGAAGTCTACTCTGAGGCTGGATAGTTCACTGGTTTCCTTTAAGTTCTTACCAACCATCTATAACCAGAATAAAGCACACTTACTGCAGTGAGTGAACGGTATTGAATTTCACTGTGCCACTGCACAGAATTCTAATACATTCAAGGTACCTCAGCAAAAAGTCTCTGAGATCCTGTTACTATACTTTGCCCTAATAATTAGATAAACTTTTGTAAACAGTGAATAAGAAAAACACTACTAAATTTATATTGTCAGGGAATGTTTATTTTATTTTTGTTCCTTGCAATCAAGCAGAAGACATTTAGAAAGTTTACATTCCAAGTACCATGTTAGTCATTACCAATTTGTTTGGGGTTTTTTCTCCCCAAACTAGTCTGCATACAGCCTTCACTGAAGTAGTTAAAATGAACCTGGGAGAACGTAACAGGAGAAATGTCACTGTATGTTTCCCATGATCTCATCCACTTCTGTCAAAATGTACTCCTTGCCACTGTTTCAGACTTGGCACTAGGCTAGGTGGACCACTGAGCTGATGAAATACACTATACCTAGCTTTCATTTAGCCATGCAAAACATATAACCCTCAGAAATACTTCCTGTCTTTCTAATGTTAAATATCTCTATAGCTTTGTGGAAGGCTGGGAGACCTTCCCTAGGACAAAGGAGCTCTGCCACTAACTCCTAATTTGACCAAAAGTTTTACAGAATTTGGTCTTTATCTCCACTATCTGAAGATAATACACTATCATCAATAATTAGAGATTTCTTTTTAAAAGGCAAGTTTCTAGACATAGAAAATTACTAAACCCAAACTGAATTAATACACACTAAAACCTCAGCTATAAGATGTGAGATGCCCAAAGTTTCTTCCAAAACAACAATATAAGGGAGAGGGCAATGAGAACTAAGCTAAAGAAATCCTCCAGCTGAAAGTAGATTCTGCAGTTAAAAGGACAGCAACAATTAAAGCAATGAATATTGTAGGGTACTACTTCAAAAGTACTGGATAGGTATCCCTGGTTAGCAGTAAAAAATAAAGAAGAAATTAGAGATGACATGCATGCAGAAGTTCGTGGTCAATTTAAGTACAACACTATGTTAAAGGATAAAATTAACTTCTGAGTGATCACATTACAGTGCAGTGCATTATAATGAAACTAAAGCAAAGCAACAGATGTCTGTGACGAAAAAGACTAGGGAACACAAAAACATCATGAGGTTCATCTAAAGGATTTTAGGAAGATTTTAAAATATGTTTTCTTGTATCAGCAAAGAACATCTTTGGAACCATCAGTCTTTTCTGTGTGTTTCACAGTATCAAATATCTTCAATTTTAACAGTGAATCTTTGTTGTACAAAGAATTCTGTAGAGATAACAATTTCTTCAAATATATTTATTACTTTATGAACTTCCTTTTTCAAGTTTCTTTTATTTCAAAAGGTTATCAAAGGTAGCTCTATTCAAACTGCAATGCTGCTCATGCTGGATATGTGTAGCTGATTGCATAAGTCACATGATACTGTTTATACTCCTGAGCAGGTGATTCCCTAATTACTAATCAAAACCATACTTCAGTATTTAGAAATTACTTTTTGTAAACAGGAATGTTTAAAATTGTGCTTTTCATTAGACTTCCTGCAATTTGCTTTTGTCAGTTGAATATTGAGGGAGAAACAAAACAAAAATGGAAATCAGCTTGACCAAAGCTAAGTTATTTTTAAATTTTAATATTTGTGGGAGCAGCTTTTTCTCATCTCTGGTACTTATGTTGGAAATAATATTGGGTATTGCTTTGTAACAGTCCAGGGAATATGTTAAACTTTGACTTACATATCATAAGCATGTTCAGATTTTTGGTTTTGCAATTGAGACCAGCTTTAAATGACGTGAAATTTCAAGAGAACTGATCAGACAAATAGATTTAAGGACCACCTTTTTAAGAATTTACCAATAAAATCCAGAAGCAGAAGAAAGAACAGAATTTTCTACTTTAATTACTAATTTGATATAATCTAGATATGCACTTTTATAAAGCTTATGTAGCAGGGAGGTTTTGCAGCTTCCCATGTTGGAAGGGAAAGAAAATGTAGGAGAAAATGCAGGGGCTAAATTATAAAATTGCTTTTATCATCACAAGCATAAGGTTCTGATAGAGAAAAAAAAAACAGGCATATAAGATTTTCTAAAAAAACATCAAAGCAATACAATTTCTCTGCATTGTGAAATGCCTTGCACAGGCATAGTGGCATAGATAGTCAGGCACAAGACAGAAAACAAAATTATGAATACTGTCAATCCTCTTGACTGAAATCTTAAGGCAATGACTGTCTGGGGTCAGGCAATATTTTTCCTTCTTTCTTCCCTTTACAGAGGTTTCAGAATTTATTCAAAGTTATTTGAGTTATCTTGAATCCTTGAACATTTAAGTTAATGCTAAATTTAGCAAGTTGAAGTAATTTCAGAAAAGTATTATTGCTACCCATAGAAAAGAAACAGAAAGTTAAAATGGAAGTAGTGCCTAAATATCAGAACCTCAGAGAGACATGTAGTAATATTTCAGCAGTTTCAGATGAAACTAGCTTCATTCACCAAACCCTAACTATGTGACTTCCACGGCTCTACCAATGTACTGACTGTTTACATTTTTCTACTCAAAGCTAACTGGGTTCTTACTTGCAAAACTTTAAATAGAGAATTGATGATGTAGCTGGTCTTTTCCATCTCTGAGTACTATGATAATAACCATATGTCCACTCTTCTGTAGTTAAAGGCAGACATTCAACTGATGACAAAATGAAAAATGGAACGAAACGTGATATAATTCACAGATGAAAGAGATGCTGTTAATATTTTGATTATTGTGGTACAGCATCAGTTATATACTGTAATTTTCTATATTCCATGGGGGTTTTTTTAGCCAGACACATTTCACATGTATAAAGGATGTGAATACCCATGCCCTGATTTTGGACACAGGTCATTTTGAACTGCTGGCTAGTAAATGTGTTTTGGAAACAGAAATTCTCTGTGGTGGAGACTGCAGTTTTCCAAATGGAGCTAGCTACTCATCCAGTATTAAGTCGTAAATCTCTCTCTCTAGACAGATGAACTGTGTTCCTACAGATAAATTAATGGCTTTCTAACCATTTAGAATATTCTACAGAGCCCTAAAATAGGCTACCAACTGAAAAAAAAAAAAAAGAAGAAAATACAAAATCAATTAGAAATATAATAATCAGCCACCACAAGCAAATAAAATATGAGTTGCACAAGCTGAAAATAGATGAAAATTGTTTTTATAGTGCCTTTAAAATGCATCACGAAAGGACAATGTGTTAACAGTTTGGATCTATTCCACAGAATAAACTGTTTTTCTAGTGATAAATCAGTGACAAAATTAGCAGCAGGACTTACAAAAATCAGTAGTTGCAGACAGAATTTTTACTTATACTGATGAAATTATGGATTTAAAAAAACCCAGATTTATTATTCATTTCCATGCACCAATTCTTTAAATAGATAATTTCCATTAAGTATAAAATTCTTGCTAAAGTTTTGAAAGAGATCTTGGCTTTTGGGAAGGAGGTTGGACACACTGCAGTTCCATGGCATATGTCAGTCAAAGGGCCAACACCTCTATTTTAGACAGCCTTTAACTTCTTCACTGTCCAATTATAACAAGGAACTGGAGCTGTCATTGTCTGTGAAGTGATTTCTGACAAATAACTGAAGTACTGCTGTGTTCTTCAGTTGTGACAATTGTTATTTTTAGGGGTAAGGGAAGGAAAAGAAGGTGTTGCAGTTATTTTACTTGGATACAAGAGAGTTTAAACAGTGAAGCAATAGTTTTATATGGATAACCCATTATGCAGGTCTAAAAATAGCAAGGTCACATCAACCAGATAGTTTTAATTAATGCACTTTAGTACTAAGAGCAGCAATTTATGGACAATCACATTCTTTGTAGAATGAAGGGGTCATTCAAAGTATGTGTGCATACGTGTGCACACAACTGAAGCAAACTGCATTCCTTCTTTTTAAGTTCTTCCCAGACTGGCCCAGGATTGCAGCACAGCCTTAAACAATTTGAAAAATGTGTGTTTTGTTAGTCAAGATTAATAGACTGTTTTGAGATATTTACACCACAGTACTGTGACACCTGATGTTGAATTTCCCTCCTTCAGGGATGGTAAGAAACAGGAGGAAGGACAGAGCTTTTTCTTTTCTTTCTTTTTTTTTTTTTTTTTTTTTTTTTAAGGAACTCTTTTTCTGCACTTCCTGACATCATCTTCTGTGCTTCAGGGGAGAACATTTACTTCCACATATCAGCCCAGCTGCAGAAATTCCCTGACTATGAACTGATGCCTGAAGTTTTTGCAGGAAGAAACAACGGGTTTTCTAAGGATATTTTTTTGATTCCTTGATTTAGACAAAGAAATTAAAACCATTACCAGCTTTTGAAGTAAATCAAGAAGAGAAATCCAAGAAGTCTCCCTGAAAGGAAATAATATGTATTTTTCCTTACTGTACATCATCTGCTCATCTTCGAAAACAAATCATCCATGGGAACATTATCCAGCTTAATGACAAAGAGAAAATGGAGGAGTGGGTCAAGAAACTCCTCTGGAATTTCAACACACCTGACTAGGTATGAAGCTGTATTATATGTGTGCGTTTGTAGCTTAAGGGGGGGGAAATCAGTTGCTTCTAGGAAGAGCTGAATTTAATAAGAATTCCTATTTTGCTTTGGGATAACATCTTCCATTGATTTAATCCCTTCCTGTACCTACTTGGATCGTATGAGGTAGTTGTGGTTTTCATTTTACATTCAAGTCTACAGTTTGATGAATAGCTATTGTCAGCTTTACTTCACCCTGACCAGTGGCTGCAGCAGTGGGGGTAGGCTAGGGTCAAGGAGATGGCCTCAAATAATCTTCTACAATTTTCCTATCCCTATCCCTACCCCCCTTTCCTTAAGCCTTCCTTTCTCTTTTTTTCTTCTTTCTCTTTTAGTGCCCCATATATCTTGTTGCTTTCTGAGGCTGGATGAACTCTAACTAGAAATGACAGATCACTTGATATGTCACACCTTATTGTTTGTTGCACTCTTATGACATTTCCAGCATCTTCTTTCAAAATCATCCCAACTCCGAAGTATATGTTTCTAATTTGTACTACAGAAAAATCCTGCCTATTTTATTCATTCAGGTATTTGCCTTTGGTTCAATGGATTATTTAGAGTGTATTGGAATTTTCAACCACTGACTCCATATGATTTACTACACAGTCCTATTACTATATTAAAATACTTGTAAAACCTGGCCTATTGATAGCATTTGATTGAGGCTGATTTTGACTGAAAGTTTTTGGCCAAGAAAGTTACAGCTCTGCCCAGATTAAAAGTAGGGATAAATTCACTGCTATAGGTACTGGCAGTTTTCAATGAGAAACCAAGAACAAAAGGAGAAATATTACATAAAGCATGGAGAAGTAGGTGTAGGAAGCGGAGAAAGTACTAGTTAAGGAAAATGACTGGTTAGAGGAGTTAGATACCGGGAGTTTGAGACTGGAAATTCAGAAGGGTAAGGCTTGGGCTTGTTTGGTGAGAGGGTTGGGAGGAAATGACCAAGCAAGTAAGAGTGGGCTGGATATGGAGACAACAGCGCAAAGGGCTGGAGTCTGTGAAGGCCTGAGCCCAGCAAAGAGCACTCCTGTCCAGGACCAGAAAGGAAGACAGCATTTCTGAGTCTCGGCACCCTCAAGGGCAATCTTAATTGTGCTATCCTTTAACTGTTGAGCGCTTTGAGTTTGCAAGCCACATGTTCTGTTAGCAAAGAATTTACGAGGGTCAGGCTGTTCATTACTGTGACACCATATTGCATGTGCCAATTTAGCCCTGCAAGTCATGAACAGTTACACTAAGGTATTATGGGATGGATCAAAGCTACTTCCAAGCCAATTTTTCAAATACTGTGAGAAGTTAAATGAGAAAATTTGCTTTCATTTTTGAGGAAGAAGCAAATATAATCCCCAACAATCCCCAAACAAACCTACAGAAGTCACCAAAGACATTATTCCCTTAAGCGCACTGAGCAAAGGGTTGCAGCATAATAGTGCTATATAATTAGAAGCATAAATAACAGATGACTTTCTTAATTTAATGTGAATTGCTACATATATGGTTCATTATGCCTTTATTGAATGTATCTCAGAAAGATATATATAAAATTCATACAAGAATTCATTATTCAGAAGTCTGTTTTCATAGTCCTTGGAGTTTGGAATTGTACCTTCTTTGTTCCTCAGTATCTGTTTTCTTCTGTCTGACCACACAGACATTTCCTTCTTACCCAAGCCCCCTCCAGTCGTCACAGCTGTTCTTGCCTCTTCAAAAAAGAGGTAAGGTATGTGGTACTGATTTGTTAACAGGTGTCTGTACTGACTTGGTCATAATAATGCTGTATGTACACTTTTCCTTTATTATAGGAAAGGATGTGATTCATGGAGAATTTTGCAGTTACGGCCTATGGTTTCTCAGTATTTCCAAATCCAGGAACTATGGTCTTGACCATGTTGCCACAACAATTTTCATTTACAGCCAATTAAAATTAGACTAAACTTCATTATTAATTTCACTTTGCAATATTCTATTTGCATGTATATCTATGGTTTTGTTTTTTTATTTAAATGACTGAGGTTTTCAGACCTAATAATGGCACCAAATCATCTAAGAGAACACAATGAGAAACACTACACTCAAAATGTCTTGGAATTCCACTGCTTGGCAAAATTATGTCATGTTATTTGTTGCAAAGCAAACTAACAAATAATAAAATGCATCAGAAAGGTTCAACATTAAAATAAGAAGTTTGGGCTGTGGAAGAAATTTGTGTAATTTGTGTAATTCATAGAATCACAGAATGGTTTGGGTTGGACGTGAGCTTTAAACATCATCTGGTTCCAACCCCCCTGCCATGGGCAGGGACACCTTCCACTAGACCAGGTTGCTCAAAGCCCCATCCAACCTGGCCTTGAACATTTCCAGGGACGAGGCATCCACAGCATCTCTGGGCAACCTGTTCCAGTGCCTCACCACCCTCATTGTAAAGAATTTCTTCTTTATATCTGATCTTAGTCTCCCCTCTTTCAGTTTAAAACTGTTGCCCTTTGTCCTGTTGCTACAGACCCTGGTAGAAAATCTCTCTTCATCTTCCTTATAAGCTCGCTCTAAGTATTGAAAGGCTGCAATAAGGTCTCCCCTGAGCCTTTTCTTCTCCAGGCTGAACAACCCCAACTCTCTCAGCCTTTCCTCATAGGAGAGGTGTTCCAGCCCTCTGACCATTTTTGTGGCCTCCTCTGGACCCGCTCCAATGGGTCCATGTCTTTCTTGTACTTGCAACTCCAGAGCTGGATGCAGCATTCCAGATGGGATCTCACGAGAGTGGAGTGGAGGGGGACCATCACCTCCCTTGAACTGCTGGCCACGTTTCTTTATATGCAGCCCAGGGTACAGTTGGCTTTCTGGGCTGCAAGCACACATTTCTGGCTCATACCTGATTTTTCATCCACCAGTACCCCCAGGTCCTTCTCTGCAGGGCTGCTCTCAATCCATTCACCACCCAGCCTGTACTGATACTGGTGACTGCCCGGACCCAGGTGCGGGAACTTGCACTTGGCCTTGTTGAACTTCATGAGATTCACATTGGCCCACTTCTCAAGCGGGCCAAGGTACCTCTATATGGCATCCCTTCTCTCAAGCATATCAGTTAGATGAGCAGTGTTGCCTTGTGGCATAAAAAAGGGGCTCTTTAAGATCAGACCCACAGAACTCCTTAGAGACAGACCTAAAGCAGACCTAGTTTAAAGAGTACACTAGCCACTGTCAGGACTGGGATTTAAGGATGTACATAAACAAATGTAATAAACAATAACTTGCATGTACACTGAACAAATTGTATTTTTATATACATATGTAGCTGTGCCTATGTACTAACCAGTAAGCATCCCTATCAGGCTCAAACAGCCTATGTAAAAATGCTGATATTCAGAACAGAAGCAAAAGGATTACTGGGAAATAAAAGAAAGATAATTGGCTAAACGTATCCCTGAGGCCGGCACAATAAGCACCATTATCTTATCGGGTAAGTAAAATACCAGACCCTGTTCATTCGAACTACTTGATGAACTAGCTGCAGTTCTAGCTAGTTTAGGGAGATAATAGGGAGCTGGTAATCGCTGCCTATAAAAACTAATGTTTTTATGCAGATTCTCTCCTGCAGCCAGTTGCTACAGAGAGGGGAACTGTTGAGCAGCTAGCTGCACTTTCTGATTCTGAGGAACTGATCTGTTGCAGCTTTGGTCCAGGCAAGAGCTAAAACAGGCAAGGAGCTGCTTTAATTTATGCCACTGTCAGAGTCTCTCACGGTCCTCTACCACTGGAGTTCCTCCCTGCCACAACCTTTCATGCTCTGACTAGGGATTTCCCATGCAAAAATATATATATGCACAATGCACAGATGGTTTGCATATGCGCAGTAGGCTTAACGTATCTGATTTACTGTGTATGCACAGACCATCTGTGCAGCACATGTGCAGCAGGTCTGATGTGTACTGGACACATTGGACTTACTGTGCATGTGCTACACAGTTAATCTGCACACACACAGTAGCCACAGCTCTGACTGAGTTGCCAGACATCCAGATGGCCAGAGTCCTTAAATCCCTTCCAGAGAAAAACTGAGGATGGAATGAGGACGTTTGGGGTTTTTTTTCTGGTGTGTATCATAGCTTATCCTTTATTCTCAAATGTAGGAGCGTATTAAAGTGGATACTCCACCTCATCACGTTTTAGTCTAACAAAGAAATTCCCATACACAGAGGGCAATTCCCTTCTGGTTATGTATGTCTCAAAACTGGCTGCAGAAAACAAAACAGAGCTGTGATAAAGATTCTTCTCCGTAAACTTTTACAGAACAAGCAGATCCATAACAAGTGAACTACACAGGCTTCTCTTAGTGAGGATTGGCAGCCACTTCAGAATTTCTAACTATAAACAGCCTTTCAATGTGGAAATTTTTAATTTATTCAGGTTAATGCTCAGACAACTCAGCAACCCAGATCGATCGCATGTCACAATCTCAGGAGAAGAGTTAGTCATCTCAGGCCAATCCCTGTCATTTGGCTAACTGAGATTCAGTGTCTTAGGGAGCACGTGCTGCTTTGTTTCCCATCATTCAGACTGTGAGCTAATAACACTGTCCCTAATGTTTTTGGCAAATTTCCCTCCAATAACTGTTCCCTAAAAGTAAGATGCAAACTTAGAGATGAAAATAACTTATCACGCCCACTAGCATTTTCAATAATGGTAAATGTAAATTGCAAACACAATGTCAGTTACAGTATGTGGAGAAATTATCTAAATACTACTTAATTGATAGCTTTGCACTGATACAGGGATATATGGGAAAGCAGAAGAAAAAAATAGATGCAGAAGATTCAGGTGAATGCCACCAAGAACACAAAAACTGGTTAAGCCTCATCAGCTAATGTTGGGATTTCCAATGTAATCCAACAAAAGCCAAAATCTTCCAGCTGCGTTGTTGATGTATTAACTCTTGCCAGCCTCCTCAGAAGCTGTCTGCCTTACCCACTAGAAGAGAGCAAGCTAACACAATTTTTATCATTATATACAATTTTGCAAGTGTATTGAAGATTTAAAGTGCTGTGAAAACTGCTGCTTATATTGTATTTGGGTACTTGACCTGTGGGAGAAAATGTTATCTGTGTGTGCCTCTGAAGTCTGAGTACCCTTCACTATACAGAACAGCATGTCTTAAAAGACTTTTGTCTCTTCTAAACTGCTTTGCCACTCCATTCTTTTACCTCACCCACATAATCTCCATTCAAATCACAATTTATGTATTTCAGAATATATTGCCTAATTAGCACTATATCAAAGCAACTTCTTGTAATAAACAAGCTCCGTTAATAAGGAAAACCTATATTGTAGCTAGAGGCTGAAATGTCAGACTTATTTTATCCTACAGTAAAGAAAGGAAAATCTGTAGGTGGAAAAAACATGCTAGATTTTTTTTAGTTGCATTCATTACTGTGTCTAATCACTTAAGAACACTTAAAAATATAAATTTCCTCCAAATTCTTGCTCAAAAATAGAAGGTAATGAATGAAAGCTGGAGGTTTATTCACATAATCTGTGAGTAGCAACAGGCAATGACTTGCAAAACAGGATAATTTACTAGTACTGAAACTGGCAGTGGGCGTAACATACTTGGCACATTTTTAATATCCTTAGCATATTTTATTTCAATCTTGTTAAAAGGATATGCTGTAATTGATCTGCTTTTAGTGACAGTATTGAAGAATATTGCCAGAAGTTGTAGCATGTATCAACACAAAAGGACGGCAGAATTAAAAGATGCCTATTAAAATTGATTAGACCCTTCAGTAGTAATTACTATATATGACATATTATTCCCAAATAACTTGATACCTATACATTTTTACTGCATTCTACAACATCTTTGTATATTGCATCTTAGTAAACAACACTGTTGGCTGAATTAAAAAAAAATTAGTGTAACAGATTGTACCTATATTTTCCAGAGATAATTTGGGTGATGTGGAGGATCCCTGCTGTACCCAGAGCTCCTAGCAGAATACCCACTGGTTCAGTCAAATCTCAAATTGTATGTGACACTAGACCCTTTTTTGACAAATAAAAGGAAAAAAAATATTAACAATATCAGCAGTACGTTTGATCTAGTTTCAATTTTTGGTTTTAAAACAGATGGAGGCTTAAATACCTAAAAACTTGAAGGCTTTCATATTTGTGCATTCATAGATGGTATTGACAATCAAAAGTCAACTCCCTTCTCTTGAACCACTCTCCTAGGGATACCATAATGAATGGAATAGTGTATGTTTTAAAGTGACAGTCTCCTTTTTCCAGAGATATTTTATGTATAATATTGAATATTCACTAGTGCAGAGAACTCAGCAAGAGTAGAACTCAGATGAGCAATGTAACCACCTGGCAATATAACAATCGAGTTACTTGCTCACAGTCTTCAAACTTGTTTAAATATTTTATAGATTCCCAGTGACAGAACAGTCATCTCAGAATACTGGCTAGCTCACACGTATAAAAGATATAAATCTTGATTTCAATTCCCATTCTGAATCAGTTAAGGAAGGAGTTTGAGCCTGAATCTCTCATCTCTTAGGTCACCTTAACAATTAATGAAAATGCTTACATAAATTTGTCTCAGTTTTTCTTTTTTCAGGCACTCCACTTTGCACCTTTAATAGTAGTGCTCCAAAACCCAGGAATAATATTAAAAAGTTTAATTACGTGAAAGTGGCAAGAAGTACAGATGAGTGTGTTCTTTTGGTTTAGAGAAGACAGACTAGCCTTATCAGGACCTGCTGTACTCCTCCCTGGACCATGCTGTAGCACCATGGTCAGGTTTTAATTCAGCGGTCAGCGTGTCCGCAGGTGTGTGTGCGGATGAGGCAGGCTGTAGCCTCACCTTTTCCCTTCTGTTGCAGACAGCCAGTCAGACTCCAGTCACCTGCCTTTGTGAGCCGGTATCTTCATCTCACTCCCAAAAACCCTCTGCGGTAGACCAGATGCCAGGTGCAAGAAAACACTGGTTAGATCATCCTGGTCTCAACTGAATGAAGAACAACAGATCTGTCCAGTAAAAAGTATTTCTTTTAAAGCTTTCCATATTTACACGCTCACGGATCATCCGGAGCATGACATGGAAATGAACATACCTGCATAGAAAAACAACAGAGAAAGGGAACTGGCTTTAAGGAAGATGATCACAGTTATGTTTCATTTCAGTAACAGAAATCACACAATCATTCATTTGAAAACACTTGATATGTAGCTGAACAAATGTTTATTAACAGCAATTTGTTGAGAAAAAAAGCTTTCATATGAGGCAGGTAGGTCACCTCAGGAATATGTTTCTCTTCTGACAAGCTGTTGAGATTACTCACAATTTTTCCCTGTCTTTTTTTTATTTTTTTCAGCAGAAGCAAATTTAAACAGGAAATCAAATTATGGCAGAAAGTATCTAAAGAAAGCTCATTTTTTTTGTTGTTTTTCCAAAAATCTGTGCTGCCAGTGGTCCCTAACTGCCCATAGAAGCTCATTGTCTAGGAGAGGCATCTTCTGTTCTGTAGAAGCAGAAGTCACCATAGCACATATTTTCTTTGTCATATACAGTAATCTTCTTAGCAGAAGCAATACCATTTTGCATGAGTAAGAGGAAATGTCTTTATCTAGTTTCATTGCCACTCAGCTTCCAGCATGGGTGATGAGCAGAACTCACATTTGAAATTTAGGTAATAGTTTCATTTGGCTGTTTACTTGATATTAATGAACTTCCAGTGCCTGTTTGCTTCCTATAAACTGGCAGCGTAGCAGACGAATGGACAAGCAAAAGCAAAATTTTAATGAAAAGTCAATTTACAGTAGCACCTCAATTGCTGACAGATTCAATTTTTATATGCTATTGCAAACTATAGTGCTCCTTTCACTGCTCATCCACTGCGTAAGCACTCAAGGGAGGGTATAAGAACTAACATAGAAGAGAGTAATAGATTTGGTATTCAAGGCTTTGGAAAAATTATTCCTGTTTGGCAGTCAGCAAGAAGAGAGATAATGGAAAAATGAGAGGGAGCCTAACAGATTTCAAGATTCTGTTTTAAAGAAGAATGTTAAGCATTTTCACTGACATTGATCCAACTAATGTATGTGGTTTCAAATGTTTAAATGCACTTAGAGATTCTGAGGCTGTCTTTATAAGCCCTTCAAAATTAAAGAACTGCTGCTGAAGTCTGGGGATTCATACATAGAAAGCTTGCAGGACCAAACACTATGACAGATGCATTTTGACATAGGAATGAAAAATAAAACAGAGACATAAAACCCAAATCACAAAGTACAATTTTTCCCTAGAATATGTAATGATAACTATAAGTTCATAGGGGAAATTGGTTTTATTTACAGCTCTAGTGATTCAATAAATCCTATATAATAATTAAATCCAAAACAAACCTTTAAAACAAAAAAGGAATCTGAGATCCCACAAACATCAAAATCTATGAAATCACATCATCTATGGTTTATACAATCAGCCACTGGCTTGTATGGATCTGATCCATCAAGGGACATCATGGGATATGTGGAATAGCTATGAAAACCAGTATGGGATGGAGAAAGTTTTTTAGCAGGGCTGTGTTTCTCCCTGTACAGGTGGGAAGCCTAAAGAAAGGTATAATTTTGGCCCCTCGCTCTGTCTCCTTCATTGGGCTGAATGGAGTTGCTCAGTAGGGAAAGAAATGCATGCCAAGTACAGCTTGGCTCCAGTTTCCCCCAGAGCAAGGGGATAATCCAAGGACAGATCAGGAGTCTCACTGTGCGGCATCCTCCTCAGGGCTTCTAGCAAAGCCAGTTTATACCAAAGAAACCATTACATTAATTTTACATCAGTTAACGTTTCAACTTAAATTCTTCAGCTCCCTTAGTGGAAAAAATATTTTTTTATTGTCATATAAAATGGCACAGGCACAGAATCAAGTGTTTGATAGGTAAATAATTTTCTTTTTTTTAATAATCACAAATTCATTGATGAACATTTCAAATCAAATATCTAAAGTACAAAAAGAATAACACCTTATAAAGTAAAGAATATTACCTAAATAAAAAAATGAGCTTGCAAGAAAAGTGTTATCTCCTATTTTTTGAATTTCTATAGGATTCCTGTCTTGGCTGGATTTCAAGAATCTGTCTGTAGGTTGCATTCTTCAGCCTATCAGCCTTACAAATCAGAGTTAATAAAAGTCAATCAGTGATTGTTTAACTTGCCTGCTACTGCCTGAAGCAGAACTACAAGAGCTAAATGTGTGTTCAAAACTCCACCAGGAGTTTCTGTCATCTAAGAACTCTAAGTGTATGACCTCATGGAAACTCTAAGAAATAAATATCTCACAACAGCTTCAAGAAACTTGCAGTTACTATGCATTCATGTTGACAAAATAAGTAATCATGCATGAAGAATAGCAATGTTTTTATTTTCTGCCCTTAGAATAATTCAGTTAGAAATGAGAACTAATTGGTCAAAAGACCATGAATATTAAACAGTTGACAAGGAGAAACTAACAAATGCAATTAATTAGAAAATAGTAGGTTGATTGCCAAGTGAGAAGTTTTATAAGCAATATAGTGTTAAATTGTCATGTGCATTAATCAGGTTTACTCCAGTTGCAATTAGCTGTCAATACTAAGCTTCCTCATGTTTTCGAATATCCTGACTGCTTTACAATGAATTGCTACATAGTTCTAACTTTGAACTTTCATTAGTGTTCATTCTCCTACATACTCTGTTATGGAATATTTTGTTTCATGAAGACGACTTTCAAATGCACTGAAGTCATTTGTTAATGCAAATTGTTTTTCTTTCAAGAAATCACATCCAATTTTTGCAGAGGGTGGAGAGAGCATTTTAAAATGTTAAATGTAAGGAGAAACACTGCAAGTAATTGCTATAGATACCAATCTGCGATCAACTTTCATTAATTTTGAAGTGAATTCGTAGCGTTATTTTTATAATAAATCAGTAATATCATCTTAATCTGTTGCTGTAATCCAGAACTTTGACCTGAGAATTAGTGAAAATGTTTTACTCATACAATGGGAATTGGAGTTAGCAAAGATAGTGATTTATTTTTAGTTCAGTCAGGAATTTTCGTTCAACTATTTTTGCACCAGTATTTTAATATGCATTTTCTTTCAAAAATACTAGCATTTCTACTCACGAATCTATGTTCTAAAATCTTAAAGCCATAAAAATTTGGAAGAAGGTCTGGATCTTGGTTCCACAATCAGAAACCTAATATTACATACAGTTTAACTTGAACTCTAACAAAACTAGATGCTTACCATTTACAGTAACCTTAGCAGTGCAAGTGTGCGAGAGCGGGCAAGAATACAACAATTCTTCCTAATTTGTTCACTGTCTGCCTTCAAATATCAAGCAGCTTTTGCAACACGAGGGGTTTATGTGCCTAACACTGGGGATGCGGCACCATTGCAAAATAGTGTGGGAAACGTGGTAGTGGACTTGGCCAAGCAGGTATAGCCTTCGCCAGCCCAGCTGAGTGATACTATCAGTAGGGGAATAATTAGGCACATTTTACAGCATAATCTGAGTTCAATTTCTTAAACCACATGATATGCTGCTTCTATTTTTCAAAGCTCATGATGTATCATGGACTTGAGTCTAAAGAATATAGACATGAGAAGAGCTCAAGTTTGAGAAACGGCATGGACTGGAGCTTAAATTACAGTAGGGAAATACTGAGGAAGTCTGTGTTGATTTTAGTTAGCCTAGATTATGCCATTTAACTGTGAAAATAAGAATTTAATCTTTGGAAAATAAGACTTAAATACCCACAGTGCTGTGAAATTCTGCAAAACCAGGAGTCAAATTTGGGGTTTAGTTTCTCATAGTCAGTTTCTCATTGATAGGCATAGTGAGTTCCATGGTTGAGGTGGACTTACTTATTCTCATATATTTTAATTTCAGAACACATAGTTCAATGCAAAAGAAGATTAGAATATGAATCAATATCAGTGCACTGTATTATTCAGATTTATTTTATTCAGAATATTTGGCTTGTTGTGAAAGTAGGATTTTTATGAAAAATTCCTCACGGTAAGCATCTCAGTAAGTAAAGCTCATAAAGGCTATCAATAAATTGCCATACACCTAGATGAAAACATTTTCATTGGCTCTGGCACAAACCTAACTCCTCTGAAGGCTTCAGAGTCAATTCTGCTAGCTTTTCTCTTTCCTAATGGTAATTCCTCAGGAATTTTGAGGGAGGATCACCCAAATAGGTGCTGATGGTTCATTTTCCCCTGAAGCTTTTGAAGGAAACTGTTGAAATGAAGAATGGAAAAAACCCAAAGTTCTCAGGCCACATGCAGTCTTCTTGTTTTACATACTTACCAGACTTTTACCATTAGAAAATGTGGTACATTTCTTTTAAAGCATCCTTTGCACTGCAGTTGTGTGAAACAATGATCTGTTGAATTTAATTCACAGATCAAAGAGAGAGGAAATTAACCAACACAGTAAATTGATTATTTCATGGGTGACATAACCAAGGCAATGATTTATCTTAATAAAGAGCAACATCCCTCTAGTCCTTAACTGAATTCCAGCCAATGCAATAATACTCAGTTGTTAATGACTTTGATGTTGATGTGGAAAAGTGAATGACTGTATAATCACTGAAATGGGACCTCATCACAGTTGGAAATGTTTAAGCCAAATCATTTTGGACTGTGAAAAGAGCCCTGAGTGGTATAGATTGGCTGGGTCCCAGATTTTCAGCCTTAACTAAACAGGGCCTGAAAACTTTATCATACTGCTATGCCTCGGGCTGGTCTGTAATTCTGACAGCCCCAGAGAATTGGAGTTTAATGTATATGTCTGTGGACTCACTGTGGAAAAAAAATTTCAGGGCTTACAGCACCAATAATAAATACCTGTCTATCAACATCCACCTAAAAGAGTAATTAGTTAAATCCATCTTTAGGAGAGGGAACAGAAGAAAGGAAACAGAAGTCAAATAGGAAAAATTGTACTGAAAGCTTATTTTTACATCCCACATTACTAAATATGGCTTAAGAGGCTGAAATATAGCATTAGTCATTCATAGCAGCCCCCACCTCCCCCTTTACCCTTCCCTACTAACTCTTAACAATAACAAACCAGGCTAAAATTAGAGCTGCTTTATAGTATGTTAATTTGATTATCATTGTTTCAGCACTGATTGAAGAGTTCACATCAAAAGGAAGGATCCCCTGTACATCACGTACAGATTCCTTGATGCTGATTGTTCAGTGCTCAGATCAGAGAAGGAAGCCAGGTCATTTTTTTTTCCACTCAGGTTTCCTTCAAAACTGCTCGATTCCCAGTGAAGGATTCCTAGCATTAACATTGCTCCATCCGCCTCCTGTAACTTTTCTTTCTTTCTAAAAAGACAGGAAGAATACTTAGCATCCTCCCAACCTTATTTTGCCCCATGCACGCTATGAGAAATTCAAGAGGAGATGAGGTAGGAAGAAGGTAATGGCAAATGGCAAAGTTTGCAGCTCTAGCTTTTCTAACCTCAGCAGAGAGGCAGCTGCAGGTAGGGTTGGAGGAATTCCAAGCACTCACCCTGTTTGAATACCACACAGCCCCCAGGCTCCAGAAACATGATACTCTGATGCTGATCATTAAAAAAAAAAAAAAAAAAAAAAAAGCTAAGGATTGTTAAACTGCTCATCCAGGCCTGCAGCTGGGGGTGACTCAGAGTGCAGAGTTGGAAAAATGCCCATGTGGCAAGATTAGAAACTCATTTGTGTAGTTTATGTGGCCTTGCCAGGAGCCTCCGTTTTTTCCAAACCTCCTTCAGTTTATTAACTTTAAAAGCACTCCTTTCCTGTTGGGGATCTGGCATGGCTGCAGCCAGGCAGCTCTTTCTCTTTTTGCATTAACAACACTTAAAGGCTTTCTTTCCTGTTCAAAATCGACTAGTGTGAGATCATCTGTGGAATTTTCAAATGTGCTCGCTCTTTCTTTTCCTTTTCATTTCATTCTTTGTCCCAGGGTTCAATTTGAATCCAAGTGCTTTTAAACTGACTATATTCAGCAAGCCAGCACTTTCAGGAATATATGTTATGAAAGCAGGAAAAGAAAAGGTCTTCTTGTCATCAAAACCATAATAATTATGTGTCAAATGTAATTACTGCTCTGTGGGTAATACATCTAATACTCAGTGACAGAGTAAGCAGCCTGCAGAAGTAGAAAGTAACTGGTGGCTGGATCAAATCTGATATAAAATTAACCATCACGCTTAAATATTCTGTCTGCTCAAGTTCTACCAAAAATGCAAAGGCAGGGAAAAAAGGGTTTTTTCCTCATTTAAAATCGTTAATGTGCATAAGCTTCTCAGTTCTCTCCACCTCCATACAATGAATCACAACTCTTTTGAAATAAGAAACACCATGCTAGAAGTGTGTGCATTACGGGGATCAAACTCTGGTGGAGGAGCTCATCTAACAGGAAGGAATTAAGTGTGGGAGTTCTCTCCTGTTAACCCATTATGTTTCCTCATTATTACCTTCACATGCACACTTGATAAGAAACAAGCTTTCCACATTTCCCTACCTTCTTTAAAATACATAAATTAATGAGCAGCTGATGAAGCTGACATGTGCCTGTGAATCTGAGGACTACTGAAATGTGAAGTCATATTCTGAAGGAGGAAAAAGTGCTATGTCTGGAACCAGTATTCTAAATATGACAGCGTGTGTCAGATACTTGTCCACTTTAAAAAACACATGTCCTCTCCTCCCTAACACTCTTCTAAGAAGACTTAACAAAGTCTAACATATTCAAAAACCACTTTAAAACCTAATGTTTTGCTAATGTGGGTCCCAATCCTGAAAATAATCTGCAATACCTGTGTTTAAGAGTTATACTATGAGTAAAATCAATTCATCTAATTGTTACCTAAAGTCATAAGTGTTTGTAGGATTGACATCTTTTACCGTAGCTAACATTATACATGTGGGTGTCTTTCCTGATTTGCGTAGGACTACATAATTGCAAAGTTAAGAATAATAAGAATACACTAAGTGACTGTAGATTCTAGGCCTCAGTTTCACATGCTCCTGCATGATAATCAGAAAAAAAACATTGCTGTACATTTTCATTTCAGTTTTTAACATGCTTTGATTTTCTTTCCATTCTCTTTGTCTTTATGTTTCAGGAATATTCTAAGAAACAAGTTTACTAGCAGAAATATTTAATGTAATATTCATAAAATTAAAGGTGTTTGAAGATGAAAATTGTGAAAGATTTTCAAAATGATTTTTCATTGGAATTAATTTTTTCAATCTAAAATTTCTTTGAAGTTTTGAAACTTGACATACTTATGAAGTAACTATAACAGTTTATTTATATAAAGAAAATTTATGCTTATAATTTATTGCATTGGAAGCCTAATTTTAAAGATCACACTAATCTAATTAAGCAACAATGTTCAGTCACAAAATTAAAAGAGATGCTCCCAAATAAGGTGTTGACCAAGGAATCTTTGGTGATTTTTTTCAGAGGAAAAATTTTGGGGAAAATAACCCTAGAAAATGCTGACAATTCACCAGCTTTTAAAGGTTTAGTTTGAGATATTTATTCTTTTCTCTCTAGGCCTATTCTCCTTTTTCCTTTCAAAAATAAAGCCCACAGGTTTTTTTGTAATTTTTGTCTGCTTTTAAATGTTCTAGTAAAAGCTATTTGTTAAGTTAAGCCCAAAGTTTTGCTCCAATATTAGGTGGGAGAAATTGAAGGCAACTCACGAACCTGGTTTTGCCTACTGAATATATCTGACAGTCATACACTATTGTGCTTTGTGATAAAACTTTGGAACACATTTCATTGACCACCAGACTAAATGCATATGCATATGCACACACATACTTAGCAGCATTTGCTATCAGTCTCAGAGCAAGAATGTTTGTAAAAATTATTGGTATTACTTAGAACAACTGGATTATAGGAAAGTATCTCCACTAATTAGCTTCTCTGTTCTCCTGTGTTCATTTCTAGAAGAGATGTCACAAGTCTGTCTCCTGTAAATGGCTAATTGGCACCAACTTTAATTTATGGACAGTAGGCACTAGAAGAGCTGCACGTGCAAGTTATCAATGAGAAACTGATTATACCATAACAAAAGAGCAGTGGTGATTAAGAGGGGTTATTTCCTCAAAAGCAAAATTCATACTAATGGATGAAATATTTTGGGTCTGCCTGGTTCACATACCTTGGGTCTTTGCGAGGGTTATTCCTTTAACTCGGAACTGTTTTCCCAGTTCCACTGGGTGTATTACATAATACAAGCAGAGCTGTCTATATGCATAATTATCAACGCTTGAGGAACACAAGCCCAAAAGCATTCTCTGACTTTCTGCTGATAAATAAGACTGATGAAATGAATGGCTCAGAACTGCCAGGTTTGGTTATGGTTTCTGAAAAATTAAGCCAACATGAAAGAAATCATGTTTTCAAATGGTACTTTCTCTGTAGACTGATACCCCAGTTTATTAAACTCTACTCCTTGGGTCCCAGGTTCAAGCGCTACTTCTGCTCATCAGTCACCACTTGTTTCTTGAACTAAACAACACATCTGTAATTCTCAACTTGACTAGAATTAGCTCCCAAAAGAAAAAAAAAAATGTTTTGAATACTGCTGACTGGCTTCTAAATTGGAAACACCTGTAAGAGTTATATCTTTTCCTGACATAAATTAGTGACAAGGAGTTCATATAAGAGGTGCAGACAGAAAAATAAAATAGTGTAATAAGTATTTCAGGTAACAGAAAAAGGATTGCTGTAACTGGGTAGGTATAAGAGACAAGAATGTGTGACCCCAAACTGTTGCCTTCCTATAACACCAAAATAGATGCTTGATACCCCTGTTGTGTTAACCAGAAAATGATTGCCTGAAGCAAGATCACATGTCTCATTAGCACTTATAATCGCTTCCATAAGATGAAAACAGATGAAAGAAGAAAGGATAAAATTCAAACAGTAGAATTAAAAAAATGGATCCCTTTTGTTCAGTGGTGTGCTTTCTCCTTCACATGGGGCCTCCCTCATAATTAACCTGAGTTCAACAGACACAGTCATTATAAACAGAGTTCCAGAAAACGTGATCCCACTTTTCATAGTGTTCATAAATGCAGTGTAAGTTTCTTTGCATAACCATCAATAATTATGCTAAAGCATAAAATTTCTTCTGAACAAAATTTTAATAATAAATTTATCACTTCCCTCCAAACTGATGACAGCAGTTTTTAGCCAATCTCTCACCTCCAGAAATTGTTTCTATCTCATGTTTTCAGTGAGAAGAAAATCTGCCTCAACCATTAGAAAAGTAACGTTCTTTCAGAATTCTAGAAATCCAGCTTGACTCCAGCTCATCAGGGAAGTTTTCCCTTAATTTATCCTAACCTATGGGCTGTGCTAGCCTGTGAGATGGTTGTTGATGATACATGAAGAATAATACTGATTCCCATTTCCATTGCATAAATTTGATACACCCATAGACCTACCCAGGCACTCAACACATGGAGTAAGGGATAGCTACACGCAGTTGCTTGGCTACATGACGTGTTCAGTATCAGAATGCTAATAAAAATTTGTTTTAAGAAGTGATGCTAAAGAGCTGGCAGCTACTGTAGTCACTCTGCATAGTACAACATTGTAAGGACTGACAGATTTTTTCTTTCAGAAAGGACAAGATGACTGATAGACCAAAGAGTATGCCAGGTGATGCTGAGTCATGTTAAGATTTCTTTTTCCATACCTGTGTTTTTCTCAACTACAACATCCTGTATTTAGTGAGGAAGCCAATTCTGTTCAATATAATGGCATCACTTACAAGAAAGTACAAGGCTCAGAACAGTGCGCTGTTATAAGAGAAAGGAGTTGTATAAATCAAGAATCTCTTCCCTCCTCATTTGTTATGGTTTAGTAACACAATATGTTTAGACAAATGCAGGAACTCTCTTACTTTATCAGTGCTTAGATTGCTGATATTACTTCACAACCACAAATATAATCATTTGAATCTACTGACTTGAAAATGTAAAAGTACTGTGTATTTGGACCTAACTGCATTAAGAACAAGAAAGATCAGAAATGGTGTGAATATTAGCATTTCCTTGTAATTCTCCAGGCTTCCACTTAAAAAAAAAAAAAAAAGAAAACCAAAACAAAACACCCCCAACAACAAAAAAACAACTAAAAAACCAAAACTCAAATATCTACAATAGAAGGAGGATCACAAGGAATAAGGTCTGTGAAAAATCCAAATAAGTTATTTGTATTTAAGGATAAAGCTACCTGTGTGCAAAAGATGGATAACTTCCTTCATATATGATTTCCTTGTTGAAGGTGGTATTTACCTCCAGGTTCACTACATTAGTCCTGAAGCCCATTTTGTCTCCATGAAAAAAACAAACAAACAAATAAGCAAACCCTTTGTAGCAGCTACAGCAGGAGTTGAATGTCCAACAGAGGAATGGAAATGTGGAATCAAATTCCTTCACGCTTATTTACTCAGTGTTATGAGTGATTTATGAACATAATGAGATTCCACAGGAACTGGATAGCATCTTACTGGAAAATTCTCTATGGTCCATTGGGTAGATACTAACTTCTGGCTTCATACTAACAACTGAATGTAAATGGATATCACCACAGGAAAGTTTATTTTTGGCAGAGTTTTAAGAAGTGACTTGTAAATGATAAAAACATGAGAGTGTTCTCTGTGAAGAAAATGTTACCGTAATATTTACTTGGCCACATTTGTTTTGATGACGCCCGGCAAGCACTGTCTTCTGAAGTGGACCAAATGAAATGTTAAAGACATGTGGAGTGACATGTAATAGTACGGTGTGAAAGTGACTGCACTGACTTCACTGAATATTCACAATGTAAATCCAGAAATTACACAACATCTTAACTGTTCAGTATCATTTAGCAGCAGCTGTGAAAAATCCCCCACACTGATGAAAGTGCTGCAGAAAATGCACAACAGGTTCTTTGGAAGGTTGATGCTTTGCTTGTTTCTCACTTGGACTTATTACTTCTGATTGGGGGACAAATCTAATGCATGCTGTCAACAATGGGAAATTGTACTTTTGCCACATTTTGCATGCTGACTTAGTAGAAGTTTCTAATTTCTGTTCAAACAATATGCTTGTCTTTCCAAAGGAAAGTATGTAGTCTTTTTCTTCCTTCTTTGCTGTATCTAGTATAGTAGAACAAAATCTGGATATATAGCCAGGTTCATCCCTTTCAGCAGAGACTAATGCACATTACTGTGTGCACTGCCTCTTGGGATAAGCAAGGTATGGCTGTTTTTCAGGTCGTTTCAAGTAACTTCAGTCCCTCAGTAAGTAGGAAATGAGAGAAGTCTGCCTTGTATATGCTTTCCTTCCAAGGAGACTATTCTCCTACAATTGATTAAGTTAGTTTATAGCAAATTCCCTCTTTCAATTTTTTTATAGTGTGATACTAAAATGCCTTTAATGGGTTTGTTCAATAGTGAAGCAATTTCTTGGAGATTGTGCTTTCTGCTACTAAATTATCAATCTAACACCATGTAAGTTTTGAGAAGTTCTACTGCTGATTTAACTTATGAGTATTTGTAGCTCTCCCTTCCCTTTGTTTTGCACTCTGTGGAATTGCCAGTGACTGATATTATTTCTCCCTCTCCCGCCAAAATCTCTTTTTTCAACTTATTATACTCCTGATGGTAATTAACGGTTGAAGTTACAACTACGATATTTAATATAATAACAGATAGCTTCACAAATTTTGACAAGCACATCTCCCAATACCTTACTGTATACCTTCACTGCCACAAACAATTACTACAAGACAGATTCAACTTCCGTGATTCCTGTGGTGCCAAGTCTCCATCTAAACCATGAGTTCAAATGGGGATATCTTCTCTTAGCCTTCAGATAAAGCAAAGCATATGCTGTGGAGCAGGAGCACTTGTTATGGGATACTAAGTCCCAGGGTCCCAATTTATAGACCTTGAGGAAGGAATTTATTATAGCTAACAAGTTACTAAATTATGCTTAAAACAAGTCAGCTTAAGGTAAATAGGCAGAAATGGATAGATTTATGGATAAACAGACAAATACATTTATTTAAAATGTCTAAACCACACAACTTCTACAGATACGTTAATGTCTCCTTGTTACTGTAAGAATCTCCTAGTCTCAGCTGGATAGTAAACAACTGTATGAAATGTAAACCTCTTTCCTCTACTTTTGGTGGATCACTGGTACTCTTCAGTAGGAAATGCATCTTCTTCCCTACACAGATGCATTATTATCTATAAATAAATTGTATAGGACATTGACATCTAAACTGCCTAACTGTACTCAGCTTATTAATGGCTTGCAACTGAGACCAACTGCAGTAGCAATGTATGTCCCTGTACATTGTCACTGTGAGGTAACAACAGGATTGCACGTGAAAATTAGGCAACTGATTTCCAAATTCTCCCATAATACAAACAGCTAAAACTCAATGAGATGACCACTAGCTCATCTTCCCTTCCAGCTACAACAAATACGGCTTTAATATAGAATTTTCTGTGGTCAATAAAACAACCAAAGTGGAATTTAAAAATACATGTTGATTATGAACTGTTTTTTCTTTTACATTTCTCTTAAAATTTTTCCTACCTCCATTTCATCCCTTTAAATTCTTCTCTTTTATGACAAATTGTATATATAGAACAAAATCAAGACAGAGATGTCTATGAGGCATTAAGCATGTATCAGCTTTGCCCCTTAGTTCCACCCTCTGCTGTGATATACACAGTGCATTTCCGAAAGAAAAACAGTTACTACTTTTAACTCATTGTAGAACTGACAGACTTAGATAGGAAAATAATAATTCTCTATGTTGTCACTTTTGCTATTCCAAGACATACTATCAACTGCTACTTAAATTCAGCCCATTACAAAGCATACTGCACAATCTATTACACAAAAATACACATGCAGACATACAATCAATTTGGTTTGAAGTAGCAAATGCACATGACTACTGAGATATATCTTAGGCTGTAAAACCAGGACTCTCAGGTTCTTGGGAAACCTGAGGTCAACTACATTTCTTAGAGAAGTTCTGCATCTTTCTTCAAATGCAGAAAACTAATCTGATTTTTTAAATTATGAAAATGTGTTTAACCCACAAAAGTAATATAAATCCACACCCTGTATATGAGGAAAAATGTACATTTTTCCCCAAAAAGCCTATGGTCTCATTTTTATGGAGACAACATCTGGAAAAGAACAGTGCTACCTTAACAGAACTAGCAAGAAAAAATACTGACACTGATAAATAAGATAAAATATTACTACCGTACTCTATTTTGGTACAACAGCAGTATATTATATACACATAAAATTAACTTAACCAGGAAGGCACCTTTTTCAGAAAATGAGGAAAACAAATTCAGTTTATAAATAGTATGATCATGAAGTCATTCAAAACAATGGGCCTTCCTTTCAACTATAAAAAGTTTCTAGATGTGTCTTCTAATTTATATTTATAAGATCAGACAAAAGAAAAAACAGAAAAGAAAAAATCCTTTCCATTGAACGTATGCTATTCACGTTGCTTCTTTTACCTTTAAAAATATACTATATGCATATAAAGATAAATTACAGTAAATGGAGATGCACACTGACCAACAATGAATTATTAATATTCATTATATACATTGGTAAAAGCCACTGGTACTGTTTTTTGTGCGGTTACATAGATTTTGTGTGCTGTCTGGAATTCATCCCTTATACACTCTAGGAAATACTGAAAAACATGTGGCTGCTGATCATCAAGTTTAAATAACCTTGCCCTGCATGAGAACTGCAATCGGCCACTCCAAAATAAAAACAAAATAAGGAAGGGATGCAGAGGTTCCCCTCCCCCTTTGCCAAATGAATACGTTTCTGTGTCCTGTCCAGGCTCGGAGAGAAGGAAGTTGGGTTCAGTTGTCAGAGTGCCAACGTGCAACCCAGGAGAATAGAGCTCCGTTGCCTGTTCTTGCACCGACGTCCTGTGTGAACTCAGGCAGCTCACAGTTCCCTCCCTGCCCCTGAAAAACGAGAATAGCACTGTCCTAAAGCCGGCTGTGGCACTGACAAATAAGTACAAGGCTGTGAGGTACCCAGACTGTATGAGGAGCGGGGAGGTAGGCACAGCAATACAATCATTTCTGTTCTTCAGTTGCCTCACAGAAGTATTAACTGCGGAATGTATATGGAATATTCAAATACACTTTCTCTTTCAAATTATCCAACTTAATCAAAGCAACATTTCTTTTTCCACTTTCCTTACTGGTTCCTCTCCCGAGTTTGCAGGCAAAGTACAACTGAACGTGGATTAAACGCTCTAGCAGAGCCAAGATCATAGCTTGTTTGCTTTTGCTTTTAAACACAATCAGTCTTCTTGTAATGGAGAAAATCACAGATAAAACTGCCTGATTCTGACAATTTCAACATTTTTCTCTTCAGAAAACTGAGAATAATGAAGTTTGAGAGTTTGGCATTGTCACATCACTACCTAACATTACCCATCAATTTAACCACTGTTATTAGACAATAAACGTTACAGCTCTTATAACTTGAATAGCCACAGCCGTGACTGTCTTAGGAGATCTTACAAACAAAATCTTTTGTGGATCTAGGGATTTGAGATATTTTGGTAATTTATAAGGGAATAGGACTGGGAGGGTAGTGGTACTGCTCGTACATACCATACACTTGATGGTACATATTGTACTGTTCCAGGTAGAACTGCTTTGCTGAACACAGTAAGTGATCCATCTTCCATTTTTGTGATTCTGTCTTTCCTTGCACACATTCTCATTTTCATTTAATGAAAAAGCTAATATCTGATTTATTTAATTGGAACATATTCCTTTAATTAAACTTGGAAATATTCTCCAGAAGATGACAAAACTAACAGTATTGCCTTGATTAGCATACTATTTTTTATGGGAAGTTGCAAAAAGGACAAAAAAACCTAACTAATGAACATTTGAAATAAAATCACTTAGTCCTGATGGAAAAATATTTTCCTGTAAATATTTGATTCTTCATTTACCCCACTGTATGTCCAGGAAAAAAAAGGGGATGGAAAGTGGCCATTTCAGTGACCTTGTGTCCCTCCCTTAGAGGAAGACGGCTGACAGGTAGATATATGAACAGTTTGTTATTGCAGATTCCAGATCTTGTGATTATCTCTGACTCAACTTCTGGGGTTTTATCTGGAATTCCTGTGACGGGTCAAACAGTGTACTACTCCTTGTCTTTACCTTGTAGTGACCCAGGGTTAAAAATACACCTTACAATAATACATAACAGTTTCCAAAACTTCTGCTTGAGTTGAAAAAATGATGGCAAGCTCCAGAGTTAGGATGATCCAAAAAACATGTCTCAAAATGTAGGCTTCAGTTATCATTACGAATTTATCTATACTTCTTTTAGTTTTCAGCTTTAGTTTGTGTAGTAGGTACAGAAAATAATTGTTACTCATTTTCTTAATGAATAAACCATATAAATTCTATACTCTTGCAGAATATTAGGTGAAACTGCCAGGTAATATATTTTTACAATATCTTGCTAGAATTGCCTCGGAGCTGTGTGGTGAGGAAAGATAAGTATTTATATGTAAATCTCTTCTTGTGTTTAGAATATATATTTATTCATTGTAAAATAAGCAAAGTATAACCCATGAATCAACTTCATTAACATTTATAAAGTACTCTAAGATACTCTGGAAAAAAGTTTGGAGAGAGACTGTGACACACATTCTCAAAGTTTGTCTAAATCTTCCTCCTTCTTCATCCAATATCAGGTTATATTTCCTTACCTCCCTTAAATCAGTTCCAAATTCTACTGATGCCACATTCTTTGCTAATAATTTTTGCTACATTAGCCCTCTTTGAAAGCTTAACTATTTTCCTCATCAACTGCAAGAAAATGTGAACTTTTAAACTTTGAGAGCCATGAATAAGTATGCCTCATTTCTGAATGCATCCTACTAACCTAGAATGAGGTCAGCTCTGGCCTTTCTTACAGCAAAAAATAACCCACTTTATCCATCTTCTACATCATTCAGTTCCTCCTGTACATAGCATAGATGTTCTGGCAGAGAAGATTTGCTGACTTTTTGCTTCCTTCCCATTAATCTCTATCTTCCAACACCCTGCTACAGCACAAGCACACCTATCACTCTCAGTGTAACGTTGCAGGATTTCTCCAATTTCCTGTGGGAATATCTTCCTACCAGACACAGAAACCAGGAGAGAATTGTGACACCGCACTAAAAACATGAACAATGTCAATGTTATTGTAGGACTAAGGGAAGAATTGGGGAAAAGACCTCTGCTATTTCTTCTCATGTCTCAACAGAAGATTAGCCTCCCCTGCACTTAACTGCAGGAAAACAGGACAGCTCCTTCAAACTTGGACTTCAAAGTTCAAGTCAGAGCAAGAACCTGATTTTGGGTGGTTTGCTATGGCTCACTCCTGTTCCTGTGTTATAATTTGTTGTTTCTCAGTGTACTGGCTCAATGGAGTTTCCTGAAAGGTGCACAAGTACCAAGAAATACAGCAAAATAAATGGATCCGAAAAGCAATATATGGCACTTCATTAGAGTTTGCATTTATAATGCACAAATATATATTGTTGTATTTCTTGCAGTTACAGCAGTGCACAACCTTTCTATCCAGGGCTGGATACAAGACACATGTAAGAAACACACAGTAGGGGTCTACTGCCTAAACAAAGGCATTTGGGTGTAGCTGTTGAGTAGATCTCTCTGCCATGGTAGATGCTCTGTGATATCAACCTTGCCTCCAGCCACCACACCAGAAGCAGCCAGTATTTCCATAAATCTTGCAGCATATCTGCCATCTCCATGTGAATGTCTCGGGTACCTCAGAGCATCTCAGATGACAGTAGGTGTTTATCTGAGCAACTGAGGACCACCTTTCAGAACTGCATGCTGTGAGCCTTTCGATCCAGTGGTCAGAACTCAACAAATATATTACAACCCCATCTTACTGTGCAGGCAATGCACAGCCAAACTCAGACTCAGTGTTTGTATGCTTCTCTGTTGGCATTTGATGAAGCCACTGACAGAGGACAAAAGAATAATGCTCTCACTGCAAAGCTTTAGACTGATACTGTTTATCTTCTCAGGTTAGGAGCATAATTTAGAGAAGATGGAATACATGGTAAAGCAGCAATGGCATGGAAATGGATACAGGGAAGGCGAGGTCCTTGCACCCTAAACCAGTGGTTGCCTTCACTGTTTCCTGTTTTCTCAGTTGCCAAAGGGAACAGATTTTTTTACCTACTCCCCATTTTTTCCATATGTCTGTACATTATACTACCTATAGGACAACAAATTTGAAGGGCAGAAAAGGACTTAATGTATTCAATTTTTAGAAATTATAAAGTTATAAATTCCTTAAAATCAAAGAAAGTTGTTTGATTTAGAAGAATGCTCATAACTAAAGTGACATTATTCCAATTACTAGTTCTTTCCCTGCAAAAACGATATATTATAATCCAAACTGTTTACAGAAAATGCATTGCTAGATGACCTGTGAAGTTCACTGTAGTGAATATGGCTCTAGAATACATAATTCTGGACTAGAAGATTTTTCCTTCTGGCACCATATTTCACTGAAGAAGTTAAAGAGCTATAATGTCATGGATGTTGACATAAGTGTAAAAACGAAAAAGAAAAATTAGCCTATGAAACAAGTTATCTGACATTTAATGGTGAACCTATAGCATGAAAGGTTAAAGATGTTAAGATCACTGCTGATAATGGAAGACTAGAAAACAAAAGGAATAGCCTATGAGTTATGGCTTTTAAGCATATAGAAAAATAAATCTCTGACTTGAAAGGTTTAATCCCTAACCCCTTTACATCTTGCAACGGGAGCTGCTTATTGTTGGACATTTTGAGTCTGCACTCAATAGGCCAACATGCTAGCATATCGTGGCTGATTCAGAAATAAGGATTCACTGCCTAACTAAAATGTACTTTTCAACATAAGGATGCTTGATTCTGCTCGCATATTACTAGCTTCTTTTAAGCTATTGTTTGTTACATCCGTGGGGAGAAACACTCCCACTTGTTAATGCAATCTTATGATTTCCTGTACCAATGATATAGCTCTGTATTCCACTCACATTGCATGTGCAATGGAACAACTGTTGGCTAAATTACATTTCATGCACAGTCACCTTGAATATATTGGCCAAAATAAAATGAGAAAGTATCATGAATTGTTTTTTATCACACATTATTTCAGATTTCTTTCAATTACTTCACTAATAACCTATTGTGCTAACAATATTATTCTAATGACGAAAGGTGGACTTTATGAATTACAAAGGAAAAATTGAACAATTATCAGGAAAACAAACAATTACAAAAGGACTGACTATAGGGAAGGAAATAAAACACCATATAAATAATGATTATATAATATTTTCTCTTTGATAGGATGAGTTACTGCTCTTCCTTCACTCATAAAATGTTCTCTACAGTTTTGTTCCTTCATACAGAATATCCTAACAGTCTGTTTATGGAAGAAATAACTCAGCTGCCATCGTAACTGCCAACTTCTTCTAAAAATGTCTATAAAGCACATATTTGCATAACTCTGCATGTTTTCAGGTGCAAAACATTAGGGTTTCTGAATCAAAAAAACCACCTAACAAATGCTTAAGACCATCCTTACCCAAGACAATGCCTTCACTGAGGTTGAAACATAAGCAAAAGGTAATGATTTTATATATTGAAGCATGAAGCAAGCACTCTTCCAAAAATATACTGTAACAAATACAAATGCAAATAAAGAAATAGGACATTTTCTTATTGTCATAACTTGTGCTCTCATCGTGTCAAAATGCCTCATTGAACTGAGGAGCCTGTTGCTACAGATAATATGCAGATGAAGTAAGAAGCAGGCATATCTCACGTCTGCTTAAGCAAAGCAGACTATACAGAAATAGCTGCATGGAAGTATTAAGTAACGTACCAGTATGACAGTGAGAAAATAAGCTTAAAATGGTGAGTTACATGATGAAAATACAGCTGAAGTTTTAAGTCCGGTACCTTAGACCTGGCTAGATTGATGCTTTTGCTACCCATTCCAGAATTTCCTCTGCTTTTATCTGTTCTTCTCATACAGCACATGTGAACATTGAAAAAAAAAAGGCTCCATTCTGGTCAACAAGAACATTTAAAGACTTGCTGTACAGGTAAAATAAGTGTTTCGCCAAAGGATGCATTTTTTATTATGAATGGTTGGATCTGTTCATTCAGAGTCACCATTAAGGCCCATAAGAATTATGAACTCACTTTTGTCAAGATTTTCAAATGAAAGACTAACAGTGTGGGTAACCAGACTCTTTTATAGAGATAAATTTGTTGCCTCTCAGTAGTATCAGCACAACAGGGTAAAAGACTCTGACTATCAGAAGGTACTAAACACCTGCTTCTGGAAAACAAGCTTATTCAAGGCAAGTCAAGATCTGACACCTTACAAATAATTTTTTTAATCTTATTCAAACTAAATCTGTGTCTTTAACACAAATCCCAAAACTGAAGTTAAGAACTCTGACTGCTTTATCGAACACCAAGTGATGCTTGACCAAACTCACCTGAGAGCTATGTTTTGCACACTACATTTAACTAAGTGCAGAAAATCTGGAGTGGGTCCTTTCCAGTGATACAATGTGTGTTAGGATTAATTTATTAGTCACTCTTCTTTTTCTAACCTACTCCTTAGGACATTATACCCCACTATATTTTTAAATAGGTGAGGGAGGCTTTATCTGCACAATGAACATTGTAGCTAACAAAACAATTCATGGATTACCTTGGAAAAAACAGACTTAAATAGATGGTATCCAACAGAGGAAAAGAGTTGACAAAATATGTTTTGTGCAAGCATCCATTAACCAAAGAAATGCAATTATTTGGTTAGAAAACTGTCTTACACAGTTCAAAAAGAGTGAACAGTATTGTCGAACAACACAGGTTGAGCATTTCGCTTGACATCAAAGCAATTAATCAGAAATAGGCAGTGGTATCTTTATTTATATTCAGGACATCTTTCTTTTTGAGAAGTCCCGTTACTGTTTCCAGGACCATTGAGAGTCAGGTATAGCGCAAAGGAAACAGGAATAGCTCAGTCTGCTCCTCACTATCTTAGTTAGTGTTTGGCTGCCATTACCTTACGCTAGAAAACAAAACAAAACAGGACGTTTTGCAAGCAGATGATTTCATAGTTAAAGGAATAGCTAACAGTCATAAGATGTACATCAGCTCTGCTTGCTCATATTGTAGATGTATCCATAGTTTCAGTCATACTAGGTTCCCTTATTATTTCTTTGTACTGTAGTGAATTATAGATGTCCCAATGGTCAGGGGTCCTGTGCTGACAAATTATAAAAGATAATCTTAATATAAATACATGATGAATGACAAGAGGTGATAGAAATCCATATGCTACCCAGAGGATAATGTAGCAGCATTTCCTGAATAGCCTCCATGTTCCATTATGGCAGAGATTAGATGGAACTAGAATTTAACCTGCCTGGCAGCATTCCCAAATGAGGGACTCAGGAAAAATGCGGCTGTTAGAAATAGGGAATTATGCTTACACATATGTGTATACTCAGTGGAAAAAGAACTTACAGTATGTAATATATATGCTTTAAAGACTATCCATTCATTAAGATGTGTTATAGTGATAATACATTTTCAGGGAACTTTACAATGGTTACCTATTTCCCACCAATCACCAGCCTCACTCTAGTTCACATTTCCTACTTCAAATTATTT
Organism: Aquila chrysaetos chrysaetos; assembly: GCF_900496995.4. Taxonomy (NCBI): domain Eukaryota; kingdom Metazoa; phylum Chordata; class Aves; order Accipitriformes; family Accipitridae; genus Aquila; species Aquila chrysaetos. The sequence continues at coordinate 34,953,881 of NC_044005.1, forward strand.
TTCTTCTTTTTTGTTCCTGCCAGTTTCTCAGCACTTCCCCTCTTCTCCAGTGTCTATTTACTATTAGGTTTTTTTCCCATAATTTCTTCTTTTCAGCTTGCATTCCTGCTGTTATACAAGTATTAGAGGTGAAGAGATGCTAGAAGCATTTGGTGTCTGTGCTCAGACTCCTAATTCCTCAATCCCATGACAGAGATTGCAAGTAGGAGGGAAATTATAAACACACTTATCTCTACAATTTTCAGAACATTGTGGGAAGTTACGTTCCTTTTTGAAATTATTTTTTCCAGATATGGTCCCTATAAATTGAATTGTTTTCTGGAGAAGAACATCAGAATCTCTTCAGATCTCCGTTTTCAGTCAGAAGTGGTTTCTGAGAAATATAAAAATGGCAGAAGCTTGGACAGCATAATCTTTGTGAAATAAAAGAAGTTACTTAAAAAAAAAACTTGTAAAGAAATCAAAAGTAGACATCCATTATTTTTTACATTTTGTCTTTCTTTCTGAGAATGTCTTTACCTCAAAATGGCTCCAGTGAAAGTTCCTCAAGATACATAATACTTGTACATAAAGCTTGATTTTAACAGACCTGAAATATATGTAAGGCATTTTAAGTGTTTCTGCTTTTTTAATTTGTTATCCTAGCAAAGGTAACTATGACAGTTAAAAAAAAAAAAAAGTTGTTAATACAAATTTAGGTTGATAAAACGAAATACAAGAGTCCAAAACTTAAAAGAAATTAATTTTTTGAAAACAAATGCTAAGCTCCATGTAATTACACAATCTTTTCTCAATATTAAGGTAAATGGTTAAAAATATGTGGGAGCAATTCTTACCATTCCTTTACAACTTGGACCTAATTTTACAATACATAAAACATAAAGCTGGGAGAACTATTCAAGATTGCTTTGAAAGAATTTCTTTTGACAGAGGTCCTTATCTCACTACCTATTTTATTACTTAGAGTTATCTTTTTCAATTGAGCAAATACAATTTAAATTGAATGCTCATATACTTTCTTGCTCTCACTGGCAGTAGGGAGAAGCAGGACTGTATGTTTTGTAGGCTTTTATTTTTTCTTAGGTTTCACTGAATGAAAGTGCTATTGGCTAAGTATATACTGCAGAACAGAACAGAACAGAACAGAACAGAATAGAATAGAATAGAATAGAATAGAATAGACTATTTCAGTTGGAAGAGACCTACAATGATCACTTAGTCCAACTGCCTGACCACTTTAGGGCTGACCAGAAGTTAGAGCATGTTATCAAGGGCATTGTCCAAATGCCTCTTAAACACCGACAGGCTTGGGGCATCGACCACCTCTCCAGGAAACCTCTTCCAGTGTTTGACCACCCTCTCGGTAAAGAAATGCTTCCTCATTTCCAGTCTAAACCCTGCCTGGCTCAGCTTTGAACCATTCCCACACGTCCTGTCACTGGATCCCGGGGAAAAGGGATCAGCACCTCCCTCTCCTCTTCCCCTCCTCAGGAAGCTGTAGAGAACAATGCTCTCACCCCGCAGCCTCCTTTTCTCCAAACCAGACAAGCCCAGAGTCCTCAGCCGCTCCTCACAGGACATTCCTTCCAGCCCTTTCACCAGCTTTGTTGCCCTCCTCTGGATGCGTTCAGGGACCTTCACATCCTTCTTAAGTTGTGGGGCCCAGAACTGCACACAGTACTCGAGGTGAGGCCGCACCAATGTTGAATACAGCGGGATAATCACCTCTTTTGGCCGGCTGGGTAGGCTGTGGTTGATGCACCCCAGGACGCGGTTTGCCCTCTTGGCTGCCAGGGCACCCTGCTGACTCGTACTGAGCCTGCTGCCGGCCAGCACTCCCAGAGCCCTTTCTGCAGGGCTGATCTCCAGCCACTCCTCTCCCAGTTTATACTTGTGCCCAGCGTTACTCTGTCCTACGTGCAGAATCCGGCGTTTGGACTTGTTAAATTTCATACCGTTAATCACAGCCCAATGCTCCAATCTATCTAGATCCCTCTGCAAAGCCTCTTGTCCCTCAAGAAACTCAACAGCATGTCCCAGTCTGGTATCATCAGCAAACTTGCTAATTAAACATTTTTCGCACTTGCATTTGTTATTAAAAGTTCACTAACCTTTTGTCACAGAAAATCTTTATGGGCTCTTTATTAATTTCTCTGGGTTTTGTTTCTTCCAGACATTGTTGTTTGGAAATGTATTATATTGGTTCAACTTGCTAATGGTGCATTGAACTCCTGCATCCAGATCATTGAAAAATATATTGAACAGAACTGGCCCTAGAATTGAACCCTGAGGAACACCACTGGTGACCAGTTGCCAGCCAGATGTAGACCCATTCACTACAACTCTTTCAGCCCTGCTGTTCAGCCAGTTCTTCACCCAGCACACCATGGGCCCGCTCATCCCACAGTTGGACAACTTGTCCAGAAGGATGCTGTGAGGGACAGGATCAAAAGCCTTACTAAAATCCAGAAAAACTACATCCACCACCTTCCCTTCATCCACTAGGCAGGTGACCTTATCAAAGAAGGATATCAAATTAGTTAAACAGGACTTCCCCTTCGTGAACCCATGTTGATTGTGCCTGATGATTGCATTGTTCTTTAAATGCCTTTCAATACTACCCAGTGTAACCTTCTCCATAATTTTTCCAGGAACTGAGGTTAGACTAACACGTCTGTAGTTCCCTGGGTCTTCCCTCACACCCTTTTTGTAAATTGGAATAACATTGGCTAGCTTGCAGTCAGCAGACACCTCCCCAGACTCCCAAGACCTTTGATAGCTGATCGAGAGGGGTTCTGCCATAACATCCGCTAGCTCCTTCAGTACTCTGGGATGAATCCCATCAGGCCCCATGGACTTGTGAACATTCAGCTGATACAGCCGGTCCCTTACAATATACAGCCATGGAACTGTAGAAAACTCTTGGTTTTCTTCTATCTTTTTGGCCTTTTTTTGGTTGCCTTTGTTATATGTGAAAAGTCAGTGCCACTCCTGCTGATTCCCACTCAGTGAACATGCCCCTTAAAGCTGGTACAAAGCTCTCAGCAGAACTGTTCACAAACACTTGGTATTTTTCGTACTTATAATTCAGTCTTGGCTTACCAACCCATCAAGGGAAGCTGTACAAAACACCTGTGTGCCTATATTCCAGTCTGTTCTTACACTTTATGGCAGAACTGTTGGAATTTACCAACTAAAGATAAAATTTGTCTAATTTGCAAAGAAGATGAAACATGAACCATCTTCAGAAACTGAAACAATTATCTCCTCCCCCAGATGAAACTGTAGAAAAACAGAAATTAGTTGGTTCTCTGTAAACTATATATAGATTTTTTTAAAGCTGTATCTTCACTACTGTCTTTATATTCACATGTACATCCCTAACAATCCTGTAAGTTTTTGTTGGTTGTGGACTTTTGACATAATGAGCATTCAGAAGGACATTTGTGATGTGCTGTTTTGGCTTTGTACCTACTCTTGCTAAACAAGCAACTGTAGCATCTCTACATTCCTTGTTTGTTACAAAAGCATTGTTAGTGTATTTATGATTAACACAAATAAGCAACACTAGTTAAATAAAGAGACTGGTTGAAGTACAACCAGGTTTCTGTCCTATAAAAACATTCAGGAGAGAAAAATGGAGATGATACTTGAAGCATGAAGACCTGCCTTGAACTCCTTAAGTCTGGAGGAGTCAAATAATTTTAAGATCATTCTACAGGTTAAATGAGGCTTCGTATGGACTCCAGCTATAGATGACAGTACATCAAAAGACAAAGCTGGAACTGCACCTGCAGCAAGTAGAAGAGCCTTTCCTTCTCCACACCATGCAAGAATTGGAACACCACCCAAAGGGGAAATTCTGTCCACAGCAGGGGTTTTCACATGGCTGCTTCTTCTCTCTCTGACCATCGATTATTAATGTAAAACTACAGATGCAAGCCAATGAGAAGGTCCAGCAGAAGAAAGTAGAAGTAGCCAAGGCAGGTAATTTTCTCTGGCTGAAAATATGGTTAGTTGTTTGGTCCAAACTTGTCCTCCCCCTACAGGAGTTTCATCTCAGGCTTTCTTGACACCCATATCAGTTACCATTTTCTTCATTTCTGCATCTTTCTAGTCCTCTGGACAGAGGTGCAGGGGCAGTTTGGAGGGGGAGGAAGGAAGTGTGCAGCCATGAGGCTGCTTCCCAGTGTCATCATCAAAAGTGTTCACAGCACTGCAAAGTGCTAACAAGGTCACCATCACCATATTAGACCTAATCCACCAGTAAACATACTAAACCCTCCCTCCTTGCTTTCAGCAAGAAATTATGGAACTAATGTAACATTTGCTGCCATCACATTGTTCACACTACTGTTTTATGTTATGCTTCATCATTCACCCTGTTGATTCAGATTATAAGCTCTCTAGAGCTGGGACCATCTGGTATTCTCTGTTTGTAAAGAGCCTAGCACAATAAGGTCTTGTTCTGGGCTGACACACACAATCATAACAAAAACAACCAATAATAAATAGATAGTTTTATCTCACCAGTTGATATCTTTTTTTTTTATTCCCAGTGGACATTTTGCTGTAATATAAATATTCAAAACAAAAGGGAAAATGAAAAGACAAGGACATCCTTTAGGTATGAGGAACAAATTCAGATTATTCTCAACCTAGTCATCTTTTATCCTACCCACTCTCCTATTTCATTTTGCGTTTATGTGATAAATAACAGCTTTCATATACACGCTGGACTAAATCAGATGTGAGTTTACTTCCTCCATTTTTACATACAAAGCTGGAGACCTACCTAAAACACATAGAACCCACACTGAAAAATACAGTGATGAGAGCAATTAATTACGGTATAAGGCTAGACAATAATATAATTTTGCTAATTACTCACAGCTTGGGGCCCATTTTTTTCAGTGCAGTGGACAACAGCATGCATTTAATCCCCATAGTAACAATAATGGGATACATCATTAACCCTATTTTATTCTTTCTTAATTTTTATAATACCAATAACAAAGGTCATTAACCCCTGTTCTGTTTAACATCTAATCAGCCATTTTAGTTACATAAATATAATAGAAAACATTAAATATCACTTTGTTTAGCTAGATTTCCTCTCAGGAGGGGAATTTTGTCTAATGTTATATTAATACCAGTTTACTCAACAAGTGTCAAAACATCAGTGGTAACATGGAAAAGATTCATTGCAACATACTGTCTTTAAACAAATCCATTTAATCATGATTCGATAAACACTTTCGTTAAAAAGGTAAGTTTTCTGTTAAAATGTATATTGAATATATTTGATAAATTTTCCTTTTGATCATTCTGTTACCTTCTGGGCTTCAAACATCACTTAGATTCAGGTATTTATAGATGTAAAGTTTTGGTTCAGTCCTGTATTTCATCCTTTCATTAGAAAGCTAGGAGTAAAATCTAACTCTGTTACTGAAGGTAAGCTGAGTTAAGAAGAGGAAAAAGAAAAAGAATATATTATTGCTGAGAAGAATTCATTTTGCATAAACGTCCCAAGGAGCAACGCAGTAATACAAGTGAAGCTATACAACCAATATTTTTAATCACCATTTCTAATGACTTATAGAAGATAAAATAGTAAAATGGTGATATATTAGTAAGCAAGAGGTATGGCTTTGAATTTCAAGCTTGGCTACTGAAATATGTTTGTTTACTCAGTTATAATGGTAACATTGAATAAAACCTTGCTTTTTTAGGTGAGTAACCATAACGAGAGAGTAGGAAGATGTAAGCTAAAACAGGGATGAAATTATGTAAACTTTAGAAATTACCAACAAAATTGTACTAAAAAAAGATTAGAGGAGTTCTGAAGATTACTGATGAAACTGGTGGACCCTAAGTCTTTCCTTGTATTTATTTGTTTATGTATGTATGACTGTTGCAAGACAGATCATCTGTTAGCGTGATGTCATGTACAGATCGATAATCACTTGATTAGAAAAGAACATCTGTGAAGCCTGCACATTTAATAAAAGGGTTATGGGATATTACTTATTTAGAAATGATCCAACAGGAATACGTAACCATTCGTCATTTTAAGGCCATAGGGAGTTTCCAAATGCTCAGATCTTTGGGAACATGCTGATGTTAAAATCCTATTTGATTTTTGATGAAAATCTGTTGGGTTTGTGTGTGTTACCTCTCTGCCTTAAATTAAATATATCGATTTTTTCACACTCCTGTAGAACTCCTGTAGTATTTATTCAATATTAGGCACTACCAGTCCTCTTCCCCACAAATTGAGCATTCAGAAAGTCAAAACCAGTTATTAGAAGTCACAATTAGAGCAGAATAAAAAAGAGTATCAGTGATTACTAACCCAATATTTTGAGCTACATTCTGCTGTACTTAAGAATGCTAAAGGCAACACCTAAGTTTGAGTTAAGCAATGAATCATGAAATAAAGGTTTGGCTATTTGTCTATGTTTCTTGAATTTAAGAGGACTTGAAACTAATTTCAGTCAAACTTTGTAGTACTTTCACTGCAACTCACGTGTATATTCTAAACAATTTAAAGTAAGATTTTAGAGTAGGAAGGACAACATTTTCAATTATATCACCATAAGTAGGCACCGCTTTAATTAGATCTCATCAAGATAGCTTATTAATTAGTCTGTCACAAATGTTTAAGCTGCTATAAATCATATGAGAAAGGAGATAGAAGAAAGATATCCTCTCTAACTCAAAGTTCAAGCTGCCATTCAAAAATGCCTTTCTGCTGCCACTGAAGAAGAGTTTTGTTCAAGGTGATACTGCTATGCCCTTACATTATATTAAAAATATCATATTCCTCTACTGCAACTCCTTGGTCCAAAACGTTTTTCCAAGCAAGCATGAAAACTGCATTATCTTCACTGGACAATTGAAAATACACATGGCATTCTTCAAAATTGGCATGTGTCCTAGTTTCAGCTGGAATAGAGTTAACTGTCTTCCTAGTAGCTGGTACGGTGCTATGTTTTGAGTTCAGTATGAGAAGAATGTTGATAACACACTGATGTTTTCAGTTGTTGCTAAGTAATGTTTAGTCTAAAGTCAAGGATTTTTCAGCTTCTCATGCCCAGCCAGCGAGAAAGCTGGAGGGGCACAAGAAGTTGGCACAGGACACAGCCAGGGCACCTGACCCAAACTGGCCAACAGGTTATTCCATACCATGTGACGTCCCATCTAGTATAGGAACTGGGAAGTGGGGGCGGGGAATCGCCGCTCGGGGACTAGCTGGGTGCCGGTCGGCGGGTGGTGAGCAATTGCACTGTGCATCATTTGTACATTCCAATCCTTTCATTATTGCTGTTGTCATTTTATTAGTGTCATCATTATCATTATTCGTTTCTTCTTTTCTGTTCTATTAAACTGTTCTTATCTCAACCCGTGGGTTTTGCTTCTTTTTCCCGATTCTCTCCCCCATCCCACTGGGTGGGGGGGAGTGAGTGAGCGGCTGCGTGGTGCTTAGCTGCTGGCTGGGGTTAAACCACGACAGCATGAAAACTGCATTTAGGTGATTATTAAGAAAAGATTTATTTAGCAAGAATGAGAAATTAAAACTTCCAGTATATGTCTAAAGCCTGAAAGACATGGCTATTGTCTATTTTTCCTGTGGATGGGATTTCCTCAACTGTAGATCACCACTTTTGTATGGAAAATGGACATTCCAGCTTTTCTGCAGCTCTACCAATTGATTCTTAATCATTTTAAACAAACACTATTATAGGGAAGAATAATTGTTTGTCTGCTACTTTATCTACAACGTAACTTATCCCCATGTAAGGAGACAACCAACTTAGAAGTCATCAAACACCTAGAAGATAATTTTACATTACTACTATACTGAGCTAAATACAAGCTGCTTCCTGAATGGGAAAAGTTCTAAAGGTTCTTGGTTTTCTTAATTTTAAGGGAACTTCATGCAAATCCCAGGAGATTACAACTTTATGTACGGGCATCCGTTCCATGCTAACCATTCTCCACTTTCCTTCTCCTTTCCTTTTCTTAAATCAATGAGAGTTGCAATCTCCACCCTCAGCTGGACAGTTTTTCCTATTGATTTTGGCTTTGTGAACAGCTTGTGAGAAAAAACTAAACAGCATTTGTACTATAGACTAAACTACACGTAAAGAAAATGTTCATTTCATATCTTATTAGGAGAAATGCAGGAACAAGAGTTCCTGCTGAATAAGATGAACAAAGATAAGGTAAACCTCAAATGTTTTGTTGTAAGAATCTAAATATTAACCAAGCATTATGAGTTTAGTTGTTGTATTGGGATTATTTTTTTTTTGGTTTGTTGATGATTCAGCATTCTTCTGTAACACCATACTCCCTAACCCTTGCATTATAAGAGAAAATTATGAACACCTGTCTGATTGAAGAGTGCTTTGGAATGCTCTGTTTATATTGTATTTCAAAGAAAGAGGAAAGGATTAAGAGCAGGCTGTGATTTAATACAACCCCAATCTCTATCCATCAACGTTATTCACTATTAACGTGACAAATCAAAGGCAACAAAGCCTTTACAATTGATATCATTTAATTAATCTCTTTCTCTTGTAAAAATATCTGTTGCAAGAATTTTTCTGAAAAGTAGAATCTATTAATAAAAGGAAATTCCAAGTGTTCCTTAGGCTACAATGCTGTCAAAAACAGAGAATGAAATGTAGACAATACATATGCATAAAATAGAAAATCCTTTCAATCAAAAAAAAAAAAAAAGCATGATGTAAACCTTATTTTAGAAATAACCATGTAAACCGTCAAATTTTATAACAAAATGATTGTTATAACAATGTGATTGATCCTCAGTGCCGAGGATCGCACTTAAAAAAAATTACTTGTACATGAAATTATGTACAATGTATCCAAAAAAGGGGGGTAATTAAGCATGAAGGGAACCTGTCTAAATAGTTCTCTGAATGAACCAGTACTCATTATTTTAGTGAATGAATGGAGATACGTATCTCTGCACTTGCAAGCAGTAACTATTTTTGCTCTTATCCTGGGAAGTATCACTATTTAGATCAGTTCTCTCAAGGAAAAAAAGACAGTAAAGTAGGTGTGCCTATAAGCTAAGTGCAATTTGCTTTGTTTACACATAACCATCTGTCCTGGAACAGAGATGAACACATAGCATTTAGACTATTTTTTAACAGGAATTATAAGATGACATAAACAGCCAGTTTCTTAAGAGCCACTGTCAACATCGAGATCAAATCCAAATGCTTACACAATTCTCTCTGCAGAAGATACTGCACAAAAAAGTTACTACTACGTAGCATTTCTTCGTAATCTTGTTTTCTCAATTATTTTGAAACAAAGTGTAGCAATCACAAAATTTATTTTATACTACCTGAGAAGTCCAGTTTGGCATTAAGTGTACTTCTCTATCTACACTGCTCCACTCAGTAAGCCATATTCTGTGTAAAGACTACTTGTTTCTACCTCTGCATTTCCATTCATTTACCTGGATGTGCCCTTTACACATACAACAAAGCTGACAAGCTGGTGCAATTGGATTGCCTACCTAGCATAAAAACTGTAGCCCTGGTTTCCAAACTAAGGGCAAATGAAAGGCAAGCAACACCGCTGCATGACCTTCCTATTGTAAAATAAAACACAAAATACTGAGAAGAAAACTATGTACATCAATTATCATAGAAGATTCAGGAATATTATGCAGCATCAACACTTTATGTTTATTTTAATGGCTGTATGTTTCATATTTAACAGCAAATTTAGAAAAATACTATATTCATACTGATAAAGAAAAGCGTTTGTAAAAAAAGAAGCTAGTGCTAGCAAAAATTGGCTTCTTTGATAAATGATTGCATACTTGCTGAGGAGAGGAAAACACTGAAAGCGAATGGACACAAGTGGGGGAGTCACAGTGATAGAAGATGCAGTAAACACCATTATCAGCAACTGCTTAAATAACTGGTAGCAAAGGCAGGAGTAGAGTTTTAGGGTTTATTATAAGCACTATTACTATTATTATTCTTCTTATTATTGTCATTCAATAGAAGAATATAAACGAAAGAAACAAATTGTACATTCTAAACCTGTGTCAATACTAAAAACTTAGCTGCCTATTTACACAGGAGAAATAAAATGCTTCTTGGACTTTTTTTGTTCAGTTTGTGTAAGATCATAAGTATATAATCAGGTATTTTCAATGCGATACATTATTTTACTTGTCTACCCTCTTATTAAATTCTTATCTTAGTTACTTGAGAATTTGGCCTGAACAAACCACAACTGCTGAGGCTTAGTATTTTCGTTGTGGGTGATAAATCCCTTTTCATGTATTTCACTAAGGACAACCTCTCATGCATACCTTAGAAAGAATCACTTTCCAGAACTCAGTAGAAAATTATTCACTTTCTTCAAAAATCTATGTAGATTTATGAATCTGCTTGCCTATAATTCAATCTCTTTCTACTGTGTAATTTTTTAAATCTTTATATATAAAACTATGTTGTGACATTCATTCTTTTCACAGTAGATTATCTTTTTCATGCATAATACTAATCCTCCAGATCAGCTTGTCTTCTACCTCTGCCCTTTAAGAAAGAAAACGGTTCATGGTCCATAGTACCTTCTCAAGTGAAGACATGCTATTTTTAATGGCACTAATGTGTATGGAGTAAAATAGGAAGTTCATTGTCTTTTTTGCCTATGGAAGTTTACTATATTTGTTACATCCTTAATTTTGTCTATATGTGAGTTATCATACAATAATTTTCTTTGTATTTCCTATTTACTTCATCACAGTTGTATTCCTATCTTGAACAGACTGCAGATAGCTATGATGCATTTTATAGTACTGAATTTTTATTGAAATTTATAAACTGGGAAAATTACAGTTGACTTGAGCTAGAAAATGAAAACTCTTTTATTAAATTCCTCTGGACAAATTTACTAAGGTCTCTCCAAAACTTATTTTATTTTGGGGGAGTAAGCAGTACAGGAAACCTACCTAAGGATTCTTACATTGCACTCCCCAAAAAAGAGATTAGTTATTTTCTGAATTATTTTTCTAAATTATTTTCCTATTTTTCTCATTTATTATTATTTTCAATTTTGTGAATATTATTCTAATTTATAAAATAAGAGCAATCTTCTAGGAACTGTGTGGTTTACTTCAATTTCCCCATCAAGTAACCTGCATTAATTCTGTACCGTCCAACAATGTGGACAGAGATTGAGATCTACCTCACTATTGTATCCAGAAGTAAAGTGTACAGACATGGAAATGTTTCTAAATTAATAAGACATTATAGGGGTTAAAAAATGAAGATGTGGCAAACTAAAATATTTCTCTGTTCTTGGTAGGAAAGCAAGCACAAATGCCTCACAGCCATAAAGCCGATAGTAAATACTGCTTATTAGAAAAGTTTTAAGATGCAAGTAACTCCAAGGACTTGGAATTATGAAAGAATGTTCTTAACACTATCACTGTAGATCATCTTTTCCTCTAATCCTTAAAGTTAGATTATTGTTTCGTATTACAGAAAAAGATATTTCATTACTTAGTATTTCCCTCCCTACTCTTTTTTTCATCATTCTGCTCCTGAAATAACAGATAAGCAACAGTCAATTAACAATAGTTCACAGGGAGTTCTTTCAAATCTTGGACAAAGTCTATAAATAGATACAAATAACACAAATAACTCCTTCTTTTACATTGAATTGCTATAGATAATGACCTAAATAGCACATGTGCAAGTAATTTCAGTATTTTATACTTGTAGCTCTTTATAGATGCACCCTTTGGGCACAATCCAGGAAAGATTTGCACATATGCTCAAGTTTATGTATTCCGAGTAGTCCCAAAGCTTTTGTTTGTACTGTTTGTACAAATGCCACATGATTGTTCTCTTTCATGTAATAACTTTAAGAAAAAAGAGAAGAAAGGAAAGGAAAGGAAAGGAAGGAGTAAATGAAAGGAAAGTGACCGGCAATTTCATGAACCGGACCTTCCCTTCCCTTCCCTGCCCTTCCCTTCCTTCCCTTCCCCTTCCCTTCCCTTCGCCTTCCAAGAGCTCCTTACCTCTTGGTCTACCAGTCCCTACTAATTTGAAACCCCTGACACTCACAGTTACTCAAGTTATTATAGATTTTTTGGTGGTTTGACGAAAATTAGAGGAACTGGTTTATGTCTAATTATAGGAAAGATCAAATAGACTTGATTTTGATTAATTTTCCAGCTCTTATTCAAACTAATTTAATTAGCTGCAGTATTTACCTAGCAGCTTTATGAGAACAAACTTCACATGAGATTTCTTGTGGTCCTTGAGCCAGTGTACGTACAAGAGTGCAAGATCAGCCCTTTCAATTTTACCTTGGCCCTTGACTCAGAGAACCAAGTAGAACCAGGAAGTGCAGAGGAACAAGAAAATAGGAAATATTTTCTGAAGCTTTTGACAAGTTCACTTCTCTTTTGGTTTGAATTCTGGGCAATGGTTCAGATCACCTCTTGTTTTAGCCAAATCTGCTGGTTTTGTTCAACCTCTGCTCTTTCTTCCTGTCCTGCAGTCCCCAATTCACACACTACCTGTGAATCTATTTTGACAGCTGTATTTTCCCAACAGGAAAATACTTTACACATATGTAGTAATTTCAGAGTCAATACATGCAGCTCCCTCTCTTACCTCAGTACGCCTGCCCTTATATACAGTTATGCTGGCACAGGCTAAACCTAGGAAAGGCTCTGACCCCTCAACTCTTCATTTTATTCCCCTTTTAATTATACACAGCACATATGCACACCAGTGTAGAAACAAACTGAAGACAAACAGTATCTAACTATTTTTGTATGTTGCTTAACCTTTTAATATATTGCCTTGGGTGCATCTTGGAGTCAGGGAAAGGAAGTTAAAAAAAATAGGCTTTTCCTTTTGGAAATCTCTTCCAAAGGTTTTAGACAGCTTTTGGTGTAAAATAAAAAGATGTTATTGCAAAAGTGGTGGGAAGTGAGCAGGGATTTTAATTTACTTTCATGTTGTTTCCCCACTAAGTTCAATCTAAGGTGAAACATCGTGTTGATGTCAAATTTTGCTTCAAGCAAAACAATAGAGGAGCTCTAAAATTAATGTAGGTGTCCAGTCAGAGGCCTTATACAGCCATTAACGCCAGTGCCAGCTTGAGATAATGCATTATAAGCATGAAAAATTCAACAGTAATTGCTGTGTTCTGATCTCTCTCCCTTTTTCTTACTTTGTTTTCTACAGAATCTGCTGCACATACCCAAACTGGTCTTTCTGCTAGTTTACCCCACAGAAATGCCCTGGATCTGGATCATTATGACTAATGAAGTTGCTGAGAAGCGATTTTTTTTATCAAAATATAATGCCACTCTAGAACTTTCACCACACATTAGGATTGTGTAACAAGGGCTCATGGCTGCCTGAGGCATAACTTTGATTCAGCAACTCTCCATCTTTAGCCACCCAGTTCAGTGCAGTATTGTAAGATGAGCTGAATACTGAAATTCAGTGCTACTGAGAGACGAATGCCATTTAATAGCTTTATATTGTAAAATTGTTACATCTTTTGTTATCATCTATTCGCTTGCAAAAAAATAAAAAAGGTCTTTGAGTCCATTTAGAACATAAAACTAAATTATAACTGCGCAAAGGCACGGAGTGCTGAGTTAAAATGAACTGTTGTTCATGCTGTTCTTCAAATTCCACCGTAAATTTGCAACCCACATCTTATGGTTTAAGATTCAAACCTGTGGACACGATTACGGTTGACCAGTAGGCTTTTTATCTGGCAAATGACTTGGCTGACTTAGAAATCAGATCTTATAGCCTCCAGAGGACAACATACTCTTATCCATGAGCTTTCAGCTCTCGGATATTTCACATACAGTTTTCACAAAAGAAACACCTGAGGTGTACCAAAGCTTCATGCAATGAAATCTTTCATAAGAGCAAGAAAAATATAACTCTTTTATTCTGAACACAGATATACATAAAAACACATTTAATTTCAAGTCAATAGGTTTGCCTCACATCAGCATTTACGGGATTAAAGACAGGAATAGTTTGGCTTCCCTGAATGTATTGTTATCATTATCAATTCCTGCAGTCTCACAATAAGTTTTCAATAAATTTAAGATTAACTATTATTTTCTCACCTATAAATAAAATATAATCATCTTAAAAATCAATGAAGGGAAAACTATCAGATCCATTAACCTGACTAAGAATTCCTTCAGGCCAATAATATGAACTGTAGTGCACTGGATCTTTCATTTTATTGAGCTATATCTCTTTGTATGGCAACCAGCAGGGAAAAAAATCAAATCTAAAATCAAAGACTAAGGGTTTTTGTTCTGGAAACCAGGGAGGTAGGGACTGAATATTCTTTTATGCCTGGGGTTAATTTTATTCACCTTAATTTGCAATCAGACACAATAAAAAAAAGAAATTGCCCCTGGAAGGAAGCAGCTTTATTACCATCCCAACTATTTTCTGTACTTTTTATCACTTCTAAATCCTTTGGTTTTGAATTCACCTCCATAACCTTGCAACATTATAAACACATTTACTTGTCTTTGCTGACTGTCAACCAATACCATCTGCTCTTTGGAGCCTTAAAAATAGTAACATATATATGGGTCAAAACTGTAGTCTCTAGGTAACCATGTAGCAGATCCAGGTGATTAATTTTTCCACAACCTTTATCTTACCCAGGAACAGAATTTTCCTATGTCTTTCCCTGGTGAACGTTCCTCATAAAATGTGAAATTAACAAAAATGCTATCTTAGAAAAACACAGTATTTCATAGGCGACCTATGTCAACTAACAGAAGGGGTTGTTAGTCAGCTGCCTTGTTTGAACTTGATCCAAAGGCATTTCTACTCTCTTTCATAAACAGAAGTGGTTCAAGCCATAAAACTGTGAAAGTGGGACAAACCAAGAGGGTTCTTTTTTCCGTAAAAGAAAGGAAAAATAGTAGCATTAGCTTCTGCTTTCAGTATGTCTTGGCAGTGTTACTTCCCTTAAATACCACTATTCCTGCCTGTGAGCTGCGATTCTACTTATACTCCCCTTCATGACCCACATATTCAGGCTGCTTCATCCTAAACCATACAGGCTAGTTTGACGAGCTAATTGACGAGATGATAATATCGTATGCCATGATGACCTATGTGAAACTGAGATTACATGGAAGACACCAATGTTAAAAAGGCTAGTAAAATTATATAAGCAGGCAGTGATTTCAGCTTTGACTCAGTATACATAAATTGCATACACATATATGCTATGATAGTCCCTTATACATTTTTTAAAGAAGGCCAACTGCATAGAATGGATAACTTTTGCTTAATGATAAAAAAAAATTCCTTATTTTCTGCTGTTCTTATCATTCCATGTGTCACAGAGGCCTTGTTTACAGCACACTATTCAAATTCTACTCTAAAGATAAAATTACTTGCTTTACTATTAGCTTTTTACTATAATCTCTAATCAATTTTTTTTTCACAATAGAGAAGGAGAGGTAATAACCCCATTTTACAAACAGAACAGAGCAACACAAAAAGCAACATAAAAATATGTAATAATTTTCAGTGCTAGGACCTGATTTTTTCAAAGTATGTGATAGAACCTGATAGGTTAAAAGCACAGCCATCATGTACTGAATCGTAGACAGTCAGTTTCAAAGGTTTCGAAATAGGCATACAAAAATTGGGCATAACCATTAGTAAAAAATCCCCACAAACAAACACTGCTAAAGGTCTGTTTTAAATTATTTGTTAAACAGCCCATTGCTTGTATGTATTAAAGTCAGGATTAAACTCTAACTCTCTATAGCAGCAGCAAATTGTCTTGACAACAGAAACCACCTTTTTATTTATGAGCTATCCAGACTTATTAATTATATGCTTTTCTACTTACAAACAGGTGAATCAAGGGTCCTACAAACAATTGTATCCTTCACTACATAGCCTTACTTCTTTCACACAACAGAGCCATTCCGGACATTGAAGAGGCAAGATTTGGTGGAATAACCTATAATTAAAGATACGTAACAGGACTTAATTGAAGCTTACTTATGCAATCTAATCTGTCATTTCTTAACTTCTGGGTGCATTGAATTGCACTCTTAGTTCTGTCATTTAACCCTTTCATGTGTAATTTCCCACCTTTTTTTTTTTTTTAAAGAGTCATTAGCATAGTTTAAATCTTCAGAATTACCATACATGTCGGCTAACAGAGTAGTGGCTGATAATGATAGGTTAACATCTCTCATACAAAACAGCAGTAGGCAAAAGTGGCTTTGAGAGATATTTGGTAAAAGCAGAAAAATGTTATGACTAAGGAACACTGAGTTCCATTCCCCTAGGAAACAGAAAGCTCCAGTGCAGTGTCTCTCCACTGCTGATGCACGTCTGGTGATCTATTCCGGCTCTGAATAAACTCCATAAAATTATTTTTAAAATATTTTTATGTAATGCACACAGACAGAGACACACATAAGCAAGTCTACAACCAGAGAAACTTACAGACTTCGTGAAAACAAAGTTAACATGCTTTCCACCACACCATGAAAGAACAAGCAAGTATTACATTAGTAGAACGGTAGTACTACTTTCTTGAATATGGCTGAGATTTCCAGGAAAACATTACAGCGCTCTTTACAGTAAGCTGAGACATGCTGAATGAATTCTTTCCTAATGAATGTGTGAGAATATGTTTTGGTTTTTTTCCTGGACACACTGGAAAACTATGAGAGGGAACTGGAGGCCCAGTAATTTGTCAATGGGTCTAATTTGAATCCATACTACAGCACTTGTTTCATCTTGAATTTTTTTTTTTTTATTAATTTCACTGGACATATTGCCTCCTAAAAGGGCACCTAATATACCACAAGAAATCAAACTATTGGGCACAAAATGCTAGTTTGTTCTGTATCAAACAAAACAAAGCTCTCATTATTTAAGGATTTAAATATATCAGATAGGAAAAGTACTACTCTCATTTGTGTAGCTTATTTTTCTTCCTCTGGATCTGAAAGTGCCATATTACAGAAGCATTTGCCCCACAACACCAACGCAATGTCAACATAGTTCATTCAAATCAATTACTGAAATTATTCTGGATTCATACTGACATGACTGAAAGCAGATGTGATTCCTTGTTCCAAAGCCTGGCTTCCATTTTATTCTTCACTCATTAAATTTGTTATTAATTTACTGTTTGACTAACATGATCTTGGTTTCTTTCCATTCCTCTACAACTCTAAAAGGGATCTCAAGATTATTAATAAACAAGTGTTTTTGTTTGTAACTCATTCTTCACATTTTCCTCTTGCTATAATAGCTCTACCCTATTTGATTTGTGCTTCTAAATATGATGAAGCTGCACTGTTGTACTGAGTTAACATTTTTGTAAGGAAAGCATGAACATTTTAAAGTGTTCAGGGTATTTATTTACCCAGAGAAACTCATCTGGTAACATACGGTTTGTAGTGATGTCCTGCTGTTTTACCCATTATGCCAGCAGAGTTGACTGAAGCTGAAAGAGGTTGAGGGACTTGCCTAAAAATCACATAATAAACAGACCATCCAGATTAGAAGTTCAAAATAAAGATCCTCTTGCCTTTGAATTTGTCTCTAACCACTGGACCATATGGTTTTCTTTCTCAGCAGTGCTTAAGTAAGTGAATTGTTTCTGGATTTTCTCTTTTTTGTTCTCTTTCTCAGATGATTTTTCTTTTTTTTCCCAGAGAATGGCTAGTGAAATGAAAGTGTGCTGAAATGTGCTCTTTGGATTTTAAATTATGTGTGCTGAACAGAATCAAAAGCATTTCAGTTAATAGTGGCATAAAGTAAAATAAATGCCCAGTCATTAAGCAGCATGAAGAAACAAAATCACTTCTTTTGAATACTTAACAATTCACAGTTGTTTGGAAATATGTATATGATTATCTTCTTTCACACAAATTCAGATGGTCTATACTTAAAATGTTGCCAGGCATTCTTCCTCACAAGACAAAGGTGCCGATCCTTCAGTTGGATTTCCACAGTGGAAAGGACTAGTGACTACTAAAATGGGAGGCAGGGGACCAGTAGTAGATTTTAATCTGATTTTATTTTTAATTCTTTCAAATTATTATAATTTTTGTTCTCAAATTAAAATTCTACTTTCTAAAACAATATTAAATCCTAGCAAGGCAAAGGTAAGCTGGGAACTTAAAGTGTCATACTCATTTACAGTTATGTGCTAATAGACTGAAACGTTCTTCCTTACTAAAATTAGAACCAGTAGAAACAAAATGCTTTGTTTTCTTATGTCCTGGCCAATAAACTCTATTTGTTTTTACTGACAAAAACATTCAGAGATTTAACAAGCTATTTTTAATTTGGTTGTAATAGGAGCTACATACAAAGAAAGTCTAAAATAAAGTATTAATTTATGAAAGTATAATTGATGTAACCCTCTGCCACTTGACAATAGTAAAGTGAAATAAAATATCTCTATTAGTAATTATATTGAAATACCAATTTTTTACAAAATTTCTTTTCTTCTCCCTACAACTTCAGAGACAAGGTGCAGGGAAAAATGCGATCAGAAGGTGTAATACAAATATTTGTTCTTCCTTGGCATGCCCATGCACATGCACTCACAGACATGCACACTATACTGCCTGATGCCTGTAATATAGTATAACACCTCATAGCTAACGACAGCATTCATCTAACATTCTTTTTAAATGACATTATCAAAATCAGGAATATATACCCATACAATAAGTGGAATTTAAACTGTTTGGTTGTTGTTGTAGTGGATATGAGGGATGAAATTTTGATTGGACAGATAGAAAACTTAAACTTTCTTGTATCTTCAGAAGATCGGGTAAAATAAGAATTCCGCTCAGTTAATCTGGAATCTTCCTTACAAACACATATGCTGAAAGAGACTATATGAGTTTGAAAATATGAAGTGGGAACTGCACTCTGAGGCCAATGGGAAAGATGGAAACTGTTCAGATGTCTGAACTCGAATGTGACATCCGAATTTACAACAATGTATCCTGGGGGGGGGCGGGGAAGGCAGATTGGCTATGTTAAAAAAAACAACAAACAAACAGAAATAGGATTTATACATCTAAATTGTAATCCCTATAAATAGAAAATATGTTTTACTAGTCATTTTGTAATTATTCTTTTTCCATTAACAATTCAAAAACTTTATAGCAAGTATGTTTTGTAATGGACTGTAAATCTTTTTTGTATTCAGAAAGATGCTATAAGGATATTGAATATTCTCAATCCCGGAGAAGTTTGAGCATCACCAAACATGAGACCTATAGATTTATAACAGTGGACATTAAAGTAAGGGAAGAGCAATTGGATCTTGAGCTTGATAGAAACTCAGTTTCAGCCAAGATTAAGGGAGCGACATGAAATTATCAATCTGTCATTGGAGTCACTGTTGAAGCAATAGTTTAAAAACTGTTGCTGTACAGTTGTAAATAAAGCCAATACACATGTTAACATGAAAAAAAAAATTCTCTAACCATTGAGAAAATATCCTTCATATAAGTCAAAATAGAAAAATCAGAAATATAAAAAAACCACATTCAGACAAGTATGATGCTTGAAGATCAGTGCAGGGTTGTTCTTTGTTGCATACTTCAGGCTGCTTTGCCCACTCTAATTCTGCAGAACCCAAGGGAGGAGCTCACAGACTGCTCCCTCCGGGTCTTTATAATCAACTGAATCCCAATATATTTTAGAATCAAAGTTCAACTTACGGAATTTATATTTGTATAAAACCATGGCAGCTTTGTTTCTATATTTTTCTTTTTTTTTTTTTATTTCTATCTTTTTTTTTTTTTTTAACCTGAAACAGTCAGAAATAGTGAGCAGTACAACAGAGCAAGATCTATTACATTTTTCCTCATGATTGGCTGATGTGATTTATGTTTTTGTGTAGACTGGTCATAACTGCATTTACTAGTACTGATCCTTATTAGAATTTCTGTTAATTCACTCCATAACTCATGGGTAAAGTCATGCCTAATGAATTATGTCAGAATTTCACTGAAATTTTTGTCTACTTTCACATCTATAGACTGTACATACACAATTCAGTCTACTATCCACTTGATTCTTGATATCTGAAATTCTGGCCGTGACTAAAATACCATTGACACCATGATGCATTTATTATATAAGATACAAGTTTGAACTGAATATTTTTTCAGTTTCTTTCTCCATAGGCCTTTGCACTTTTTTTTTTTCAGTACAGGAAAGACATGGACCTGTTGAAGCAGGTCCAGAGGAGGGACACAAAAATGATCAGAGGGATGGAACACCTCTCCTGTGAGGAAAGGCTGAGAGAGTTGTTCAGCCTGGAGAAGAGAAGCTCTGGGGAGACCTTATAGCAGCCTTTCAGTACTTAAAGGAGGCTTATAAGAAAGATGGGGACAGACTTTTTAGCAGGGCCTGTAGTGATAGGACAAGGGGTAGCAGTTTTAAACTAAAAGAGGGTAGATTTAGACTAGATATAAGGAAGACATTTTTTTACACTGAGAGTGGTGAAACACTGGAGCAGGTTGCCCAGAGAGGTGGTAGATGCCCCATCCCTGGAAACATTCAAGGTCAGGTTGGACGGGGCTCTGAGCAACCTGATCTAGTTGAAGATGTCCCTGCTCATTGCAGGGGGGTTGGACTAGATGACCTTTAAAGCTCCCTTCCAACTCAAACTACTCTATGATTCTATGATACTATGATTAATCTCCCTACTAGTCATCTTAGTATTATTTATTAACAACTTCAAATACTAAAAGATTACAATTTGGAACAGCACTGCAGGCACATTTGCTTCTTCCTGCAAGTCCATATATATTGCCAATAACCATCAAGCTAATAAAGATGCTGAATATCTTGGGGTCTATTCCACCAATTTGCCTCAACGACCAGACCCTCATTCAACTAACTTGTTAAATTTATTCCTGATCCTTCAGTATGTTTCCCCTCCACATATAAGACATAGCATAAACTGTTCATTATGATTATTTCCACATAACTATATGTGTTTTTTGAAAAAAGATGAAACAGATGTTGATATAAAATGAAGGTTAGGTGGTGGAAAAGATAGACAGGAGAGTAAACAAATGAGAAGAATGCTTGCAAACTTAAAAAAATATAAATGCTTCAGATTGCAAGTGCTCCTTATAACTTGTTTGCTTATATAGATACTGGTTTTAAAGCATTTGTTAACAAGGGACTTTTCCTTAATTTTTTTCTTAGTTTCTGAATTAACCAACAATAGCATGTATCGGGCTAAACGAACTGATTCATCCATTTGAAAGTTCTTTTGATGCCTGCTTCAAGCATAAAGACCTCAGAAAATTTATATTAGAAATGCTGTTTCATCAATACAGATCCAAGCTTAGCTGAATTTAGTCATCTACATACCACAAATCACAAAAATACCTCCACTGATACAAGAGGACTTGGGAACAGGAAATATCACTAGAGTTTCCACAGAAACTTCTGCAAATCCATTCTTGAATCTTTGTTATTTGCAATAACAGTTGGGAAAATAGAAGGGGCACAATTTATGTCATTGCTCAGTCACTTTCATTTTACAATACATGTTTTGTTTTCCTCAGATTGGTCAACATTCTGTAATGAGGAATACATGTGTTCTGACACAGAGTAGTGGGAAAGTTGCTTACATTGGCAAAAAAAGGTTTAAAACTGTCTCAGGAGGTAATTTTATATCCATTTATATCAAAATATATGCCATGATTAGAAAAACATAAAAAATTTATGGTGAAGCTAGCATAAATAAATGGATATTGAAATAACTGCAAAAGTAATATCAAGGGTCTTTTAAGCTGAATGTCTTCAGAAGTAAACACATGCTTCATCATTTCCAAAGCAGCAATTTCAAAAAATACAGTAACATAATCATGAGTACAAACTCATTAAATTCCTATAGACGTACAAGTTTTTTTCATCAGCCTGTTTTGCTATTAAAAATAGCTGCATTGGTGCAAAAATACAAAAATTTGCATGACCCAGCTTACTAGTGTAAGATGTCTTAACATCATTTGGCCACCTATTCTTTCTTAACGTGTCCCTATATACTGCACAAATTCATCATGCCACTCATTTCTTTTACTGGATAATTTCCATGTTCAAATAGTAGTTCAGATCTAAACCAATGAGAATTTTAAAAAAGCTTTCTTTTTACATTAAGTCAAATAAGTAAAATTTATTTTTAATAAATTTATTTATTTATTTATTACATATAATACATGGATCACTATATCTGAGATCAGACTTTGGCAGGGCTTTAATTAGAAAGCTAATCTTATAATTGTTTAAAATATAAAATGAAAATGCTCTCAGTCAAAACCAGTATTGGTTCTTTTAGCTCATTAACTGGAAAAATTAGGAAAAATTATCAGGGATACAAAACAGTATCTTGCCTTCATTGCAAATATGCTACATTACAGTAATTTCCTAAATTATTTGGGCTATAATAAAAGACATTAAAAAAACATAAATACCATTTCTTCAGGAAGATGATCCTAAAAAATGACATAAAAGGCACATCCAAACTGAACAGAAGGTAACATTCAAAGCCACACCCACCTGTGTAGCTATCAGACACTTGCAGTATCACTTAGGACTGTTGATCATAAGGCTGTGTTACACATCTTCTAGAAATATTAGTTGTAGTAGCTGTAGTACAAGGAAATATGGAACTTTTTGGTTGAGTTTTTGCTAATATGGGCCAATCAAAAAACATTAAAGCCAAACAGTCTACAGTTTTTGTCTGGGTACCATAATGTACTAACAAAAAATTCCAGATCTTAGCTTTCTAATCATGCCAGACTTGAAATTACTTTGATTTACTCACTATTAAATACTATTAAATATGTTTCAATATTAGCTGGAAATGAAGAGGAATTATAATTAGGTACTCTGGTTTTTAACTTTTGGGGCAATCTAAATCATTTAGTTTTGATATTAGATGTGAAACAGGACATCTGAAATGGTTTCATCTTGTTTATGCTGTTGGGATATAAGATCTGCTCATATCAAAAATGGTAACAGATTGTAGTCTTTTTCTATTTTCTTCATGATTTTATGTTGGCACATCCATGCAATATGACACAATAATTAATTAGCTTCCAGGATAAAATAAGAGCACAAGCTTTCTACACTGAATGCACATGCAAAAATGCAGTTATAATATCGGCAACAGAATTCTAACAAAATGTGTGGCATTAAATAATAAAATAAGCTTCAAAATTGTGTCATAAATGTAGTTTAAATTATTACTTGCCAGCATTAAAAGAAACAAGTTTCATTACTAAAGCCATTATATTATTGTGCTGCTATGTATATTGACACAGTATAATTTTATCATTAACAATACTAAGCCAAAATTTAATTTTATAACATCATTTCTTATTGGCAAGAGTCTCCAAATTCTACTGCAGTACAAATTCTAGCATGTGACATCCATTCAGTGAATACTCTATCATTAGTGTTCCTTTTTATCCTTTCTGTGTGCAAAACTTCATGGATGTTTATAAAACTATACTGACAAGGCATGATGGAAACAAGAAAATGTCAAATATTTGTTTCTGATGTGACACCCAGCTCTTCATGCCAGAAACAATTTTCTTCAGAGCTGCTGAAACAACGTATTACAGTCAAATAATGTCTTTGGTAAATGCTTAATAGCGACAGCAGCATTTCTTTGTGATACACTTCTGGTTCACTTGTGGAAGAACTGCTATATTTATCATTTCAGGACTTGTCTAGCAGTACCGTGTAAGATAAAATGGCCAGTTTCACAGGCTTGAAAGGAAAGAATAAGAATTTCTGTAATATAAAATTATGGAATAAGCAGCCCTCAATGGATTCTCTTTTATTTGCTTGTTTGTTTGTTTTTCTAAACCAAGAAGTAATAAACTCTTTTCCAAATTTTTGGTACCCTCTTCAAAAAATTTAGTTGGGCAAATTGTGAATGTCTTGAGCATTCCTCTGAGTTTCTGGCTCTGAATTCTAGAAAATTTTTGGTGTCAGTAATATTTTGAGTAAATAAGTTCTATAGGGTAATTACAAACTGCCTTCCATCTGTTTTAAATATAAAGACTATAACCTTCAATGCATTATTTACTGTTCCTATAATTCAGATTTTCACTGAGATCATATAGAGCAGGATTAGATCCAAAGTTTTAGATCTTACTTATAACTTTCCACTTAACAGTTCTGCATCAGATTCTGGATTCAGAGCAATGGTTATTAGAATATAACAGGCCATGAAAATACTTGAAAGTACAAGTGTAAGAGCTGTTGCTAACTCACCAGTGAAAAAAAAAAAGGACCTCATTCTCTACGTTCTCATAGTAGTTTGTGACAGTGGAGTGAGTCTGTTGATGCAAGTAGTATAGTTCCTGATTTGCATTAATGCAAAGGAAAAGAGAACAGGCTGTCTGGAACATCTACCTGTTTAAAATTACTTTCTCTTCCATTACCATATGAAACCAGAAAAAGCATGGGAAGGTGTGTGTGGGAGGGATATGGATGGGACATGAATGGAAAATTTTGAAAGATCAAGAAATATCTTTCTTTAATTAGAAAGATTGAGTTGGTTCTCATTTCACTGGTTCCCTTACTGGGACAGGAAAGTTACAACAGTGAAGATGGTGTAAGGCTTGACCAACTCCAGTCATGACCATGAGGGATGACCCAACTATGTTGCTAGCTTTCAGTGTGGGCCATGTTGAGATTTTCATGATACATCAGGGAAAACAGTATAGAATTTGTGGGTGAAAATTCTGATTTTAAAAAGATCTGGAGGAAACAGATGTATTTCTTCTATTTTATGTATTAGAATGCATACATGTATGTGCATATCACGCACCGAAAAAAAGCCAACCTGAAATATTTCTGTTGTGGAAGAAAAGTTAGTGAACAATGACAGTGGAACACAGTCTACTCCCAGATACATAGATGTATTTTCAACAAAGAAGACAGAAAATTCTTTATGTAAAAAATTAGTGATACATAACACTGTACATGTTATTGCATGTGTATGTTTCATATAAAGCTTTCTATCTGATTTAGTCTGCTAGCAATAGGTGGCTTTGGCACAAACACAGGTAGTTTTTCAAAGATGCACTGTTAGCTGCATGAATTCCGTATGCATTTAATTTTGTATTAAAATTCTTCCTATGTAAATTTTATAAAATTACTATTTAAAACAACCCAAAACTCAAACAAATGACAGTATATTAGTAATTAATTTAAAATTTCAATTGATGTAAGCAAGGATTCAAGCTATTAGGAGTTTCCAGCAAAAAAAAAAAAGATTCTTTATTTTAGCAGTAGTGTTGGTCTGAAGTTTTTCAATGTTTATTTATAATTGGATGTCCTCCTTTGCAGCAAGGAAACAAAGAAGGTTAATGTATAGGTGTAATTTAGCATACTCTTACAGCTTACTTCCCTGTAATTCCCTGGGCTTGTTTATTGCATGTCTGCATTTGTTATTTCCTCTCCTTCTTCCTGCTGCTGCTGAAGTTAACAGAACAGAGCCCAGTTGTCAGTCCCAGTAGCGAACCAATCTTTGCCATATGCCTCGTTTAAACTTTAAAGTGAATAGACCATCTCTTCCTGGCTTAATTAAGGACCTCAGTATTCTGTTTTCCAGTGTTTTTTACTTTTTTTAATCTTTTTTTTTTTTTTTGCTAGATCAGCCATAGCCAACTTATACAGAAAAAAACTACAGAAACATCCCTTGAACAAAACTGAAAATGAATTTTGCTAGAAACTTTCTTAGTTTTCTGTTTTCATGTGGCAATCATTCATCCTCTTCATTTAAATAGCTCTTCTGAACAGCTTTCCATAAAGCCTATCATCAGCATTAATCCATCACACAAAGGAAGCGTTATACTTGTAGAAGCATGAAAGCAGAGGGGTGAAGGGATGCATTGCACTATGTGATAAATTCACTTTCCAGTCATACAATGCAATATGTGTCCAAACTACATTGTTTGTTTTGTGTCAGCTCTCTACATGGGCTCACAAAAAGAGCAGGGAATGAAAGACATAGTACAATCCAGTGCACCTGTTCGGACGATATAGCTCTATACCATATTCCATTGAGGGCTGTATGGCTTTTAGATGTTAAAGCAAAGTTAGAGGGTGTTTCCTTTGTGTTTATACAGGCACTCTGCAACCTATACAGGCTCATAAAATAACAGGAGTAACCATAATATTATGCTTTTCTGGTACAACATTCTTGATTGCAGAATTTTAAGCATTGTGTTTAAAGTGAAGGTCTCCATTCTACTGCCTTACAACAATCACACCTGTTTCTATACTCTTTGCAATTGAAGTTTTCATCACCACTTGAGAACATGGATACTATTTGACCTTCCTTGAACCATCTTATTTACTTACTTCTGACCTGGAATCCATGATGATTTTCAGTTCTACTAATCTAGTTTTCACACAGGTGTTTCTCATTGCATTTCCATTTAAGAATATCAGCAGTGCTTTAGTAACAGTGACTTTGCTCAGCCAAACAGTTTGTGACAGCTCATGCACAGAATTTTTATCTCTTTACATAAAACCCCATCAGTGGTGCCTGCTCACAAGCACACCTGGAAAAGCATATGTTTTTGATCTTTAAGTATATCTAGGCAAGTCAAATGAAAGAAAAGGATAAGCTTGAATCTATGAGAGGTAGCTATGCACATCCAGACTACAAAAAGCTCTGTTTTGAACTTTCAAAAAATATTCAGTTTTTGAAATGTTCTTAGGGATTATAAATAAGGAAAACAAAGCCTACCACTGACATTTTTTTAAAAGAAGTATAAAAATAAAGTTCAACATTAAACTTTCTGACCACTATGTTAATGAGCATTTTAGAAAAACTGACTCTAGATGCTATTTTAAGTGCTTTTATTGAAAAGTTTTTGGAATAATATATTATACAGAGAGCCACCAACACAAAAAAATAAATGTGGAAACTTCAAAGCTTATAGCTGAATTGTTTTTTTCCACCATGTAATTTTAGAGTTTAACATAAATTGAGTTTTTCCACATTACTAACAGTGGTGACTAGTTCAATCCAAGAAAGTGGAATCACAGAGATTTCAAAGCAAATGTAATAGGCAGTTTCCAGTTTACTTCCAAGTCTTGCCAGGTTTTTACATAACAACAAAAAGAGAGGACTCTTTCCCTTTGGAGATTCCTTTTTTAGAGGATTTTATCCTTAACCAGAAGTTATTTTTATAATTTCCAGAATGATAAGCCAGCTGTCACCCAGTAAACCATGTAACATGAATGGATGGAGTAAAAAAAAACTGTCTAAAATTAAGCAACATTTGTTTCAGATAACAGTAATTAGCAGAAGTTGGGCCTACACAAACCACTTTGAATTTTCAGGGGCTTAGAGACTTCCAGCTCAAAGCACAGATTTAAACCTATTCTTACAATTCTTATGCTACATGAAGTCAACAACCCAAGCCTATTCATCAGTTCAAATTCAAATTTTCCTGAAAGTGTTCGAGATTATGAAGGTTAATGAGACTTTAAATTACAAGACAGTTAAACCTGAAGTCAACAGCTGGTAAGCCTGAAATTTATTGAGAAAACTTCATAATTTTGCTGTTCTTGAATCTGAACCCTAACTTTAATTCTGCCTGAAATCATACAGCATGTTTAAAGATAATGAGATGGTATGGTACTGTTTTTGCATGGCAATTGACAGATTCTAAAACCCTGATGCAGGCAGTATTTCAATATCTTAAAATATGTCACCTGTCTGTAATTAACACCAGCCTCTCGTGATTTTAAACATCCCTTCTTTCCCTAGTCTTGAAAGGACTGTGGTATGAAATTGAGATCAGACCATAATTTGGTGGTCTTATCTCCAATAAAGTCAAATCAATCAAATAATAATTTGCACTGCTACAAGCTTTTTTTTTTCCCAAGCATTTCAAAGTGCTTTACAAGCCCTAATGAGTTGATAGCAAGACCTGATAAGGCATCCTCACTCCACAAAACAAGGAATAAAGGCAGTAGATAAGTAAGTACATTAGACTCTTACAGTAAGCCAGAGGCACAGAATCTAGATTTTTCCATATTTCAGTCCTCTTATTTTCAGAAAATAAACCCTTTCTGCCTCTTTCTCTTCTGTTGTATCTTGCTATTTCATGTCACAAGTACTGAAGACCATTGCACAACCTGTGTATGACAGCCCTTCTTTTGGCGAGAGAGATACCAAATACTACTTTATATTACTGGCAGAATTTACCAAAATAGGTCTTACTTGTTGTGGTTTCAGCCCAGCCAGTAACAAACCACCACACAGCCGCTCGCTCACTCCCCCCTCCCTGGCCATGATGGGATGAGGAGAAAATATAAAGGCAGGCTCGTGGGTCGAGACAAGGACTGGGAGGGATCACTCACCACTTATGGTCATGGGCAAAAGACAGGCTCAACCTGGGGAAGAAACAAAATCAATTTACTACCAATCAAATCAAAACAAGGATAATGGGAAGTAAAAGCAAACCTTAGAACAACTTCCCTCCCTCCCTCCCAGCTCAACCCCACTCCCGGTTCTCTCTACCTCCTCCCCCCGGCAGCGCAGGGGAACAGGGGATGGGGGCTGGGGTCCGCTCATCCCACCTTGTCTCTGCCGCTCCTTCCTCCTCAGGGGGAGGAGGACTCCTCAATCGTCCCCTGCTCCAGCGTGGGGTCCCTCCCACAGGAGACAGTCCTTCACGAACTTCTCCAACGTGAGTCCTTCCCACGGGCTGCAGTTCCTCACAACTTCCCTGGCGTGGGTCCTTTCCACAGGCTCCAGCTCTTCCCAAACTTTCCTGGCGTGGGTCCTTTCCATGGGCCGATCTTCAGCCACACACTGCTCCAGCGCGGGCTTTCCCATGGAGTCACGGCTGTCTTCTGGGGCCTCTGCTCCCCCGCTCACCTCCGTGGGCTGGGGGGGGACAGCCTGCTGTCTCACCACGGGCTGCAGGGGCATCCCCTCCTCCGGCGCATCTCCTCCCCTCCTTCCTCACTGACCTCCGTATCTGCGCAGGGATTCCTTTCACATTTCACTAGTGGTTCCCCTTCTTAAATCTGTTCTCCCAGAGGCGCTACCACTGTCACTGACGGGCTCGGCCTTGGCCAGAGGCGGCTCTCACTTGGAGCTGGGGAAGCTTTGAGCAGCTTCTCACAGGAGCCACCCACCCCTGCGGCCCCCTCCACCGCTACCAAAAAAACCCGTGCCACACAAACCCATAACATCACTAATACGAAAAAAATTTCCAGTAAATTTTGAAGGCAATTTGCTGTATACAGAAGGACAGTTTAGCTTACGCTGTCACTTATTGATGGTATGCAGGCTGCTTGAAGATCCAGCCCAGTGAAAGGCATGCTGCCTTCAGAGTCAAAAAGGCTACTGTTGCCAGAGAGCTACCATATCGGAAACTATCTTCTCAACTTTATAAAGTTTCAAGAGCTCTACCTTCTAACTACAAAAGCCACCTTAAAGAAACACAATGTCTCTTCCACTTTACAAACACCAATAAGCTTTGGTAAAGGAAAATAAAAATTAAATTTCCTAGAGTTCTACCACAAAAATACAAGGGGAGAAAATAAATGCAGAAAATTAATTTGGCTTAGTCAGATTTTACAGCTACTGTGTGACTGATTTCCAGCACGCCAAATACTTCCCCAGCTGACTTCAATGAAAGATGAAGACAGCCCTTGAGAAAATGAGATCCAAAGAGTACACTATTTACATACAGAACTTTAGGAATAATTTATTATTGCTTTAAAAAATACATTTTTCTGTCATATATTTAATTTTTGAGGCAATATCATATACATATTAAAGTCAGAAAGCACAAAAGATTAATTATCTCTTTAACAAATTCCATGGGTTTCTTCATACCAGTGCTGTGCTACACAGGTAAGACCAAATAAGAACAGTAGAGAATCCATTTTGCATCACAACACATATCCACAAAGCACCGGTTAATGTGTTCTTTTCCTTTGGTTTAAAAAAAAGCAATTGGATTCATTAACAGCTTTTCACTTAGTATGGCTTGTGTGTATTACACTCAATCAGCTGTCTGAAATGATGGGAGCTGACAGTTTGGAATTTTAAAGGTTCGACTCCTTTTGAATGTACTAAATGAACAGGAGCTGCCTAATTTTGGTTGAACTGAACCCAACAAAAAGCCCCTGCAAGTATGCAAGATTTTATTCTACCTTTTTGAGTTTAATATGCACAGTGAATATTCAGTGCTTTTCAGCCAGATACTCAGTTAATTCTATGACTAAGAAAGATTTCATTAGGTAGGCTTCAGGCAACAGTGAACTACAAATGGAATTCCTTCCTTATTTTCTGAAACTCACAGTTTATGATCCATATCCAATGATGAATGGTCTATAAACTCTCTTATGGTCTTTAATTGCATAAACTTGACATTATAGTCTTACATTAACTTGTGAACATTTTTGCTACAAGGTGTAGAAAAAACAGTAAAAACAGAAGTTCCCCCAGCTCTTAAACAAATAGAATATGTAAGTCTTCAGTGTAACTTGTTCAGTACTTATGTTCTTTGTTTAAATTTGTACTTTTCTACACATGCAGAGAAATAAGGTTTTATTTTTTAAAAAAATCTAGTAATCACTGCTCAATTGCCTAAGCTCATGCTGCCTAGTTAGCACTATGTTCCATCTCAAAGTGAATTCTCCTAACCCTGTCAAACTCTCTTCTCATAGCTGTTGCTTATATTGGTGTATTAATAAATGGCTTCCTATATCCTAAGTGCTGTATGATTCTGCTGGCATTTTGACTTGTTTTAGAAAGCACTAAATAAATAAGCAGCAAAAGTTGACATAATGTATTTGATCAGTATTATAAAGAAAAGAGCCTCAGGTAGATTGTCTATATCTACCCTCCAAAAAGATAAAACACAACCATCTAGAATTACAATTTTGAGCAATAATTTATATGAAAAAAAAAAAAAAAAGACTTCTCAACCAATGTTATTATTAGGACTACAGGCTCTGTCTTGTGAAGTGACTTGGGTTTTGCCCCTAAATTACTGTTCATTAGCATGGCAACTAGTTGAATCAAGCACTATACATTGCAGACATCTCCTACTATAAGGAATACTGATAGTCCTGCTTCAATGCTTGAATCAACCACTAAGCAAGGAGGGAAGTGTTGGGAAAAACTAAAAATATGTTATTTCAAAACTTGTTCCTGAAGTGGCTAGTGGCTACATTTGGTACTGATGATTCGTTGTAACTGCATATTGGACAAAGTGAAAACCTGTTGAGACAATTTTTTATTCTTGTGTTTTTAAATTTGTTAGACAAAGAATATTAAATTCCATTTCAGCCCTAGTCTTTTAAACCATTGAAACACACAGAGTAGTCAAGGCTTAAATACATTGTATTATATTATAGAAACAAATATGTACAATTGCATTTAATCAACATGTAATTAATAATGTTAATTAACATTACATGTAATTAATGTAATTAACATTATTTCTTAGTGTAGTTAGGTTCCTCTTATATATATTGTAATTTTTCCTAATTCTAGAAAACCTAGTTCACCACAACACTTTAAGTTCTGCCTAAAACTAATTCAGACATACTTGCTAGTTTTGTAGCTTAATCAAGAATTCTGTATTTTTGGTCTGTTCTTCTCCACCAAAGCTAAAATTATTTTTTTAAATGAGCTATAGAAGTAGAACATGAATATATTGTACCATATTTTTTAATTTATTAAATAAATTCTGGGACTTTCTACTCAACATTTTTATTAGGAAAATATATGTAAATATTTATTGTCATAACCCATTTTTGTTTTCTTCAATTGGTCCAATCTAAACAGAAGTGATTTTTAAAACATACTATTGTAATTGTCCCTGCTTCTCATACCCATGATAAACTGTTAGTGGGGGTTATACAAAAATAGTGCCATCAGTCATGGAGTGGGCGAGATCTGGCTTCTCCAGAGATGCCACTATTTGTCTCTCCTCCCGCTGTGTAGCCCTTGGTGAACACCAAGCTGACCCATGAGCCAGCAATGCTCCCTCGCAGCAGAGAAGGCTAACAGCATCCTGGATTGCATGAGGAAGACCACCATCAAGTCGAAGGAGGTGGTTTTTCCCCTCTACTCAGCATTGGTAAGGCTGCACCTGGCATGCTGTGTCCAACAAGAGAGGCATAGACTTACTGATGCAAGTCCAGCTAAGGGCCACAAAGGTGATCAAAGGCCTGGACGTCCGTCATAGAGAGGCTGAGAGAGTTGGGACTGTTCAGTCTGGAGAAGAGAAGGCTCAGGGGGGATCTTATCAACGTGTACAAATATCTGATGAGAGGAAATAAAGAAGTGGGAGTCAGACCCCTCTCACTGGTGCCAGCAACAAGACAAGAAGCAATGGGCACAAGCTGAAACACAAGAAATCCTGTTTAAATGTAAGAAAAATATTTTTTACTGTGAGGGTCATCAAACACTGAAATCAGTTGCCCGGATAATTTATTGAGCCTCTCTCCTTGAAGATGTCCCTATCTAACTGGACGTGGTTCTCAGCAGCCTGCTCTGGGGACCCTGCTTCGAGCAGGGGGATAGTCTAGATGATCTCCAGAGGTTCCTTCCATACTCAGTGGTTCTGTGTGATGCTGCCAGAGCAGACTGGACAAGGCAACAAGCAGGTGAAATTTATAAATTAGGACTCGTGGGGGCTGCCTCTCAATTTTAAGATCTGGACAGATTAATGGTAGCATACTAGTCACCCTATACTGAAATCAAAAAAGTAGCAGGACATAATATTACAAGAAATCTGCTTATTTGTGGTAGTGGTCAACATAAGAGTTTTATTCCAAGTGTCAGACTTGCCAGCACTTTTGCCTTTTTCACAGTATTAATAAAACAGAAGCTACTGCTGGGAAGGTAAACTGTTTAATACATGTAAATTCAACAGAGAGACATATGCATATAGTCAGACATCTTTGGGCAGAAAATAGTGGTGTATGAACTGGTGTAGAGCACATGTTTTGGGAAGGGAGGAGAAAAAGTTTGAAACCAATAGACCTTAGTCCTGTGGAAGTACTGAACACTATTATATGAAGCAAGACTATAAAGTAATCCTCTGTAGAATATATATGGGAAATCACCTATACCTAGGCAGTGGAAACAGTTTATTCCTAATTATATCATAACTGTTCTAATTATACCATAACTGTTATTAATAAAGACAAGGTTTGTTGTGTGATCCTATACCAGGTGTTCCTTTTCATACTTTGCCTGTATATCCAAGCCAAAACATGATCTGACATTTT
Organism: Aquila chrysaetos chrysaetos; assembly: GCF_900496995.4. NCBI lineage: Eukaryota > Metazoa > Chordata > Aves > Accipitriformes > Accipitridae > Aquila > Aquila chrysaetos. Next base: position 34,987,279 of record NC_044005.1, read on the forward strand.
GTGAGATGGTGTTGCAGTATTTTTTTCAGTATAAATAAAACATACCGCAATTCTTAAGAGAGGGCTATGAGGATTTTGTTATTTTGGAAAGTTTCTATTTTTATGGTTTAGAAATAACATAGGAGTATATAACCAGGACACAGACGACTCCATCAATTAAGGATTCTTTTTAAATGTACATATGTAATCTTGATTATGGGAGAATATATTAATAATTTAGTCTTACATTTTAAAGTTTATTAACGGTGATCAGAAGTCCTTAAAATCAAAGCGAAGTTCTACGACGTAACATTTGCAGGGATCACCAGCTCCAAAGTAAAGGGTCACTTGCCCCTCTAAGGAAGGATGGATTCTGCCTCCATGTTTCCAATTGGCCTTGAATAACAGACAGAAAGCCCAGAACTGAAAATTATTTGTTGTTGGCTTAAGCAACCATGAGGCTTATGGCTGATTATTTCTGTTCCTCATGCTATACTAGGATAATTGTTGAATAGTTTAAAGCTTTGTAGACAAACTTAATGGTATCAAGAAATGAATTGTGTGAATTTTCGTGATGTTCTTTGTTTTCCTCAACTATATTGAAAAAACAGCGTAAACCACAGATAGATACTCAGATTAAATAGAACCACCTCATACTGAGAAATGGCTGGAATTTTTTCTTTCATGTTTTCCAGTTCTACCTATTCTGACTACCAGCATATCTTTAATTCCTCATACCTTATCAAATTACGGAGTCTACCTCAAATAGATTCTAGACTCAACTAATTCCAAGTTTTACAGTAATCTTGCAAAAGAAGATGTTATGTAAACTTTTACAATCCCCCAAAATACCCTTAATTTTGGTCTTATATACTTTCAGCATACTGTGCTTTTATGGGTATTAAGCCAGCCAAATAAATAATCTCCAACTCACAAGGATCCCTTCAGTATCAACTACCATAATATTATTAAGTATGACAATAAAAACATGTTCGTTTGGAGTATTATTTGAAGTAAACATGCCTCAGTATTACACAGAAGACCAGTGTGTTACACTCACAATTTAACTCTCATGTTGCATTAGAAAACGTGAATATTTTAGTCAGCTACAACATAATTTCAATCTTTTCAGCGTGTTAACCAATTGTTCTTTGCAACTCTGACTTAATCTACACCTAGAGGATCATACACTGTGTTATTAGGACTGGCTATTGATTCTCTTATTAAATTTCTGCCAATAAAAGTGTTTTTAAAGAACTGTATATATGAATGTATGCATTTTAAGTATTGTTGATTTCTATTTTCAGTATTTAGTAAAACAGATGGAGGTGGCTTGCCTGCTAAATGTTTTAGTTAATCATCTTCTGTAATTAAATGCTCTCCTATGATTCAGGAAATGAAGATGTGTAATAAACTTAAGGAAATTGAACAGTCAATAACTGGAATAGATGACAGTAGTTAACTACTGTATGGGGAGTTAAAAATTCCCATGCACCATCTAATAGTATGCCTCTCCAGCCTCTGTCTCTTCTAATATTGTGAGCATCTACCATGTGTTAAGGATGAATAGGTCCATAAAAGCAACTGTATTTTGGGCCTCTCTAGTCCATGGTAGCCTAAAGCAGATTTAGGATACACCTATATCTGTAGAATTTCTTTTCTGCTACTATCAGACCCTTCCCTGCACACACTATTTATAAACATAGGTCATTTGGGGCTTTACTAGGAACATTCCCATCCTAAATTACTGTCACCACCCACATCTCTCCCCCAGAAAAGAGGAGAGCTACTGAAGTGCTGTCCTGCAGGATTTCCTGTAGACCACATATAGTAAGGAAGGAATTGGAAGAAGATGAAAGAATAACATCAGTGGAACACAAGGCAAGTACTCCAGGTCTCCCAGGCATTTCCACAAAATGTCATCAATCAAACATACATAAATGGTTGGAAGGAAGGTGCTTTAGCTGAGGAGCTATTTAGGAATAAACCGTCACACAATTTCTTATACATGCTAGTCCAGACTTCAGCCTGGGACGATCCCATTTTTTCATGATTTCTACTTTGGAAAATAACAATACAAATTTGAATAGGCATTTGTGTTCACATGTTCTTTATGCTAATGACTCCTCAGTGTTTTGTGCAGTTGCTTGACATTAAAACAAACAATTTCATACCTAATATGAAAGTGCTATTTGTGGTAGCACTAATACTAAGCTTTCCATAGACTATTCTAACTTTGCAGTATTAAGCAAGGCTTATGAAAGCGATCTCATTTTAATTTCTAAATTTCAAAATTCCAATGTTTGCTAGAGAGTATTGGCTTTACCAATTCTTTCATTCCTTTCTGCTTTGATAATATCCACCTATTAAAGAAGATAAAAAGAAAACAGATTAAATTATAACTGTTAACAATGTCAAAAATTGCCATTTATGCAAGTAATATTCACTATACAAAGCTGAAAGAAATGTGAATGAACTAAAGGAATGCATTCCTGGTAACAGAAGAACAGGGATATGAACTTCACTGCTATCTTTTCCATAGCTAAATTCTGTTGATTAAGTAATCCTTTGTATCAGCAAATCATTCATTTAATGATTATACATGTCTAAAAGACACAGCTACACTGCCTCAGGAATTTCAGAGTTCCTGAATAATACAGAAACCTTCCTAGAGCTCAGAAGATGCCCTATACCTTCCTGAATATCATTCAGTTCTGCCAGCTTACATGCTCACAGGAGGCACAACATGAATCCAATAGCCAGTTGTAAAATTGCCAGAAGAGTATCTTCCACTGGAGAGTGCAAATTCATTAAATAATATTCATTCTTAAGATGTAGACAGCATGTATCAAGACCTCCCAAAATAATAACAATATAGATGGTTTGTTTTGTAGGAAAATTTCTTGTGGACACATGGAAATGTAAGAAATGTGGAAATGTATAGAAATTCCAGTGTTTCTGAACTTACTTTGATCTAACTGGACACTGAAACACATCTTGAAACACTGAAATTTCATACAATTCCACATTTCAAATACCCTTAATAGGTAGAAGAATAACCAAGAGTCATAACTCTACCCCAATACCCTCTTTCCCCTTTTATCCATCAAAGTATATTCAGACAACATTCTCTGTATATGCTGCTTCTGAACAAAGGTCATTACTCCATGGCAAGCTAATGCATGGGTGTTTAATCTGGCTTTATAAACAGTAAGTTCCTTTCAATAGTTATAAATTTTTGTTACAAATGTATTTCTGACAAAATTTTCATCCCATTTTTCTTTAGCAGTGCAGTGTAACTGCTAACACAGATGTACAGGCTATGGCCTCTTTAGCTTCTATGGCTAGACTTGAAAGGATCTGGGAGTAATTTGGGTTCATTTTGGATATCCTGTTAAGGGATTAGAAATGTAAAAACTCCCCAGTTGCCTTGCTGCTTTTATGTGCTCTTCATAAAATGTTTCAAAACTAGAAGAATAGTATATTTGTTATTTCTGGCTCTGTTAAACACAATAGTAATTAACATTAGCTATTTAACTCTTATAATGCATGCAAACCACAATATGCTTATGATGTATGCACTTTAAACATATGCTTATGGTTATACAATGCCACCTAATCACCTGCATGAGAGCACTGGCACAGAATGCCAAGATTATACAGCCATGCTTCCAAATGGCCCCTAAGTTGTTTAAGGTTGTCTACTCCTCTAGCAAATATTGTGATTTGAAAACTCTTCAAGTATTACATCATGTAAAGAATAATTTTCAAGAAAAGGAGATGGATTCTGGGTGAACAACCTGTCTAGAACAGATGTAAATACAGAATAAAGTTATTTTACAAAGGATACAAAAAGTAACCAAAAATGAGTGCCCAATGGGCACATTCATTTGGCAATTTTATTTCTATATAAAAAGCTGCAATTAATTACAAACCAGTTTTTATGCAGTTTTTGCTTTCTTTAAACGTGGAGTGAAATCTCCCCATAAACTAATGAACTGAAGTGAAGCCAAATAGAGACCAGCTGGCTGAATTGCTAAGTAATTTTATCCACATGATTGACTTTATGATCCTTTCACTACAGTAACTAGTCTTTATTCTCACAATCAGCATCAACCATAATTCCAAGAGGGAAAGATGATTAAAAATCTAGAGAATAGAGAGGAGAGGTTTGTTTGATGTGGTACAGTGCATTCTTGCACACACTTCTTCTGTATAATAGGTGCTGAATTACAGGTCTTTATAGCCTCCAAAGTAGCACAGTGAATAGCTGCCTCAAAGACATAATAAGCAACCAATGCCTAAATAATCATTACAGATACTCCATTAACAGCATCTAACTGTGTGGCTTTTAACCATACAAATTGTTTTTTGACAGCTTGTAACCTTTCCAAACAGTTTCCTTTGGGCATTACACCACATTCAGATCTAATTTTAACTTTTGCTTTGTCTATAATTTATTACTTTCTTTGGAGACACATAATGTATTTCAGTAGAATGGATAAATTCAAATAAAAGATAAAAAAAATCAATTGCTGTTTTAATCTATTAAACCCTTGCTCTCTGGGAGATAACTAAAATCTGATGAAACATAACAGGGGAAAAAAGGCTAAATGGTCTAGAATTCCTGAGGGTATCTGTTTTACAACAAGCAATATTTTTTTCCTCAAATTATTTAAAATAGGACATAACCAACTGAAAAAAAAAAAAAGAATAAAAGTAAAAACATATATAAATAAAATATAAATCCTTTAAGGCTGTTCCTAAGAGTCACAGGCTTTACATAACATAATAAATAACATGTTATAAAAGAGTTTAATGATGTATTGCAATGGGATAAAGAGCTAAGAAAGATGAACAGTAGTATCTTTTTTCCAAAGAGAGCCCATAATTACAAATCAGTAAAGATCCATAACTTAAGAAGAGCTAGAGAGCAAGCATGTTTTTCAGAAACTGGCAGAAATGTGTGAAATTAATGTGGGGGATGATGTAACAGTATTAGGTGATCCGTATTGGCTGTCATGGCCATTATCTCACTTCTGGGGAAACCATTTCCAGGAATAATGTCCAGTAAATCGACATGTAGTAGTAATCAGCATAGAAATACCGTAATTCTGGCAGTCAAAATTTCTTATTTCTTTCAAGACATTCAACTATTTTTCAGCAGATTCAAGTCCTTTTCCCAAAGTTTTCATGTCTATGTAACAGGTAAACATGTGTGTCCAATAGACAGAAAAGTGATTTGAAACAACGTAAGCATTCACTGCTCACAAATGTTCCTGTTCTTCATAGGTGTTATTCAGTGGCTAGTCACATCAAAATTAACCATCATCGTTGAAAGAAGTACAAATCAGATGGGCACAAAAATCTTCTACTTAGAATCAGCTGAACAAGTTCTTTCCCATCTCCTGAATCTTAAAAAGGGTCACTAAATTTAGTACAGTTTTCATAAATGACAGGGAAGGCAGAGTAAATCTTTAAATAAAATGTGGAAATATCCCTCTCAGTATGAATCTAATTCATCATGCTAAAGTCAGTGAAGGTACATCAGCATAAAATTAGAATAAGGCAGTTATGAATCAAGCAGATTCATGTCTAACTTGCATCTTACAACTGAGTTATACCACAGCTTGTACATCTGAGTAGCTGAAGAAATAACGCCATATTTCTTGGTTACATATAAGATAATCAATAAAAAGATTTTCAGAATAACTGTTGATAGGGAAAAGAGGTGCCAATAGAAGAAATTATTAGAAAGGGCTAATGAAAGTGTGAGACATAAAGACCTAGAAAAATGATAAGTATGAGAAAATCTCAGGTATTCTCTTATTTTCTGAGCAGCATTCAGTGTTTTACTAATGCTCCAGTCCTTTTTTTGGTTTTGGTTTTGGGTTTTTTTCTGTTGGGGGGGTGTGTGTGTGTTTAATTTATTATCAAGAGCATTACTTGCAAATTAAGGTATTGAGAGTGGAAAAATCATAGTCAGACTATTCTGACACTTTCTTAAAGACTCCAACCTCTATTTTTGTTTAATTAATAGATATTTAATATCTCAACATGCCCACTACACAGCTACTGCAAGTATCAGGGTCCAACCAGTAAACTGAATGTTCTGTAATTTGATCAGTGTCAACCTGATGAAAACAATAAAAACATCCCTGTCTTAGGTATCTTAAACTTTGCAGGGGGTGGGGTAGGGAATTAGTAAAGTCTGACCTATTTCATTACATAGGACAGTTCTAATGACTGTGGACCAGTTCTGATTGACTTGTCCACCAATGTGGAGTACTATATTATATACCATTCATCATTATCACCAACAGTAGTTAAGGACATTGCATAGTTCTTGGTGTAACACAATTAGTCTCTCAAATATTTCTTCTTCTAGTCCTTACTCAATCTTTCAACCTCAGCATGGAAGCACACCTAACTCTGCGAGTATTTATTGCAAGGTATATTGCAGTGATATAATCTGGCTGAGATGCAACAAAGTTGAAGAAAAGAAAGGCCAAGTCAACCAATGTTAGCAGAAAGCAGTGTTCTGACATGCTACAATATGAAAGCATTGCATTTGTGTTACATTAAGCAATCATAGAGTGAAATGACCAATTGAGGATATTAATTTAAAAAAAAGGGGGGTAGAAACTAGGAAATTCTAATTTAGTACTTCTGTCTTCTTCAGGTACAATTAGCTGGTTTTATTCAGTAAAGAAGGGCCAATCTGTTGATAGTTATGCAGTCAGATGTTATGAGGAAAGTCAAAACCATGTTATCCATATATTCTGGCAACAATAATAAAAAAAAAAAATAATGTTTTTCCCAATTATGCTGTAAGTGTATCCCTTCAAATTGTACCAAATTATTTAAGCCCATTATTTTCTATTCCTACTACCTCCTGTAGGGGGTGAGGCCATATATAGTGGCCAAGTGCAGTTAAATACAAATGTATGTAGATATACACATATGTAAATAAGGCTATGTAAAAATGTAAGAGTCTAGGACTGGATGACAGAATAAGAGGACAATTCAGATTTGAAGGGGTATCTGTTCAACCTTGTGCTCAAAGCAAGGACCAACTATGGGATCAGACCATATTACTCAGAGCTTTATCCAGTCACACCTTGAAAATTTTCAAGGAAGGAGACAACATAACCACCTGTGTAACCTGCTACACTGCTTGACTGTCTTGGTGGTGAAAAAGTTTCTCTTCATATCCAGTCTGAACCTTACTTTTTTCAACTTATGCTTGTAATCTCACATTCTTCCACCACATAGCACTGAAGAACCTGGTTCATTGTCTTGATCACCTTCCCATAGGTACTGTCAGGCTGCTGTTAGGTCCCCAGAGGCCTTCTCTTCTCCCAGCCGATTTCCAGTTCCCTGAGCCTCTCCTCACACGAGAGGTGCTCCAGCCCCCAGCCATCTAGGTGGCTCTTTGCTGAATTTGCTCCAGTTTACCAATGTCTTTTCTGTACTGGGGAGTGAGGGGTATCCAGAACCAAACACAGAATCTAGATATGGTCCAACAAGCGCTCCAGGTAGAGGTGTTGAATCACCTCCCTCAATCTCTTGGTGCTGCTCTTTTGAATACATGCTTGAGTGCTGTTGGCTTTCTCTGCTCCCTCAGCATGCTATTATTTCATGTGCATCTCGCTGCTCACCGCCTGCCAGGGACCTCAGGTCCTCCTCCATAGAGCTGCTCCCCAGTCAGTCAGTCCAACCCTGCATCACTGCAAGACATTGCATTTTTCCTTGTTGCTGTCAGCCCATTTCTTCAGTCTGCTTAGGTCCTTCTTGATGGAAGGCTTCCCATTGACTTTAATAACCAGTCCCCCAATTTAGGGCTATCTGCAAACTTGATGAGAGTGCGCTCCATCTATCTCCCACATGTCAATGATAAAAATATTAAAGAGGATGGGTCCCAGTGTAGACCCCAAAAGCAATCCCCTTGTCACAGGCATCCAGGAAATCTACACCCAAGAAAACACCACTCCCATACCCAATCATCCAACCAGTATTTCAACCATGTAGTAGTTCATTCATCCAGACAGCAACATCCTAATGTAGATACAAGAATATTGTGAGAGACAGCATCAAAAGCCTTGCTAAATTCAAGGTTAATGACTTTCACCTCTCTCCCTTCATCCAGAAATCTAGTCATTTGATCATAAGGCCAGTCAGATTAATTAGACATCATTTACCCTTTGTAAAGGCATGCTGTTAGTTACCTTCTCCTTCATGTGTCCAGAAGCATTCTCCAGGAGAATCCATGGTTTTCTTGTGGATCAACATGAGGCTGACTGGTCTGTAGCTCCTCAAGCTGGTCTTTTGGTCGTCTTTGAAGATGAGTGCAACATATGCCTTCTTCCAGTTGTCAGGGTCCTCCCTAGTTGATAGGGACCTCCCTAGATTTCCATAACTTTTCAAAGATGTTAGAGAGTGGCCTTGCAAGGACATCAGACAGTTCTCTTGGCATGCTTAGATGCAGTCTCTCACATCCCATGGACTTATAAGGGTCATGTTCTCTTAAACAATTCCTGAGTCGATCATCATACACCATAGGCAGTTCATCTCCTCCTCAATCCCTTTTACTAAATATAGGTGTCTGGGAGACCTTGGTCATGAAGACTGAAGCAAAGAAGACACTGAATAACTCAGACTTTTCTGTTTGTTGTCACCGGATAACCTGCCCCATTCAGCAACAGACCCACATTTTCCTTGTACAGCATTTTACTACTAAAGTAGCAGCGCATGTTGGTCCTTACCCATTGACAGCAATCATCAGGGCCTCAGCAGTGCAAAAATATCCCTTCTTTCTTCAAATATGCAATGGTTTGACAAACACCAAAAAGAATAAAGTACTACTACCAATAATCTTCCTTGTATTGAGTAGCTCTGGGAAAGTATTTCCCAATGTTAAACTTCCACTTCTGAGATACTGTATTGTACGGACACATAATAATAGGCAGGAGCTGGCATGATCCAGATTCAGCTCTGTATCTAAATCGAAATACTTTGATGGCAATGCTGGATCTCAGAATCATTGAAATATGGCTTAAAGAGATCTGAAAACAGCTAGAACACTGTTTGACCAGAGTCAAATTATCTCCAGACCATTAAGTTTTTGTTTAATTTATTATTAAAAAATTTACTGAGGAGGGTGTCTCCCCAATCTATTCCAATGGCTAGCCATCCTTACTATACATAAGGTTTTCTTTTGTTTACTTAAATACCATTTCAGCCAGTAAGTCACAGCATGCAAAAGAAAGGGGGAGAAAAATGATAGGGCCTTCTATTTTATCTATATAACTCCATTGTTCCATCTCAGGTAAAACTTAACTTTGGTTAAGACAAACTAGATTGCAAGATGACCATAGCTGCAGAATAATGAACAACTTCTGCTTTGACAAAACCAGCCACTTCCCAAATACTACAAAGACAAGTTACTGTTACAAATGCAGAACAACTGCTGAGCTCATTTTAGCTCTGATCAAAACTCAATCTGGATGCCAGTACAGTGATGAATGGCATGATTTATCCATTGCTTCTGTGCTATATATGATTCTTCTGTTGGCACACTATGTACTAATTAAAATGGCTGTAATATACTCAGAAACTAAATTATGTTAAAAATTAATTAAGAGACCAACTTTATACATTTTATCATATATTTGTGTACATGCACATATAAATATTGCAGCCTGGCTTCTCAAATGATGGAAAACACCAGTTCTCCACTGAAGTCTGAAAGCCTACATCAGTAAAATGTCTGGCCCCATTTTACCTAAATGCACAGTATTTACATACTTGTAAGTATTTGTTTTCTAATCACCACAATTTCAAGAGATTTATTGACAGCAGAAAGACAGCTAACTATGTCAGCACATTCAGACATCAGTTCTTAAGAGTCAAATATCTACATCTACAGTATGGATCTAAATAATGTTTCAAAATGGCAGATTTCAGGAGGAATAGCACATACTTGGCAACTGAAAATCAGGACCTATTACTTTTATATACCAGCTTTATATTATTAAAAAACATGTATTTCAGGGCCCTCCTAGAATAAGATCTGTGTAATTTCTTTTGTAATTTATTTCTGTCAACTTCTTTTCTGATTTGATATAATTTCCAATGGATTGTGATGTGCTTTAGTTGAAAAGATATAAAAAAAACCAAACCCAAATTCATTTCACTACTCCTTTTCTGGCAGTTTTCTGCTAGTTTTCCAGACAAAAGAAGAATAATTAAACATAGGATGAAAATAGTCATATACAGATTACCTTGACTTTTCTCTACACATAGTTTTTATTAAAAAAAAAATAAAATTAGATGACTGTTAGGGCACCTAGAGGATAGTAAATTAAACAGTGAATAAACAAAGTCTTTCACAATAAGGAAAATGATGGAACACAGATTTTCTCAGCATAACAAGGTATGGGATCTGGCTTCAGTACTTCACCACAATAGTCTAAATTAAGAACAGCAGAGAACAAGTTAGAATCATACATGGTTAGGAAAAAAGGTTTTGTTTATAAACCATAAAAAGAGGTATGCTATCAGTTGGAAAGTTACAGTATTCTGAAACCAGTTTAAACAAAGTTTCCCCTCACAAGGCTTTTCCCTTCTCTGTATGTCAGCAACATATCTGTCTTTAAAAATCAGTTTATTGTCACTTTAACCTACAGGAATTTCCCCTCCACATACACAAAGTAGAAAAAATATTAGGGGGGCTTTACAACTGAAACGGTATGAGAACAAGTGTTACTGCAGTTGTATACTAGACCAGAAGATGTGCAATCCAAATCTTGATTGCATTTTGAGTTAATCTTCAGTTTCTTTGAAATTAGATCAAAAGAAATATACTTAGCAGGTTAAAAAACAAAACAAAACAAAACAAAAACCAACCAACAACACACCACAGCAAAAACCAACCAAACAAAAATTGAACATTTTTACTAATCAGGGCTTGCTCCAACTCCCATTGAAGGCTATCACAGTATGGCCACACATTTCAGTTTTTTGTCTGAGCACTTGTCCAGAATTACAATTACTGAATAGTGTTTTTTAATTAATTATAATATTATACTTCCTATAGACATCCCACATTCTGAATTTCACTAGTAAAATTGGTTCTCCCCTGTATTATTCAATTCCTAACTTCTCTGAGCCAAAAGCATTGGCTCTTTCTTACTATTTCTAAATTATAACAAATAAAATATTATTCCTGGAGTTTATTAGGACGTAACTGGCCTCAAGTCACTATTGACAAGAATAAAAAAAAGAGAGAAGAGCAGAAAAAAATGCAGCAAGCAGGTAGATTTAATAGTCTACAGGCAGTAGGTGGTTTTCAGCACTTTTATCTTCATTTGACTTAAACATTTAAACTATCTGATTTCTAAAAGCAGTTCTAATGAGAATGGTCAACCTAAGACAGCCCAATTCCACTGTGCCTTTTCTTATTTTCCAACATAATAAAAAAGAGTGTCTCCAAAACAGGGAGAAGAATACTGAGAATTATAACCCACAATTAATCAGCACCATAGAGAAACATCTTCCAGTTTTATATCATTTGTCAGCAACCTGCTTTGCTATTATATAGAGGTAAATTCTCTGAGGAACCTAGGACCTTTGAGAATGTATGAAACCCCTCCTTTTTTTTTTTTAACTCACAATTTTATAAAACTGCTTGTAGACTTTCCTACCCTTTAAATATCCCCTATCAGTGGCACAATCTCAGACTTCCAACAATTGCTAACAAAAGCTTTGCACTTAGCAGTTAAAGTAATTTACACATTAAGAAGCAACCATCAGTAAATACCTGTAAAAATCTCTGAGGCTGCTCAGATTAGGGAAGGTTACTTTGGATTTAATCCGAACACTCGAAAGACAGATACAGAATACAATGAATTAAAATTATACTTAAGAAGGAACTCCACATATTCTAAAGATATTGCACTAAACAAAACTAAAAGCAGCATTTGCTCTAAGTGTATATTCAAACGCTTATAAGAGGAGCAACAGTGAAAACCTGATAAAATAGAAAAGTAAAGGTAGAACCTACATAAGAATCAACCACAGTTAGAAAAGAAAACAGCTGGTTTTGGTATACTAAAAAAAGCCTGGGAATTTGGTCCAAAACATTTATTGCAAAAGATAATTACATTTAGGGGAGAGAAAAACAAACCAACCAAAAAACGCCCCCTACCTTCCCAATCACTTATTGAGCTGTTTAACTTCCAAAATCAATTAAAATAATAGAATAATTTATGATAGCACATACATTACAAAATCCAAAGACACAGCAATTCTAGCTTATATGTTTCCCAAATACTTCTAAACTTAAAGCTCTCACACAAGTAAATGATGTTTAGGGCATGCTGACAGTTATGTTGATCCCAGTGACCTAATCCTAGAATTGGGAGCAAAATGGAAATCAGTAGTCACATGCAAACCAAGTATGATGTTAAAAGTATCATGATGCAAGAGGGTGAACGCTGGAAGGGGTTTCCTAGAGAGGTGGTCGATGCCCCAAGCCTGTCAGTGTTTAAGAGGCATTTGGACAATGCCCTTAATAATACGCTTTAACTTTTGGTCAGCCCTGAATTGATCAGACAGCTGGACTAGATGATCACTGTAGGTCCCTTTCAACTGAAAATATTCTATTCTATTCTAGAATCAGCACCTCTACAGAGCTAAGTTCTGGCAACTGAATTAAATCCTTGTGTACTGTGTCAATCTGATGCAGCATCTCTTCACATAGCTAGCACTTATTTTTTACTTAAGGACATAGATGCACTTTTGGAAAGGACAGTCAGTACACCACATGGCACTCAATAGGACCAATATCTGTTGACTGGCTGAGGGTCCCAAATCACAGCTTCCATTGACTGGCAGCATCGGTGTACTCTGAGACCTAGAAGACACCACCTTAACCACAAGTATAAGCCTTGTCTTCACTGATCTCAGTACTACTGAGATCCTATAGCCTCAGCCAAGCAGAGGCAAATGCTTTTGGCTGCCAGATCCTACTGCGTCTAACGGAAGCTGGAGCCCAGCTAGCACTGAGCTGAGAACAATAGTTGACTTTTGCAGCTTCAAGTTCAGCATTGATTTCATGCAGTTTAAGGTGAAGATCTTTAAGAGGTCTTTCTGTTTTCACTATACTGTCAAATTCACATGCATCCTTTGTTGATTTCCAAGTTAAACATCTTTACCATCTGCAACATAAGCATTCGTAATATGACCGTGAAAACAACTGTATGAATATGCCCAGCAACTACAGCTCAAGGAGCACTGTAAGCAGATCCAAAATTATTTAATGGAGAGAGGTGTCTCCAGTGTACCTGTATTGCTCTGTTACAGTGAACAGTTTAAGTACTATTTGACTTCACTGCAGATAAGAACTAGACTGTTATCTAGCAAAGTGGCTACACAGATGTACAAAATCTAACATCTCACATTGTTCTCAGTTGTTCTTCTTAAAAATGAAAAAGAACATTCAGTGCCTAAACTAGCTGAAGTTAATATCCAACCTACAGCCTTAAATTGAAAAAGTACACAAAAATACTAGAAGACTAAGAAAATAAATACCAATTCCCTTCTTTTATCTGTTCAAGGTCTTCTATTGTACTACCTGAAAATACAACCTACCTGCCTGCAATTATATATCAAATGCTACTTGAATGCAGTAAGCATCACATTCCCATAATGATTGATGACAGATGTCCAATCAGGTTCTTGTTACTGGGGTCTGGAGAAGGGTGGGATCAGCAAAGCAGCTGCCAAAGGCCATAGGCAAAACTGTAAGAAAGAACAATGCAAATTCACAATTAGGGAGTCTCTGGGGTGTGGGAGGAGAATGATTTGGGCCTCTGCAGATTATTGCAAACCTGTTTTTGTTTAGGAGAGAAAAAAGCTTTATGCACTTTCAAGTTCCTGACCAATTTTTTGTCCCATAACTATTCTTTAGAACCCCTAGGCCACTGTATCAGCTGCCATATGTCTCTTGCATTAGACAGCCTGGACCTTTTCCATCAGCTGCAAGAAACTTTCAACATATCTGGTACAGGCTCTTCTCATCAGCTGCTATGAACCTCTGTGCATAATGACTATCAGTTCCTGCCGTTGGCTGCTATGGTCTTTGTGGACCCTAGTGAATCTCTTAGCAACTACAGCAGCCTTTCACAATATGTAATTAAATTAACATTTCTAGCCAGCATAAACCCTGTGACAAAGAAGTCTCACTCCTTCCCCATTTTTATATAACTCCCTGCTCTTGTCCCTCCCTTCTGTGATGCTGTAAGAGAAATTGATCTGACAGAAAACTAGCCTGGAAAAAAAATAGGAAATCATCAGTTAAAACAGTTCCTAAACTGGTTGATTTTATACAGTCGTGCTGAAAAGAAAACAGCATATTCCTGGAACGAGTGGCTAAGGATAGGGTCAGGGTGCTGCTTCTTTTGGCAACCATGGCAGTTTGTTCCAGCTCAAAATTTTAGCTGAACTATAGCCTCAGGCTGTGATTCTACAACAGTTTACATCAACCTGAAATGTCACCCTTGGAGTGCCCCTCCCTTGCTCTGTTTCAGGAAATAAACTAGCAGGAAACTGTCCTTATAAGAGAAAACAAGACAAGTAAAAAACATTTGCTGATTTTCTTTGCCTGAGCTAGTTCATCACAAGATCAGATGAGCATCAGTGTCAACACAAAAGATGAAGGAAAAGGGTTGTATTGCAATCCCAGGGCCAAGGCAGGCAGGACCACAAAAGTGCTGACACAGCTTGGTTTCAGCTGCAGTAGAACTGCTGCTCGTATTTTTTTGCTAGAAGTTTTATACTGTCACTTCACTGAAGACCTGGGCTGCTTTAGATTCTGTCACCTGCAAAACTTCTAAAGAGACCTCAGGGGCATCACCACAAGACCCTTGGTGAGGTCTACAATACCTGTTGTAGTTGGACAGTGATGAAATTTGGGTGTACCAATACAAACTGAAAATAATTTTGAGAAAAATATAATCAAGGTCCATTTTACAAATGAAAAAGCATTTCCATTTCTGAATAAAAAACTGTACACATAACTACATTAAATGGGTATTTAGAGAACAATTCATAAACGGAATGTAATTTCTCTATCAACAACCAAAAAATACATAGGGTGGTCTTTGATGCTGTGACTAAAATAATGTGTTATCAGAAGAGATATAATTAGGATTGAGGAAAAAATGGCAGTGACTAAAATTCAGAGCCGTTCTATTTATTATAGGAGAATAATAGCTGAAAGATAAGTAAACTTTAAATATTCAAAGTATACTTTTAAAAATAAACATATTCTTCAGAACAAACCATTTCAGATTTTACACATCTGTCAAGTCATACTGCTTTTTTTGCACCTAAGCTATAAAAGAAACCTGATTCTGTTAACAATTAATTGTGAGATTTTAACTACCACTTACCTTTGGCTAACGTACAGTAAAAAGAAAATGTCTACCTTGGGTAGTTTTCTAATGATGGTGAGGGAATAATTATTCTGCTTCTACTGTCATGGTTCAAATCCCAGAGCTCAGGTAAGGATTAAAATGAATTTAGGCTACCTTGTAGTTAAAGTTAAAATAATATACCTAGTAATTAAGATAACAAACCACTGCAGTATTACATATAGAACGTGATTCCTTTTGTTTAAGCTTTTAGCACCACATGGAAAAAAGCTGGCATTTAAGACATCTGTAAAACAATCCCAGCATGCATCTGTTTTGATATAGCAGATTTATTTATATAAAACATAGCTCTTTACTCACTAGAAAAAATTTGGACATAATCAACATCTGAAGGTTTTAGTGCAAAAGCAAAATAATTATAATGAGAGATTACATAATAAAAAAGACAAGGGCAGATGATTAGAAGACTTCATGTGTTTACATATCCCTATCTACGTAAGGTGTTACACATTAATTGACCTTACCTGATAAAGAGCAGTTGAGAACACTAACCAAGAAAGACTACTACCAAGCAGGAAGGAAGGAGAAAAAAAAGCCATAATCTATGAAAAACAAGTGCTAATTTTATAATATTGATCTCAAACTTGTCTGAGAGAACATAAAGGGAAGGCAGACCAAAATCTTGAGAAAAAGAATTTAACTTTAGTTAACTTTAGTTATCTCAAAAGCTAAACTCCAGAGAAACGAAGACGTAATGGTAGAAAATTATCTCAAAGGTCTTAGGCTCCTGCTGGAGTGCAAAAGATTGACCTTACCTTACAATTCACTCATTCCTATGTTAAAACAAAACAAAAAACATTGACATTAAGTTAATTACCAGAAAGTGACTGAATACAGGAGAAAGAATAGAGAAACGTGAAAACCACTAACTACAGTCAGAGAAGTAAATATGATTCCCTTAGGTAAATGTAAGTTTGAATGTACATGCACATTAGCCAAAAGGCCTGGTAAGAGTAAAGACTGACTCAACAGAGCATAAGGGTCTAATATGGTAAATGACAGTAGGACATCACATCAAAAGTTGGTGGTTTTATCCCAAATGCTTAATAGTCAAATCATATCTGTTAAACAACCAACCTGAAGAAATATTTGGTCAACTCTATTTTAACACTAACAGCTTTCCTCAGCAAAAGTGAATATGACCCACTGTTCAAAGCAAAATGTAGGAACTTGTGGAAGAAAGAGATCTAAAGCAATTAGAAATTCAAAGCTAACATAAGACCTATAAGAATAAAGGTCTAAGACTGAAGGTCCATGAAGGGATAACAATGTTCAGTAAATATGCAGTTAAAGTCTTGTTTTAACAAAATAGTCAAAAAAGTTTAGCTTAAAAAAAACCCACCCCAAACCATCCAGGTTGTGATCTGCCTGCCAGTATTCTGTTTTAGTAAGTAGGAAAACTTCCACAGTAGGATTAATAGCCTATTGAGTATAATACAGGAGGATATTAATATCAGAAATAATTTATTCCTGCTGCTTGTTTGACTACTAAGTTTGCAGATTAGTCTGCTTTATTTGCCTCTCTATGACTCTTTCCTGCATTCAAATTCATTTGCAACTGTGACCAAACACTAAAACAACTTTCACATGCTGAAGATGTCTGTGTTACCAAATTAAAAGAAACTGCATATAATTCATAATCAAGCATAGACTTTGGTCCTGTATTTTATTTTGGAACTACATCCATTGTGTTACTTTACTTTAAGGAAATTCACCAGTTGGAGAAATCAAAAATTTGAGGTTTTTACAAGATTTAAGGTTGAAAAATGGCAATATTATATTATTTCTTTAAATCAACAGATTTAGGAGAGGAAAAGTTTCACATCATTATATCACAGGCTTTTTTACCACTTGTAAAAATTATTTTAATTTACAAGCCTGAAGATTTTTTATTGTTGTGTTAATACAGTGTGTCTGAATTCAATAAAAGAATGGGTTGTTTGTTATTTCAAAAAGATATTTTTTAAAAACACACAAAAAAAAATCTCAAAATAATTGCTGTTGTGAAACACAGGCATTAAAGTACATATATAATATTAAACTTATGAGTAACAATTAAGAATAACATAATAGCAATTTTACCATTTACTAAATAGTTGCAATCAACCTGTGAACTGCTTTATTAACAGATCATTGATAAAAACAAGTAATTAATTTCATAAACTTTGTTTTTCTTAATTTCAAAAAAGTCAGCTTTCTACTCCCTCTGAAAACTTTGGCTTGATCACCTACTTCACAACAAAATACACTAATACTAGGGCCAGAAGAGAGAGAATCAGCCCTTTTTGTCCCTTCCTTTCCCCCGAACCCTCCTTATAAGCTTTTGGTTTCATACTGATTATGAACATCTATTAATGCTTTCTATCAAACAGTACTAAGCACCTGCCACTTGAATATCCAGGTTCTTTTATGCATAAAATGTACATAAGAAATCTTGTAAATAATTACTGAAATGTATCCAAAATGTTTATATCTTCTCAGTGTTTCTTGGACATTATGACAATATATTATATTCACCCAGCTCAGCTCATAAGTTGTCAGACAAGTCCCATCAGACTACATGTTTGCTAAGAAAATCTGCTTTCATCTGTCAAATCTGAATACTACACAACGGCAACGCTGTTTTGTTCCATCGTTTAATAACTTAAATATTTCAATTGGTGGTTTGTAATCTCACAAATTCTATTTTGTCAGATAAAAATAAATTCAAATAAAATTAGTCTTCAGATATTAGTTTCTCTCTAAAATACTGCTTATTGCTTTTTTAAACAGAAACTTGTAGACAAACATATTACTCATCTTTTTCATGAAAGTAAGTACAGAAAAATGTGGTGGTCCTCATATATTTTATAATAGCCTATTTTATTTCAAAATCCAGAATCAAGTTCTAGTAGAATAGTAGGTTTTTTCATAAAGAGAAGTTATATCAAAACATCTAGTCATGTACATACCATTTTACTGATTATAAATGTATTCAATAAATAGTCTTGCATGTATTATTCAAAAGATGCAGTATGTTTACCTTCACTGCACAAAGGTCAAATAGCAAAAGTAAAGCATCTTTTTTCTTGTCACTTTATTTTAATAAGCTCATTAGTATTTAGCTAGAGTGCTGAGGAAAAAATGTACATTTCCCCTGAAGCTGTTTGACATGTTACTATCTTGCTTTAACCCATTTTTCTTAACTTCAGTTCCTTCCTTAAGTTAGAAGGAGAAAAACCTGTGACTTGCATGTTATGGAATTTTCTAGCAAACTCAAGCAAACTGCATTTGCTCTAGCTTTTATTCCACTTTTGCATATTTGACACACATCTGGATTACCAAGCAAAAAAAAAGGTCTAAATAGACTCCTGATGAGATGACAGTCGGACTTAAGTTCTGCCAAGCAATCATTAAACTGAACCAAATGACAGGTTTTCACAAACACAACAGCCTTTGCTTAAATATGTGACTGAGACAAAAATGGACAGAACATTTTAGCTAAGAGCAATGAATGAGAGCAGTAAGAGAATACTCAAGAAGTCCCTTCTTAATAATACCGCCAGAGATCTCCCAATTCAGCAAAATCTTTGCTACCCTAGTAAAACTGCATCAATTATTCATTTTTAGTTTGGTCAAGAGAAGATGTTTTGAATTCAACAGACATAGTTGTTCTTGTTTTTCTTTACAGAGTCACACAACAAAATTGCTCCAACTGCTATCTTCCATTTGAGGCAAACGAAGTATTTCAAAGACATTGGGAAGAGATTATAAGCTCTGACAAGAGTTATTCATTGGGTACAGTACTTATCCCAGATGTTGGAGATTTGATTCTAATTCTCTCCTCTGCAAGGGAGGTGGGGATGGGGTCCATATCATCTCACATCCCTGAAATTGTCAAGATCTCTGCAGGGATATAGGGAATTCTGGGGGATACAATGTTCTCAGTTAATTTATACTGGCTCTGTCCTGTTTTCACACAAAGGCAAATGAAGGAGTCTCACTCACTGAGGGAGTACATAAGCACCAGATATCTTATTTGCTGTTTTATTTATGTATATGTCTATATAAAGTTAAACTGCCTCAAGCAGTGGAACATGGGGAGACTGTGTTGTTGACAATTTTTTTTGGAACAGGATTCTGGGCAAAGATGAGAAGGATCTGAGACCTCATTCACAGCATACGTTTAAGTGTTCTTTCTTAAAGAACATGTTGACATCCCTTCATTTTTTGTTGCAATTGTACAAATTCCTATGGAATACTTGCACACGAGTCTGGTATCTTCCTGGGAGGTGAGCTGAAATTCCCAAACGTAGAACAGAGCCTCCAAGTTCCACATTTTTGGTTGAATGACGTGGCACCATCTATTTAGTCTCAGTTGCTAAATGGAAAAGGGTAAACACTTCCCAAAAAATTACACAACAAATTCAACCTGAGTTGACTGAGAAGTTTTGATGTTACCCAAAACAACTTTTTAGCAATTTTCAGCCGATCTATCATTCATTACAATTTTCTTGCCCAGTTCTAATATTCAGCAGAACTATAGTCTCAAGCCTGTGCCTACTTTTTAGTGTCTTGATCATCAATAATTACATGAAGAAGTGACAGTTTTACATGATATATTGCATATCCAACTACAAGCTTTTATGCAGTTTATACATAAATCCTTCCAAATCTAGCTGTTAACATTAAAGTCTTGTTTAATCACTCTTTATCTTTGTTCTAGCTGTTGTACAGTATCATGCCGATTATTTTAAAATAATGTTTAACGAGTTATCTTCTGAGTTCTATTTCAAACGTTTTAGTGTAGCTAATACATTGTGTCAAGTGGTTAGCGGCAGCTGTAGGTAACATGCTCTGCTTCTGTATCTGCTTTACGCCCTGGATTGGAAAGCTGAATAAAAACATGTCCTTTTCTTCAGAAGAGAGTTTTATTTAGAAACTAGTCCATACTCATAAATGTGTACTGAGGAAAATAGACTTGATTTCATTTTCTTCATGTCAGTCTGCGACCTCCAGATCTAGTCCCTGCCCCTTGCTGTTTATGGCTTTTGCTTGGCAGTAGCAGGCTGAAGCTGACTTGAGTCTTACCAATTTCCACTTTCCAGTGTGGTCCATCCTTAGGGCTTCATGCTGGAAGCAGTGTTTTATATGAGAAGAGTCATTTGGCCTGTGGCATCCTAACTATGACTGAGACCCTGAGTGGGATATACCCCAATATTAACAGCAATTGCTTGTCCACCATTAAAAAAATCCTTCCTCCTGGCAGCTTCAACAGAGAAGCAAAGAACCAGTTGAGTATAAAGTCCCTGGTATCCACAGTTGACCTTTCCAGAAGATTAAGACAACAAGACGACTCTTAAACTTGTCAGAGTTTGAAATCATAGAAGGACAAAAATTAGAACCGGTTTCCAAAGCATCAGCTTTTGACCAACAATAAATTCACGTGAAAAAGAATGTATTATACTGTAGTTAATCTTTTAAGTGCTTTATATTTACTTATAATGCAATCTGATGTAATTTACCCTAAGAGTTCACTGTTATTAGGTTATATACAGAAAAAAAGTCTAAGTATACACATTAGTACTAAAGTAATTTTACACAAAATGGTTTATCTACTGAAAGACAGACACTAGGTATTAAGATCTTGTATAAAACAATCTGTGAGAGTATGGGGGAGCGGGGAAAAATCACCAAACTAAATAATTTATACCGAAACCCAATTTCTGATCTGAATTACCATTGACAATTGTCCTTCATATTCCAGGGTAATTTGGGGGGAAATTACGAGGGATTAATTGAGAGATACAAACCCCCTAATATTTTCTTTTAACCAGTTTTCATCTCAG
This sequence comes from Aquila chrysaetos chrysaetos, assembly GCF_900496995.4. Classification (NCBI taxonomy): domain Eukaryota; kingdom Metazoa; phylum Chordata; class Aves; order Accipitriformes; family Accipitridae; genus Aquila; species Aquila chrysaetos. The sequence goes on from NC_044005.1 coordinate 35,008,583, forward strand.
ATATTCTTATTTCCATATGACCTTTAAAGTAATAAAGGAATCATTGTCATAAACAGACACCAATATTGGATGTATTAGAAAACCTTGTTCAAAAGGATTCAAGTTCAGTAAGTTAATTGAAATCAATACAAATTCAGTTTTCAACCAGAAATGAGCCCTACATGGACAATTATGAAATTAAGTAAAACTAGTCCCTTGTCTTGGGGAACTACTGTTAATTGGGATCAAAATGTGACTTATTGTCCTACAAGTAACTTTTCTATAAACTTTGTATTAAAATGCATTAATAAATCAGTAACAGAGTTTAAAAACCAGAAGCATCAATGGAATAAATAGGGTCCTTAGTTAATGAATGGACAAGCTCATCTCATTTAAAGTTTGACTTTATCACCTACAAGTGATACTTAATGCATATACTGTAAATACACAGACATACTGTTCATTATTTTTGCTTTATAATATGTATATAAAGCATCATACTATAGTGACTATGTGTTAATGATGGTATTATCACTTGATAATCTCGCACTTTTAATGAGATTTTGTGCTCATTAATGTTGCCTGTAGAAATTTTTCAGTGAAAAGAGTATCTCACAGCAATTCAATACAACAGAGCTCATTTTTCCAAGGATTTCCCAATTAAAACATGACACCAGTTTTTTATTAATGTGTTCAATAGAGAGCTCAGTAAAAAAAACCCAAACTGCTATATTGCTTTTAATTTAAAATAAACATTCTATGGCCAATATAAAATAAATTTCATACTGATAGAAAAACTTGGTTCAGAGACTTAACAAAGACTTTCCTGCATGAGCACTATTATGTTTGAATGGTAATCTTACACAGCTAGTGTTTTCTTAATGTCCTGGGGAGCCTGATCATTGTAAATTACCTGTGACATCTCATTAATCCTCTTTTTCCTCACAAACGCATAATTAATGGTAACATTGACAATAATACACAAATTAGCTAAGTGACGCTTTATGGTGTTGGTTTTGATTAACGTCAGGAACCCAAAAATGACATTAATGTAATGCAGATCCCAAAAGGCAACCCGCACTTTGACCTCAGACATACATTTTGTTTGCACCATCACAAAGATTAATCCTTCCCTGGATGAAGACAAGACAAAACTCTGGCCACTGGCATTGCGTGCTGGGCTGTCGCTGAAAAACAAACTGCCTCAATTGCATTTGTTTAAGAAGGAAATCTTAATGCATAGAAAACAACGGCTTAGTGTCATTTCCTATTGTCTTGTTAGGACAAAGATAAATGAGCTACTGTCATGATTTAGATCAACTGCTTCTCTGCTAACTTCTATTATTTGCTTATTTATGGACTAGTATTTAATTAAAAGCATACCTAGATACAGAATTGCAGAATAAAATTATTTAAAATGCTTTCTCACTTAGTACATGCTTATTTAGGGGATCAACTTGTGTTTAAGCTACCCACATGTTGTGGTAGGCACAATACTGGTGTTATAGGTACAGATAGGTAGTGCAAGAATACTAAAATGAAGCTATATCTTTATCCTATCTTGAACTAACAGGTTAAAAGGTACAATTTATCCCAATGAATAAAAAAAGACCAACTGTTTTCAGAATATAAGTTTATTTTTTCAGAATATATATTTACATTTACATCTGTATGTATAACTGAAGGTATCTGGCTCAAAACAGTTAAAAGCTCCATTCCCCAATTTAAAAGCACTGTTTGCAGCTATACCACCACCTTAGAAACTAAGGTTAATTATGATATATACTCATATACTCTTTATAAGAATTTCATAAATTTAACTCATGTTACAGAATGCACTAAACGACAAAGAAAGCCATAATTATTTTCTAAGGTATAGCAGTTTAGTTTTCTTCTAATAAAGGAAATTCTCTCATCACTTCTCTCTCATTAAACTTTTTGCTGAAAAAGCTTATCTGTAAAAGCAACGAGTGATTTAGTTAGAGCTAACATTTTTACATGCATTAGATTTTGTTAGTCAAAAAACCATAAGCAGACTTTCCTAAAAAGTGTGGAACAGTATTTAGATTTCCCATTGCAATAAAATACAAGACTGTCTTCAATTAATGAGATAATTTTTCTTTAATATCTCTACTTTTGTACTGGTTCATTAATACAGACAGATGAATAGGTGTGAGTTTATCATGAACATGACAGAAAGGAGGAAGGAAAAATTATACAATACTATAAATCACAAAAAGATTTTAACACCACAAATACAAACAGAAATTAGTAGTTCAGAACCGAATAATAAAAGATGTACCAGGTAGATAAAATCTTTTCAACAACTTTAATGTTTTGATTATAGTAATATGTATATAATATAAATAACACATAGATTGTCAACCTTGTAGCTTTCAAATGTCTTATTGGCTGATCTTAACTGCTGTATTTAAAACTGCAATGGATACTGGAAATAATTTGTGTACCTTGTCAACATTAAGTTTAATTTCTCATTAGTGTAAATTTTAAAGCATTTTATGCAAAACATACTAAACTTCCTCTAACTCACAAGTACATTTTAAAGCACTGTGGAATTTAAGGGGCAAAAGGGAATCCCATAGAGGCCATATATTTACTCTAACTAACCAAGACATAAATCCAGATTACTGCAATAAATTATTTTTATTATTTGAACAGAGTAAGTACAGTATTACATTTGAAAGACATTTGAGTTTAATTCATATCTTAAAATTGACAAAGATAAACAATCACAGCTACACCAACTGAAATGCACTAATGTATACAGGATATACAAGCTAGACCCAGGAGCAGAGACAAATCTGTTCTTTATATCATCATTGTGGCATAAGGTCATTCAAAATGTAATTGTACTTCTTTGTAAAACATAAAAAATTGTCTGGTTGGAGCTGCAAATTTTAAATGGCTTTGTCTGTGTAGTAATCCTTTATCAGCTTGTATGAACCTAGTGATTCTTTGTTTCATACACGATTTGCTGGCAGACTACAGTAACCATTTGCTACTTTTACTTTGCTGACTTAATATTCAGCCAGATACAACAAAAACCTCCTAAATATATGTCTGGAAAGAAACCAGCCCACTTTTAACCCTTCCAAGTTATCTCAATTTCCTCTTCACCATAGATATGATTAATATTACCCTATTAGCCTGACCGTGTCATTTTATTCTTTCAATTCCATGCCAGCCTTGTAGAAAGCAATCTGTCAAGAGATACATTTATAGAAATGATTTGTTTCAATGTTTAAGTGCTGCACATTTGACTTTTAATACTTAAAAATGGTTACAGAAAACTGATTTTTAAAACCCTATAGAATTGTGTGCACATGTGTGCATATGAAAAGAAGTTAGTCTGTAAGGAAACATAATTTTCTCACAATTCACCTAGCACTAATACTCTAGCAGTTTCAAGAAAGCTTATTCTAGAACATAATCTTATCAGACTTGTCTATCTAAAATTCCTGTTTGTTGTCGTATCTTGAAATTTAAGATCTACTTGAATTCTACAGCTGAGTGATAACTATGGTTTAGGCATTTCCTTATTCCACAGTTTTACACTATCCTGATTAATACGACAGGTCCAGAAGGCAAAAAATAGCAATGTCAGTTTAGGTTTCCTTTATAGTTTAACATCATCGAAATATTTCCATAAATATGAAAGAACACATAAATTGGTTAAATATGGATTCAGTTTTATCTCCTCAATATTCTGCAGTTCATATAAATATTTGCAAAAAATAAATACAAAAACTATATGCTATTAAAAACACACACACACACACACACACACACACACACACACAGAGGCACTTTTCCCCAGCTGGATTTAACATATATGACTATAATTCTGTATTTCATCATAGAGCACAACATTGTATTTTCAAAAAAGATACTCAGCGCCACATGTCAGCATCTTATATAACCTTTCATATATAGCTAATCCACAGAAGAATGGCTTTCAGAAAACACAACATTCTACATTTCAAGAACTTAGTACTTATTTTACCTCAATAAACAATTTTTTCTTACAGTGATGGAAGAAAAAAATTACCATTTTAGACATCAGCATTTACCTGTTGCTCTGTGAAATACTGCACAGTGACAAAATCCTTAGTTACTTAACTTAGTTGTGAGTTGAGCTATTATTTATACAAACATTCTTTACACATTCATCTGCAGGTGTTTCAATTTGTTTTTTAAATAGTAATAAAAAAAATTAACATCAAATCCAAACCACATGATGTGCACATGCATGTTTTTGTTTTTTGCCCCATTTTGGGGGGAAAGGTAACAACCCTATTGAGACTGTACTTTATGAAGGACTTTAATGAGATTTCTGACTGTATTTTTTTACCAAGAACGTCAAATAAGCATCAAAAGCAAATGTAAACTGTAACACAAGTGACACATACTAAAAATAACCCTATAAATCTGTTCATTCTGTTTAGATAGTCTCCTGAGTTGTAAAAAGTGAGACTGCTTAGCTTTATTAGATGTTTTGGAGAAAACTAATTTTGGGGAAGTAGGCCACTGATAGTGTTATAGTGATTACAGTGAAACCATCTATTTTCTGATCTTCTGTAGTATCTTAGTAGTAATTGGGCAAACTTATACCAAGCCTTTTTCAGGAAATTCTTTAGACAGCCATAAACATATAACCTCCTAATAAAAAGGATATAGATATTTTTAACTTTTAAACTAAGGCTATGAACAAGCTATGGTTTGCTAAAACAAAGCTCCACAACATTTCAAAGAAAAAATTCCATTCCATTTTAGCCTGTCAAAGCACTTCCAGTGTTTCCCATAACAAAGCAGCTATATCTTAATACAAATCTGCTTACTGAAGGATTATTTTTAAAAATGTAAAGAAAACAAAAATTTGTGAGAAAGCAAGCTGTAAAAGTTCTACATTTCAATTTAGGATATTACTCTTCGAAAAAAAATAAAATCAAAGAAGCAATTTTGAAAGCTGCACCACATCATATGAAAAAGTACAAATAAAAAAGAACACATTTTAAGCCTTCTTGTACAATCTGAGAGCTTTAAGATCTCTTCCTTCCACATCTGAAAAATGATATTAAGCAGAATGTTAACATTGGTTGCATTTTTATGTGTTTGTGCCCAAAGCGACAGCACTCTAGGGCTTTGTTTTGGGATATCTTAATCAAACCTAAGGATGGATAAGCAGATCTACACAGAATTGCAATATGACTACTGAAGACAGACAAGGCTCAAAAGCTAGCACCAATCCTTCCAGTCTTTTTAAGAATACAAATTGTAAAAATTGTCATACCATGTTCTTTCTTATTTTTAAACCAAGGCATACAGCATATAATGAACCACTTTAAGAAAATATGGCTGAAGGGTTTCTGCCTTCGCTCCAGTTCAAGATAAAAGTGTAAAACAGCAGTTTTAGTGTGATAGTTATTATAACCATAATACTGTAGTAGACAGTGCCAAGAAGTCATTAATGCAATATATATCTCTTTGATTCCTAAAATGCTGAGTTAATGGGCCAAATTTCACTATACCTTGTACTTGCAGTGCTGTCATTTTTTATAGCTATCAACTAAAAATAGTATGGTAGATACTAAACAGGTATTTCTTGTACTGACCTCTATTTTGTTAATCTTATAGAAAGTTTAAGAAAAAAAAATCTTAAAGCCTCTCATTCTTTTAATTCTGAATGTGTGTATGTGTATGCATCTACAGTTTTGGGGAAAAAGAAGCAGCTTTTTGCACCTTCATTCAAAATGTCATTGGTTACACTAAATGAATTCCTAATTATCTTATTCAGATTTTCCAAATCTGGGGAAGAACTTAACTCCTATGTTAAATGTGACTCGCCAGTATAAAATTACATATAACAATCTGTACTATCCAGTCTTTTTATATATATATACACATATATAAATTCAGATAAACAAATATTCTAGTATTTAGTGTAAATGAAATCTATGATCAGTATGGGAGAACTAATCACTGAAGCCCATGACAGCAGGGACTGTAGTAGTCTGCTTCTGGTTGCATGCAAAATGAAAAGAAAAAAACAGCATATCCAAATCAAAAACTAGAGGAAATTGAGAAAATGTGTGTGACTTACTTAATGTGAAGAAAGGAGATATACACATACGCACCCACAAGAAAGAAAAGGCAACTATGCATTTAAGAAAGTAAAAGCTATCAAACGCATATATGTATATAGAACATATGGAAAACTTAAGAAGTCCATTTTCAGTATCAGTTGAGATAGCTACTAATACGGTACTGCTCTGTAATATATTAATATTTGATGTAAAAGTGACATGGTGGGGTATAGTAAATTTGCTAACAATCTAATGGAAATGCAGTGTGAGTTTAAAGGGAAGAAAATAAAAGGAATAGCTGGAATGCATGCTCTAAGACTGCTGACAATAATTCTCTAACCTGTCACAAATTACATTTTAGCTACTGTAGGGTATGTATAGGCTCGTCACAACTAATAACATTTTTCTTTCATCAGGTTTGTGTTAACATTCTGCAAATCTGAAATGTTTACTGTAATGAAGTAATGCATTATATAGATAGCATATGGTTGCTGGCTTTGTTTATATCATTTTAAAATATCTGAAAGGACCGCTTGGGCTAAAGAGCAATGTTATTGCTTCCACAGTCAGTTGATGGGTTGTTTAATAGTATTTTAAATGTTTGTTAATGATAGTCTCAAGGAAACAGAAAAGCACAGAAGCAATGCAGAGTGGCAATATCACAATAGTTACAAAGATTAAAATGCCACTAGGGGACAGTAGAAAGTCACAAAATGAGGTTCTGTTGAAGAAACCAGAACAAAAGGCCTTTCTTTGTCAAAAAAGAAATCACAAATACGCATTTCTAAATAAAAATCATTTCACATGTGAGGGTTTTAAAATTCTGCATTAAATAGCAAGGTGGAAACTGGGAGACACTTGCATGAGTCTATTTTTAGGGTTTTTTATATTTATATCCATGTATTTTAAAATATGCAGCACTTTCCCTTTAATAGGAATAAATTCAAGTGTGAAATAATTTATTTGCAGCACTTTTACAGTACTGTGAAGTTCTTAAAATCCAAAAAGTATTCACCATTACACATTAATGCAAACATACAAATTGACCTTTGTAATACTGGTAGTTTACCTGGTAATAAAAGATTAGATAATGTCTGATATTGTGAAATTTATTAAGCAACACAAATAAATCTCTAGAATTTAAGGACTAATATACTTTAGAAAATGGTTAGGAAAGATCTGCTCTGTTATGGCCTGCTATCCATGTATGGGCATGCTCCTTTTTGTTGACATCAAAGGTAGAATGTACTCAAGAGCAGGGCAATGCTCTTCGAAAGTTCATACTAGGTTGCTGAACCCCTGCAAAATAAAGCAAAGTACAGCACTACTTTATCTGGAAAAGAATATCAAAATCCTGTAGTTAGTAATTATACATTCTTTTTCTTCATTCAGAAGATCAGCCATGTGCTCCCAATAATATCACACAGACTAGAAAGTTTGGTTCAGGTATTTGTAGTTACAGAACTTTCACAGCTTATATAAAAACATGCAAAGCTAATAAAATCAGAGGAATCTGTCGGGCTGATAGGTCCTTCATGCTCACATGAGTACAGGAAGTAAATGTGTATTTCAGAGGTACTTCAAAATTTTTCATTTCTAAAGCAATGCATTTCGGCCTAGAAATAATCTAAGTATGGGAACCATCTAATCCTCAGCCATGTATTTCACAATACGTAGGAGATTATCTTACGGCTATGTAGTACATTGTGAATTATTTTTTGTTTCTCTTGCACACAAAAACACACAAAGAGGTTGCAATTGCTGAAAGATTATTCTCCTTTCAGAGTGCTAAAATTCAGACTCAAAACAGCAATGCAACTCCGTCTCCTCACAGCCTTGTAATTGTAGTCATCTCATAGCAGTGTCATGAGCTTGAGTACAAAACAGACCTTGGACAATGATATAATTAAGCATTTGAGTGAAAATAGTAAATCTAAGAAGTGTTGTTCTATAGTAAGGGATGGGACTGTTTTCAAATGGAAAACTTAACTGACATACCTTTATGTGTGTGCAAAAGAGAGTGGGGAAGTCTAATGAAGAAACATATGTGGAAAAAATACATAGAACAGGTAGACAAACAAAACACTCTGTCCTTGAAAAGACAACTCTTGTACCATAACACAGAAGGAAAGAAAACGGGGGGGAGGGGGGGGCCAGGGAAATGGATGAGAAGATGAAAGGGGGCAGGGAGAGAGAGAGAAGGAAGGCGGGGGGGAGACCAGGAAGGCAGAAAGGAGAAAGGGAGAGAGAAGGAGAGAAAGAAAAAAGAGAATCATCTAAATTAATTCTAAATGTCTGTAATTATTTGTATCAGACACCATATGCACAGAGAAGACAAAAATTTCAACATACGCTGAAATTCATAGGCCAACAGCATAGGCAATGGACAGTCGAGAACTATAAGCCCATATCTTAGACAGTACTGTAAAAATTTTTTAATTGGTGTTGCATTTCAATAACTGGTTTACTGAAGTTTCCCTCAAGGTAAGTATGTATATCACATGACTGAAAAACAAGATAATACTTTAAGCTGTGATACTTCAAGAACAGTAATGTTTCATATGAGATGGGATGTTCTTCCTTTGAAAATTTGAAAAAATGTTTCAAATTACCTGGCAGATGTTTTAAAATTAGGCAGGGATGCATTCACTTCTATGAAAGCAACAGGAGGTATTACCTTTTCAGTCATTATTATGTCCTTGGAAACCCAGCTAAGATGTTTACTCTTAGGAAAAAAATGTATTTGGAGGTCAAAAGGAATTCTAGGAAATGACCCAGCCAAAACACTTCAGCCAACAGTGGACTTCTTCAAGCACTTCCTCAAACCCTCTGAACAGTGGCAGTATACAAACATACTCTTAAATGCTTTGCTGAACAGCGCAGACTTATGATGCATTTTAAAATTGTAATTAAGAACATCAACGTTTTTTACTAGATTAAAACTCAAATCTGAAAAGGTAAAATGTGCTCAGAAGCAACCGATGTCACTGAAATCAGTCACTAAATAGATAAAACACAATAAATAGAATAAAGCCTGAAACTACAAGTCACTCAACAGCAAACGACTCTGAAGTTCTTATAGTTTTGTGTTGAAGTTCTCAGAATTTTAGGGACACTTCACAGAAGCACCTTAGCTTAGCAGTACAAAGGTTCAAAGTACTAGCATCTTTTAAAAGGAACTAGTATTCAGGGAAAGAGTGAAACCACTAATTCCAGGATAGTAAATAATTTTATGCTTGGTTTATTTTTAAAAAATCGGATTCACAGATGTTTCAGACAGGCTGATGCTTGGACCCTTCTATAACAATATCTTAGTGCCTTTAGTGTGTGTTTTCAGCATTTTTTTTCACTATATTGGACTTGACTTTAATCAGCAGATTAAAGACAGAGATTTGTACTCACTTTTCCCTTAGCTTCCCACAGTCACTTTTTTAAATGCTCTACCCAGAAAGAGCACTTCCAATTGTCTCTCAAACAAGACTTTATTTTGCTGCAATACTTCCTTCCTGCTATTCTCAAAACTCATTCTCACACTGTTGCATCCCTTCCCTACTTTCCTACCTCAAGATTCTCACTGAACTAGTTGTTGGTTTTACTTTCAATGTCACATGGCTCTCTGATGTAATTTCTTTCCTTGTTCTTCATCTCGTGATTTTCTGTGCTTGCATAATCACAGAAAACCACATAATAACGTAACAACTTGTGATTTGGTATTCCCCTATAGGTCAAGTTTAGGTTTTCCTAAATCAGGATCCACATTTGTAACAACTTAGAATTTGGTGCTTTGATGTATTCAACTGTAAGCTAATTCTCTCAGAAGGATTATTCCTTTACACATTCACTTAACTGTAGGCTGTATTTGCTTTTAACTGAGCTCTGAAATCTTGATACAGTTCGTGAAAAATAAAGGTCTATCCCTGTAAAAGGCACTTTGAGTGAGATGTTGTCTGTCTTAGTATATGAAAAAAAACCAAACGGATTTACACACAATTATCAGAAAGACATGGTTTGCAAAAATATTTTAAAAACTGTGGCAATATCAGATGTTAAAAATAAACTACTATTCAATGTCCTGTAACAAACCAAGGAACCTAGAATACTCTTTTTCTTTTTTAAAAATCTCTGATAGTGTTTTATTTCATGGAAAATATCTTTTTGACAGAATAACTTATTTCTCTGTACTAAATAATCTGGAAAAAATAGTATAAACATGCTAAAACTTAAATCTACTGATCTCCCATTTAATTCTAGGTACATGGGGAAACAATGGATAGTTCTGATACAGCACCTGATTGATATTTCCAGGGTGTGAAAACCTCTACCATGAGATTAGGCTGATATTGCATATTCAAACACATACAATGATATATTTGTCATTGCTATTGACCTTTATCTCTCCAGTTTCCTGACAACCTTCTACAGTTATTGACATTACAAATACCAGCGACAACGTGCAGGGCAAAGTATAACCTTTCATTTACCTTCATGTCCCTCAAATGACTCACGTAGGTAGTTTCAACAAAAGCTGCAAACAATGATACTGTTGATTTTTTTTTCTTAACTTGCTAAAATGTTTTCCATTTTCCTCTTGTTCTCTGAAAATCATGCCAATAACTCGCTACAAAGGAAACGATTTCAAATGAATACAGGTAATTAGAAGTGTCAAGAAATCAGCAGAGAGTAGGGTGTCTGCCATCATTTCTGTGGAAAGAGTGCCAGATTCCCTTTCAAAAAGGTCTTTGTCATTTTTTAATAGAAGGTAATTAATGTAGACTACAGTAAAGTGTACAGGATCCCAGTCACTTGTCTTTCTTTCCTTAGAAATGGGACCATAAAGATGTTTTGATTTCTAGAAACAATCTTCTGAGGTTATTTAAAAATGACTTTTAATTACAGGCATAGTCTTTTTAGTCTTTTCATTATTTTAAAAGCAAGAAGAGGAAGAATTTGGAAAGGGCACATTGATAAGGGTGAAAAGAAAAAAAGTTTTATTTTAAGAAGTCCAGAGCTAACTAGTTTGTTTTGAAAGTGACAGGATGATTTCACATAACTGATAGTATCCACTGAGGACAACACTAAAAACAGATCCGAACATGGAAATCTATCCACTAGTAGCTCAACATTCAACTATCTGAATACAGAAAGGTGAAACAGAAATGCTTTTGTAATGAATATTACAGATATTCAGTTTGCAAAATGGTACATACTAGTGGTAACAAAAATAATTATTTCGCTATACCTCTGACAGACAAACCCAAATCATCTTAGATAGAACTGTACAAAATATAAGATTTCAAAGAAAACTGTGCACTTTAGGGAAAACTATTTATTCTGAAATCTAGACAAACAGGGTTTATGTTTTTTAAAAGATGTGTACAGTAAACCAGAAAGTCAAATCATTAATCATTAGTGCACCGAGATCAGTAACTTTCCTTCATGAGGAGTTGATGCATCACAATGAAACAAAATGACCAACCCTAATAAAAAGTATCTAACAACACATCTAATCAACTGGGTAATCCTAGTATACTATTAGTATGAATAAGTACAGACGTTCTTTGCAGTCATAAAATTATCCAGAACTTCTCTGATTATAATGACAAAATTTCCCCTATTTCCCTTCATGTTTCCTATGATATGTCTGTGCTCCCTGATCCTTGGTGACTTACAGAAATAACCACTGAATTAAGAGATGAAAATGTTTCCTCTCTTTTCTGTTTCATTATGGTGGACAGCTAGAGGGCCTCAAAATTATATTTGTATTGATACAATGAGGTATACCAATACAGAAATTTTATTTTAAACAAGAGACCAAGTTTAGTAAATGTGAATAGTAACAATGCTGTTTAGCATTATGAAGCACAGACATCAAAATGTTTTTGATAATGGAAAAAAGGTCTCAAAAATATGGAAGAATGATAACAAAGCATAGTGTATGTAAGAAAGAATATCACAAAACTTAACTTTGCATTTCCATCTGTATGTTCAGTAATAGAATAAATTTATAATAACATTTACCAACACTATTTATTTGTGTTACAATGAGGTCATCAGTTTGGATTTTAAGGCAACATAGACATCTAAAAGTAAGAAGCTGACAACCTTCTGATTTATGTAAATCAAGCCTAACACATTTCATAGTCTGCATGTCACTGCCAACAGGAATTAAAAAGTAGTAACAAACATAAACAGCTCTCTGCTTCGTGGTTCAGAAAATAGTTGATAGATCTTAGGGCAGAAATTCCCAAAGTCTTCAGTTCAAGCCTTTTATTCTCGATCCGCAAGCTGACATTCCCTATTGCACATGTAGATTCACAGCTGCAGGCACTCTCTCATTGGGGATTGCTTCTGCTGTATTCTAAAATCAATGGAAAGACTTGCACAAATTCCAGTGGGCATTATACTATTTTCTACAGCAATAAAATCCAGAAAAAGTGCTACAGGAAATCATAAAGGTTTGTTGCCTACTCTACAGCTCTGAAGAATGAGAGTTGGAGAACCACTGTTCTTCATCAGGCTTAATCTGTGTTTCTAACTCCCTTGAGCAATAGTGGCAAAGGTTGGAAAGAGTAGACCCATATATGTATTTTAACATTAAAAGGGAGTTCAAACCTTTGATCTTGAGACAAATCTGGCAAAGCAGCAAGAGTGCTATTTCAAATCAATGTGTTGTAGAGCACTGTACTCAAGTATTAAATTTACTGAAACAAAATGCTGCTACAAGTTGCGGCAAAACAGTTGTAAGTCTATAAATAAGAAAAGGGGTTTGTCCTAGGAAGCCATGAAATTAAGTAGAATAGTCAGACCATACTTCTGAAAATTTACAATTATTGTACTCCTGTTATATTTCTCGAAATAGGTAAAAATTTGAAGTTAGTTTATTACTGGGCTAAAATCGATAGCATGGTAAAATTATTATAGAAAATACAGTTAAAACCAACTATCTATTGCAGTGATACCATGTAATTTCTTAAAAGAGGATCAAAGTGAGCAGGTAGCCTAGCAAGTTCTCTGTTATGGTTGTAGCTTTGCAATGAGTCACTGGCATAAAGTAATCCTAACCACAGCATAGCTGTCAAAGGTGTTAAATGAAGTCAATCAGTAATGGTCTGATGTATAAATTTAGAACACTCCTCTAACACTTAACAAAACCAGGTGCAAGTATGGGTCACTATTTTGCAATATCCTAAATGTGTGACCTAACACTAAGTAATTGCTTATCCTGAGCAACTGTCTCAAGCTCTCTGTGCTTGAACTATCCCACTGTGTGTAAGACTGCAGCTCTCCAAATGTAATACTTTAGTAGTAGTATTAAGACATTTCAAAATTGCACGTAGCTGGACACAAGAGTTGGAAGCTAGTACTTCAGGGAATGGGAATCACCACTGGCAATATAACAGGTAACAGTGGTATCTACCCAGAAATTCAGTTAGGTTTCTGACACCTCAGGTGAACATCTCACTACTGAACTCTTTAATCTGTCTGCTGGACTAATTAAAAGTTGAATAGCTCACAGAGCAGCAAAAAAGCTACCCCTCACTCATGTCACTAGCTGCAAAGTTCAGCTTCCCACACTTGGGAGATGGGTGACACAGATTAAAGACCCAGATTTAAACAGACAGCAGGGAAACACAAAACCCTGGCCAACAGACAACTGATTATTTAAAGACCTCTGTCAGTTTGGTAGAAAATTCTGCCTTGGGCCTAAAAAACATGTCTCTCTCATAAATTACATTACAGTGGATATACTTGACAAAGTTTCCACTGAATCCCATTTCTGTTCTAGTAGGTTGGTTTGTTTTACCAAAACACATTTAGTCCAAGAAAAAAAAAGAAAAACAAACCACAAAAAACCCCCATAAAAGTCAAAACTAGCTCCATTCCTATTATTCTACTCATCTCCAACTATAGAGTATAACAAAAAGCATAACTGGAGCTGGGCTGAAATTTATAGAGAATATGCTCTGCACCTTTTGACATTCACTCGTATTCTTGTCCACTCCTTAGCAGAGAATACAAACACATTTTTTAACTGAATTGGGAACTTTTTAATATAAGAAAAGAATTCCACTTTGAAAATAAGTATATACAATGAGTTAAGCATTTCATAATTATGACAAAGTGTACGAATTTTTGCTTTTTATTAGCTTGCTAAGCTAAATATTTCAAACAAATACTATATAAATATTATACAGAATATGTACAACTTATTTATGTATAATCAAATACATTGAATAGTATACTAAGATTTATACTTCCAGTAGTTTTTTTCTCCCCTTAACAGATTTCATGAATTACTAGCAAAGATACCACTGGCTGTTTCTTGCCATCTATGAGCATAGGGAAAGACACAGGACCAAGCTGGAATTGTGTGTTCAGGATGCAATTTTTGTTTTCAATTACAGTACTGTATCAAACACAGTGAACATTTAACTATGATGATTTCCCTGCCAAGTTATTTTAAAGGGCCTCATTCATGTGCAAAAATCACTGAGTTTTGTAATGATAAATCTATTTCTTCCACCAAAAAAATGTGCTTTTTCATGAAATCTATATTAATATTTTGCAGCCCAAGCATATTAAAACAGCATCAATGTTTTGAACCTGCATGACATGAAAAAAATAGTTGGTCACAAAGATGTGAGTGTCCTTTGAACTGTTTACACCCATGCATCCCAGTGGGACTGTTACTTGTTGAAGGATGACAAATAAATGAAACAGGAAGCTGTTTTAAATTGTTATTAGATGTTGCCTCAAACCTTTTCCTAATTTGCTTGCTACAGAAGTACAGCTTTCACTACGGCACAGTTCAGCACCATAGTAAATACTGTCTGTTTCTTCCTGTGTGTATGTGTGCACATGCACGTAGATATCTAAATACCATGTTGGTGGAACAAAAATTCCAATATTAAGAACAATAAGCAAATATAGCCCAGTATTTTTTATTCCATTTGCCCTTCATGCAAGGTGCAGGAGCACTTGGAATATCAATATAGTTGAAAACCTCCCTGCAATCTATTGCACTTCCATTCTTATCAAGCCAATTTTTTGAAGACAAGAGAAGGAAGCAATCCTTGCAGTGGCCAGCAAGTTCTATAGATTCACCTATGTCAATGTGGAACGATGCAAGCATTTTTAACTACTCAGTGAGGACATCTCTTTTTTGATATTTACATTAAATTATATGGGTATTCTTCACTTTAATAACAAGAAACAATATCTAATAGTAAGATGATTAATAACATCTAATAATATGTAGTATTTAATAATAAGATTAATATCTAATGATAGAACTAAATCTAAACCTAAGATTAAATAATAAGAAATAACATCTAACACAGAAGTTAATGTCTTAAAATGAATTTTGAAAAGGTGTTAATGAAACAATGCTAGCAATTTCAGCTGCTGAGGTACCGAACTAATTCAATGTGAACACAAAACTATATCAAAAGAATCTCCCCACTTAGATCAGCAAGAAAATTGACCCCTGCTACAATATTTTAAACAATATTAATTGTTATCGTGTTAATTACAGGTACAAAGTGTTACCACTTAGTAACACCAGGGAATTTCAATTTTCCTAGATATCCTATATATTTCAAATTTAGTAAGTTGCAACCACCCCTTGCTATAGCTTTCACATCTCCTCAAAGCCACTGAAGTGTAAATGCCTGTGAAGAGATACAAAATCCTTAACTAGGTAAAACTAGAGCTGTGAGCACTGAGTTTAGAATTAGCAGCAGAACAAAAATTAGAACAGTACTGGGACATCTGAATCAGTGTGGAATCTAGGAAGATCTTACCAGTGGTCTCAGCTTCTTCATGTGTAATAAGGAATTATCTCTCCCATTTACCTCAAACTGTGATAGAATTAATCACATGATTAAGGGACATCTGTGAATTGCCTTGTACATGTAAGTTCTAATGATCTTTAAACAGGAAATTGGGAAGTTTGACTTCTTTAAGGTTTACATTTTTGCTTTTGTGAATTCATACCTAAAGAAAATATTTTTAGGTTTTAGATTAGAATGAACTCAAGCCCAGACACTTTCATATACCGTTTTAACATAACATAGCTAGAAATGCCCCAAATTAAACCCAACTTCTCAATGGTATTCCAATTTCATTACATTTTACTCAGGATCTATCCTTACAGTTTTGCTCAGAATAAAAAATGGACAGGTTTCTTTTCAGTTGGATAACTGAAATACAGTGGATACAACCCAAAGCAATAGAAATGCCAAAAGAAGAAATTACTATTGTTAAGTAACAGCAAAGTGAACTCAAGTTTTAGCTCTATTTTGGCCTCACACCTAAATTCTAAACTTATCCACGTCCAAATACAGCTTTGTTGATTGTAAATAGACAGGCCAGATATACTCCTCTCTTCCCCCACACCCTCTTACTCTCAAAAAAATTCCATTTAATGGAACAACAGACACTAAATACATGCAGAACAAGAAAAGGGCCATGTAAAGAGGAAGGAGTGTAAGATTTTCACTACAAACAAATACAAGAGAAAACAATCTTGGGAAATTCCATTATTCTTCTAGAAGTCTCCAGCTTAGAGCAATCTGGTCTGATGGATCAGAAGGATGAAGTTCTCCAAACTTTACATAAAAATAAATAAGCTAATAATCTGAAGAGTAGAAAAGGGAAACTCTGCCTCCTAAAGAATTCATTGGTTCAGATAAGCAGACCATTGTGCCTTAATATGTGTAAGACAAAGCTAATAAAACATTTTCTCTACATTCTTTCATAGTTGTCAAATAAGAAATTCTGGATCATGTAACTTTTCTGCACTTAAAATCTATGCAACAGTGATACTTTTTGCATTAACATAATTGCTATGCAGTGTACTAAATGTGACTCATTTTAATGCTATATCGATATGCCTGACCTCATAATAAATATTATGGTCCCTAGTCTTTAAATGTTGAATGGTGGTGCTTGGGTCAATGGCATATTAATAAGAGTCAACTACTTTCATGAATTGTTAATTAATTACTTTTCTGTTTTGCACATTACACTGGTCATCAAAGA
Organism: Aquila chrysaetos chrysaetos; assembly: GCF_900496995.4. Classification (NCBI taxonomy): domain Eukaryota; kingdom Metazoa; phylum Chordata; class Aves; order Accipitriformes; family Accipitridae; genus Aquila; species Aquila chrysaetos. The sequence goes on from NC_044005.1 coordinate 35,025,709, forward strand.
AATAACAATAGTGCTTTTTTCCACAAAAGAGAAGAATAACATGGAATTGCTGAGCCAAAGCAAAGAGGTAAATCCATATTGTTTCAATTGCATGGATACCGGTAGGAGCCTTCTTAAATATTACTTAATATTTGGATTAACACACTGCTCTGTTTTGAATTATCTCCCCCAAAAGACATTTTGGCTAAAATACAATGCTAAGAATGTTTTGTAGTATGGTGAGACAGCTGTAGAGTTCACACAAAAATAAGCAAGTTGAGTTCAAGCTCTTTCACTTCAGGACTTTTCAGTGTGAGCAGAGCTCTGTACAGTAGCTAGTCCTCTGTGCATATCTTCAAAACTTGCATTACTGCAAGATAAAATCGTATTTACAAGTATGCAGGCTAAAGTGTAGTAGCACTTGTTGACACTGAAGATTACTTGATAATCATAACTATGTATCATACAAACAGAAAAAAATTACAGACTGTACTCCCATATAAAAAGGACCACGTTCTCTACTTCACTGCAACCTCTGTAAAGCGGTATAATTCTCTGGGTAGCGTGAAGTTATGCTGGACTAAAATTCTACAGACTGAAGACTCAGAACTATGAATCTAATTGCAGTTTTAAAATGAAAAGGTTACTGAGGAAAACTACTTTAAACTTCTTAATTGATTCTTCTTAAGGAAACAACACCAAGAATGTGTTGAAGTTAACTATTTGGGAGGAAGCATCAAAATTAAAGTTAGCCAGGCGACATTAAATACACAGTGGTATATTTCATAGAAAGATAGGATCATAGAATCCAACCTAAACAGGTTGGAAAAGACCTTTAAGATCATCAAGTCCAAATGTTAACCTAACACTGCCAAATCCCACTAAACCATGTCCCTAAGCACCACATCTACACCTTTTTAAACACCTCCAGGGATGGTGACTCAACCACTTCCTGGGCAGCCTGTTCCAATGCTTGGCAACCCTTTCAGTAAAGAAATTTTTCCTAATAGCCAATATAAACCTCCCCTGGTGCAACTTGAGGTTGTTTCCTCTCGTCCTGTTGCTTGTTACTTGGGAAAAGAGACCAACACCCACCTCGCTACAACCTCCTCTCAGGCAGTTGTAGAGAGCAGTAAGGTCTCCCCTCAGCCTCCTCTTCTCCAGACTAAACAACCCCAGTTGCCTCAGCCACTCCTCATAAGACTTGTTCTCTAGACCCTTCACCAGCTTTGCTGCCCTTCTTTGGACATGCTCCAGAACGTCAATGTCTTTCTTGTGGTGAATACAGTATTCAAGGTATGGCTTCACCAGTACCGAGTACAGTGCTGATCACTTCCCTAATCCTGCTGGCCACCTATTTCTGATACAAGCCAGGATGCCGTTGGCCTTCTTGGCCACCTGGGCACACTGATGGCTCATATTCAGGCAGCTGTTGACCAGCACCCCCAGGTCCTTTTCCTCCGGGCAGCTTTCCAGCCAATCTTCCCCAGGCCTGTAGTGTTGCATGGGGTTGTTGTGATCCAAGTGCAGGACCCGACACTTCGCCTTGTCAAATTGCATACAATTGGCCTCAGCCCATCAATCCAGCCTGTCCAGATCCCTCTGCAGAACTACCTACCCTCAAGCAGATCAACACTCCTTCCAAACTTGGTGTCATCTGCAAACTTACTGAGAGTGCACTTGATCCCCTCATCCAAATCACTGATAAAGATATTAAACAGATCTGGCCCCAATACTGAGCCCTGGGGAACACCACTTGTGACTGGACGCCAACTGGATTTAACTCCATTCACCACAACTCTTTGGCCCTGGCCATCCAGCCAGTTTCCATTTACTTTATTCTACTGTCCTAACATGCTTTTTTTCTTTATTAAAATCCACAGCAGAACACATGTTATATCTTAAGGATTTTATATTTTCCCAAATTGCTACAAGCAAATTGTTTTTAATGCCATTGTAACCCTCTTAATCATTACTGACAGACAGCTAATACTTTCTTCCTCAAAGGTAGAATTATTAATATGTTTAATCCAAATTCAGTTACTTTTGCACTGTTTACTCACAGTTCAGGAGACCAGCCGGTGATAAATCAGCTTCAGATTTAGGTGGCCTAACTGAATGCCTGAAAATTTTCACTGTCAGTGTTTGTTGTTCTATTTACCACATAGATCTTTGTGTAAAAATTGTGCTATTTTCACTTTTCAGTGGAATATACCCATTTGCCTACCACCATTACTACAGTGCTTCCATCAACACTTCATATTTCAAGATGCCAAGCAGACAAACATGGCTATCTATGAGTGCTTATTCAGTGCTGTAGTAAACTATTCATTATTTTACAGGATTACTATCTTACAGTATTAAAAGTACAATTACAATATTGTTTTGTATGCAGCGATATAAACATAAGCATTTTATCATTATCAATCCATTTAAGAGGACTCAAGGTTGCCTATGCAACTTGTATTTTAAATTCCTTGTTTTTATTATTTAACTATGCAATTTTAGAAGAGATGAAAAAGCTTTAATTAAATATATATTTTAGAAATACAAGAAACACAGATCATAGGATGTGCACAACAGGTAACTACTTGGCTAAACAGCCCCAGAATGCCTTATCTCATTCTTCTTCAGACTTGGTTAAGTGCAATCTTCCTGTGTTGAAAAATTATAATTAAAAGATCCACTGATACTGCTGAAGCAGGAATCCCTTCCTGTTTATCTGTCAGGACTGCAATTTCTCAAGGCTTTCTGAAGATCCCCAGTTTACTCATCATTCCATTTTACTACACAACTAAGTTAACACCATGGTAACATAGAATAACAACACGGTCAGGTGTATATAAGCAACATATTTAACAGAATAACGACTTCCAGAAATATTACATGAATAAGTTCAGCACAAATGTTTTGGGCACAGTTTTTAGTCAAAACAGTCAGTGGATATTGCACAATTAAATATGTTTATAGGAAGATTTTGGCATCAAGATCAGTTTTGGACAATGGTCCCTCTTCTCATAAATGGGACCATAGCCTATATAGAAAGCTTAGATTTCTATGGGAACTGTTTTGAAAGCAATGTTAGGGCCTCTGACAGAAACACTCATCTAACAAGACTCAAATTAATTTAGAGTCATTCTTCTAACACTGCAAACTAATGGAATATTTCTGTTCAGACTTTCAGCAAAACAGTTCACTTTGACAGACACTTCCAGCCAACTGTAAATTTAAGAACATTTAAACTAACCAAAACCAGGGCATTTAAAAATTCTTGTGAAAATTAACTCCTGTGGTCATTACTGTTTTGTGAGAATTTATTACTCTACTAAAATATAAGAAGTATTTTATGGTTGTTGAGTTATACTTCTGCTCAATCAGGTTACATGCATTCAATGATTTTTAGAAAAAATTACGGACAAAGGGAATGTAGAATAGAAATGCATATTCTAACTATGACTACTATAAGGTTTTTCAGAACTAATTTGGAAGTATCTTACTGTATCCTGATTTTTTTTTAAGCTAGGAAACAAGACACATCAGACAGAGTGAAGAAAGAAAATCTATTCCACTGGCAACACACTATCCAATCACAGCACATCTGCCTTTCTTCTGTGATGACAAGGATGCACAGATGTTTTTTAATATCCATAAACCAATATGCTAACTATAAAAACAAAGGAACACATACAATATACTGCCAGTAATTCTATTAATCTAAGATAAAAACGAAGATGAAAACAGAATGAATCAGTTTCTTCAAACTTCTTTCTACTTATAAATCAGAGTACTAAAAAGAAATAAATACATATGTATCCTAGGGATCTAACACCCATCCCAAGCTAGCCCCATCTTGTGTCACTGCCTAAGTCATGCAAATTACACCAGAACTGCCAGTTGACTAAGATTAATGACACTGCGCCAGCTTCTTTGTTTCTCTCTGCGGCCGTTTAGTGTGAAATACTATCCAAAAACATTATCTATCCTCTATTAATCCCACAAATTTGTTCACACCATGCACATTGTTTAGGGCAATTTACAACAGGAACATACTGAGCACAATTGCATTTAATTACTTGGGTTCTAATTACATTCATTAAAGGCTAATAAAATAAATGAAACAGCTTTAAAAGCTTCTGCAAAACACATGGGTCTTGTCTCCCTCATGAAGCATACTGTAGAGGTTTGATGTGAAACATAGATTTCAACATATATGTCTGCCTATTATGTATCTGTAATATGCACAAAGACATTGAATGCTTATTTATTTATTTATTTATATTTATATATAAACCATATGCACATCAATTCTGAATGATCCTGAATACTGCTGATATTTACTTATATGACTAGTCATGAAGATGCCAGGCACCCCAAACTACTTTTTAATGTGGTATGTTGAGACGGAGGAATATCAGTTTTAACATTCCAACCCAGTTCTTTTAACTGTTTCCACCTGTACTATAGAGTTATTCCTTCGTTTTCTCCCATCTTATATCTGCATTATAAAAGATATAAACTGACATCAGAAAGAGAGAAAGGCAGCAAGAAAGAGAAGAAGAAAAGAGTAGGGAAAAACACATTATTTGGTATACACTCTTAAAAATATTTTAAGGCTCATTTCTGACATTCATCTAAGGATCTGAATTTTTTCTTAGTAGCTATTTACGTTAAAAAACACATTCTGCACACTAGGCAGTCTAAATAAATCCCCCATGTGGTTAAAAATGCAGCTTGTTAATAACACGATTTCCTAATTCTTACATTTCTATGCTATTTCCATTGTGCTTAGAATGCAGTTTATGGCAAAAGACAGAGCCTGGAACATGCTGTTGACAACTGTGCCAGAGAGAATTCAGCACTAGATATTTAGAAAAAAGTGCTTATGGTGAGCTCCCCTCATTACAACTGTGCATTGTTCTTGGATTTACAAGAAGATGATCTTAGTAATCAGTGAAAGAAACAAAGTTCTAGTTAATCATCCTACAAACCTTATACTATGTACATATGTGGTCTTAGCTGAAGATCCAATTTGGCACACTTGGAAATTTAAAACTCTTAAGTATTCTGCATCACAAATATAATGGTAATCAAACATGCCTGCCAACAGTTAAAAAGTATATAAACTTACACACAATTTTGTTTTATGAAGAAATGCAAATACCAAAAAAAATCAGCCTTGAGGATTAACCTCCAAGTATTGTAGAATTTTAATAAATGTTTTTAAGTGCCATGAAACACTCAAAGATTTGGTGCAGATTCTATGAAGTAAATCAGGTCCATCCAATCTATCTTCCTCTTATAATTTAATAAACATTCTCTAGCTAGCAATTTTTTAATTTAAAAATATTTTAACAATTTCTGGGTTTTTAGTCCATTACTGACAAAATAATTATATTTTACCTTAAAATAAAATATAAAACAATTTTTCTCTTTGGAATATGTTTTACAAGAAGCATGCTGTGCTGGTACAGCACTTCAGGCAGTTTAACTGAGAGTAATAAAATAACCATGGCTATGTGTACCATTTTAGTAAGTTTACCTTAAAATTATGCAACTTTGCCACATACACATCTCAAACTGTTTTTTATTATGAACGCAGGATCAATTTCTTTTGCAAACTATTAAAAGAGCAGACATTTTAAAAAATCATATGAATACCTCATTCAGATATATAAACCCCTCATTCGTGAATCAACATTTGCTTTAGAGAAGGGAGGAGGGGCACCCATCCTGCACAACAAAGCAGCAGCTCAATACAGCTGCCATCTGGCTTCCTCCTGCAGTTCACTTCCCATAGCAAACAAGATCCATAGTTTAAGGAGTGTTGGGGAAGGGAGAGGGGATGCAGTTTTAACCTTACAGCTTTATGATGGGGCATTTTTCCACTCTATAAAAATCCCTCTTAATATAGAATGGAAGGCTCAGGAAATTGTTAGTAGGATAGAAAACCTTTCACTTCTGCGTTTCTGGTTCAGATCCACATCAACTCAGTGGTAACCAAATATAACTACCACCTAAAGGACTTTTTAATGAAATGAGTTAGCTGATCTCAGTACAATACCTAGTGAGCAAGCATCCATATCACTAAAAGCAACACCAAATACGATAAACTCTTTTCTCCTCACTGTGCACAAATTGCTTCTCACCAGTAGCAGCTGAGAACATTTCAAACATTAAAGCATAAACCAAACTATTTTAACTACGAGAGAAGAAAGAGTACTAAAAGCATGACACAGTCAGTGAGCAGTCTGCCACATGATATGCTGTTTCTACTTAAAGTTCATAAAAGCACAAATTCGTCAACTTTCAGGTTATCTTCTAATGTCTATTGTCCTTACCTTTCCTTGGGTAGTAGTGATGGAAATCTGAGTAGAAAACAATCTAACAGTTTAGCTTTGTATTTATACTGGAGCAGCTAAAGACTCAAACTGACAGACTTGAATTCTCTATTTTCCTTGTATGCATGTAATAGTGTGCATTCACCATTTTGCTATATTTACAAAATAGTAATAGACCCAAAGATTCAGGCTGTGTACTCTGATGGTTCTATCAAACAAAGATGAGTATAACATAAATATATGCTGAAGCAATGCTAAAGGTGCTGGTTTAAGCAGTAATACAAAACCTAGCAGTTTACTTGTTGCAAACAGTAAGGATCCAAGTCCTTTCCCATTAAATTATCATTAATATCAATGGGAGCCCTAAAAGATTTCCTTGAAATCAATGGAGTTTTTCCATTCCTTCAGTGGGATCTGACTTTATACACATTTATGTTGAGGTATTCGACCTAATATACAGACAGTTCACAGCCTGATGAAATGAAAGACAATTTCTTCCCATATGTAAAAAGCAGCATCCAGTTTATAGTCAAAGTAAAATAAACTTAAAAATCAAACATTCATGTTGCTGGAAAGGTCAAATGCTGTTCTAATACCATACAACTGAATGGATAATATCCATTAAGACCGATCAGTGAAAAACACCAACAAAATGAATAAATACAACCCAAAAGCTAATGACCTCAATCCCTAGCAGCCCCTTGACCCTTATTACTACAGCTGCTGGTGTAGGAAAGGATTAAAGGGGGCTAGAAATCACTGGGTTAACATACAAGGGCTCAGAAATTTGACCTTGGTTACTTACAACATATATCCCCTACTAAAAATGAGTATATGAGGAGAATTGGAAACAGAGCTAGCAAAGGTCAGCTTGAGTGCAGATAAACTATGAAAAAGGAGGCTTGAAAGGCAAAAAGGTTTTATTTTTCCCACAGCACTTTGTTGTAACCAAGATGGTCTAAGGACAGAAGCAGGATTAGCGCAGCTGGCATTGTTGAAAATGCTAGATAAACTTTTGGGCACACAAACCCTTCTTCATGTCTTAAAGAGAAACAGCAGCTTCAAAGCTAAATAAAAGAACAACTACTCACCATTAGGTACATACCACCAGGTCCATATGTTGTAAGACGTATGAATAACATCCTCATCACCATGACCAGAAAACTGGACTTCCTCACTAATTGCAATCATAAATTCAATAATCATGACTCTTCTGTCAAACTGCTTCTGAAATACTCCTATACTAAGATCCTTTCCTAGGTATTAAGGTCAACATCAAAGATGGTAATCTACAAACTAAAATGCACAGACAACCAGAGACTAACAAACTTAACTCCATAAACCTGCAACCATCTGAAACACACACACACAAATCAGGCATCTTCAGATTCCATCCCATTCACTCTGACGAAAAATCTTGTGATACCATCCAAAGATCAACTATCCAAAGAAGACTTTTAGTCAAAAAGTACACTTCTATAAAAATATCATGTTTATTTGAGAGATACCTGAGCATCACAGAGGGAATTACAGCTGTCAGATAACACTGTACTCGGTACTTAATGAGAAAATCATCAACCAATTATAAGCATTTCTAGAAGAAGTTGTCACTTTGAAGACGTCTTCCAAGAACACCTTGGCCTTCTAACAGTCTCTAGCCTCAGAAAACTCACCATCAGAAACATCCTAGGTACAGTCCAAAGACACTGAATGGATGAAGACAATATTTGGGCAAGAAACGTAAAATCTGACAACATATCTCTGTTATTACTGTAGTAAATAATCTCTCAACGGAACCACCACCATCTTTCAATTCTACAACTGCACTTTCAGGAATATAATACAGTTTATCCCAGTAACTTGCCATCACAACAGCTATGATGTCTGTAAAACTAAGCAAAAACTATGTATCGGAGTGAACTGACACAGTCTATAAAGGAAAAAAGTACCCATCTGTGAACACCTCTCACTAGTCACTGTTTCTGATCTCTCATTCCTTCCTCTCTGATTGCTCATACACTGTGCCCCTATGCTCAGGTAAAACCTACAATCATCTTTGAAATTTTGGTAAGCAAAACTCGTAGCTCTACTGGATGCCAAAAATTGTGGGCACAAGAGAGTGGGTTTATAGCACATTTTAATCTCCCTCCCTTCTCTCCCAGACTAACCTGTGTTTCACATGCAACAAGCAACATCTTTTATCCCTAGAGGTAACTATCTTTGTCTTTCTCTCCTGTTCCCCCCCCGGCCCCATATCATCCTGTCTCTTCCACAAGTACCAAATGCTCTTCTTTTAAAGATAGTTGAATTGATGTATGTCTGCTATCTCTGAACAACTGTTCTCAACTTTTATTTTGCTGCTGTTTTTATTTCACACATGGAAGAGAGGCTTGTATGCCTGCAAGTCTAACTTTTCCAAATATTCCAACTGGTCTAATAAAAGATAATTCTTCTATCTGCAGACCTTTTCCTGTATTTCTTTAAAGTCAAGTCTGTTGACAACCAAAATAAAAATGTGAGACAATTAAAAGGCAAATTATGTCATAATAAAACTCAAGTTCATTCTACTTTCAGAATTCTGAAACTTAAGGAGCAATTTTCTATATTTTAAAAGTTTTTTTAAGCATAACCAGTAAGCTTTTAAATAGTATTCCTGTAGCTCTGAACCTGAATAATTAACAATATTCAATTAACTTTTTTCTTGCTGAAAAAAAAAAGGTTGTTTTTGCCAAACATATATTCACTGAACATGAATGAAGAAAAAATGACTCTCTAAAGAGGAGTTCAGGATTCAAGCACAACAGAGAACTCTGGATCGGGACAAGCATGGGAAGAAGACCCGAGGTGTATTTTCTATTTTTCATTATGAGTTTCTTGCACAAACAAACCAAATACTGAAAAAGAAGTAAATTTTGATCCATCAGTGGACCTAAGCACTTACAATAAAATGAGAAAGGGATAAGAACAGTTAGTTCATCAAACAACAGGGATTAGATTTCACTGAGGGCCAGTGAAGAGTCATGCAGCAGAAAAAGAACATAACAGCTTTGAGTAGCTCTCTATGCTTTACCTGGGAAAACATTTAGGTTGTACATAATTGTTTGTGGTATTTACAAAAGACTGTTGAGTGGCATTTATCTACTGAAATAGAGAGAAAAAGACTGAAACAAAAGAACGCACATGTAACCAAGGTGTGTCCCGCTAACCCAGAGCTGAAAGAGTCTAGTCTCAAAGTAACTAAGGTAATCACATCATACAAATCCTTACATAAATTTATGAAACTTTGTAGGGGAAACTATCTAGGTTCTTTGTCTCTGTTGCATCTATTCATAAGGCAGCTCCAATATCTCGTTCATTTTACAGGTAGAAACATAATTTTCCAGTTCACATTTAATAATGGCCCAGTTTATGATAATTTGTTCTTTTGAGAACTGCCATTTACTTTATACAGGTCTTTTCCCTGCCTTGTGGTTTATCACCCACTCATGTTTTCATAGGTACTACTGTACCACCTCCCAGTCTTTGTTTTACTAGACTAAGCAAGATAAGCTCTTAAATTTCCTTGAGGCTGTACCTTACTCTGTTCAGCTGCACCCATCTCAGTCAAACTCATCTTTATTGAAAGCAGATAACCAGAAATGCACTGCAGATTCCAGGTGATGTTCAGATATACCGGGCTCTTGTACAATGGAATTAATACTTACCTATCTTTACTATAAATACATCGGATTCACAAGAACCTCCACCTCTTTATTTGTTTACAGTCAAAAAAGTGTAATGTGTAGCAGAAATTCTTGTTATTTTCATATCACAGACTTTCATCCCATTTTGTATTACTACATGCTTCAAGGTCACCCAGCAATAAGGTATTTTTGCATGAAAGCCTATCTCTTGTCTGCTTTAACACCTACCACTTTGGTTTTCGCACATATTTTTTGTACCAGTGTCATTAATGAAAATATTAAATAAGATAGCCCCCTGAAACATTCCTTGAAGAACATTATTCCTGTATCTGAAATTTTCCTTTTCAATAATATCTATGGTGTCCTTAGACATTTTTTAATCTTAATTTATAAATGTCTTCATTACATTACAAATGAAGTTTCAGAACACCATCATAGCCTATAAATTTAGTGACAATATACCGAAAAAATGTTAGCCATCACAAATGTGTAACTGGATTCTGACATTAACAGTAACATTTGTTCTCCTCTCTATATCTGGGAAGTTAATTTCCCATGGTTACACAAGTCCTAGTAGGGTTTCTCTCTCTAATAATATTTCAGGAATCTGAATGTATCTAATATACCAAAATATATACTAGACCCCTGGGTGCTCTTCCAGTAGGATCTGTTTAACAGCTCTTCCAGAAGTGAAGCAGCATTTGCAACTATCTCTAAAAGACAAAGCTAGGTATATTCTGTTTTTTAAAGCATAGCATAGTGATAATACAATGCTTTTCAAAAACATAACAAAAAGATGTACACCTTCTTGGCTTTAGAAGATAAAAAGTAGGTATCCCTCTGAACTAGAATACATTTGCAGGAAAACAAATGCATACTCTGGTAAATGTTGCTTTAGTATTAATATGTACTAATGCATGATCCATTATAAAGGACAGAAAAATACATATAATACACTTCTGAGTTGCCTGCAAGTAGGATAAAGAGCAATACACTTTCTCTTTCCCCACAAAGGAAAAAAGAGCACAATCTTCAAGAGCAAATAAATTAATCAATTTTTCTAATTCCAGTAAGAATCTAACTTGGTAAAAGGCCTAAAAGATTTATAGTTACAAAGATGTTTTTGAAGCAATAAATAATAACAAAAGTAGGAATAAAATATTATAAAGCTGTATCAGTAACACAAAGTACACTGAAAGTCAGATAACTTGAAAGCTTAAGTATCAAGTTGAAAAGCCCTACCAGGCAGCTTTTGGATCATTGGCTTTTTGGACCAAATCCCATAGATGTTTTTGGACCAATTCCCATGGGCTGTTAGAATAAAGTCAGAGCCTCCACACTTAATCATATAGAACAATGGTACAGGTCTCTTTTTTTCAGTTCATATTAATTCCACAGTGAAGACACAAAAATGAAGAGCTAACTAGCTGTTACTGGATGAATCGGTATTGAAATATACTAAAATGCACAATTACCCATTTTACTTTTGATTTAACTGAAAGGCTTTAAGGAAAGAAAGAAATATACAGATATTTCTTCCATGGCTTATTTTTGTTTATACTGGCCAAAAAGTGTGACAACAGGTAAAAAATTATATATTTTCTCCATCTCTCCTCCTCTACTAGAGCCAGAAAAGTTCCTTGCCATTCCCAAGCTGTCTCACTATATAACAGTTTTGTTGCTTTGTATCAATTTCACGCAATTTGAAATTTTAACCCTTTGGATCTTATGTGACACTAAAATGTAGTTAATAAGAATTTGTTTTAGAGTCAACATAATAACATAATCTCTAAAAGACAGCTGCATCTACACCCCAAAATTGTACTGGAATAACCCTCCACACTAGTGACTTGTAAATCTTTTATTAAATGGAGCATAATATGCTGCTTGTCCTTAATGGACTAGAAAATACATTAATAGTATATACATTTCACAGTGCTGAAGTTATAAAATATAGCATTACTGTACTTAGTAATGGTGAATACTGTTTTATAAGCAGCATGCAAATACATTACTTTGAAGCTGGTTTACAGATACCCCTATCTGTTAAGATATGGCTTGGCTGCAAACCCATTAATCTAAACCAGACTGTAGCATACCTGTGATTTCTTACAAGCACTAATTGATAAGATTTCCCAGTTATAAACTTCACTTCATTCTTATGAATGCAGTAAATGAAGACGTGGAAGTGGACGAGATCTCATTTTGGATAAGACTCTAGTCCTTGTTAAAATGTTATTACTTCAGAGCTGGTTATATATCATCATTGATATAACAATAACAGATGTCTTATTTGTGCATTCCTTTTCTGCCTGCCTTTCAGCTATGATTTTACAACTTGTAAAAGATTAGAAAAAATTGCTAAAGGATTTACAAGAGAATTCTGCACTATTATTTAGAAGACAAGGGTAATATTGTTTTTACAAACTCATAACTAACATAACTCTTACTTGAAGGACTATATTCTGTTTCACTTTCCTAGTCTGTGAAATTATTGATTTGGGGCTAAGTTTATCAGTAAAGATTACTACATGTGATAACGGTGACAGATAAGTGGTAGTGTTAACCATGAGGATACTGCCTAAGAACACTTCCACTTGCAAATAAATGCACATAAGCTACAGCGCTATATTCTCCCAAGCTTTGTATGAGTCATGCTTTGATTAGTGGTTCTATAAATACTTTAAATTAGTAGGGATTGATTTGAAGCAGTTTCCTTTTCATTGTTCTGTTCTTCACTTCAATAAACAGGAAGATTATAATTACTACTTAAAACTTCCTTAACCAATGTTCTTTTCTGTGGCATTTCACTGTCAAGAACAATGATTGGAATGGGATTAAACAACCAATCAAAAATATGCAAAAATTTTGAATTTCCATTTTTTTGGTAAAAAAATATGGGGTTTTTTTCCCAGTGTGCCAGCATCTTTCCCCTCCTATTTTTTTTCAGTTTTGAAATAAAAACTCCATTAGGCTAACAGTTTCACCACTGTATATGGAAACCGTGGAAAAAAGGAACTCCATTTTGCACCCTTTTTTTCCCATAAAACCTTAAACTAACCTAAGTTTTGGCATGGAGGTTAATGTGAGGACTCAAGCAAGGACTAACTCTTCAAAGGTATTCATAGAAAAGCCTTGTGGCATGTAAAAGACACATCATGCACACCTGTAAACTAATAGAATAAATATTCCAATTAATTATCAACATGAATTGTTGCTAGAACTAGGGAACAGTTCTCCAGTTCCCCAAATGAGCAGCCTGAAATAGCTAAACAAAATGCTGAAGCTCTAGCATTTAAAAATGAAACATGAATTTTATAAATAGTCATTCCAGGAATTTTAACCTTTGCCACAAATACTTACCATTATCTTCACTGGAAACTTTGTTCTTCTGAGGACTGCATAATCAAATTCTTAATCTATTTACATTTTCAGTTGCAGTTTACAAAATCAAATTTCACCCAAAAGCTTTGAGATGTTGTTCTCCAATTATTTTTGACTAAAGCTATATAAATTCCATTTCTATTCAGTGACTAACTCACATTTATGTCTATGCAGATGGGCGCAGAAATCACACATACACATTCTGAAGTAGTCAGAGGAAGCCACATATCTAAGCTTGCTGGATAAGCCCTGCAAAGCAAAAGAGAAAAATGATTAACATACTACTACACTAACACAGCAATCTGGTTTCTGGACCTGAGCTGGACTCACATTGACCACCTCAAAGCACAGAAAGAGCAGCTCACATCCATTTGTATCACTCTGTATAGATGTACACTTTAGATATGTCTATGTGTTGTAAATGAGTGTAGTCCAGAAATATTCAAGTGTATTCTGAACACTTTTTTTTTTTTTTGAGTCCTGGAAATCACCTATCTCATCTACAGCAATCAGCTATGTTGAAAAAAGTACAGAGTGCAGGCACAGCATCAGTTATATTCATTCTACTGTCTAACATATGACTACTAACTCTGTGCCATGCAGCAGACCTGGTCTATAAGCTGTCCAATATAAAGAAAGTTCAATTCAGCTTATTACATAGAAGTTTTCCTAAAATTGTACTTAATTTTTTTCTAAAAATGACTTAGTTTAAAAATTCCTACTGATGCAAATTCTCAATTTTACTTAGATGTGGTAAATCAAAGACGCATAAGAAATTAATCAGCTCTGATCTTTAGAAATTAGGCCTAGGTGGTACACCAAACATAAACACTGAAAGAAAAATATAATGCTTAAAACCAGCTTAAAGATAAGGGCTGTCATGTATAGATAGCATGCAATACTTGACAAGAAAGGCAAGCATTCTATCCACTAACAGTAGATACATCTTTCTCTGACATCTCTAGTAACTGGGAAAAAAGGACAGAAAGACCAGTTCTGGGAGTCATCAGTTGCAATCATATGATGACCATATACAGCACTATTCACAACCCAGATCAAAACTTCTGTTGTTTAAAGGTTGGAAAGGACTTTATGAGGACATACATCAAACACTGGAAGGCTTTATTTTCCTCTATTATTATTTATTTATTCTCTGCAGGCAATGTGCAAATCACTGCCTTAAGTACACTGGTGTATATACAGTAATTAGTTTCAAGTTAGAAAGAAATTCATCCTTCCATGGTTATTTTGCAACACCTAAACTGGTGCAAAGTGTCCACAAGATACGGGAAAGATTTCTATGCCACCACTGCATTTCTATAAAAGTTTCCAATGCAGAGAAAATGTTAAGGTCAGCTGAGATTCCCCTACACAACGTACTGTCTGGCTACTCTTCTAATCAAATGACCTACCACTTAGAATGCAAGCAGAACTTCCCTGGCAAGTACTCACAGCCAAATTACCATTAAGCCTACATAATTGTATTGCCAGTTCCCTCAGCACAAAAAAAGAAACATCTTATTTTGTGTCCATATATTTATGAAGGATGTCTAGATAATTATGCATTCACTAACTTGTTGCTGCACCAGTATCACTGATTAACCATAACTCGCAGGACTACAAAGTAAGGAGTCTTGAGTTGCAAAATATGTGATGAAAGAACATAATTCAAAAATCTAAGTTATTCTGAAAGTTCTTTTACAGTTGAACATTGTTGTCTACAGCCAAAGTACCTGCCTGATATGAATTACTAAATAACACGTCCATCCAAGAGCATATCAGTGAAAAACAAACAGGCTCTGAAACTCCCACCATCAGAAGAGGAGAACTGAAACGGAGCCTCTGGTGCTTATAGCAAGGATAAAGAGCCAGATCTAAAATACTGTCCTATTAGTTATAAGGACTTGCTAACACTAAGTGGATTTAAACAAAATGCACTTACCTGATTTTTACCAAAACCATCTCTCTTTCATCATTCAAATTTCACAGAATGACAGAATTGTTTAGAACCTTATGAGATCATCTAGTCCAACTTCCCCCTGCTCAAGCAGGTCATCTCAAGCCGGCTGTCCAGGATTGTGTCTGGTCAGCTTTTTAGTACCTCCACAGAAAGAGATTCCACAATGTCTCTGGGGAACCTGTTCCAGTGTTTGACCACATAGTAAAAAATTGTCTTCTCATGTTCAGATAGAATTTCATGTGTTTTAATTTGTGCCCATTGCCCCCTGTCTTGTCAGTGGGCACTACTGAGAACAGTCTGGCTCCCTCTTGTTCATTCCTTCCCATCATGTATTTATACATGTTGGTAAGATCCCCCCGAGCCATCTCTTTTCCAGGCTGAAGAGTCCCAGGTCTCTCAGCCTCTTCTCATATAAAGATACTCCAGTCCCTTAACCATCTCTGCAGCCCTGCTCTGGACTTGCTCCAGTAAGTTCGTATCTTTTTTGTACTGGGGAGCCCAGAACTACAAACAGTACTCCAGACGCAGCTTCACCAGTGCTGAGTAGAGAGAAAAAATCACCTCCCTCAACCTGCTGACAACGCTCTTCCTAATGCAGCCCAAGATACTATTGGCCATTTTTGCCATGAGGGTGCATTGCTGGCTCATAGTCAGCTTGTTGTCCACCAGGTTCCCAACACCCTTCTCAGCAAAGCTGCTTTCAAGACTGCTGGACCCCAGCATGCACTGGTGCCTGAGGTTATTCCTCCCAAGATGTAGGACTTTGCACTTCCCCTTGTTGAACTTCATGAGAAATTCAATTACTTGAAATTACATTTAGTAATTCAGAGATAGCATAGGAATGGTCAGCTGAACCACTAGATTCCAACCTCTACAAAAGTTCAAGAAATTTTAAATAAACAAATTTGTTTCCAGTTGAATTAAGTTCAAAATTATATAGCAAGACAGCTTAAACATTCTTTCTTAGCACATGAATTAATGCAACAATAGTCTAAGCACAAGTAAATATTCACAGTAAAATTCATCACAATATGTCTGGAATGGTTAATGTCCATGGATCAATTCCCTTTAGTCACTGCTTGTACTGGTCACTTAAGTGGAAACATCAGGGCAAGTAGAAACAAGAAAAGACAAGACACATGGGACCTCATGATAATTAACACTCCTCCATCTCCTGTGATCCACATAGCAACATAAAACAAGTGGGGCATTATCACTTTTATCTTGTAAGGTAACTTTACTAAACAGGTCTAGAAAAATGGAACAGATCACTCTACCACTTCTATCCCCTTCAGCTGCTCCATCTAGCTTCACAGACACCAGATGTTGCCTGGGATACTTCTTTTGGGTTCTTTCTGATACTTTTGTTCTGACAGGCTTAATTTTTAATTTTATATGCTTTCTGCTGTTTAAAAAAAGAAAAAAAAAGATTTAAAATAATATAAATGGCAAACAATAACTAGACATGTAACTTGGATAAAATTTTAGTTGTTTAACAATATTACAGGTTTTTGTTGGTACCTTGTTGAGGTTGGTACCCTTTTATTTTCACAAAAAAATCCAGAGAGCTTTGTAACATCCATCTACGTGTACATGACAATTTCATGCTATACAATTTATGTATTTATTCCTAAAACCTCATATAATAAATCTTTCATGAATATACTATTTAATATTTATTTCCAACTTGTATTATTTTCTACTCTACAATAGTCAAAGTTCCTCACTCTGCTCTCTGGAAACATGTACAACCCTTGTACCTAGAAGATTTAGCACTGGCTACAAGAGAAAATGCTTGAAGATGACCTTTGAAGAACATCAGCAACGCATTTAGTGTTTAGAACCTTAATGAACTTTGTTTAACTTCTCAAAGAACAGTTTAAGAGGTGCCCTGAGCAGCAACACTGCCTTTAAATTGATATATCTAGCATACAACCTACCAAAATCAGGAAATCAAGCTATAGCAAAACTAAGTGATAAAAATAAAGCTAAACAAGTTCAAATCAGGCTACTTACAACTGACAGCAAAGGTAACTAACCACAAAGAATTTAGTAAGACTCTGTGTTTCTGGATGACTTTAAATCAAGTTTTAAAGATCTTTTTGGTTACCATTTTGTTTTAAAAAGATTTCCTGTAATTCAATCACAGGTGCTGAATTATAAGCAGCAATTAATTAATGAAATATCTATAATATGTTATGCAGAAAATCAGGCTAAATGATCATAGTGACTTTCCTTCTGGCCTCAAATCAGAAAGAACATATAAATGTATTAGTAAATTAGATTATATTTTAAAGTAATTTTGAATGTGACTGCTTAAACAGAAAAGCAAGACTTAGGATTTATACATCTAACATAAATACTATCAAATATATTGTTTACAATATTAGAACACTAAATATGGAAATAATAAACTCATTTTCAAAACTAATTTTTTTCTTAAATGGCATCATCTAGCACGCTATTTTATTGCTTTGAGCAGTCTCATCAACTTGCTATGAAAGACACTAAGTATACTAAAGCCATGCAACATGGCAGTAGTCTTAGGGACTACTTAACCTCTTGTTTTACTTTTTCCAGAACAAAGCAATGGAAATGATAACCAAGAGATGATATATATGTCATAACTATGTAAAGGTCAACAAGGTTTAAACACATTGGGTTCTACTCATAAATATTTGACTAATGGGAGTGTATTTTTCATTTTTAAACCCTAAGATTGGCACCTCGGTAGGCACCAAATTGTTCTGACTGAACATGTAAAACACATGGTTCCTGAGTTGCATCTCTCCAGATATGTGCCTGAATGCCAATGTCAAAAAGTGGTAATAATTCTTCTCTTACCATTCCTTACATTATAAAGGTAACTTACTGCATCAGTATCAGTTGTATGATGTGTCCGATTTGGAACTTGCTTACATCACCTCGACTCCAATTAAATGATTTTGGATTCACACTAGAGTACTTTAGAACCTGGTCCTATACATCTCTTATTACTAACCAAGTGGCAGCTCCATTTAGTTTATATATATTTTATTTTATAGGACAGAATGGACAAACTAGTTTTATTACAGGGGAATAGGTGACCTAGTTCAGGACTGTCTAAGTTTAGGTAACCTACATTGCCCCTTTGGACACCTTTGAAGCAACTGGTTTTAGTGTTACTGTACATATTTGCATAATGCAAATACACTCAAAACCTTTTCTCCCTGACAAAAAAAAAAAAAAAAAAAAAAAAGCACCTAGGAAAATGTTGTGGGTTTTTTTTTTTATAATTGAAATTGTATTCTATGGAATTAGATACTTTTATATTTCAGTTATTCAGTGGCTCGAATAAATCCATCTGTATCATCTTCTGTCTTGATTCTTGAACTGAAAAACACCAGATCTGAACAAGTAGCCATACGATTCCAGAGAGAATGTCATCTTATAAACTGTTAATATTTTTCTTACTAAAAAAGAGGGATGTGGGGGGAGCCTAGACAACAATTTCATACATTTATGTGTTTTCCAGGCTGTTGGATTAGGCAGGGTTTTTTTCCCCAAACTGGTATGGCTTGAGTTAGATTTAAAATCAGTTCCCAGAGGAGGTTGATAAATGGATTAAAGTGGAACATAAATTCACTATGTCACCCAGTCCCTTAAACCTTGATGTCAGTAACATGCCTAATCATTCCATTATTATAAACGTCAAATATGTTTTACATGTGTTAGAAAGAGTGAATGGGTATCAGAAGAAATAGAAGACTCAAGAAACTGGAATGCTATTATGAACTTCCATGCAAAACTATCTAAAATATTACAGTGTTCACCCGTTAGTATTTCAGATTCTTATTTTCTTGTAATTTGCACACTGAATCCCCTACTATGAGAGATAGACCAGTGTATCCATTGCGCTACACATACTTTGCTTTCCCTTAACGGCGCTACTTCTATGAGCTAGCATAACAAACTGAAGAGTGTATAAAGGCAGAATACAAACTTGCAGTGTGAATTTTTTTCAGTAGTTAATCTGAGAAATTGAACACGTGAATCTTGCTTAGAAAATATAAGAATTTTTATTCTACTCACCAAAATGAAATGCCTCAGCTGAAGTAGTGTTTGCACTACATTTTAAGAAAGATGTTGCAAAGTATGCAAAAAAATGACAGTGCTTTCAGAAAAATGACTTAGATGAAAGGACTGAGAGAACGGGGCTTGCATACACTACCAAACAAAAACAGGAGAAATAGATCAGCATTACAATAATCCTGAAACAAGTAAAAAAGCCAGTGATCTATCATTCGCCCCTTTCTTCAAAGTATACAGAGGAAAGTAAGTGGTTTCATTTGCAATTCGTAGGCTTGGAATTAAATATTAGAAACAAGCTGTCCAAGTTCAAGTGAAGTAAAATACTGGAACATTTAACCAACGGAGACTATGGAAATTTCATTATGGAAGTCTACAATAACAAATTAGAAATATTTTAGTATGAGACAGTGCAGTTATATTTGATACTATCAAGTATCTGATCTGGCTAACTACATGATCTCTTGAGGTTAGCTGCATTCTACATTTCTATGATTCTGTGGTAACAGTCATTCAAAGAATATTACAATTCTTTAATGGTGAAAATATTTGATATGAAATGAGAGGTGAGCAATAAAGCATTAAGCATTTTAGAAGAAAAACAGTGAAAGAAACCTCAGTTATTCAATATAACTCCCTAAGTATAAGGTGACAATAGAAATTTCACTACTAGGGGAAAAAAAAAAAAATCACGCTTAATCTACTTCTATGTCCTTCCCCAAAGCTTATCTGATCTAAAATAATACAAAGTTCCCTAAAAATTGTTATACACTTAAAAGTTCCAGACTACACATAATAAAGTCCTAATTTTCAGGTTGGCAAATCATACACAGCTTCCACTGAAGTCAAACAGCATTGGTGAGTACCACAAGCTATATAAGCAAACCTTTGCTGTTTTATTTTCTTTGTGTGGGAGTAAAAGGAGGTGGACAGGAAAAAGACCCAAACTACCACAACAGCACAAAATTCTACAAATTTAAGTTCCTGTTGCCAGTTTTTAGGCACTGGATAAATCAACAGGTCAGGGAATTACTAATCTGTTATCTCTTTCACAATTAATGCGTAGGCAGAATTTGTTCCTCTTTCAGAGATTTTGTTAGAAAGCAATAAAGCACAATACTGGAGCTAGTTTTAGCTTTGTAAACTATTCACCTTTCTATTTGAAATACTTCTGGCTATATGAAAAGAGAAACAGACAAGCTACTTTTAGCCACTCTGAGATACTATGTTTCCAACAAGTGAATAAAACCAACTCAGGTAATTCAGCAGGGCCTTGCTGTCTCACAATAATGCTTGGGAAATATATTGCAAAGTTACAAAATTTTGCTAATTAGCAAAATCAAAAAATAAATACTGAAAATAATACAATCTATCTCAAAATGTACTGTTTTTGTTTCACTCGAATAGTTGTATTTTAAGTGGGTTAATTTTGTTCTAATATATTTATACATTGCAACATTACTGTTACAATGTCAAACACTGAGAAACTTGGAAATTCTACTGTCCATTTTGGTGTACAACCTTGATTCAGTCCATCTGTTCATCTGTATTACAAAACAGTTCTTAATTTCTAACTTTTCCCTCCTTTGCCTTACTGGCATAGAAAATAGCACACCTCTTCAGTACTTCTTTTTAACCTTTAAATTCAAAACTCGGCCTCACTTATTCTTTACTGCATGCTGTCCATGTCATACATACTAAGAATAGTCTTAATTTCAATATACATTCTCTAATGAAGCCCATTACCATAGTAGCTTATTGCACAAGCACTAGCATGAAGATATATATTAGCAAATGTATTTCCAAAACACCTTCTCCTGTCATGTATATTTTTGTATACTTTTGTGTATGTGTGTATATATTTTTATTTTTTCATTCAATATATATATGTATGAGGGACATTAAGTTTGAAAGATTTAGGCCAAAACTGTTCACTGATTTGGGCTCTCCAGTGTAATACACCTAGGACCCGATTTTTCAGAGTACCGTGCTCAGTACTCCATATGTTCAAGGTACAACTTCCATTAAATTCAGTTCCGTTGATAGTGCCTAGCATTTAGTGCAATGATGCTCTCAAATTTAAGTTCTTGGCAGAACATATGCAGGATAATCATATTGTTTAACGGTTGGCACCTAATTTAGATGTCTAATTTGTGAGGTTAATCCCCCAAGGCTCTGCTACCATCAACAGAAAGAGGTAGCCCTGTCGTCTCTGGCTATGCATCCCTATTTCCTCCCACGTGCTGGCACTTACATTTATAAGGCTGTTCGGTGAGTTGGAGTCACAAGTTGATTTAGCTGAAAACCAATATTTTTAGGGTTTTTTTTCTTTGCATGTTAAGTTTTCATCTGGATCAGCTGATCTGTCTGACCATGTATGCACACAATCAGCAGTAGCAGTAATACAAGTGCACAGGTATTACTGTGAAACTGGCCAGAGGAGATTGGGATGATCTCTTTAGCCAGCAGCTTATGGCACCTATGTAATTAAATTAGATGGCTGGCACAGAATAACATGTATGTCGTGTCAAAAAAAGCCACATGGAAAGAAAATTCCATCAAAAGACTTCTAAGCTTACATAAAAAGTCCGTAACAGAGGCAAGGAGAGAATCCGTATTTCCTGGACAGCAGTCAAATTAACTTTATGCTTAAATTTTCTTTCTATAGTTCCTGCTTCATTCACCCAGTACATATTCCAAATTCTGCAACAAATGAGGCAGATGTCCTACAGAAAACAATCTAATTTATCACACAACTACAGCATTT
The DNA here is from genome assembly GCF_900496995.4 of Aquila chrysaetos chrysaetos. Lineage (NCBI taxonomy): Eukaryota > Metazoa > Chordata > Aves > Accipitriformes > Accipitridae > Aquila > Aquila chrysaetos. Next base: position 35,047,888 of record NC_044005.1, read on the forward strand.
TCTCTGTACAGTGAATGAAGCTGAAATCCCTTGAGGAAAAAGCAGTCTGCAGTAGTTAATAATATTTTAACACATATAGACAAAGAGGGCAAATTAACTTTAAATAATTGAATTTGAAACCGGAAAGGTATTTTCATATAGGTTTCTGTATCTGACTACTGAGAGCTTAAAAAGGCAAATCCAAACTCCAGAAATTTCATTATGTGGAACTACAGTGGAGTCAAGTGGCAGGGTAAGAACACTTAGGGCATGTTACCATCTCAGTTATAGAAATTGATTTTTAAATAACTCATCATTTTCAAAAATCTTTTACAGCTTGTTACAGAAAATACATAAACATGCAGCTTAGAACCACTAAAGTGGCCCAAGGCCATTAAAATTGATATACTTTCAATTGACCATAGATCAGGCCCCATGCATATAAAGCAGTGTTTTCAAAACACTGCACAAATGCAGACTTTTTTTTTTTTTAATTACTTCAACAAACAAATAAGTGTTTTAAAGAAAGATATATTGGGTATACTAATAGTACAGAAAACTAGATTAATTTGCCTCAATGACTTCTGTGATTATGAGGAACAAATCTGAAGACACAGAAGGAAAACAATGCCTGTCTGCCTTTTTCAATTGGTATCCTGCTATGTATAACCATTCTATTGCTGTTGTGTTCTTCACACTGTCGTGGTATCAAGCAATCCCATGAATACTTTTAGGGAAAGAAACAGAAACCTATGGTGACTTATCATCTTGTGAATTGGCAAAACAGTTAATGTTTAACAGTGATGTATAGACCAACTGTTCGTTTTTTTATTTGTTTGTTTAATACATACTGAAGATATCATGGTTTGTTTCACAATACAATCACTTTCAGAAAGTACATTAAAACCTATGGATATAAATTAGATCATAAATTGAGGGTTCTCCTTGTTTATGAGGTAACAACTGTATCCTGTGGAGGTGTTTATTAGACCTGTTACAGATACAGTTGCTACCAAGTTAAGTGGAAGCACACTGAAGTTTTTCTTATGATACAAAAATGTCAAATAAAAAGAGCTGAATTTCACAACAAAAAAATCACACAAAATATATCAAAAGACTGAAAAATACTTGTAGAAACATGTGCACCAAACTGAATGAAGTGGGAATATTACAAGTATTAGAAAATTATAACAAGCACTCCAATCAGTTGCAAATGAGATTCTAGCCTTACTGTAGTTCCCAACGCTAGCATCAACGATCAATAGATTGGAAAATATACATGACTGCTAGCAGTCTTTGCATTAATTTTGTTACAGAAAGCAACATGGACCAGAGATTGTGTCTATGAAGAAATGGGGTGGTAAAGCAAAAAGATAGCTGTAAGGTCATAAAAATCAAATCAAAATATGCACATTGTGCATGAATTGATTCCTCATAATATCATACTATAATTACCTATTCTCAAAACACAGTGGTTTTAAGCTCTGTGGAGAATAATGAATGGTATTTTAACTCTGAACTTGGCTATAAATCTATGCAATAATCTTCTTAAGGTAATGGGAGACACCTATGAATATCACAGTTAAGCTATCAACTAACACAAAAAACAGACCAAGGGTCCATTACCTACTGTCCTACACCAGCTGTGGCCAAGACTACCTGCAAGGAATGATGGTCATTACTGGAAGTCCTCTGCCAGGTGTTTCATTCTGTCTCCCTGTCTTTATTTTCCCCCTGTAGCTTACATGTCCTCTGCCTTTCTTCCCCCTCATTTGTCACTTCCAATCATTTGTTTTTCCCATAGTTTCTTTCTCTTTAGTCCTCTGTCTTTCTTGGAAGGAAACTTAGTTTATGTAATAGATGGACTGGAACCCAACCCCAAGGCAAAAATGAAGAGTAGCTGCCGCAGGCAGATACCTCGGAAACAATATAAGAACAAAGCAAGCACATAGTTACGTTCTGAGAATGTTCCCCCAGCATCCAACCATTTGCAGCTCTGAGACTCCCTGAGCCAAAGGTAAATTTAAGTTTTTCATGCTTTTTTTTTTTTTTTTGTATTTCATCCAGCTGCTTATAAAATTTATGCAAACTTCCACCTTCTACAACATCTTACAATATAGATGTCCACAGCTTAATTACACATGGTTTGATGTTTGTTTTATATAGTAAAACTGCAATGGCGGTTTGATTGCTGGGAAAAAAATATTTAGTGAACTCTTTCTGCTAGGAACATCCAATTTTCTTCTCATTGGGTTTTTGAGCATTTCATTGGAGTAGCTCTGTATTAACTAATTTAGGCAAAGTGTGGCTTATACTTTGCATACAGAACTTCGCATCTGTGTTTTGCATTTCGCCGTGCAAAATGCTTCTTTGTGATGAAAAGCAGCAGCTCATATCTTTGAGGGCTGTTACCTCCTTATGACAGCATGATATTAGCTCCTCTTGGTTTCAGTGAACCTTCATGCTAGAATGTTATTTACTTTTTTAAAAAACAATTTTGAAATCTACAAAACCTTGTTCCAGGAGGAGAGTCTACAAAACATATGCAATATATACATAATACATACATCAGACATTTGTAGTTTGTTCCATAGGCTGATAACTTCATACCGCAGTTCTAACCTATTTCACTTCTGTGCACTGTAGACTGAAGTGTCATTTGATTTATAAAATAAAATCAAGAACATGTACTAGTGACCAAGTGAAATGAACAGAGATAGAAGTTATAGATAGTAACATTACAGGTTTTAAAAACACTTTCACTGGAAATTATCCCACAACAAAGACAGCATGATGTTGTTCTGGTTTTGTGTTTGTTTTTTTTTAAAAGAAGCACTATTGATTGTTTCTAAAGGAGCAGTAGTAGTGGTAGCGAAGGACCATTTAATTTTTTTTTTTTAAATCTACTTCAAAAGAAAAAATCATAATTCTCCTCTTTGGAAAGACAGGGGAAAATGACCCTTTCTATGGCCCAAGAAAGTTATACCCTTATGGGCCTTTAAAGTGGATATCAGAATGAAAGGAACACCCCCTTCCCTCCCAAACACACACATCTCCTACCATTAAGGATTGTACTTGACTGTGCTAAAGAAAATGAAGTATCTTTACATTAAATAATACCCTCCTTTAAAAGAATGCTCTTTTTTCAATTTCACATATTATTTTTTGGTCTCCAAGTAAGGAATGGAATCTGTAACTTGGCTTAGCTTCACTGTATTTTCTTCTACTGTGGGGCAACTAATGAGTTTCAAACATTTATATTTAGGCCATAGTACCAGAAACAGCTGTTCCCAGGAAGGCTCCCGGTTCCAAACAAAACCCACTAAAATCCAGGGAGGATCAACTGATAGAAGGTTCATTGGGCATTGTCAATCAATTAGAAACCAGCCTCACAAATGTTCCTAAATGAATGACCCTGCTGACATGCCCATGGTATTTGTTTCTCCTTGAAGTTCAAGCTCTTGTACTCTTGCAAGAAACTGTGAAGTTTCTGGCTAAGATGCAGAAAAATACTTAAAACGTGATTCTAAAGCTTTCAAGAGGGAAGTCCAGTGAACAGAACCTAAGATCTGTAAAGATAAAAAATTCTTAAGATTTAATGCAAATTTCATGGATTGAGTGCCCGAAACATCAAGGTTAGTACTCCAGTAGCCTGTATACAAGTTCATGAATGCAATTAAACTGAAATTAAAGGGAATATTTATGTTTCTCAGTCAAATGCACGGTTAATTCTCTTCATAACCTCTAGTTTTTACATATTGTTTACAGAAGGGCATACCTATCCTCCAAGTTACTCAATAAAAGTTATTAAAAATGCCCAGCACAGGAACTAAGGCTTGCAACATGCTTACTGATATGTAAATGATATTTAATAATATAATTTGCTTGAGACCTAACACACTTTGAAGTAAATCCAAGCACAGACTTGGGTGGTTTTCTTCTAAAATACAGCGGGAGCCATCTCTGTGTGCATGCACAAGGCTGCAGGCCAGCAACGTGCGGGCCCTGTCAGGATCCGCAGCCCCAGCCCCACTACTTGCGCATTTATTTCTTCTCCAAACCGGGAGAAACAGTCATTACAAAGTGACTTTTGGAAAGGGCCTTGAAAATCACACTTTAAAGCCGTAATACGACAGGCCTTACGCACCCCACTCCCGGGCAGGCGCTACCGCAGCCGACAGAGGACCGCCACGCAGGGCGCCGACCCGCTCTGCTCCGCGCCCCTCTCCTCAGCCCGAGGGCACCCGGGGCCGGCGGCGGCACGCCGAGGGCGCAGCAGAGGCGCCTTACGCCGCCGCCGCCGCCCCGCCGGCTCCTTCCGCCCTCCCAGGCATTAAGGCAAGGAGCGGCTTGTAGGGCGCAGGAGCGGGCACCTCCTCGGCCGTGAGGCGGCCGGCGTCCTCCTCCGCCCTCGGGCGAGGCAAAAGCAGGCGGCCTCTGTGCGAAACCCGGGGGCTACGACGGTGGCGACGCCCCCGCGGCAGCGCCATTTCCGCGCGGGGCCCAGCGGCGCCCAGGCGCCGCGCGCTCCCCTGCCGCCTGCGCGGCTGCGCAGAGCCGAGCGGCGCGGGATGGCGGCTCTCCCCGCCCCCCCACCACACCGCCCCGGCCGGGCCGCGGGGCGGAGCTGGGGGAAGCGGCCGCCGCCGCCGCTGACTGCCTCGGCACCTGGCTGGTAGCAAAGGGCGCCCCGGGGTCGCCGCGACCCCAACCCCCTCCCCGTCACTGGCCTTCTGCCTCTCGCCGCGGCCGCGGTGCCGGGGCCCGGAGCGGCGTCGCCCGCTCCCTTCGCCCCTCCCGCCGCCGCGCAGGCCCGGCGCCGCGGGGTTAGGCGGTGCGAGGCATGAAGCTGACCAAAGCCCAGTACGATGAAATAGCCCAGTTCCTGGGGCACGTGCAGCCCACCCGGCAGAGCCTGAGGAAGCTGAAGGAGAAGTTCCCTAGGTAAGTGCTTCCCGCCCTCCGGGGCCGCTGCCCGGCGCGGGGCGGGCGGCTGGGGCCCCGGGCGGCGGCCTGCGAGCTCGCTGCGGGCGGGCGAGGGGCCGCAGGGGGCCGCTCCGCCAGCTCCAGCCGGTGCCCCCCGGTTCCAGGCCCCACACGGTACAAAATCACTTGGACACACACACGGTCATCGACGGCGAGCGAGAGCTCGCTCAGGCTGCTGCTAGGAGCAGGGTACTTCTCACTCTCTGTGACCGGAGGAGTTGGCACAAAATAAAGGACTCTTCCCCCGCCCCCCCCCCCCCCCCCCCGTCCAAATGAAAGCTCTCGGGTCCTTTCATGAGTCTGTCTCTTAAACACCAAGTAGATCTTCTTAGGTGAACGAAGCCTTCGGGCTCAGGCCGTTCCTCTGTGGCCGAGACCGAGGGTGGAATCGGGCCTGCGATACCGCTGCCCCTGTGGCTTAGGGAGAAGGGGCGGTCCAGGCCCATAGCTCTTTGCGTGGTGCTGCTTTCCAGCTGAAGGCTGGAAAAGGGGTCATCTTAAATCGGAGCGTTCATCTGCTTCCTCGCCTGAGCTGCATTCAGAATGGTCAAAGACATTTGCAAGTGACCATAGGCTAGCATGGAAAAGTGTACATGATGGCATATGCTCCCTGTACTGATCTTCATTGCTGAAATTTGCTCATTGCCAACAACAACCAAGTTGTAAAGTACATGTTGCAAGGTTTTTCTCTTTTTTCAGGTTTGGGGGAAGGATTGCTAGTGCTGAATTGACAGGAAACCAAATCAGGTTCTGTGGGGGAAGGAGCGGTATTGTCTCTAAAATCACCAGAAATAATACAGAAAACTGTAGGTTTTTAAGTGCTGTGCTTACTTTGGTGAGAGGGAGAAATCAGGAAAACAGAAAATCGTTCCTGTGCTTCCTGAGCGAGCCTTGCTAGTCTTACCACAAGTGTGGCTGAGGAAACTGTCTGAAGTTGTGTGTAGCTTACAGTAAGTGGATGAAGAGCCAACATTCACTTAGGCTTTTAAACTATCCAGTGAAATCTTTTCCTGTTCAGGAAAGTGTGTAATGTAGTTAAAAATCAAGCTGAGGGAATAGCCCTGTTACAGAGAAGCGATGCTAAAGCAATGTGGTTGGTTCAGCGAGTTGCATTGTTGGGAACCGAGCTCACCTTGCACAGTACTTTGCAACTTGGGAAATCGCTTACTGTGACAGCATGTGTCTGAGGAGCTTAGACTTGGCTTTACCACTTTGGTGCTAATGAAATTAGAAGAGAGTGTTTGTGCGTATATATGTGTGCATGCATGCACACACACGTGCATATTCTCTTTTTCTAGTCTCCTTATAAAGCTGTCTTAAAAGAAGGTTGGAATTTGGGTTGGTCTGCCAGGTCAGTTACTGTGTGTAGGAACCTGCTTCCAAGACAGATGCATAGGCACGTGAGTGTCTGTAATAGGGAAAATAAGGACCAGGCCTTTCTGCTGATACATTTTACTTCTCAGTCCACTCCTTTGATCCTGCAAAACAACCATTGACTCCTCAGTTTCAGAACTTCATGACTTCTGAAAAACTATGTACTGATAACAATGTAGAGTTATATCAGGAAAAAATTATGTTTTTTCTAAAGCAGCTGTCTCAGGTTTGGCGAACACTGAAAAGCAGAGATTAGCTACAGTAGTTGCTTCCATGATTTGCTGGCTTAACATACTGTTATCTTGTTATCCACATTAATGTCCTCTTCTGAATTCTGCTTGTAGGCCTCTCCTGAATTTTGTTTGTCCAACCTGGGAGAAGTCTAAAATGTTCTATCTGAATGATGAATGAATTGATACCTTCTTATAAAAAATGTCTGTCAAGTATATTTTGAGGAGGTCTGCATGTCTCCTTTCAGTGAATGGCTCAGCAAATGATGTTTGTTGTCTTTTTGTTTATTTCTCATAGCAGGGCAGATGCAGAAGACCCTCAGAGAAAAAGTTTGAAGTAGCAAAATATGTTGGGCTAATGATCTTGAGACGCAGTTTAAAAAAAAAAAATGCATTCCAAGGCTGCTGCTTGCTTTAGCAGCAAGGGAGATGTATTGAAATAGATAATGTGTTATAACGTGAAAAACAGGCAGTCTCTATAACCATTATCTTGTAGAAGAGGCCAGCTGGAGAGATTTGTAAACTTGTGTGCCATTTTAAGTGTGAAAGGAGACGCTTGTTCAGTGATGTTTTATAACTGTGCAATAAGTTTCTTATAATCTAGAACCTGTGTCATTCTCTTCTAGGACAAGAAGGGACTGATTGGACTTATTGGACGCTTTTTTCTTTATGAAAACCAAAATCAAACAAACCAACAACCGCCCTCCCCACCCACCCCAACTTTCTAATTCAGTCTTCTTAAGAAAATATTCCAGAATCTGTCATGGCACTCGCAATGTGATGAAGGTGTCCATAACCAGTTTATCGTTATTATATGGTAACAGTTGCTGATTCAAACTGGAAAGTACTAACATCCATAATAGCTGCTTTCACCTTGCACTTTCAATCTTTCCACGGAAGTAACAGTATTCCACTGGTAATACAATACATAAATTGACAGTTTTCAAGCATTTCTAGTTCCTACTGCCCCATAGATCTTGAGAGTCTTTGGATTTCATCATTAACCTGCTCAGGTTTCTTGCTAATACTGTCTTATCTATTGGTTCCTCCCTTGTCTGTTGTGCTTCTTGAAGACTCACAGTTATGCTTCTTATTTGTATAAAGTATCTTTCACACTTTGTTATGGGCCTGCTCTTGTTCTGCAATTTCTCCCTGAAAGTAATTAGTAATTTCCATAAAACTATTGCCACAATTTAGTATGCATAGGTATGCTATGTAGTGGCTGCCAACATGACCTGTGAATCTAAATCATTTTTTAACAGGGTAGTTTGTTCTTTACTATTATTGAACTACTTCAGCAGGTGAGATTACTGCTTCAAAAGGGTGTTGCCATGTGATTTATTAATGTCAAATAGTCAAAATTAGACTGCTTCTGATACTGTTTATAAGTATCTTTATACAAGAATTGACACTTTTTTTACAATTCTGTAACATTACAGACAACATGGATTTAGTGTACTTTTCTTAAAATCCAGTTATTTTGCAAAAATAGAAGCTCAGGACTCAAATTGCTGTTCTTTTTCTGTTAGTGCTGCACTTCATATTCCATGCCTGGCAATTACCAATGTATTTATTTATTTATTTATTTATTCTTAAGTTATTTGTTACATGCTTAGCAGTTGTCTTCTAAATGTGTTCAGGTTTAACAGCAGGATTTTTGGATGACATGAGGATTATCAAAATGTAATTTTGAGCACTAAGCATGATAAATCTCTGCCAGTATTGGATCACTGATACGTAGTTCCTTTGAGCTTCTTAACGTATTCTTAAGGGAGAAGCCACTGCCCCAGGATTCACACACCAATCAAGGAGTTGCACACACACCACTCAAGACTTTAACTCTTAGGACTGGAGTCCCTTCGCAGCGGGCGACTCCAGTGAGCTGACAGGTGGCCCGTTCAACTCCTCTTCCTCAGGCTTGACCTGGGTTCCCCGAAGCAACAGTCTGCCCTTTGATTTTCTTTAGCATACCTGCTAATGCATCCAGACTACTGTCTGAAGGTTTTCTATATGTTGTATCACTGTCCAAATTCTCATATATAATATCAAAACTAAAAGCAAGCATAATACAGTTAGCATTAACAGAACTACTACTGGGTGTGACATATGGTTCCGGATTCCCGTCGCAGTTGGCGACCATCCCAAGAATGCTTCCCACCATTTATGTTCTCCATCCTTTTTTATTCTCTCTGAAACTTGATGTATTTCCTCAGCGTTCTGGTGTATGGTGAGAGATCTACTGTTTAAATTTTGATCACTATAAACAGTATCCTAATTTTCATAATATGACATGCAGCGTCAAAAACATGGAAATGTAGAAAAGACATAGGCAAGGACAAATACATATTCATAGTATTACATTCAATAGCTGTTTAACAGTCAAGCTTCTTTTAGAGCTGTCCAACAATACTGATTAATCCAGGTGAACTGTTTACAAAAACATATAAAACATTGGATGGCACAAAGTATATAGCGCTAATATAAACAGATTGTTTAAGTTAAGTACTTAATGTAAACGGTCTATCTCTACCTGTAACAAAGAATATTTTAGGGGACCAAAAAAACATTCCTTATAAAAAATAATGCTCTGAGCAAGAGTAGAATGGCCACCTGGCTCCCAAAACTGGTGACTGATTACGATTCAAAGAAGAGTAAGTTGCTGCTACTGCACCCTTCACTAAAAGGGGAGCATCCTGCCTGTTTAGCTGGTACTGAGGAACTATTCAGGGGTGACTGAGGACTTGGGCTGCTGTCAGTCTTTGGGGCGGGTTAACATGAAGCATTTTTGAAACAAGGTCCTTTGCTGTATCTGAAATAGTACTCCAATAACCACCAAGGAGAGAGAGTTTTCCAGTACCTATTTGGGCCCAAATCTCCTCTGAGGTATCACCAGGACCATTTACAAAAGGAGTGTAGCCAGTAAGCATGGTATAAAGTCTAACACCAAGGCTCCATATGTCACATGCAGCATCATAACCTTGCCTCCTGAAAACCTCTGGTGCAACAAAATTTGCTGTGCAACATGGAGTCATGAGAAGACCATTTTCTACTCATAGTGGTTTTGCAAGGCCAAAATCACAAATTCAAATTGATTCTGGATTACTAGATTCATCAACATAAATATTGCTAAGCTTCAGGTCTCTATGAAGAACCCCTTGTGCATGAACAGAACAGCACTAGCTTCTCATTACAACAAAATTTTTTGTCTAAGAATCCAGCAGTTCCCCTGCTTTCATAAGTTCTGTTACTACATACACATATTTTTCTGGTGGGTTGACCCTGGCTGGATGCCAGGTGCCCACCAAAGCTGCTCTATCACTCCCTGCATCAGCTGGACAGGGGAGAGAAAATACAACAGAAGGCTCATGAGTTGAGATAAGGACAGGGAGAGATCACTCACTAATTACCATCATGGGCAAAACAGTCTCGACTTGGGGAAAATTAACTTAATTTATTGCTAATCAACCAGAGTACGGTAATGAGAAATAAAACCAAATCTTAAAACACCTTCCCCCCACCCCTCCCTTCTTCCCAGGCACAACTTCCCTCCCAAATTCTGTATCTCCTTCCCTCCAAGCAGCATAGGGGGATGGGGAATGGGGGTTGTGGTCAGTTCATCACACGTTTCTGCTGCTCCTTCCTCCTCAGGGGGAGGACTCCTCACTCTTCCCCTGCTCCGGTGTGGTGTCCCTCCCACGGGAGGCAGTCCTTCCCAAATTTCTCCAATGTGAGTCCTTCCCACGGGCTGCAGTTCTTCACAGACTGCTCCAGCGTGGGTCCCCCACAGGGTCACAAGTCCTGCCAGAAAACCTGCTCCAGCATGGGCTCCTTTCTCCACAGATCGCAGGTCCTGCCTGGAGCCTGCTCCAGCGTGGGCTTCCCACGGGGTCACAGCCTCCTTCAGGCACCCACCTGCTCCAGCGTGGGGTCCTCCATGGGCTGCAGGTGGCTATCTGCTCCACCGTGGACCTCCATGGGCTGCACGGGGACAGCCTGCCTCACCATGGTCTTCCCCACGGGCTGCAGGGGAATCTGCTCTGGTGCCTGGAGCATCTCCTCCCCCTCCTTCTTCTTCACTGACCTGGGTGTCTGCAGGGTTGTTTCTCTGTAATATCTCTGCTAAGGGCGTCCTCTTCTCTACTCCAGTTGTGATACCCATGATTTAATCCGAGTGGGACTTGGACCCCCCTTTAAAATCTCTCAACAATTCTCAATCGTACATCTTACATTGATCAGACTGCGTACAAACTCGTGCAATTTACGCTGATCAGGCTACGCAGCTCAGGCGGGACTTGAACCCCCCTCGTCAAAATCTCTCCGGGCAGGACTTGAACCGGCCCTTAAAATCTTTCCGGTCGGGACTTTAACCCTCCTGAATTCTGTCCTTTTCTCTGTATTGAATTTAGATTTGGGGGATTTAACACTCACCACTCAAGCGATTCGGTGCCTCCCGTGTCCAAAATCATCAGGTGAACTCACGCTGTGCCAGCAACTGGAGGTTTGGATCCGAGAGGTTCTGAGATGACCAAGGGTCCCACCTGGCTGGCCAGACTGTTAAGGGAGAAGCCACTGCCTGAGCATTCACACACCAATCAAGGAGTCACTTGCAGACACGCCACCCGAGACTTTAACTCTTAGGACCGGAGTCCCTTCACAGTGGGTGACTCCAGTGAGCCGATGGGTGCCCCTTCCAACTCCTCACACGCGCACACACACACTCACCCTCGGGCACTTCCTCTTCCCTCAGGCTTGACCCTACGTTCCCCAAAGCAGAATCTATAATCAAGGCCTTCAAAATAAAAAGCGTAATTTATTCTATCTATGGTGCACAAATTTAGACAGCTCAAGTTGAGTGCCTTCAGAGAGGGACCCCAAACACTAAAATCCCTGGGGAATTATGCCCTTACAATCTAAGTTCCCACCCCTCACACCATAGTCTGGTCCAATAATAATACTCAGGTCTAGGGTCCTCTTCTCTCTTACTGAGTCCTTTTTCTCGCCTCTAGGCTGGTTCTTTCTCTTTCCTGTTTTTTAGCTGTTACTATGTCTCCCTTTCCTGGCTCAGACTGGCTCCGGGCTTTCCGCATCTCCTTACTCCTCCAATCAGAGAATAGGTCAACATTAAGCAAAAGCATTAAGCAAGCAATGAGTTCTGCTTTATCATGAATGACTATTTTTAAGCAGCTAAACAAAACCCTTAAAGCCCTCCAAAACATATTGACAGCCTCTATAATTTATATACATACCTGTGTTATTATAGCCTCACAGTCTTATCCCATTATTGCAACACATGCTGTTTACGTTACGTTCGGGTGTGGTCTGCACGCTCATGTAGTTGAGCTTTGCCACCTTCCACTACAGTATACATCACTGGACTGATAATTCTGTATGTTCTGTGTTGTGCTCTTCTATAGTGTACCACCTTTTCTGCTTTGTTTCTCATCTGAATTTATCTACTTGCTAATAATTCGTGTTTTTCATTGTAACTTCTGTATTTTCTTCTGCCTTCTCTTTGGCCATGGGCTTATGTTCTTTTGTGATACTGTTCTTCTCAGTGAGACCTTATGTCTAAATTGGATTACCCGTTGTAGAACTAGTTGTAGGAAATGTAGAGTATTGCAGGACATGCGCTGAGAAAGTTACAATCTCTTTCTTTTAAGTGCTTGTTTCTCTCTTAAATAGTAGTTGGAGCTGCCAACAAGTAGAATCTTCTGCATAAGAATCACCTTAGCATTACCTTTTTATGGTAACAAGATGTAGGTTAGACCTTTAAACTTTCACCTGTAGTCAAAGACTATTTTGACTTGTCCAGAAGAGTCCATCTTCTAAGGGTTTGATTCATACCCAAGCTGATACTCTAGTACTTCAGTTTAGTTGTTTCCAGGGAAAAAAATAAAAAACTCCGTTCTTCTGTATATGGCAGAATACATAGTTTCTCTTCAGAACCTTTTCCTGAAGCTTCTTACCAATGGAACATGATTGACAAATGACTGGACCTTTCTCAAATCTATGCCTTGTATGTATTTGCTGCTCTTCTTCGTATCCAATTCTGATTGAATATTACAGGTTTTTTTGGTTGAATCTTCCTCTGGTTCTACCAAGCTTTCTAAGGGTGTAAGGTTTACTGACCCAATTCATTATGGTACTATCTTGGTTTTTCTTCTGCATTTTTTCCTGATTTGGTTCTGTTCTGAGTCTTTTAATCTCTTACGCTACGTTGTGCTTGAACTGGGTATTCCAGAAACTTTCTGACAGTGCAAGTTGGCTCAGTAGCCTTGCATCTCTTAGAGATTCCAAAACCCATGTTTTTCAAGTTCTTGCATTGAACTGTTGTGAAACATATTTTATTCCATCTAGGAGTGCTATATTTTTCCATAGCACAATTAGTGCAGTCTGTACTGTTTCTCTTCCTTACTTAAAGTTGTTAAACAAACTTAGTGCCTCTAGCCCAACTTTCCTTTCAGTACCTTCACTTTTATTCCTGTAAAAGAAGCATTCTTTTTTGAGCCTATCTGAGTGAAAACTGTGTTTATAGAGAGTTTCAGAGTACTAGGATTTCACAGTATTAGAATTTATAGCAGCTGCTCTGTGCAGGTCTTCATTTTTCTTCTGTGCATCTATTCAAAGAAGTATTGTCCTGTTTGTGTCCTTTCTGTGAAAGTTTCCTTCCTAGTGATCAGGAAGAGCTTTTCTTACCACAGAAAGGTAAGGGAAGCTGGCATAAATGTGAGAGAAGAACTTCCCCCCCTTCCTTATTTTTCCAGTAAGCAAGAGGAAAACATGATGCACAGGTTCATATTGATATACTTGATATTTGAGTATGGATATTTGGTTTTAACATATGTAACTTCTTGTTTGATTATTGGAATGCACACAGTCTTTGTTCCCAGAGCATACCAAGTGATGCACGTTCCTCTACATTCATGACCTGTCTTCTTCATTACTTAATATCACTTCAGGTTTTGCACACATTTTCAGTAATTATGTTGCACTTTCTCCAAATTACTGATAGCTTTATTAAATGACACTGGGCCTGGAAAGCATCCCAACAAGATTTTTAATTTTAAAAAAAAAATGTATCTGCATGGTAATGTCTCACAGTGTAAATTGGAAAATATAATCTGTTTATTATTTGCTCATTTTTATCACTTTCTCAGTGATGGTTCATACTGAAACAAAGGCCCTAAAGAAGTTTAAATGTATGGCATCAATGTTATTTCTTTTACCAGGCGCTTAAGACTGACTTAACATTTTTTCTTCCTTTTTCCAGTGTCGTTGCCTCTCTTTTTGTTTTTTAGAGTTGGGGGTGGACAGGCCTCTTCTTTTCCTCTTCCAGCCAGTTTTGTTTACAAGGAAATATATTGCTTTTTCCTGAATAATTTCATTCTGCCTTTGTGCTGTTGCTTAGATTATCAAGCAGTACTGATAAGCCCAAAATGTTTGTGGTGGGAAACAGAAAGGTAGAACTGCTGCTCTCTTTCAGCTCCCTCTTTTTTGCTCTTTCTTTTTTTTTTTTTTCCTTTCCATTTCTGTGTTCTGGTACCTGCTGCTAATGGAGCCTGGAGATTGAGTCAGGGGGAAGGAGAATTCCTTGTCCTCTGCTCTAGTGTTCGTTGGAGCTACTATTACCCAGGAAGGAAGACAGTGAAGCTCAAGAGCAGAGGGCAGCTAGCTGTCTATGTGGATTTCAGAGCCCTAGGCTGAGGACTCAAGCTCAGGTATATTAGATGGGGAAATCTTATCTCTGAGCAGGCAACCTACTGGTGTGTGACACTTCAGTTGCACTCTCTTCTGCCTGGAAAGGCTCTCGTCATAGCAAAACTGACATAATTCTTGTAACTTCTGCTGCTCTCCCTGCTCTTTTGAATAGTTGGTTAATTATTTTGGAAAGTAGAGGAACTAGGCTGTTTCTATATTCTCACTACTTAACAATGAAATAAATTCACACTCTGCCTATATAAACCACCTCATCAATTTCAGTATACTGGCTCATGAGAGAAAAGAAAGTGGACTTTAGTAGGAGATGCAGAGACTTGGAGGGAGATGCTAAATGGCCATTGGTATATTTCCACCCTGTCTATTTTGAAGTGGCAAATACTTTGCACTAGTGTACTGTGTTTAAATGATCTGGAGCATATAGCTACAGCAGCTATGAAAACAGTAGAATTTTTGAAGTTTTCTATTTCTTTTTTTTTCTTTCATGTTAGACTTCAGAGTAAACAAAGTTTTACACTGCTGTTTGGTTTTGTCTATTATATGTAGCAAAAGCCAAAATAATTTAAAATTTTTTATGTACTTGAAGCTGCATTTAACCTCACAGGTAAACAGATTGATAATAAAAGATGAGAAAGAGGTCTTGGCTCATTATTTGAAAAGAAAATTAACAATATACAAGCTTTCAGAAATGACCTACAATAAAATGTAGCATATTCAAAATAATCTTAAATAAAAATTTACTATACAAAGTAATTATGTGAGCACTGAACTGATGCTGTTCCCTTTGGAAAGATGTTCTCGCTCTCTGAACCCTTGGTAGTAAATCTACTGTAAGGTATTACAGCTTTGATAGACTAAACCAGAGGGTGGTACAGGTTTTCCCTTTTCACTTAAATGAAGTCTTAAAGAACTTGTAACTGGTTGGATTTGGTATGTCTTGCTAAAAAACTGTTTGCTTATGCTATGACCCTAAATAGGAAGGATACTAATCCTCCCCCATAATACAAAGTATTGCGGACAGAAATTAACTAAATCAGCATATAACTCAGAAGAACTTTGTCTCCTCCATTATTCATTAGATTAAATGTTAAGATACTTACTTAAAGGCTAGCTATTGATAGCAGTGGAAGCTTTCAGAGTAGAATGGGAAATATAGTTTTGCTCAGTTTTGAGGCTCTCCAATACCAATAGACAGGATTTAGACAGAAAATTCTTACGTTGTCACATGTGAATTCTAGGTCTTCAGGACATGGGTGCTTTCCAGATTTGTTTGGAAAGAGATGGAAAGGGTTTTTTGAGTTGTTTGCATTTTATCTAGTAACTAAAAAGCAGATTACATGTATAAGCATGTGTCAACATGAAAGTTAATTTTGAGGGAAGTCCATTGTAGTTTTCTGTTAGAATTTTTATAAGTGTAATCATCCTCTTCCTTACAAGCATTCCCACATATGGTGTCCATCCTAGCAAATGCAGTTATTTTAAAGGTTAGTCTTGAAATTTTGCTTGAAATACGCAACCAAAATTAAGGTTGTATTTTCTGGATTCTTGAGCGCTGGTAAGTCTCTTCCTTCTCTCTTAACCTTTTCCCCTTCCAATACAGGCAGTGCTACCATATGGGAGTACAGTTCATTTTATAAAAAAAAAATCACACAGAACACGACTTATTACACTTGTGAAATTCATTTTGACTGAGTAAAGGGAAAGCCTTTTTGGCCTTGAGGAATTTATACAAACCACTTAGAAGCCAATCCTATATCCTTTGAAGATTTGATGGTGAAATGCAATGATTGGAGGGGGCCTCTTAAAGCAGACATGGAAATAAGTTCCCTATAATTTGAAAATGCATTCTGAGTTTGTTGTATCTGTGTGTTAAGTGCTCTTGTTTAATACAGAAGAAAAGAAAGAGAGACAAAGAGAAAGAGAAAAAAAGAAAAATACAGAGCAAAAAGAGAAAAAAAGGACAGAAAAAAGAAAGAAAAAGACAGAAAAAAATTTTAAAAGAGAAAGATATAGACAAAAGGGAAAAGAGAAAATGCAAGAGAAAAAAAGGAGAGAGAA
The DNA here is from genome assembly GCF_900496995.4 of Aquila chrysaetos chrysaetos. Lineage (NCBI taxonomy): Eukaryota > Metazoa > Chordata > Aves > Accipitriformes > Accipitridae > Aquila > Aquila chrysaetos. Next base: position 35,064,231 of record NC_044005.1, read on the forward strand.
AGAAATTAAGAGGGAGAAAAAAGAGACAGAAAAGGAAAAGAATAAAGGAAAATAAAGACAGGAAAAGACAGAAAAAGAAGGGAAAAAGATAAAAAGAAAGGGAAAGAAAAAAGGGAAAGGAGGAGAGAAAGAAAGAGAAAGAAAATCCTTTTGTATGTCAAAGCTGTGGGAGTTGTCTTGGTCGCAGCGTACATTACTGTGTTGCTTCATGAAGTTTAATTTGGTTGTACTTTTTGCCACTTCACAAATTCCATGGTTGTGATAATCACCAGGAGGATAGGATTGTAAGTTTTGTGGCACTGTTTTTTCTAAGTATTTCATTCTAAAGCAAGCTTGATGTCATCAGACAGACCAACAGATGTCTGTAGATTTAAGGGCCAGATTATGGTGGTTGTTAAGAAAGGATGAAGTGGAAGTTTTAACACTGACCATATGTGCATTTTAATTGACTTGTGGATTTTAGGATACCATTATATTCATGTTGCTTGTACTTAAGGACAATGATGATAAAAATGGTAATTCTTGATTGTATTTCAGAAAGAGTCCATACTGTATCATTCTTCTGAAGCCTGCACACAAGTCTAGACTAGAGTTTTATGAGCAGAGGGGATTTGCTACATCAGAGGGGAAAATATTTTATTCATACATTGTTTTTGGGACAATCATATTCTGGGCTATATTACAATGGCACGATAAATTGCTGAATACACTGTCTGCTGAATATGACCTCACCATGAAAAATTTGATGCATTAGAGTAGGAAAGGTTGGAATATATCAACCTTAGCTGACAAGGGACTTTGAATTTTGACCTAACACAGATGACCTTTGTGTGCAATAAAAGTGAGTTTAATCTCCAGGTCAAGGTTGAGGTGAACGGTAGGGCAATGTGGATTGGTTTGTGCTGGCTATGGCTGGATCACACCTAGCAAGCAAAGAAATCCAAGGTCTTTGCATTTCAGAGTAACCAAATGCTTATTCACCTGAAGTTTACTCATATCTGTTATACTACCTTCAAAAACTGTGCTGTGCTGTAGACAGCTAACTCTTCAGCAGCTGTGGACTAATTCGTTTGAAGCTCAGTGTTTCAGAATAAGAAGTGTGAGGTACGTATATTCTGCTCCTATAGATCATTGAATAGGTAAGCTAAATAAAATTTCTCCTCTAGCATGTAGAATAAAGACTGTCAAGTATATTGCCTTGCTATGAAAAGGGTGAAATCTAGAAGCTTTATTTCTTTGACAGCTAACCTGTCTTTGGAACATCGGAAGTTTATTCCTAAGTAGCTTATGCTTTTAGGAGGAACACAATTAAGAGAGCTCTGATATGTTTCACTAGGCAAATACAAAGAAAATGGGTCCTTTTGAGCACTCCCTTGCTGTAAAAGGTATTTGATCAAAGAAGCTAAGTTACAAAATGTTTTAGGGGTTGTCTAGGTTACGTAATAAAGACGTATAGATGAATTTAAATAAAAGATTGTCGTGTTTTATAGTAGTCACAAACAAAATCTGTCTTTTTAACTGGCTGGTGTTCCAGGAGTGCTATTTTACTAACATACTAACGATACATGCCCTGAATGCTTTACACAGATAAGAGTGGTAGCGGTGGTGCTGTTGGAAGGAGGGGGAAAGAGGGAGTTCTCTTTAAATCAGCCAGGGGAAAAAAAAAGTTTGAGACTAATGGAAAGAACCTCTACTCCTTTAATAGAGCCTGCAAAATATATTCTCCAGGTCTGATCAGCTCTGAAGGCTCTAGAGGTTTGATGATTGGAATGGCAGGAAATCACGCTTTCAGGACATAACGAATTGACTAGGCCATCCATCATTTGTTAGCATGCGCTGAAACACTGGGTTTGTGTGCAGAGGTCTGTGATTTAGTAAATACTTGGGAGATGAATAGAGCTTACACACAAGGGAAGATATTGCTGTCCTTCAGCAGCCTTAGACACAGATCCCTGCTGAGAAGGCCGTCTGACAGCAGCTCATCAGTAACTGGCCTGTCACAGTCAGTGATGCCCACCAGCCATCCCCAGTATATTAAATGCATTTTTAATATCTGCTTCAGTAGATTTAATGAAGAAAATTTAGTTTCCATACTCTGATCACTGCTTCCTCAAGTGTTTTAAAGCATTGAGTGAAGCACTTCCAAGAAAGGAACTGTGCTGATACCTGGAGGAGCTGATTGAAAATGAAAGTGAAACAGAATGCAAAGAGGATTCTTATTATCCAAACAGCTTCCTTAAAACAAAACAAAAATGTTAGGAAAAAGCAGTGATCTTCTTCGAAACAATTGACCCTCGTGCAGAGGGACCTTATGCAGCAGGCTGTACAGCAACAGAGATGCAGTGCTGGAAAAGGTGTATGCACAGTGGTTCTGTTTAGTGTGGCAGGGCTTGCCAAAAGGCATAACTGCATTTCCTACACTTTTAGATGTCAGTATTTGAATCAGATCATCGTTCTGTCAGGCTTTCAGAGTACTGAGAGAAGTGTGGCTGTGAATGGAAGGGATGGAATAGATCATGTTTTTAATAAGTAACGTAGATTTTGTTTTGGTTTTGGTTTTAGCATTTTTGCGAGGGATGCAGTTGGTGAAAATCATTGTAGCGTTCCGTGGTATTATTTAAACTGATGTAAGAAACAAATAATAAGACACAATGGAAAATAAAACTTCTGCATTTTTATAACTTAACAGGCTCATTGAGAGTTACTCAATACTGACATTCTGCTTGTAAGGATTGTATGGAATTAATTTTTTAACTTTGTAGCAAATGGTAAGATCTTTTGCTGTCCATATATATAGATAAACTTGTTTGAATTTCCTGGGAACTTTCAGGGAAAACTTCTGTTTACATAAAGGCAAATATGTTGGTTTTCATTTTCTAACGAGATTCAGTGCTTATGATATTTACTTCAAGACAGCAAGACAAACAACTCGATTTTGTTGCAAACATCTATTTGAAATATTCAGCTTTTTTTCCCTCAGGAATCCATTCTGTGTTCACAGAAGAGAAAGCAAGTGCCGAATGAGACCTATAAATTTGATTCTTGTATGTGTCAAAACAGTAATGTATTAAATGCATATTATTATAAAAATTTAAGACATGTCCTAAACACTTACATTTTTATAACACATGACAATATTAAATAATACATTTTCTTGTTAGCATCTGTTTGCTGTCATTGTTGGCAGGACCTATGATTTATTACTTAAATTAATGACCACAACCATTTTGGTCCTGATATGTGCCCCATAGCTTATCACATCACTTAATAAAATAACATATATGCTTCTATGAGAGTAATTTTTTAATTGTTTATTCCTTTAAGTTCCTGGTGAAAATACCATATCTATTTGCAATGGTGAAAGTCTCAGAAGCTTGTTTTGTACTTCAAACTGAGTGAAATAATGGTAAGGATTAATTTCTGTAAGAATAAGGAGTACTGTAACTGATCTACTAAAATTGTCTTCTAAGACAAGCCTGGTAGAGTATTGTTACCAAAAAAACCAACAGCTTTGGAAGAGGAGTGGAAAAATACTGCTCTGTTTTCTTCAGTTCCAGTGATGGTTAAAAGCCTTGTTCATTTGTTTGTTAGACTAATTGGTACCATGCAAGTAGATTTCAGAGTCCCATTGGCATGCTAAGATTTCACACTCTATCATTAGTTTTCAGATTGTAAATGAAGAATTCAAAGTAAATTAACTTCTCATCAGCAGGCTTAAATTTGCCAAACAGGAATCTGCACCTACTGTGGGAAAAACGTTTTGGTTTGTGAACCCCTTAGGTTGAAAACTTCTGTTCTGTAAGCAACTAAAGCATTTTTATCTATCTTACAGTTTCTTTTCATACATGCTTTTTTTAAAATTCTAGTGTCCATAATGTTTTGAATGTGGTAGTAATATGAATGGGATATATTATCCCTTTGTCCAGGTTTCGGCTGGAGTAGAGTTAATTATCTCCAGTAGCTGGTATAGTGCTATGTTTTGGGTTCAGTATGAGAAAAATGTTGATAACACACTGATATTTTCAGCTGTTGCTAAGTAGTGTTTAGACCAAGTCAAGGATTTTTCAGCTTCTCATGCCCAGCCAGCAAGAAGGCTGGAGGGGCACAAGAAGTTGGGAGGGGACACAGCCAGGGCAGCTGACCCAAACTGGCCAAAGGGGTATTCCGTGCCATGTGACGTCATGCCCAGTATATAAACTCGGGGGGAGTTGGCCTGGGGGGATCGCTGCTTGGGAACTTACTGGGCATTGGTTGGCGAGTGGTGAGCAATTGCATTGTGCATCACTTGTTTTGTATATTCCAATCCTTTTATTATTATTGTCATTTTATTATTGTTATTATTATCATTATTAGTTTCCTCCTTTCTGTTCTATTAAACTGTTCTTATCTCAAGCCATGAGTTTTAACTTCTTCCTTCTGATTCTCTCCCCCGTCCCACTGGGTGGCAGGGAGTGAGTGAGCAGCTGCGTGGTGCTTGGTTGCTGGCTGGGGTTAAACCATGACACCCTTCCAGCACACACTCCAGGATATCCAGTAGCATGATGGATAGTGACAGTCTCATTGCTTTATGCTGGAGAATTCTTGAACTTCAGTCCCCTGCTTTATCCTTCTCATCTGAGTAGGGTATTTAAGCAAGTGTTGCTGTCCATCTAAACTGGCAAAATGGCTTCAGGTAAGGATGTGGTGCTGAAGAGGACTTTATTTTTGGGTGAATATCCTCTGTTTGCACATCTGGGTCTAGGCCTGCAATGTGTTGGAAGCATTTGATAGCATCGATTCCCAGATACCTCCAGATGCTTCCACACTGAATAAAAATGTCCTAATACAGCACACATTCTTCTTCCATAGAAAGCAGAACGTTGTCAAATATTTCTTTGAGTAAGACCCATGTGATAGCAAAGGTAGTCTCTTGTGTAATGCAGCCTGTCTGAAACTGTTTCAAAGACAACATAAAAACTATGACCAAGCTATTTCTATTTGTGGTTGGCTGGGAGATGGCAGAACTTCTTATCAGTCCGCTATTGATACTGGTAATGTCCAGTTCTTTATTGTACTTCTGTGGAATGCAGATGCGCATTATGAGGCTACAACTGGTGCTAAGTATGATAACTAATAGCTAGAATGTGAGTGTAGGTTCCTACGGATGAAAGGCTATTGAACATTAGCCATTTCCTGCATTAATATAAAATGCATGTTGTCAATGCAGCTGTCCTTCAGTTTTCAACACAGCTAGGCAATGTGTCTTCCTAGACAAGCGCATTATCTTGGATACACAAAATGTAAAAAGATAAAAATAACTCCTGAGCTAGATTTCTGGTTCTTGGAGAGCTTAAAAAGGAAGATTTGCTTTGACCAGTTAGCAGGTACTCTAATAGGCCAAGCAAGTTCATTCCAAATACAGTGTTTAATGACCTCATTGCAATGAGTTATCTGACACAGGAATATGTTTTCCTTTATCCTATTATTTGAAACAGGGGGATTTAATTATTGACCAAAAAGAGAATTTGGACTACAATTTTTATGTCATTTGTATTGTGTTCCTTTGACATCAGTGGTCTGAGAGAGAAAAAGGAAAATGGTCCTTTATGGAATAAATGCATGGTTTCAGTTTAAATATTTTTCTAGCCATATCTATCTGTTTGGTATGTCCTTTAAGCGCGGAATGTTTTTTTTCCAAACAAATCCCATTGGTTGCCCAATAGCTATTATCCACAAGCTTCCTGCTTACACTTTTTGTTTTAATTTACTATTTAGACACAGACCTCGCCAGTGACAGGCAATCATCCTTACACATTATTATTTTTATGGTTTTGAGGTTTCTGGGTAGAGAATTTTGTCCCTTTATCTGGGCATAGATGCTTGCTATTCTAACATTTTAAATCTCAGTAATTTAAAATACTATTCAAATGTTTCAGCTACTGTGTAGAAAGTAATATATTTCTATGTAGACAGGTTTGGGTTGGTGAACATGTATCACGTGTTAATTGTTTGCTTTAGTTTATTTTGTAATTCTCAGCTCTTTAGTCTCTTTATCAAGGATATATCTCTCAATGGAACTTTGCATTAGTGGATCAGGATGTTTACTGAAATAAGCAGTTAAAATTATTAAAATATGCAGTGGAAAGCAACATGCTTAGTTTAATGTGCTTCTGAATATTAAATGCAAGTAAAATGGTATATAGACATGGAGCCATTTGTTATATTTTTGTATATGAAGCAATAGCTGTGTAAACCTTAACCTCGTAATTTTGCAAGTTCCACTTTATCATGTAGCTGTAAAAGGTAATCAAAATAAATCATGGAAGATGAAGAAATATTTTCTAGGGCTTTCTGTATGCTTTCAGAAGTGGTGCTTGATCCATGAAATTTTAGTAAGCATATTAAATAATACAATATGATGTGCAACGTGTCAGGTCTGATAAATTATTTTGTATAGGACATTTATACAACATATGGTGAGCTGCTATGTGAACAGCTTAATGACTAAATTATGTTAATCTTTCTTGCCATATTTACTTTTCATTTAAAAAAAACGGTGTTTTCAAATTTTTATTTTACTTTTTTGATCATGGGTAGATATAAGAAAGGTGTAGGTCATCCCCGAGAAGCCGTGACAGTGATCCAAGGTTCCTCAGCTGTGCAGTGTACATAACACAGATGTTGGGAGAGTCATCTGTCAGCTATGCCTCTCCTATGGAGTTAAAGTTCTAGGGGGAAAAGAATTCGACACAGTGCTGTCACTGTTACATTTTCACAATAGAAGAGCATGCAAATATTCAACCTCCTGCTTAGCAGTAGTGCCCTGTCTAATGTCTGTGCTGGTTAGAATAAAAAAATAGTGGGTGCATCTAGGGCTCATAGATCTGACAAAGGTCATGCTATGCTGGGCATTTGAATTGGAAATTGTCTGGACTTAGATTTTATAAAGCTCCCACTGTTGTCGGGGAAAATTTCAGCAGGGTTTTGTCCCTAGAGAGGCCTCTTAGGCCCTTTTCTGTCCTATGAATGAATTTAGATGTGAGGGTTTCTCCTGCCTTAAAACTGTTAAGTTCATTTTGCATACATCCCCAGAGAGAAAAACTGGCAGATGCTTTTGTCTTGGAAGTGTTTAAAAGAAAACTGCAGAACAGGAACAAGGGAGAGAAGGGGCCCTGTGTGGAGTCCCAGAACATTTTGGAAATGGCCAATATGCAGTTTTCATCAGTACTAAGGCGGGGCGCAATATGGTGCCTGTAGCTCACTAGGGAATATGAATGTTGATTAAGCATACTCCCAGGCTTTGAAATCCTGAAAGCAGTGTCAGAATAATGGATGTTGAGCAAATGTCAAGCATTTGTTAATTTCTCTGTTATTTGGAGTTTATCTACCATGATCAATCAAATAAACTAGTGCTTCTCTGTTGTGGCATGTGTCATTGATATGGTGATTAGGTGGCTAGAGAGGCCTTCTGCCTTTTTTTTTTTTTTTTTTTTTAATCCAGGTAACAGATTACATATGAACAGCCGTAACTTTTAAGTTAAAGATTTGTTTGCGATTGGTTTAGTGGAAAATGGTGCATTAACAAAATACTTTAGGGTACTGAAAGAAAAAAGTATTTGCATATCTGCTGTGCTAAAAATTATATTCATGCCATTTTTTTCCATTCTTGGCCTTAAAGCTTTACTGTTGTGAGGAAGGAGAAATTAATTCTAAATGAAAGTTGATAGAAGAAACTTTTACTTATTCTTAAAAGGAAAAGTTTGAAAACAAAGGATACCCACCCCAAATTAGTATTAATTTATGGCTTAGCCACCTTCTTCCCTCTAAATCTTTTGGTTTCTGTAAACTGGGTCTCAAAATCCCTGGTTTTGATTGGGAAACATGTTCAGATGCCCTTTAGTTAAAAGTGGAGGGGGTGACTCTGACTCTTTTATAAGAATACGTCAGAGCAGTTGTTAGATACTGGCTAACATGCAGGAATGTAAACTCTCCAGTTCCGATTATATTTTCTACAACTTCTGAATTTCCACTGTCTTCTGATGTCCTAATTCTGCTAATTTGCCACTCTTAGAAGTTAGGTAACATACAAAGACCTGATATTTAAATGTGAAGAACAAATAAAAAATAACCTGAAGGAGAAAAAGGCACTGTGGCCTTTGCTGCTTTACTGTAATATATAAAGACTTTAAAATGGGAAAGGATAGGGTTGGGATGTTTTGTGTGAGACCTTTTTGAAAGCTGTCTGAAGGATGTTAACAGTCAACTTTCACTGAATTCCAGTGAAGTTTAGTTACACCTTTCTCATGGATTTTTTTTTTTTTTTTTGCAAAGTCTAGTCCTTATGTGCTTAATGTAAAGATGGCAGTGTATATTTTTATTATGTTTTTGACAATTCCCAGAAATTTAAGAAGTCAGTGAGTCATGCCATATGACTTGATGCATGTTGAGGTCATCTTCAGTTTATTTTAACATAGAACAAATGTTTGATGTTGAACTAGTTTTCCTTCTTACTTGGCTTCCACATTTATTTACCAAGGCCTCTGGGCCCGTTCTACCAAGACTGGTCAAATTTTGGTGCTTATTGAAGGTGATGCTATATTCTGAACCTCTTGACTGTTTGCATCGGAGGTGATTCCATTCAATTAGTGCATGGAATAAGAGTTCTCCTGAAAACCGAAGCTTTTCTGTGGCACTGCAGGAAGCAAAGCATATAGTCATTGTACGGATTTTCAAAGCAGTGCAAAGAACACCAAAAAATAAATCTCTGGAAAGAGGAGGAAGGGAAAGGAAAATCCTGTTGGTAGGAGTGGAAAAGGAGGTTAGGGAAGTTTTAGGATAGAATAATGTAATATTGTGATCACCTCTTGTCAGATGTTCCCTTGATATTGCTTGCCAGTTGTGGGTAGACAGCTTTTTAAAAAAGAGTGCTGGAAGACCACTAGGAACAGCTGGGTTTCCTTCTTAGTGCGTTTCTGCCATCTTTCCAACGGGAAATAAGTAGTGGAATTAAATTAGTTTATTTGTTCTATGGCACAGTAAGCTATACCCCTGGGACTGAGAGTGGACTTTGTAAATATCTACATATCTGGTACAATAAGTTATAGATACAAGGTGAAGTAGTGCACTGTCAGCGAGGTAGATAGACAAGAATGATTCTCTTCTTTTTTGTTTTCTAATTAGAAGTAGCTTTAAAATTATAAACTTTTAAATGATCAACACTGTTTAGGGCTTAAGACTAAAAATCTTAAGGGGACTAGCTATAAATGGGTTCATTTTTTGCCTTAAATTTGTGTCATTCCCAAAACAGGTATTTACTTAAAACTACTCTTCTGTATCATCCATGTTTGACAGAGCTAAAATTCTTTAAATTATATCCTGTATGGGAAACATTAATAAGATCCTGACTTGTTTAAGGAATTAACAATTTTGATTGAATTACTGAAAGCTTTTTTGACTTAAGGTGTTCACTTTTTACCCTGGAGATAGGTATGCAACAGTATGTGTGCTTGACATGTGATGCATGCAAATGCTAAATACAGTAGCAGCATGAGGCAAGTGTCATTAACAGTAATTTATGTAATGAAAGCCACCTGGCTGTCTTCGTAATTAATTGCTTGTAAATAACAAATTTAAATATAATTTATAGTTTTCTAAATTTGATTATATATTTTTAGGAGCAAATTGTTTAAGGGTGTTTGGGGATTTATTTAGTTTCAAATTGGCACAGATATGCTTTTTACATACAGACTAATCTTTTAATGTAAAATGAACAGTCTAATTAGCTTCAAATTGCCATTCACTCATAAAAATAGTTTTCTAAAATTAAATTTAAACATCTAGTTTATACAGGAAAATATAGGTTTGAAGAAAAAAACGTATAAAGTAGAATGATTTTCCCCTTTCTCCACAATCAGGAAATTTAAGATTGGAGTCTGAAAAACTTCTCTTGACAAGGTACTCTATAATCCCATTCTTTTCCTAGGGGGAAGTAGCACGATAGAGTTACCCAAACAAAATGAGGAAAATAACACAAAATGAATATATCAAATATTTCTTTGCAGTAATAGCCTACTAAGTGAATGTTTCTTCAATGTATGGACCTTGGCCCTATCAAGAGGGCAGATAGGAAAGGTGAGGGATAAATCCCTGGTTTAAATTGTAGCTTCTTTGCCTTAACTGCTTGTTGAGGTCCATTGCTGTTGCAGCCTAGGAGCATCTGTGCACAACTGTCATCAGATGACTACAACTTTTGTGTATTTTTGACTAAAGGTTCAACATTTAGATTGTGGTACTGAGCGAAAGAGTTCAAATTTGCAAACGTTTTCTGTATAATCTTAACTGAAGCAGATTGAAATAAAGTGTGGATGATTGTACAGTTAAGTGCAAACAAGGAGTTTGAAGAGGTTTTGCTTTTTCTCTCAGTCTCTGGTATGCTGCTCTATGACTCTGCTTTGGGATGCGTTCACCGATTCTTTCCTGGATATTAAGAAACTTTTCTTCTTTCTAAGCAACTTGGAGTAGTTGAGGACAAGGACATAGCAAATGATCTGCTTATGTTAGTCTCAAGCTTTGCCTTTTTTTATTTAATTTTCTGAGAAATTTTGTTGGTAGAGTTAAAACAAACCCTATTTGACTCCTGTCAGTTTCTTTTGTCAATGGACTAGATCTAATCATCCCTGACTAGATGATCAAAGGGTACCAGAGAAGTTCTGGTATGTGTAAGGTAAAAAGATTCGATAGTCATTGAAGCCTGATGTCAGAATATTTGAGCGTTTTAATTTCATGTTTTACCACTGACATTGTATTTTTTAAATCTGTGTTGTGAATATATTTTGGTTCTGTATTGCATCTGAAAATACTTCTCAGGTTGAAAATTGAACGTTACAAAATAGTTTTATGTTTTTATGGAAGAGACTTTACTTGAAACATTAGTGAAAGAGTATTTACTTACAGAGGTCTGTGTGGGTTTGGCATTTAAGTGGGTTTCAAACATTCATGCAACAAGCACTGTGCTGTTTAACTCTGGAAAGAAAAAATATCAGAACAATATGTTGGGCAAATTACTATCTATTTTTTGTACTTGCTTACTGAGATAATAAGACCAAAAAGTAGTTCCTTTTCACTTGCAAATATCACTCTTCCGTTCCTGTGTTTTCAGAGTTCCATTTTTAACCATAATATGTGCCACTGTTTATCCACTGTTAAAGCGTAATGTTGTTCTCATCATAAGCATATATATGTGAATGGAAAAATAGCATCCTTACTCTGACTTCTCTTTTCAGTTTGGGGGCTTGATCAGAAATACTTCATAATCATTTGAATATGGCATATTTTGAGTTACACTTATATTACTGCTGTTGAAAGTTAGATTTTTATGGTGTGGGTGAAAGAAGGTAGAATTTATCTCTGCGAGGAGCTAGCATTATTTTGTGATCATTGCCTGTTTTGATAATTTGTATTTACCTCTGCATTTTATTTTTTTTCATGTCTAATACAGATTGTTCATAGTCTGCAGTTGTTTTAAAATATATTGGCCGTTACAACAGACACCAAAAAATGAGGTGTCTACAGGAAGAATTGGTGCCCTGTTCTTAAAGGAACTTCTAAGTCTTTCTAAATGAAAAATCATTCAAACAGTATCTAATACTGGCAATTTTCCTCTGTCTGCTGCTAGAACTTATTGGCCAACTAGGTCAGACATTATTAAAGTTCAAGTGGCCCAGTGGGAAAAGTAATGGCCTTATGCTACTATGAATTTTAAATGCTGCCATTTCTATGTATTGCACCATCATCTGTTCTTGCACATCACTAAATTGTATAGAAGTTGTGGGACCAACCAGTGTCAAGGTCATAGAAGTGATGACTCTTCTCAAGTAGCCTTCTCGGAGCTTTGTCATACAGTTACTCTCATAACCCTGGCTATAGACAGCAAAGTTGTATGCACATGCCTGCATTTAACCTTTTTATTATCATTGGATAGCGTAAGCCTGCAATGCAGGATGTCTTTTTCCTCAGACTCTTTACTTTTGGTTTTTATTTTTGATCCTACCAAAGGTACAAAATCGACTTTGATGCAAAGATCATTTTTAGTGAGTGATTCTATTTAAATCTGTTGAATTGAGCTGTTGTACAGTTTATTGAACTGGATATTGGAGAATTTCAAAAGTGATGGGTGCTATAGTTCTCCAGATGAGCTTGAATTTTATCTTGATTTTAAATGTGATGGTACTAAGCCTGAAATGAGCATATCAGCAGGTACTTCTTGTCGTGTATATATATTTATTGAATTTTTATAGTATTAATATATTTGTAATGGGAGTATTTCCCCAACAGCACTGTATTGGCATTGTAGTTCCCAAAGTAGTAGCTACTGATGTTTCATTGTGTGGAAAGCTTGTTACGCAGAGATAATAAAACTGGTTTTGTATGCCAGACTTGAACTGGTGTAGCTGGAAAGCTGTAACATTGGAAGATACCCTCTTTACAGAAGTTACCATGTTGTAACTAAAGACTTAGATACTTTTATGTCACTTAGTTACTCCAATTCAAACTCATATATTGATTTAAACACATATATTCACACACGCACACACATATATAGACACATACATTGATTTAGCTTAAATTGGTAATTCACCGACTTCTGATAAATCAGTGTTAGATTTGTGAATGATAAAGTACAAATGTGTACAGAGACAATAATGTGCTTTTTGAGAATTTTCATTCAGAGAAGTGACCACAAGCATATTAAAACTTTAGGAAAGATTTCAATATTAAAAGCTGCAGCGAAGAGAGGTTAAAGCCATAACTTTCTAGAGGTCAGTGAGTCTCCTTCCCTCCTTCCATGTTCTTCAGTGCTTGGATACATATAAGTCTAGCGATTCTCAAGCTTTGGTAGGCCTTTGGTATACCTGAGCCTTCCTGGATGTGGAACCATTCAGACTGCTAAGAAGCCTTTTTCCCATCCTGACAATGCTGACATGTAGAAGAAATTCTGAGACTCCACTAGTTGTCACCTCCTCTCAGGTGGGAAGTTCACCATCAGGCTGGCTTTAGTTAATTTACAGGTGTAACTGTGGTGCTTGTTAGCTTCATCCTGCAGTTCTGGGAAGCCACGGAGGCTTTACGCATCCGTGCATGTGTTATGCATTTGAACCGATTCTGCTAGATCTATTTGAGATCCATTATTGACAGAGTTTTTAGAAATAAGAGCGGACTGGTTAGCATGTGATAAGCAGTATAGAAACATTGCTTTCTTTAGGAGTTCCTGTTCCAAAGCATTTGCAGTACAGAAGTTGAGAATTAAAAGGCTGTTTGGGTTTCTTTCATGTCTTTGATAATGTAACAGGAAAAATGTATTTTAGACACACATTCTGGAATTTCAGGATACCTGTGAGGAGGACTCCCTTTCCACCCCCAGTCACTTAAATTCGTCAAATACGTATGTATTTCTTGCCTCACATAGTTTCTTAATCCAGTATGGCAGCACCGTGCAATTCTAGCCCTACTATTTTAAAGCTCAATATTGCATTATTAAAAATATTTACAAACTTATTATACATGGAAAGGGGAAGTTCTTTTCCAGTTATTAGAAATGAGAGACTTTCACTGTCTGCTTCAAAACATTTCTTGAAGAGATATGACTAACACTACGTACTCACACTGAAGACTGTGGAAGGAAAGAAACAATTTCTCCCCCTACCTGAATTCCTACAGTAGCTAAGTGCAGTGTTGTATGCACTTCCAAGAGAAGGTTTGACACTGCAGCTTTGGGATTTCACACGTAACAGCTTCTGAATTTTGGAAACACAGCTCCTGCCTCACTCAGTTTTTTAACCAATATATTTATCGTCTTGACAAAGTGGAATGTTCCATTTTGTGAAAGGGAAGCAATGAAGCAATGTTCTTTGTAGATTTCATTTGTTTAAAAAAAAAGTCAAGGCTATTCTATATATATAATATATATTTGTCTCATGATGGACTTTGCTTTCCCCCTGTTTGTCTCCACTTGTGTGAATAGTTGCTGGATTAAATACTACAGTTCATATTTACTCTTGATTTTTTTCTTTTTTGTACAGATCTCTTTAGATAGTCTTCCCTTGTTTCCATCTTTCTGTTTTAGGTAAAAAGTGTGGAGTTAAAGATGAGGGAAAGGAAACTCATTTTAAAATGAATAGATGAAGCAAGTGGAAACTTGGTTTCGTACCTAAAATTTCATGTTTTCAGTAATCTCAGAAAATAAAGCAGAAAAGTGTGAGGTTTATATTATCCCTAAAGAATGAATTATTTGCAGGGGCTGATAATATGATATTTGCAGAAGTTGTCATGTTTGGATTTTCTCCTAGTGAAGCTGTAGTAAACAGCAAATATTAAGTTGGACAGCACCCCAAATCTTGGCTAGATCTGCAAGCCTGCTTTGTTGAGAAGACAATCTGATCCAATTAAATTCTTTTTGTCCATACTAGCTGCTTCTTGGCCAGAGTTTTATATCAGTTCTAGTTATGAAGCACTGATCTGCATCAGCATATTGTCTGTTACTAGTTTATATATGAATAGTTGTTGCAAAACAAAACATTTCTGAAATACTCTCCAGGGATGATAGCATTTCTCCTCTACCAAACTCTGGGATTCATTAGAAGAGAATGGTGTAAATTTTATTCTTACATATTAAATGACCAAAAGGCATATTCTTTTTCCAGCACCAGACTTGCAATTGTCTTTTTAGCCTGACTTATCTCTAAGTTCTTAGAGACAATTCCTCTTATCCCTTGTTCTGGTCTGACTTGGGCATCCCATTCTCAATGGGGATGGACTTTGATATCTGTAATACTTTTTTTTGGTTATGATAAGCAGATTTTTATATCTTTATATCATTTGGAACCTAGAAATGACATTTCTTTTTTTTTTTAATAAAAGTTATTTTCTCTCTAAAAAAAAATGGGCATTTTGTAGCAGATTTTAGATTTCACTGTTTTATGCCTAAATCCAGTTATGTATTGACAAGAGCACAAAGTGCATCAGGCATTGAGATGGAAGTATGCCACTGATATCAACACAGAGTAACAAAAGGTAAATTGGTTCATTATGGGTGCTGGTGTACAAGAAAAAGAGGATATTTGAAGAGCAAGGCTGGTTGCTTTGAACAGAGCTCTGGGAGTTAGGTCCATTGCCATCTGGAATTGCAGAAGAAAATGTTTCCATGAAAGTGGCTGCTATAGAACTTAAGAGGAAAATTTGCTTGTTTTCCTGGAAAATAGATATAGTTCTACAAGATGGATAACAAGTTAATTTATTATCTATTTAAGCTGGCAGTACTTGGAATTATGAGCTTGCGGTTTTTCACTTGTTTCAGAAAATCAGCAAATAAGTACCTTGGCTCTACAGTTGGTTCTCGACAAAAGAGCTTGCTTGACACAAACATGTCTATATCCCTAGCCTTCCAGTAAGCCATGAAGCTTACTATAAAGTTTAATCCGTAAGAGGCAATAATGCAGCACTGAAATGTTACTTTGAATAGAAGATATTTTCAGTGTTATATTTGTTTTCCTGGGTATCTCAGCTCTATTAATTTGTCTGCTCATTTGCTGCTTTGAGATCCTGTATAGAAGCATCAGAGGATGGATGGCGCCCTAGGAGTTTGGCTGCTCCTGTAGAAGTAATGATAACTTACATGGCAGTATCCCTGCTGTCAGTATCAGCAGTTGTGATCATGCTGTCTTGCAACACAAATGCATGTTCATGACTTCTGTCCCCTCTCCAAGTACACAGTACTGTCTTTTTCAGCACTTTTCGAAACCATCATGTTTCAGTTTTCTGTCAATGGCATCTTGCAATACATGCTCCAGCTGTGTTTTGAGCTATTTCATTTTGCTAGGAAGTTGTGGCAATGGAATTGTGGCAAGGAAACACTGAGTGGCAGATAAGTGATTTTTGTGTTTAAGAGGGGAACTGTGTTAACCAGAAGAAACATGGAAGCAGCCATGTGAAGATGTAAATCCACTTTTCCTGGGGAAGGAGAAAGATCTGGTAGTAAGGCTTGAAATTCTTTGAATGGTACTATTGAAATAATTCTCTTTGTCACAGTCATATTGTTTTTGTACTGCCATCCAGTATATATCCTACTTGTTCAGTTATTGGACTGAATTTTTTAGTGTCCATGGTAAGTCCTAAATGATCTGAACAGTTGGAAGCATAGGAGAGGAGTGTTGGACTAAACTGAAGTAGAAGGCAAAATGCAAGGACACCAAAGGAACAGATAAAATGGACAAGAGTCAGGAGTGTGAAGAGAGGGATAATGGTCTTAATTCTTTTTGATTTGTCAGTGGGTATAACAGGATAATGGTACAATAAGTACAGTAATCGTGCTGGGAATAGCCTAAAAATACAAAAATTGGTATGTGAGTGGGAGAGAACTCAAACCAGAAATTCGGTTAAATGATGTCCTCTTTTGTTTTGATTTTTTTTCCACGTCTTTTCTCTAATTTCAGTTCTGCCATTATGACCATGTAAATCTGTCAGATAATAATAGTTAGGTGGAGAGCCGTATGTATCCAACTTATTTATAACCTGCAGGGGTTTTTTAAATAAATCAACTTGAAATACCTTAGCTTTGCATATCTATATAGCCTGTGTAAGTACATAATCTTAATTTCTTTCCTTTGTTCATCTTCTAATGATTACATGTGCATGTTGAAGGTTGCCATAATTGGATGGTGCACCTTTTGGGGAGGCATTGTGGTACATATCTCCTGGTCTCTATCTCAAATTATGTATATTTAAGAATATTTAAATTCTTGACTACATTGTAATTCATTTTTCTGTAATCCATGAATTTCATAAATCTGTATATTAGTTTATGTTGCTATCATTTTTCTACACTTTTAACATTCGGTCAGTGAGTACTCAGGGTGAACATTCTCATGTGTAAAAGACTGGAGGTAAGGCTCAGCTTACTGCTGTTGCACAGATGTTGCGCTGGGCAGACAAGCCCAAAATACAGCGTTATGGCAAAGATGCTGGAAGCACAGATATGGATAAGGCAAACTAGTAAGCTCTTTATATAGCACTGCATTAATCTAGTCGCTTTGTTCCTAATGCTTCAACTGGTTGGTTTAGAGGTCACTTTTTATATTGTGCTGCATAGACATACCATCTGTTTAAACCTGAACAAACCATTTAGTCATTCTGTGCCTCAGTTTTCCCTTTTGAAAATGGGAGTAAGACTTCCTTATCTTAAATTAGTATTTCTGAGGTGTGAAAATGGCAAGCAGAAGGGCCATTTAAGTGTGGACAGAACATTTACATTTAATGTATGTGCGATGTGATACAGGTGTTAAATTCACATACAAGAAATCTGGCAGAAGAGCAAGACTTTAGACATTGCTGAATCTTTAGGCATACCTATGCTATGCCTTAGTAGGTAAGTTCACGAAAGGAAAAATGTTAATTATTCATAATGCTTTGCTGTACCATAAAACTGGATTTATTGAGACTATAATTTGTTCAAGTTGCATGTAGTAGGAAAATATATCAGGAGTAATTAATTGTATTCAGGATGTGATGAGGTAGATATATCCACAGAGGACAATTGAAAACAGTAGCGGTGTGGTATTGATTGCCTTTCAGAGGGAAAAAAAATCTTGTCCCATTTCTAAATGTTAACAATTCAGAGAGAAAAATTCCCACTTGGGAAGAATGCTTTCCAGGTTGCTTCATTGCCAGGTGTTTGACATTGAGTGGAGCCTTAGATGAATGAAGCTTATGGCAGCTTTTGGAAATGACCGACTCCGGGGAATCTCAGCTTCCTGCTGTGAAAGTTTCTATTTTCAAAGCACATCAGTTTCAGTGGGAATGTTCCAGTGGTCCCATATGCTACTTCTGACAGAGGGGGAAGTTTTTAACCTGAATATGAGACAGCTACTGAAGAGGTTCCCTTGCTGCTAACAAAATGAATTTCAATATGTTGCCAATGAACAAGCGGCATGTTCCCAAATGCTGATGGAATTTAACTCCATCAATTATTAATGGAAATTTTGCTTTGTTTTCTTTTTTGCCTGTTCCCTTTTAACTTAGCTACCTGCTCCTGATAGGACTTTGTGGGTTCTGAAGCTGAAAAAGGAATCACCCAAACAATATGCTCGTTTGCTTTGAAACTCTTGCTATATTTTCCTCCCCTCCCTCGTACGCTCTCTCCTTGACCTAGCAGCAGGAAGCCTTTGTCTGAGGTGTTCATCTGGAACAACTTTTCCACACTTGTTTTCATGTTCTGTTAGATTACAGGGCAGCAGGCCTACCTTTGAAGCTCCCTTCTCTTTTGTTTCTTTGCAGTGCACTCCAGTAATTAACTTTGTCCTTCTTTTATTTGTTCCAGTCAATCGCAGTCCACTCTGCTGAGCATCTTCTCCCAGGAGTACCAGGTTAGAAGTTTTCTCCTTTGTGAGGGTTGACAGGTGCCTAATTGAATGATGAATGTCCCTTTATTTCTTTGTAATTGAACTGCCAGCTTTCTGATTGGTTTGGAGGATGTTCCCTTTTCCACATCAAGCACCGCCTGAGTCTCAGTGGATGGCTGCCAAGCCTACCCATCCATCTGTCTAATAACATCTAGCCTTTGCTTATTTGGTGGACCTGTAATAAATTATGCTAAACCATTATTATTCTGACAATAATAATTTCCCTGTGTTGCGTGGTTCCATGTGCTAAATGTTTGCTGACTTGCACTGTCAGTGCTGCTTTCCATTGCTGACAGAGATGATGATAAATGACCATTGCCGGAGTGGCAGAAGGCAAGAGAGGCAGAAAATGGAGTCATTTATCATGAGATGACAGGTGTCAGTCAAGTGGCAAGTCTCTATGGAATTACTTTTTGTAGTTTTTCAAATAAGTTGTTTTTAAGCAATGTTCTTCCTGGTTAAAAATGCCAGTTGAATTGTAAAACTAGAGTGCACCAGACTTAGATGGAATTGAATTGAGGGAAAATTAATACAAAGGTTGAAAGAGAGAACAAGTTTTTCTTTGCCCTCTGCAGCCTTCAGTAAACTTATTTAGATTCAATTATTGTGACCTTATTGGCTTTTACATATATGGTACATTGCAGTACAGTCTGAAGATGTTCAATTCAATGGGTAGATTGAATGTCATTTCTGTACAGAATCTAAAAACATAGTGCAGTTTATATATTAAAGTGTAGCCAAAAAGCATGTGTTTGGGCAGTCATGATTTCTGTGTTTTGATCTATGACACATTTGTAAGACTCTTTGTTTTTTCATTTTTCTAGAAACAAATCAAAAGAACACATGCCAAGCATCACACTGCTGAAGCTATTGAAACTTACTACCAAAGGTATGACCTCGCCACCCCAGTTAAGAGTATCATCATAACTACTAATTGTTATGGCAATTATGAGTAAATTAGATTATTAGTTTACAAAGCTGATTTTCTGTAAAAATAAAAATTTGGGATGAGGAAAACAGGGTGGTTCATGTAAAAATGTTTTTCAGTGAAAATGCAGAAATTTTTCAGCTTTTCGTCAGTCTGATTAAGAAAGGGTTTACTTCCTTGGCTCTAGGTCAGGATAAGCAAATATTTTTTACAGTGTATGTGATAGCATTTATTATATATTACTTATAGTTTGTAATTACAGGATTTCTGTGTCAAGACTAATATTGATGATAACTTCCTTACAGCAAGGGAGCTTGTTCTGTTACTTGCTTGCACTTTTAAAACAACATTTGTGTTACATTACAAAAAGTTACGTATTAAATTCATGTATTGCTAGTTAAAGCACTAATTTTTAGATCACTCCTGTTTTATAAACAGAAGTGTCAGAAATAGCTTTTAAGGGAGGATGAAAACCATTATGTCATTTTACAATATTGTACAATTGTTTGCATCTTGAGCTAATAAATTGTATTTGCTACACCTTACAGTTTGTCTGTTACTTCTATAGGCTTTACTAAAAATACTGCAATGACATAATTGGGGCATACGGATAACTGGTAAAGATATGCAATTAAAATACTATTTTGTAGACTGACATATCTGAGGAGCTTGCATGGCAAGTGCGTTCTTACTTTTGATTATAGATGTCTGATATTTATGCTTAATATTAATCTGTATGAATCAGGAAAATAAACAAAAAGCCTTCATTTGTAAACAATTAACTGTGCTTCTGCAGAGTCACAGACTTAAAACCTAAGCACAGCCTGATTATATCAGATACTGGTTTAGAACACCTAGCGTGAATTGTGCTGTTTTGGGGGTTTGATTTTCTTTTTTTAGTAGTTGTGTTGTTCTGTAAAAATTTGTACTTGATCACATTGCACTTCTAGTGTTGATTCTTGGTTAGGAAGAATATTGGCTTAAAATTCTGTTGTTAATAACCATGTATATACAATACTATTTTTAATTACTTATCACCAGCACAGTTGCACTGAAGTGCCCTATGTTAATTGTAACTGCTGTGTAAATAACCCTTTTCTTAAAACGTATGTAAATCATTTAAATCACTTCTATGATGCGTTACTAGTTCCAACAACTTAAACCTGAAACATGGGACCAAATTTCGCTTTATGCAAAGCAGCAGTTGTATTGGTCTCAGTAAGGTTGTAGGTATGATTAAGTTTGGCTCACATCAGGTAGGAGGATTTGGTCTCCTGTCCCCTTCTGTACTGTCTGAAGTATGATAGCAGTACATAACTAATGCATTATGTATGAAGCTATATGGTGGTGGTAGGGAAAATCATTCTTTATGCTATTTCTAGGTATTTCATATTGCAACTGTATTAACATGGACGAATAAAATGCACATGTTTTAAAATCAGAGATGTTCTGTTAATAGTTAGAAAACTCATCTCAATCCTGTTTTAGTAGATTTACAGTGTAGTATGTTTCGTAAGCTACAGGGGCAAACTACTTGAGTCAGAAGCCAGTTTGAAATGCTTCAAGCATAAACATGACAAACAT
Organism: Aquila chrysaetos chrysaetos; assembly: GCF_900496995.4. Taxonomy (NCBI): domain Eukaryota; kingdom Metazoa; phylum Chordata; class Aves; order Accipitriformes; family Accipitridae; genus Aquila; species Aquila chrysaetos. The sequence continues at coordinate 35,085,174 of NC_044005.1, forward strand.
GTCTTCTCCTCTACTCTTTTGTAGCATCCATCTTGCCACTGTAAACCCCAGTCTGTGTGGTATGCTCTTTCCTATTCCCACCAACATACAAGCAGATAATTGTGCTCCCATTGCTTTCCTAGGTCAGAAACTACCAATTTTTGAAGGTAGTCATTTCCAGTGGTCCCTGTTGGGAGCAAGTAGAAGTACGGTTGAGTGGAGTAGTTTCTGCTGCTCTGCTGAGACTTACTAGTCTTAAATTTAGGCAAACACGAAGACAAATTACAAGAAGGATCAGCAAGCTTTTCAGAACAGTATTGCCATCAGCATGTGAGACCTGTTAGTCCTTAATGGAATTGCCAGTAGCATTAGAAATATCTGACAGAAAATTACTCCATTGTCAGCTGTAGCTTTGCTGTTAAATCAACTAGATGCATGTTTTAGAACATTAATCTCAAGTAAATCTTCCTGGTTAGGTATTTTGTTTATGAGCTCTCCTTTTTTTCTTCTCTTACAAGTTTTCAATGTTTAAATATACACAAGGCATCTTGTTTTGTGTTTTTTTTAATGTAGAACTGAAATAGGTTAAAGCAAAAAGCTTTTATCATTTCCTTTATTCATTAAGCCTCAGAATAACTTGCAAACAAAAAGCCCTGTAATCCTCTGTGAAGAGGTTTATGCAAAGGTATTACACCCATTCCACAGAAAGGTAAAATGATAAAGAATTTTTATGTCTGTAATTAATGAGCAGAAGAGTGGCTTCTGATGGATAGATAATGATAGAGCTGGGAAGGCTGTGGCCTTCTAATGATGTCAGTAATGATGTGCTATATGAATACGGATAGGATAAATGAGCAAGTTCAAATGTTGGTAACTATTGTTCTTTTCCACATGGCTGCAAAGCACTAAGTGGCTTCCAATAATATAGCTTCTTCCCTTCAACTCCTGAGAACAGGTTTTAGGCATTATTGAAATATAAACATCAAACAGTGAAAGTAACAGAAGTGAGGAAGGCGATACTGTGTGAAGTGATGGTCAGAAACATCACTGTGTATCCATATTGGTCTAATACCCTTAATCAGAAACATTAAGCCTTTGCCATTGATAGGATAATGACTTTCTATCACCCTTTATTGGATCCTAAATAGTTCTTCTTTTTAGAATATTAATTTGATTGTTAGACTCTGATTTCACTAAAGTAAGCCTTTAGTATTTAAACTACTGCCCAGTTGATAAAATCTGGATTAAATTTGAGAATTTATGGTTTTGTGCATAGTAGTGAATTGAGTAAGATACACAGTACGCCTTCATAGTTGAAGGTGGAACGCAAAATCTTTACTGTGAATAATAGAGGTTTATTTGTCTGTAATGTATCTTTAAGTAGTACACATATAATTTATTTGTATGTCATTAAGCCAAAATTTTTTTTAATTTCTTGACTTATTGTGTTTTTTATCAGTGACTTAATTGAGATTGATATACCTTGCAGATGTATAGGAGACAACCCTGGAGAGTTACTGATTGTTTAAAATACTTACTTCTGAAATGATTTCCCATTAAATACTCTGTACTGGGGTATTTTCCCCCAAATGAAAGAGATGCACAAGGGAACTGACATGTATAAACTGGCCTTTTCTTGCCACCACAGAATTACCTGGCTTTGTCTTGTCTAGGTACCTGAATGGGGTGATGAAAAATGCAGCTGCCCCTATATTACTGGAGCTGGCCAATGAGGTAATCATCTTTACTTTTTTCTTTAATCTTCTGGTATAAAACCTAAGGGGCATATCTATAGTGACTTTAGTGAGAAATGTAATTAACCTAAAAAAAATGGTTTCAAGGCACATTAGACATTTAAAATGGTTCCCCAGTCTGTTAGTACTTACAATAATTAGACAAAAAGCCCCATTTATTAATAAATCAGTTAATGTAATTAGTCTCTTAACTTCAAGGCAAATGTGTAAGAAAGTCTGAATTTGTATTTTGCTGGAAATTTCAGACAGACCGTAGGTCTTTAATGCACAAACTTACTAAAAATTCCCACATTGATTAAATGGAGTTGCATCAGTTTTACTTACATTTGATTCCTTGTTTTTAATAATAAAACCCATCTAAGATTTTTTTTATTATTATTTAATATTAGGAAGGGTTAAACCAGTTCATTTTCCTGACTTCGTTTATTTCTGTTCATATGGATTAGAGGATGGCTAATGAAAACTGCTTAATATAAAGCAATTAAGCAGAGTAAATTCCTCAGTATAGCCATTTCCTAGAAAAGCTGGTGTATGAAAAGTTCAGTACGGTTGCCATTAAAGTCTTGACAAATGTATCGATGCTGTTTATTAACTAGAATATGAATCTGCCTTGGGATGCAAGGTGTTACTTGCATTAAAAACTGCTATCTAAAGCACTATCTCAAAGAAGGTGTAAAAAGTTTGAAAGAGTGGCAGTGAGCCTCCTAGAAAAAAAATTGATGAAATATCTACCCCTTAAACTCTAAAATATTTATTTACAATAATAATAACAATACAATAGCTGATACTCGTTGGAACTGCTTATGCAAACCTCAGAGGGATAGAATGAAATGTATGCTGTTTTGTGTTGCATTTTAATAGAAAATGTAAGAAGGAGGCAGAAAATGAGTGTTTGCATTGAAAATGATACAGCAGTACGAATATTAAGTGTTGCAATAGCAGCAAGTTCTACATGTTACATTGGTAAGAAAGAATGGTTTCTCTCTCATGTACATTGCTGCAGCCAGCAAATGAGCGATTACCTATCAATTACTAGAAGGTATTAATGGTCTGTGAAGTGTCCACATATCCTGATCATACAGTTAGCATAGAATAAAGGATTTATTTCATATTAGTACTAATGCATAGCTTCTTACCGTTTCTGGAAAAGACAAGTCTTAAAGTACTGAGAATAGAATTTACTTTACATAAATAAGTACAATCTTATTAAGAATTTAGGTAAACAACCTGATTCATGATATATCGCACCCATATTATATGGGAACTGTCATAAAAATATTTCAAGCACAAAGTAATATATCTGTTACTGGTTCTTTGTATATTTTTTCCCAGTGATTTAGAGATGATGCATATAATTTCTGACTCTAGTGAGCATATCTTTGTTTATATTATACTAATGCATTTTTGCAATTCAGATCAAAGATATCTGCAGTTCAGAAATAAATAAAAATTAAATCTCAGAGAAAGGGGAGATATACAAAGAACTTATCTGCTTCTGATTTTGTAGTAGCAGGTATATAAGAAAGGCAATGCATTTTGTGACTGCTGCCTAATGCATTAGGGAAATGTGGCAATAACCAGCACCAGATTACTGCTTCCAAACAATCAAGCTGCCATTTTTATATGATAGTTAATATTTAAATGACATACTCTTGCATCTGCTGACAATTGATGTAATGGTAATACTTTATGAGTCAATATATATTTAATCAGTGGAAACTGTAAAAATTGATGAGAAATATATAACATAGGTGCATTACAGTGTGTAGCAGGTCTGTTAAATAGGAAAGCTCCATATTACTATCTTTTGGGGTTGGTTTTTTGAGGGTTTGTGAAACTACTTTTAATTCTTTTTTTTTTTATTTTATTTGCCAACTTCTTCATATTGTATAGGCAGTGCAAAAGGACTAAAATAAATCTCATTTTTGTTAGATAGGAATAATAAAATTAGTCACTGTTCTCTTCATACAAATATTTTCAAGTGAGATTTGAAGCACTATGAATTTTACTTACATGCTAAATTCTGACATGAAGCATGATGGCCCTATTTCAAAGAAAGATGGACACATGATTAATATGAAAATTAGGGAGATGCAAGTACCTGAACTAATAAGGTAGTCCTTATTCAGGCTGGACTACCTTCAGTAATTTCACCATTTTTCATGTGTCAGCTCTGATGTGGGTTACTGGAAATAAGCAGCTCCGTGGAAAGCATTTCTCTCTACTTGGGGAATTTAAGGGCATCCAAGTACATACATATTTGGAAAAAAATGTATACACAAATGAAGCCACCTTTTTTTGTCTGGTTACTAAATCAAGATAAAATTTTTGTATTAATATTGAACTTGAAAACATGTCAAGAAAAATTCACCATAACAATGTGTGGGCAAGGTTTACTCTCTCGTAGTTAAAATTGTGATTTACTAAAGTAGTATTATAATGGTATCTAAAAAGCTATTGTAATTTCAGGTGGAACTACACCAAACATTTTCCTTATGTTCAAAACTATTGAACTAACTAAATGGAGGAATAGCTTTGTTAAAAAGGAAAATATAAACTCTAAAGAAATTTTGACCAAGCCCAACACATCTGCTGGAGATACTGATATTAAGGATATGTGGTATCACTTGATGTGTGCCACATGTAGTGAGTATTCACAGCAAAGGCTCACCACTTCTTTTCCTTGGCGGGTAACCTTACAAAAGGGATTTTACTGTCATCTTTCACAAAAAGTGGTTCAAATGTAAAATGTGCAAACATAATAACCAGCAATATATATTACCTACTTTATTTGGTTTTCCACTGGGTACTGTGGATTGCTCCTGCACATTTGGTTCAAATAGTTGAGCTTAATAATTGGGAAAACCTACCATTTCCTCTATTTTTACTCTTTATTTTTAATCTGCAAGGAGATTACAGTGCTGACAAATGTGCGTCTAAATGCATTTACCTCCTGAAATTCTCTTTCTACTTTTGTTGAGGTAAGGTGGACTTTGCGCCATCATTGATGGCTCGTATTGTGTTAGAAAGATTTCTACAAGAAAAAGAACAAGCCATCCGTAAGTATCTTAATTGTTTTTTTTCTTTTGTGTTTTTTTAATTTTAAGATATTTTTGTTTCACCTTTTCTTCTCACTATGATATAAAAATAATTAATGCAATATTGCAAGTGAGCTAATGAGGGTAACATTTTAAGGCTGGTATCTTCAACAGCTAATGACAGTTAAACTGTATGTAAAAAGACCACCCACAATTTAGTACTAGCTAAATGAATGCTTTCTTTTTCCCTCTTAGAGTTTCAGAATATCTGTTCTTCCAGTAAAATAAAGGGTATGGGGCTCACACTACACTTAAATGTTTAAAATTATGTATTTTAAAAGTCAGTAATTACTAAGAGTAAGTCTTAAAAATAAACCTAAGCCACTTTTTAATTTTGCAGCATTCGAGAAATACTGCTGTTAAATGCAAAAGTGCATTTAACTGATCTCAGTACAAGAAAATAAAAAAAAAGGAATGAAAGAAAAGAAAAGAATACAGCTACAGGAGGAGGTTCAAGCCTAAATTAATTTGCCACTGAAAAAATACATTTTGTTATTTTCTCTGTGTCAACTGCATGATTAAAACCGGCTGTTAAGTGAGCTCTGGGGATGTGCTCGTAAAAGATTTATGAGTAATATTCAATGTGATATTCAAAGTGAGTCATGAATATCAGGGTAATTGCTCTCAGTGCTGGCTCTTTTACTAGGCAGGAGTTTGTCAACTGCCCCATAAATATTTGCCTAGTCTCATGTAAAAAAGACAATTTCATCTTCTGCATTTTTATTACCTAGTGTAATGTTTACCTTTGGAGCTTGACTATGGCAGAAAAGGTAAAAAGCTTCAGAATATGCTTTATGTGTATAATCTTCTTTTTTTGAAAGCAAAAGATAATACCTACTAAAATATCATGCAGTAGCATATGGTGTTTTTTGTCAGGGATTTTTCCTTTGGTTTTCTTTGAATCTGCACAGTTATCAGTGACTGGTGGCCCAGTTACCTTCTGAAGGTTTCATTTGAATGAATTAAGTACTTCCCCTAAAAATTCAATATCATTTCAATAGATGTAGCCTCTAAAGTAACCTGCAGTGATGCTTCATGAGCAAATCACATGATGTCAGAATGGTATGGTTTCGATTTAATCAAGAAAGAGATTAAAGTGGATGTGTGTTATTTTCAACTTCGCCGCAGCACCACCATTTGTCAAAGTCAACCTTCTGATTGCTTTGGACCTACTGCTATCCAGGTCTTGTCAAAATAGTAGTCAGCACAATCTGAAGCAGGTAGACTGGCCAATGTAGAGCAGTATCAAGCACTGTAAAGCAGAATTCATTGACTTGTGAATTATGAAGTTAATAGATTCATCATAAATTTTCTGACTATTAATTTATCTTTATAATGATGGCATACCTTAAGTACATTTTTCTGTTTTGTTTTGCATCATCTTATACTGCACAGTCAAACAGAATGTAATTTTGAGGTGTACTGTACATCAGAATTCGTACAACTGCGTTGCTAGAATTAGATGTCTTGAATGAGTATGCCAGGAAGGAGTACGAGTGTATTTAGAATCCTGTTTAGAAAGAGGCATTCCAAGAATGTGGCTGATGGGGATAGGAGGCAAATTGTTTATGTAGTGCTATGTTCTTGAATTACACTGTAATTAGGTATAATGAAATAAATCCTTATTTTGGAGCATTTTTAGATTTCATAGCTGCTTAACTCAGTGACAGTTTTGTTGTGATCTATTTTGAGATTTTTTTTTTCAAAAGTAAATTCGTAACACTTGATGGGGCGGGGGGGGGGGGATTTGCCATATAAAACACTTTAAAAATCACTATTTGTTATATGGCTGTCAGGAGGCTGACTTGTCATCTGAATGTGGAATGATGAAAAATCTTTCATGGTGATCAAAACTGTGAAGAATCAGTTTTAGCCTTGGCTTTTAGTTGTACCAAGTAAAAATATGCTATCCTTCAGAGTACATTTTATTTTTTAATTTTCATTAAAGATACATGCTTTATGTTGTCTGTTATATGGTGTGGGTGTGGCAGGGGAATTGCAGGGTTGTTACGATACTGTGGACTTGCTCAACTGATCTTAGGGAAAGAGCTGTGAGATAGTCTGGCTTCTATTCTGACACTTTCTTCTTCCTCACAGCAGCGACCTGGCTGGCCTTTGGCAATGAAATTCAATGCACATGGCTCCGCAGTCAAATCATCAAATTTCCCTGTGTGTATATTAGAGTTTTGTAATGTGTTTCCATTATGAAACAATGCGGGGATAATTGTCTTTGGTAGCAATTAGCTAACAGGTTTGTTCAGTGCTATTGGCAGAGGCATCCATCATCCCCTCCCTGACCACACTTTTTTGTCTACTGTGGACTATGGAGATCAATAGAATTCTGTATAGTGGAAATCACCCCAGCTTTAATGAGCTGCAAGTCTCAGTCAGTCTTGGTTTTGTATTTTTAATTTTTCCCCTTTAAAATGGAAAAAAGCTTTCCCTCTGGGAGAGGAGAGTACTGTAGCTGTACTATTACTTTCACTAATCAATTCATGGTTCTAAATTGTTTTGCTTCTACAAAAATGTATGGATGATAGAGATCAGGAGAAGCACGCTGCTTATTGCTCCAGTAATACTCCATTCTACTAAAACATATCTTTGCTAAAATACAGAGTACTGCTGTATTATACAAATTACTTGTTTGGTATTATCTTTGACTCTCTTGTGTACAGACTTTAAACCATAGAATTACATAGTGGAAAGCATTAAAAGATCTCACGTAACACAAATAGTATTTAAAAAAGACGCACAACCCACTTTACAATAGTCTATTTTGAATATAAAGAAAGTATGTTTTGGCTGTGCTTTAAACATAGCATGTTGTAATAGGTTGAAAGTTGTTTATAGTGTGTGCATCTTCATAAGCTAAAGTTTTGGGGAAGGAGTTTTTGTTTCTTTCTGAAGAATCAGAAACTAGAAAAGTAAATCTGTGGGCTAAGGAATACGAGAGCAAAATTATCACTGAGCAGGAATGTTTACATTTCTCTTTGCAAGGTAGGCAATAAAATCTGTTGAAAGCAAAAAATATATCTTTTTATATAAAGACATCAGTACTAACGATGGGAAAGTTTTCCACCAACTGGCCTATACTCCTAGGAAAGGAGCTTGCCATTATAAAAGTCAGAGTAACTAACAGTGTACTTCTTTTAAAATAAATACGGAACATGGGCTTAAATTCTGCCCAAGTGGTCTAAGTATAGTGGAAAATCATAGACTTCGTAGCCTACAGACTTCTCAATTTGATAGCCTTTTTTTTTTCTTTTCCAGTAACTTTGGTCTTAGGGTAGAGATTACTGTGATATCACACCGAATTCCCTATTTATGCAGTATAATGCTGTTGCAGTCAAAAATATTGTTGAGTTCTCTACAGTTTTCTACATGAAGTAATAGTGCTTAGAATTGACCTCTGTGCCACTTACTGTTTTTTAAGTATGTCAAAGACAATTATGCTACATTGGTCACGATTCCGTATGTTGTCAAGGAAAAGTATACAGCTTCTGGATGCAAGCAAGGTATATCCTTTTAGTGTTTTTACTATTTGGGTTTGAGCAGGGGAGCCTTGTGTGGCAGTTTTCAGTCTGTGACAAGCTTCAAGTTCTATTGGGTTGCTGAACAATTTGAAGAATGTGCTCTCGCTATGTATCCTTTGACTTAACCAAGTTCAAACCCTATTATTCCACCGACCACTGTAATAATTCTTCTGCTTATTACCTTATTAAATCTCTCAGATTATTCTATCAATGTATGGAAGATTAACTCCAAACAAAACTGTGGGGCCAAGGGGAGAGGGTGCCTTATACAAGCATAGTGAAACCCTATAAACGTAACATCATATATCACAGTTATCCCTGTATCCTAAAAAGAAAAATAAAATTGATGTTGTCATTAAAATAGATAAATTCTGTACTTGGAGACTTAGAATCCTTTTAAGACATGAATTCCAGGTGTTGAATTCCAGGGTGCAAAACTGTATTCTAGATGTAGTCTAATAAATGCTAAGTAAAGGGGATAATCACTTCCCTCGGTCTACTGGCTTTGCTCCTTTTAGTAAAGCCCAGGTTGCTGTTGTCCGCCTTCTCCGTCACAATACAGTGCTGGCTCACCTTCAGCTCGCTGCCCCACCAGGGCCCCCAGGTTCTTTTCTGCAGAGCTGCTCCCCAGCCAGTCCGTCACAGCCTGCGTTGTTGCCAGGAGTTCCTCCTTTCCAGGTACAGGAGTCTGCATTTGCCCTTATTAACTTTCATGAGATTCTTGCTGGCCCATTCCTCTGGCCTATCTATCTAGGCCCCTCTGAATGGCAGCCCTGCCTCCCAGTTTGGTGTCATCTGCAAACTTGAGGAAAGTATACTCTTTTGCATCGTCCAGGTCATCGGTAAAGATGTTAAACAGGAATAGAAATTCATAATTGCGACTACATAAAGAGGAAGAAGTGCAAAAACTTACACATTTTTTTAATCTTACTTTTTCTGCCCTCTTTTCATTTACACTTAGATAATAATGTAAAATACAACGTCAAGCTTCTTCTGTATGACTACCTGCTATTGATTATTAACATGACAGTAACATGTATATAAGGTTAGCATATCCCCCCACCTTCCTCTACTTTCTCTTAGCTATTGAATAAGCAACTTTAAAAAAGAAACCAATGTTATCAGGCTTTCTACACACAGCTTTTGGTGGAATTTTTTTTTTTTTAAAAAAAGCAATGAGATGCAGTTTATATGCTCAAGTTGAGCAGTTGAGCAGAGCAGTGCTAGTATCCGTTGCTTCTGTTGAAATGCATCTACAGTCCACTTGCCAAGTGAAGGCAGAGAGATGGAAGGCAAGAATTAGAAAACAGTTCTAAAACAAGCATTCTGCAGCATTACAAATTGCACAGTACAACTATAATTATTAAATTTTAGACAGTATGTATAATAAAAGGTAATTCAAAACTCTGACTTCAAAATTGTCTAGTATATTTATACAGCGTAGGTAACATAAATAATCTATTTGCTCTGAGAACACTACCTAAATGTGAATTCATTGTACGTCAACAATCCTTAACGTAAAATTCATTTCAAAGTTGTATCACCTCTGCTAGAAAATGCTTCATACTTAGCTCTTAGAAATTATTTTCAACTCTGAACAAGCTCTTATGCAAGAATCTCAAATTGCATAAATCTCCAGGAATTAAAATATTTATTTGAATAAGTCTTATTTCACATTTTTCCTTATTAGAAAGTGTTTGCTACCTGATACATATAATGTAGGAATATGCTTCATCTTTCAGAAGTGTATTACCATTGACTAATTATCAGAGTCCACTAATGCAGAATCCATAGAAGTAAGGATTTGGTTTCAGGCTGGTACCCTGGAGTTATGTTAAAATACAGCACATTTAAGAGAATTTGCTATGTGTCTAACAAATCTAGACATACAACACAACATACAATCACTAGTCTTTTAGGCTGTGAAAATGCTAAGTGCAATATATTGCTGATTGTAAAAACAATCCTGAATATAACACTGTCTTCACTTTATGTCTACTGAATATGTGAAAACTTAAATTGCAGTACGTTGCCTTCTAGTAAAACTTACAGGTGCACAGTAGGTCTTGGTAACGTCCTGTTGTACTTTTTTGTGTGCATTTTTCCACATGGATGAAATTTTGTTCAAGCCAATTAGTATCATAAAACAAGAGCTTTTTACTTAAGAGTATTTTGCTGGGTGACTTCTGACTGTGGTCCATTAAGTTTGCATTCTATTGACTGACAGTTGATTTCACTGTTCAAAAAGACAAAATTGCACAAGTTACAGTTTCTTTGCATTTGCACACATATTATTAAACACAGAGTCTTGAGAAAGTGTCATTTTTAATACTGACCAATGATAGTGTTTCTAAACAAGCATTTGCAGTTACTCCTAATTTTTCCATTACTCCATCTTCCTATCTTTGAATTCATACTGATAATGCAGAATATTTTTACAAAGGCAGGGGCAGGAAGTATACCAGATGTTTAAGCTGTGCTCCCAGAAGTAGAAGTTCCCACTCTGGGAAAAAAAAAAAAACAACAACCAAAACCAGTTTTTTATATATCTCATTGCTGTGTATCTTCCTCTTGACTATGGGGAGCATATATGTTCCTTTAGTTGCCTTGGTGAGAATGGAAAGCCAGTAGGATAGGGACAGCTTTCAAAGCAGATTAGTTGCACTAGTGAAAACAAATTCTACATCCTCAAAACAGAAACAAAAAAGATTCCTTTGCTGGCATGTCCAGAATGGATTCTGCCTCTGAAATTAGAGTACACTCCATTTTTTTGATCTGCTTGTCACTATTTCACTTGTTATCTTTTTAGGAATGGGGAACTATTTTTCCTTCACCATTAGATTGACTGTTAACAAGCTGCTTTTTTAATTTGCCATGTAATAGTCTTGCCATGTAGGGATGCTGTTAGAGAACAGGTCTCATGCAGGTATTCAAAGCAAGCTTCTCTTACAAGTACAAATTGGCAACTGAATTAAAACTTTTGCTGAAGAAACTGGGGAGTGCTTCTAGAGTCCCAATGTTGTATGCATGCAAGCAGCTTATTTTCATCCCGTTAACTCTTGGATGAGAAAAGCACAGTGGAACAGAAGCAGGAGGCTGAGGCTACAATGCAAAAGAATAGTTTTCATGTGACCAGTTTTACTATATACTTTCAACATGAATACTGATGTTAATTTAGTGAAGCCAGCACCCTTGGTCTTCCTTTTCTTTTTATATGTGGGAAAATATTTGTTTTTATTTCCACTTACTCTGGACAGCATGCACAACTGAAGTGAATGATGCTGACATGACTGGGTTTCTAACCACTACACACCACCTTCTTGATGATCTTGAAATACTAGCTTATTCACTAGCCATGCTTGAGTTTTGGTCCAAATACTACTCCCAGTTTACAAATGAAACAGTTGAACCATGAACAGGTTAATTAACTTTGCCACAGTCCTACAGAGAGCCTGTGTCAAAGCAAAGACAAGGATTCAATCTTACACTTGACAGGCATGGATTTATGAGAGCTAGACACTTCTGAATCCACATGTACTCATTCCCTGCTTCCTCTTCAAGCTAGAAGGGGAAAAATGGATGAACACAAAATGAAGGGCAATTTTTCTTTTTAACCTCTCTAAGTCTGTTGTCCACTTTTTCAGAGGAAATTCAGTAGCTTTTCTATAATACTGAGCAAGGCTCAGTCCACATTTCTGTATAAATGTCTGATGAATGCAGCCTCAGTAGTGCACTGATAAATCGGTGCTGGAGAGAATTTTTCTTGAGACAATATTGCTGAGAAAAGCTGTTTGCCTTCAAATCCTAAAAGTTACTTTTCTTTGGACTATTCCAGCTTCTCTTTCTAGAATGTATTGGAGAAAGCCTATGTCCTAAGTAGACAAAGAACATGCTTAGTGTTAAGCATTGCACATCAGTGAGCTACTTGACCAATGTCATCTCAGATTTTAGACCATGGCCCTCAACTACAGTAAGTTGTTTCTGTTTATAGAAATGGGTATCTTCAAACTCACAGGAGGTAAACATCCTTTCCTGTGAGATGCATTCCTTCCTTAGCAGATTCACTAGCATCTGTGTAAATATTGCTACTTCAGCGTAACTTACGAACAGTAGCCAGAATGGGCCTTGCTAAGCTTCTCTAAAAATGACTTCACTGCAAATAACCCAGTTTAAACTTCTCATCAAACCTTCCCCTAGCATATATGCAGCACTATACTGAAGCACAAGCATTAAATCCCTGGAACGTCTTACCACCAGTTTTGTCCTGAATAACTACAGCATCCATGTCCTTTGTATTGGAGGAGCTAAAAAAACGTTGCGTGACTTAACTTTGCTCTACTTCAGAATGACTCTGCTTGAGCAAAAAGCTTCAAAGCTAAAAAGGGTGCTGAATGCAGTGCATGAAGGGTGTTACTGAGACAGCTCAATTAAAAAGCTGGCTATACAACAAAATGCAGGAAGAGTCATCTGAAAGGGAGATGCAAATGTTTGACATCTTCAGAACTATCTTAAGCAGCCAATGAAAAACACCAAAGGAAACACTGAAAAGCAGTTGAAAAAGCATTGAAAACCAATGAACAACAATTTGCTGAGGGCTGCTGTTGGGATTGTTTTTTCCGTGTAGGATCCGTGACCCTGAAACCTCACCTTAGGTTAGGTGTTCCAAACTTTTAGTTAAAATAAAATAAACTCCTTTTTTTCTTTCTTTTTTGGGTCTCCTGTCTCCAAAAGATGATAGACCCTGCAAGCAATAAATTTACCTGAATTAATCGCTTCTTTGACTAAGGAGATTGGAACCCGCTATTCAAAAATCACAAGAAAATAAGCAGGTCAACAAAGTGGAATGCTGCCAACTGCAATCTCTTTTGATTTTTAAATGAATCGTTAAACATTAGGTAGGCCAGACCATGCAAAAAATGTATGTAGAACCCTCAGGCAGGAGGAGAAGACATGACATCCCGGCCCTACTCAGTCATACTGCTTTGTGGTTGCAGCACGGTCAGCACTGTGCTCTTTGATGCCTTTGAGACTCTTGATTCACCTCAGCAGTAGAACTCTGGGCTCCTTCTGGGTTAAACCGCAGCTGTACAAGGGAGACATTGATCGACTGGGGTGAGTTCACTGGAGGGCCACCAAGATGGTAAAGGGACTGGAGCACTTGCCCTGTGAGAAGAGGCTGAGGGAACTGGGGCTTGTTCAGCTGGGAGGAGAGATGGTTTCAGGGGGGCTGAAGAACAGCCTTCTGGTACCTGTGGGGAGGTTCTTAGGAAGACAGATGCAGGCTGTTGACAGCAGTGACGTGGTGGTAGGATGAGAAACAGGTATAAATTGAAACCTGAGACGTGTACAACTTAACAGCTTTACATAGCTTCTGTGGTCTGTTAACGTTGTGTATTCTGCTTGTTATTTCTGCTTAAAGTAGATGCTCGTTATTTATAAAATGAATTTTGCGACAGATTTTAAAGATTAAAGTTTTCTTGTATAATTAACCCTTGAACTTGTTTTGGTAAGCCTTAAAATTACAGTGTTAAAATAATTAGTGCTGTTATCCAAAGTTTATTGCATATGTATGACTGAAGAAACATGATCTAGGTGTGATTATCTGAGGAAAAGCCCTACAGAAGATTGAAATTGAATGTAGTAACTGTAATTATCTAAAAGGGAGTCTATTACTGTATGATAAAACTGTCAAAATAATGATTGGGGGCTCCTACAAATCATGCAGAAGATCAATAAAGCTAATCTTACGTCATAGCTTGAGAATTTAGAAATTGTATTTTGACCTTAATTCACGATGGAGCCATTCAAAACTTATTTAATAAGTGGATTATAGTGCATCTTCTTAATTAAAAATTAAAACTATTCCCAATAGTTTTGCCCAGTGAAATAGGGAATATATTTCCAGTCCACATGATGTGCATGTTATTTTACTGATTGCGTACTTTTTTTAAGGAATTATTAGTTGACTTTGATCTATTACTCATGTACATGAAATTTGCCATGATACCTCTCCCCAAAAATTCTTTGTGGCTTAACAACCATGTTTGGGGTGGTTAAAAAAGAAAAAGTCTAGTCCTTTTTTCCCTGCAATTTACTTTATTCTGCATTCTATATAGGAGCTTATCCTTCATTTCACCCTACTATATCTGAATGCCTTCCAGTAGTGTGTTAAGCTGTATGACTGCATATCTGTCACGTGTTGTTTGTTCTCTTCTCCCAGGGAGGAGAAGCATATGCAGTGAAGTTTTTGGTTTGGTGGCTTTTGCTTTGGTTTGGTTTGGTTTAGTATACATATATAAATGTTCTGTATTTGTTAGAGAGGGCAAAATGTAAGAAATGTGCTTTTCATTGGGAGCAGATGGGAGTGGGGCCCCTGCGTTCACTGCACGGTCTCAAATAGGCTATTCAGAAGAATCTCCGTTTCTTCCTTTCTTCACTCCCCATACAGACAAATTTCTCTCTTACAGCGTGAGTTCTGTTGGAGTAGACAAGTACAACCTTACACTGCTTGGCTAAAATGCCTTTCTTCTGCTTCAGTCTTCCCATGAAGATGGGTCAGGAGAATATTGCAGGATGTAGATGAATTCATTCTTTTCAAATCACTGCTCCCTATGCAATGTGTGTGTCTAGCTTTTTTAGCTCAAATTCCTTGAAACTTTTTTAAAAATTGGATGCAATATGCTTTTAATTTGGCACCTCGTCCTCAAGTAGGTGCCAGAATAGATCTTTGGTAAAATGGCAGTTTTTACCATCATGCAGTTACAGCATTATTTGTCTAATTAATTTTTTTTGGCTGAATCACATTATGTATTAATGTGATAATTGTCATACCAGATCAATTAGTGATCTTTTCTTAATCATAAAATTGTTTAATTTAGATAACAGTTGCTGCAGCTATGAATGCAGCCCTAGTCATGATAGGTTTCAAAAAATTCACTGAGAATATGTTTCTCCCAACTCTGCCCCCCACAGTTACAATCTAGATGAAATGTTGCTTCTGTCCATCGTACCACAAGATGGGAAAACAATAAAGGTGCTGTAAGAAATGTAGACCTTCAGAAAGTGACAAAAACAGCTATACATTGTTCCATAACCTAGGATCCTGTGCTTGACAGTAGGTAGTACTGGGCATTTTGGCAAGCGGTATTTTTATGTGGTGGCAGGTGGGGGGACAACAATTCTCTGCAGTAGGCACTTATAGATAACCTTTACCCATATATCTTTTGTCTCCCAAAGAAGTTCTTAAAGCAAGTACTGGCTTTTGTTCTATACCACTTCCAAAATGCTGATTCTTTTTTGAGCATTGCTACTCTTTCAGTTTGCTTGTTTTTTTTATTTTGAATACTCACACTTATAAATATCCAGCATTTTTAAGTACTGTGATGTCTTTGGCCCTGATGTTTTGTAGCTATGAGTGTCATAAACGTGTGTCTTCGCATAGTGAAAAGGTTTAAATCTAAGTGCTTTCTTCAGTTACTTGAATGCCCGTGGGTGTTCTGACACTCAACAGAAATGGTAAGCAGGCATCTTCTTTTGTGGTGTCCCTTTTTTGTGTGTGTGTCTTCTAAAATTAGTGTTTCATTTGGCCAAGTTTTATAAGGTTTTTTCAGGCCACCACTGATTCTTTTCTGTCTTTGAACCCCTGATACTTCCAGTGGACATTTTTGAGATAGGGTGACAGAAATGAATGTAATGGTTCCAGGTGAGTCTAAGCAGGAGGCATCAGTTATAAGGAGTTTGGTGGTATTTCCAAGTCCATTTCTTCTTGTTCGTCATAATTAGAGTCAGTCATTAGGGAATGTGCAAACCTGTTTCAGACAATTTAGAGTTTAGTAAAATGTACAAATAACTGACCTGTTTCTTCTACTGTGCATTACTGGATGCTATGATTTGGGAATATTTTCTGTCCTGGACTCTACTCTAGTGTCTCTGAAGGTATAATCTCCAAATGGTAAGCCCCAAATTCTTCACTTTTTCAACAGTGGAATCCCATAGTTCAGATTATTTTTAGACTGGGAATTGCAATGTAAAGTATCTTTTTTTCTTTAGGAGGTGCAACTGTGTCTATTTCCTGTTGTTGCTTTCTTTAGGAAAGCTAGGAACAACTCAAAGTTCAATAGAAACAGCTTCGTAAAAATAATCTTGAATGAAAATTTTGAATCCATAGTAATACAATTACTCCTAAGCTTATCTTCAAGACTGTAGACTTTCTTGCCTGTCTCAAGTTCCTAAATCAGAATTCCATCTACTTTTCTGAAGAACTTTCTTCTTTCTCCCTGCTTCGGGGCTGATTCTCTTTTTTCTCAGTGCTTTCCCTAGCTCCTTCCACATTACAGAACTGTTTACTTGCATTCAGTATCAAGAATTGCTTGATTTACAGTTAATTTTATGTTTCTTTTCAGATTGGTAAAACAATTCAGTAGACAGAATTAAGAGGCACACGTTTCACTTACAAAAATTCTTTCTCTCAATGTGCTATTGAGAAATTATTTAACCTTAATCTTAAGCTCTGAAATTTCTTCGCCTTTCTTTCGGTAAACTAAATGAGGGCCCAGTCCTGAAAAGATGTATGCAAGGCCATCATGTGCTTGGCCTGAAACTTGCAGCTATGTGGAGCTACAGGTGCCAGTTTACTCGGATTCATCTGCAGCATCATAACCTGAGTTTGACATATTTGAATCCTCTATAACCTCATCACTTACTTTTGTTAGCTCCTTACAAAACATTTTAAACAACCTGATTTATTACGTGTCAACTTATCTCATGCCACTGTTAACGTTTGCTGTGAGGAAATGGACATGTATTTCTGCTTGTTCTTGGAGTCTAATCCTTGACAGAGCTTTGGGATTTTTCTTTGTTTATGTGTGTGTGTGACTAGTTTGTTTCCTTAGCTGCTACTAATGAACTTTAACAAAGATTTTTTAAAACAATCTTTTTTTCTTTAATTTTCTTTCTTTTGCATGTCCAAAAATTGCAAGAGATTAGTGATGTTCAACTTTCCCTTATGCGGGGGTATTGGTCATTCCTTAGTGTATCACAGTCACTTAAGTGCTTGTTAGAGTGATCATTAAAAACATAATGTACTGGATATAGACTTTATTGTATAATTCCCTAATCACTGCTAATGTATCTAAGCATATAATTGGCAGTAGTATTTACCCCCTTCCAAGTTTTCTTTACTATTTGCTGGTGTGTAACATCTCAAAGTAGGTGGATAGCATAAATGAAAGATTAAATCCCTGCCTAAAGAAGCTTAATTTCCTATTAACAAAAAATCATTACACCTTAGTAAAAACCATGTCCAGGATGTTTAACGATGTATGCCAATAGTGATGTGTAGATGCAAAAGAATTGCTATTGGCTTTGCATTTTCAGTGCCTTTTTTTTGTTATGTTTGAATAACATGTTAGTTTATAAACTGTGGTAGAAGGTTTTAAGTGTCTTTATAAATTTATGAATTTTTTAACAAGTGGCTTTGCTGCAAACTGAGCTTTCCTCTTCGTCATCTAGTGAGTGGGCTCATAGCGCTGACTGACCTGTTGTTATTTAGCAGGTATCCTGTGAGCTCTAGCCTTCTGGTAGAATTTTGGTGTGTGAGAGAAAGGAAAGTTTTGCTCATTAAGAACAATAAAAGGAAACTGGTTACTGTGAAATTACCTATCTGTTTTCTCATTCCTGGACCGGTATTGGCTGGTAGGTATAACTTTTTTAACCTGGGAGAATATACCTGTGCATTCACTTGAAGATAGCCGTTCATGTGTAACAAATAGGATCCAAGAAATTTTGGAGTTGGAACAAAATATTATTTCAAAATTGTTTGCACAT